>NC_060212.1:1267187-1906875 GCF_021130785.1 Homalodisca vitripennis | reverse complement strand
ACAATATGTCTGATTTTAAATTACTGCCAGGAATCAAGCTGAAATAATAGATTTAACAAATTATAATTTTCTGTTTAAAATCTGCACTGACGACATCTTTATCTTGGCTGACTGCAGTACGAATGCAGATTTCATAATATTCCATTTTTAATTTTATTTCGTACGACTAATAAAGGAAAAAAACCATTGTAACCACTGCAGTCAGCGTGTCTACAGTTATAATTGAAAATGTACTTCTTTCGGCGTCTGTATTTATCAACTAAAATTATTTTTAAACGTAGCTGGGTGTAAAGTGAATAAACGTAATATAACTTTTTAAAAATTATTAAAATGTATATTATATGCATGTCCATACTAACGGATGCTATTTTATAACATTATACTATTATATGAAGCATTCCATTTCGAATCATGTACAATTTAATTTTTATAACACATGGATTGCCAATGAAAAATAGTTATTAATACAAATTACAAGAAACTTTAATGTAATTATTTTTATAAAAAACCAATGGCAGATGAAAATGTACTTAAACTAATTTAATTAAAGATACATAGTAACTAATTCAATGCTTCCCATATGATATATGTGACATTATACCGATATATCTAGTTTACTTACTAACGGAAATGCATGTAATCAGGATCACGACAATCTGTGTCATAGTAGACAAAACGCTAGGCTTACGCGTTGACCTACTTAGTACAATCAGCTGACTCAACCTCCTGGGTTTACAACGTACCGTTTGTACTTAAGTCTCTTTATTCGGTTCGCTTACTGTATACGGGTGTTTTAAGTCTAATTCCATGCTACGATACACTAAAGTTTTCGCTCAACTAATTTGTTTACTTCCATTTACACCTGGTTCCGACCATTCCACAAATGGTGACTCATTACCATTACCATTGCAGTACTACTTAATAATAATAGAGCAGTTACATATATTAAGTAGTGAACAAATATAATTAGATTTACTGTTGCAAAATAATACTGATACATTGTTCTATACGTGTATTTAAACTAACTGGATGAGCGTTATCAAAGCCTATCACTCGAGGGCTAGATACCAGTCTGTCTATAAATTCGTCTGTCCATACGATATTTCAAAATTAATTGACATATACACCTTCCATTGAGCATTAAGCTTCAATAATTTAGATCTCAATAAATGTCTCTTCATTTTATTCAACTCTACTTTCAAAGGAATTAGTGCATTAGTAATTTAAGTCGTATATTTGCTATAATTGATTGGTTCTGTAAAATTTCTTTGTCATTACTAAGTCATTTACAACGGTAGTGCTCTTATCAGCTATTGGGATTTTTACCGTGTTGGGACTTACTCTAATTAAAAAATCTTTTACTAACAGTCTTTGTCAAAATTGGGCTTTGTAAGAATAATTTTAGCAAAAGATGACAAACTAAATCAATGACGTGATCCTGTACCTCAAATAACTAGTGCAAATGTCAACTCTGAGTTTATTATAATTAGTAATGAGCTATTATGTAAGATTATTGAGTAATTAATGTAAAGACGATATTTTCTGAATGGATATCTTTGCATATATATTATTTATCTAAATATTTATTTAACTAACCATATATTAATCCAGATTCCGGAGTCATTAATTCTGGTCCTAACAACTTGTAATAAGTATAAAAGCCTGCTTTTCATAATTAGTTATCATTAACTTCTTAGAAATTTTTACATAATAGTTGGAAATAAATTATTTGTTCATCCTTTAAAATCAAAATAAATAGGTACCCTTTTAGAAAGTACCAATATTGAAAATAAATAAGTTTGAAAAGTGTAATTTTAATGTTCATATAATAAATGTAGTCTTAATACCTAAATGTATCTGATAGACAAGCGATAAATTACGCCGAAAAAAGTTACGGACTTCAAGGAACTTTAATCGTGCCCATCGAAGTATGAACAGTTGCCAGGGAGGCGTCAGCGAGCTCAGGGCGGAATTTCCTTATCATTGTAAAGGAAATTTCGGAGAGTAAACTGGATTGATCTCAAATAGAAAATTATGAAAATCGTACAAAACAAATAAATTTATAATAAAGTAATAAATTTATCATAGATTCATTATTCCATGATACAAAAGACAGGTAAATTCTCCGTCATAGTTAATCTAATGTACCCCTTACATGTGTGGGTAAATGGGTGAAAAACAGTATAATATAATATGAGACGGAACGATAACTTTAATACTCAATGGGCCCTTACAAAATAGTTTTAAAAACATGTTATCAGAAGTATTAAGTGTACATTTACATTTTGTGGACTAAACTGTCCTACGAGTAAAAGCTATGGTGTAACTCCATATTGTCAAAACGAGACTACGGGTGTTAATGTATTTTAAATGTAAACAAGTATAGCTGTAATATCACTTCGCGTTGTGTTGTATTAAAATTATCAAATTCAAACTCTTTTTATTTGACACTTTATTTACATGCAATAAACTTATATTTTTATAAAATAAACTCAACTTTTTCTTTAGTAGCGGAGGCGACGCTTTTGTGTAAACATCAGTTAATAAATACACCAATTGTGGTGGTATTTCCTATCCTTCACTTCCAGAATGGCATGAAAGAGAACACATGATCTAGGCTATATTTTAAAGCAACTTCTTATTCGTATAACAGTTAATATAAATACAGGAAGCCTCGTGATGTGTGAAATAATCTTTTACTCTAGTTGTGTAAAAAAATCTACACAACTGTAATATAACTTAATGGCCGATTAAAATAACAGTCCAAAACGTTATCTTTGAGAAGTATCATTGTACAACCTCCTGGTACAAAACCAGTTAGGGCAATGAATAGTCGAATGCAATACCGGAATTGGTATATTCGCAAAAGCAGTAGAAACCAATGCAAATAAATTAAACAATGACAAGTAGACAGAGTATCCTTCAATACTTTTTATCTAGTGTACTTACACTCTTACTTAATCATGCCAAATATTTTCGGTGCCTTCTATAATGAAATAAATATTTCATTTCCGTATAAATGAAAATTAAAATAATTTCTCTCACATTATTGACACTGACTTATGATAAAAAGAATTGCGAAGGATAGAATAAAAATAATGTTGTCCTAAAACCTAAACAATTATGTCAAAATCTAAGTTTTATAAAATGACATCAAGCATGAATTTTTATAGAAATATTCCTGGCAGGTTAGAAACGGTCTAACTTTTCCTATTTATTTTAAAGTTTACCGTTGTCATATTTTACAAGTTGCCTGTAACGTTTTTAATATTTTTGTAGTTATATTGGTTTTATATATTAAAGGAACAACGTTTTTATTAATTTCTGAAATAAAAATTTAACTCTTGCAATTCTAGAAAGTAAATGTCACCTAATAATCTGACCAGAGCAAACAAAAATAGAGCTTTATAAACCCTGACCAGCAATTAAGGCCAGTAACCAACAAAACCCAGTTAAACTTTAAACCAAACAAGTTTGTCCTCCTTAAGGTATTAGCCAAGTTTTAGCGTTGCCTTAGTGTTTTAAAAGGATCTGTGTGGTTTAAATCCTGTATTTCAAACACTCTTATTATAAGTTTTAACCTTATTTACTGAGATTGTACTGGGATGAGATTATAACAAAGTTTATAATCATAAATATCTAAAAAAACCAGGTTGACCTTAGATACAGATTAATTGTTTTAAACGATATAATACTCGCCTTAGTTTTATTTATTATGGAATAACATTTATGTATACCTAATAAATTCTCTAGTAAAATCTTACTTGTATTTTAAATGTCATTAATTACAGTACAATAATAACAATAAAACGGGTACTTGACAACTTATTTATATTTTGTAAAAAAAACAAAATCAAAATCAGAAGAAATAAAGTGTTCTGTCAACTTTGAAGGGTTTAAAACTATTTAATGTTATGAAAGAAACTTTTCTATACTGTGTAATTTGTTTTTTTTTACCTAATCATATAGCACTTTTTTAACTATGTGACCGAGGAACCATAAGAGGTTCTGTATACAATCGTATGCACGTTTGATTAAAACGGTTGTAGAAAAATTAAATAGCATTTCAAGGGTAATGACAAAAAAATTCGGAAAATCTTTAAACAATATTTATCAAATTAACGGTATAATTAGTAATACACACAATTTAATATAAATTTACATATATTTATCGACATAATTTAAGAGCCTGAAAATTTACGTTCTTTCCCTATTTTGAGTGTGAAAATTTTTAAAATAACACTGAATGCGATGTCTTTATTATGGCTTAAAATTTTTTTATTGAGAGAAATAAATCTATACCATTATATTAATCGTGTATACAATTTTCTTATTCCTTAATATTTGGTTGTTCCTAAAATTTCAAAGAGTAAATCAACCTTAAATGTCAGTATGCATTCAATCGATCTAATTTAATAAGATAAGGCTATGAAAACCATGTGAGAAGAAAAGGGGTTTTTTAAAAAAGCTTGAGTAGGATGTAAAGAGTTAAAAATTATTCATTGAAGCGTTTGGATTTTTACAGTTCCAAAAGGTCAGAGATACTAGAATAGTATTGAATAGAAGACCATTATCTTAATAATAATATAACCTATGCATACATAAAGAATAGGGAGTGTTCACTGATTATATTTGTCTCGAAACACAGCACAGAACTACATATGGAATTATAGTTTAAGATATTCGAGTGTCAAAAATATCCACTAAAAATTTTGCAATTTAAACTGGCTCTCAGTTCTTGAAAAGCGGCTTAAAAAGTTATTTATTTCAAACTAGGAGTAATATCAAAGAAACCTCTAAACCTGGTATGTTAATCCACTTATCTCTCTGGTTCAGTATATACTCTGCGACTTCTCTAGATAGAAACTTTCCACGAAACTTTTAAACTTATTTACTGATGAAATAGGTACAAAAATGTTGTATGTTATATATTTATACTCGTATTTACCTAACATTAAACACGAATCCTGTAGAGAGCAACACTGTTTCATTTGGAAAAAAATATGCGCATTTAATCAGTTTTTATTTAATCTTATTTATCTTCTATCTTATTTTATCTTGTTTATCGAATCTCTTACTTATGACTAGTTTTTTTATATATATCAATACATAGAAAATTTGTTATAATGGCTGTGTATTTTGTTTTGTTCTATATGATCTAAAGTGTTAAAATATCATAACGTCACTGTACCCTAATCTCTTTCTCGGGCAACCTATGTTATATATACCTTCAAAACACTCTTAGAACAAGTAGTCTTAAATAAGTAATAAGTAGTCTTCATAGGTTATTCCTTAATTTTCCAATATATTTAGATGTACCCGCTATATCTTTCCAGCTTGCTAAATTTTCTCGTTAAAATTTTGAATATAATTTAAATTATTTTCTAATATATACATTTTCCTAGCTTAGCGCTTAAACCTTCTTATACATATAACTCCTTGTTCATTTTTTTGTGCAAAATTTTATTGCGGATTTCAAATGAACAATTAGAGTTTTTAATAAGAAACTGTCTATTGTGTGTGAACTGTGATTGGTAAACAATTCTACATTGCTTCAGGAAGCCCCTACAAATTTTAATTTACTTCAATGCAAAAGGTTGATACTGTCTCAGTCATATCATTCCATGTGGCCATTAAATCTGATCTAAGATACATTGATAATTTAGATGTTATATTTTGTACAAATATTATAGGACAACACTTTTCAATCTTTAGAAATTTCATAAATATTAAATTTCTGCAGACAAATAATGTTACATGTATATACGTTTTTTGTAAACTAAGGAGCGTGTGATGTTGTTCCAATTATTCTCAAAAACTGTTTTATACCTATTCACCTATAATGTTTTACTTCTGTATTTATTTAATTCTAAACGTTCTCCATATTAAACCTTCAGGGTTACCAAAAATGTAAATTAGACTAAATATTGATTAAAATTGCTTGACAATTTTTAGCAAAATTTGGGAGTTTTAAACTTTAAACATTCATTCAATCGATCGAAAGATGTAATTTTTGTCTCCTAAATAACCACAAAACTACGGGGAGTTAGACGGTAAATATTCAACAGAAAATGTTACTTTATACACAAAGGTTATTGGTTTTATCTACAGAAAAGCCTGTTCAATTTTTGGGCAGTAATTAAGTGACAACTTTATAAGCAATAGTAGGTTGGCTACACATAAATATTTTTTTGGAACTATAATAAGCCAAATGTATTTGTTACATATATTTATGATTTACCATGTATTTAACTGATACAACCACGAATCGAAGGAGAGTGAAGGGTTGTTATTATTCTGGGATATAACAGTTAGCCACAAGCTGCGAGACCTCGCCGTCTTGTCTAGTAAACGGCTCGCCGTTACACCTCGGGAGTGGTGGGTTTTTGTGGTAGAAGCCGTTTATAGCTGAGTAGTGTAAAACTGCAGTTTAGGACCAGTGCCAATGCTCGTAAGTGTAGTAACTATTTCCAGGTGGTTTGACTTGAGTACGTATTATGCACGTTACTTAATTAAGTATCTTTTAATATAAACGATATATTTTAGATGTTGTACAAGCTAGTAAAAAAATTATATTATTGTTTGAATATGAATAGAAACATAGTAAATATACGTGTAAATGAAACAATAAACAATAAGACAATGGTAAAGAATTCTTCCAAATAGATTAGCATTGCATTTAGTTTGTAATATGGTACTTTGTTAATTCACTGTAGCCTCATGCTGTCGCAGACATTACTTACCGTATGTGGAAGATAACGCATAATTGTGCACCTATATAGACAATAAGAATATCTCTTCATTCTAGATTACACTATATTACGTAATTGCCTCGAATGTCGTAACGATATGAAAGCATTTTGAGCTTCTCTGTTATCGATTTTCTTTAGATCTCTCAGACGAAACATAACTCCAGATTCCAGGAGTCAAGCCTGTTACAGCGTCCAGTTCTCCAGAGGCTGCACTAACAAAAAAGTGAACCGGAGCTGATCACGACATTCACAATTCCGTCATATTTAACGATTTTTAGCTTTGAATACACGTTTATAATACTTTTTTTATTATTAATAACTGAAATGGTAATAAAAATCTATTATCCTTTTATATAATGCCTAAAAAGGCAGTAACAAATTATATTATCATTGCCATTTAAATATTACTATGCAGTGATTAATGGAATGAAATATTTCGTAAGTTTATAAATTTATTTTTATGGATGTCTAGTTTTAAAAACTTATGGGTTGCCAAAAGAGAATATTTTAAAAAGTAGTATTATTTTTATAAAATAGTTTTTAGTGCTTTGATTTGCGATGTAATTAAATTTCTGATCAATCCATGTACATGGTTTGCGAATAATAACATTAACTTTGTGTTTAATATAACACAGGAACAAATGTTTAATTGCAATTTTTTTACGACAAACAAAGTGCTATTTTAGACAAAACACTCAAACAGCTCGTTTGAAGAGGCCGCCTGTAACCATAATTGCCTCTCTGTGCGTTCTGTGTTTCATTAGATAATAATTGTTTACACTAAAATTAATAGTGCAAAATAAACAACTAATAAGTAATTAAGAACTAATTTACGTTTATTTAAACAAAAACTAAAGATACACTTTCTCGATAAATATTATTAACTGTGTAAAAGATTTGTTAGGTTAGATTAAGTTCTTAGTATTTAACGGTGTAATGTAAATTTGAATTTTTTATTTATGAATAAAGATCTTGAATATTGAATATGACAATTAAAAATATGAGAAACAGCCATTATAGTTCCATGCATGATGGAATATATAAATAGTACATAATACATACTTAAGTAGTATATTAAAGTAATAGTTTTCAAAAAGAAACCGGTATTACTGTCTTGTGTTCGCAGAGGTAACTGTTGTGTGAGTTTAGTGATAAGCTTGTTCTGAAGTCACTAGAGATGAGAGTCGGGATCAAGTTCTGTCTTTCTACATCAGTTATGAGTAGATATAGGTGGCACTTACGCTATTAACCTTAATGTCTTATTCATCATGATTATATTTCTTTAGACGACACTTTGTTTATGTAAGGTTTTATGGTTAGATTAAAATGTAAATTGTAAGGTTGTGAAATATTAAAATTTATTATGAGCAAGGGCTGCTGTGACAGGATTTAAATGGTAGGTTCAATTGGCAAGACAACACACTGAAATGAACTAACTCATTATTTTATTTTATAGTAACATCTCATAATATAGATTTAATTCTTATATAACAATGGATATACTGAACATACATATTGAACACAAAACTTTAATACCAATCATGAATTATGTTTAATATTGAATTATTTATTACAAGTTATATTTAATGATTTTTTTATAACCTTTTTTTAGTTAACCAATCATAGTAAATTATTGGTGTTTAAATAAATTCATGAACTAAAACGTGAGAAAACAATCTTTTAAAATATTTAAACAATTATATACGTTTACATGATTAATTCAAATAAGTTACTTTTCCAAATTGAGAACATTTACATAAATTATATGGAATAGGAAAAATTTGAATTTAAATATAAAACTATTAATTTGATTTCTTCACATGATAAAACTTTTTCTTTTAATCAAGTACTATGGAATTTTAAATGAAACATATCAAAATGACAAATGAAACCCTGATATATAATATTACGTTCCTACAATTAAATATACGATTTTTTAACTAACATGTTGTTTGCACTGACACTATTTTGCCTAAAAGATTTTTGCAGCACACAAACACTCGCACTTGCACTCCCGATCGTCGCCTTCCAAATCCACTCCCAGACTTTTTTCAATCTCGCTCGTTATTCCAGATTTTTGATGTTGCCCCTGCCAGCTCTCCTGACCACGCCTCTGCCAAATCACTCCGTCGTAATTGGTGAGTTCCCATTATTTGATATCAGCATGGCTGTCTCTTACATAGTCCCATGCTTTTTGTAAATAAGCATTTCCACTGCTTAAACAAACATTTCCTATTTGTTCATCATGTTGTCTGGGCGAATGTACGTATCCACTTACATCCGGAGGATGTTTGTTTAGAAAATTGTAATACAAGACTTCCTTTCCATCACCTATCTGTACATTGATTCTATAAATTCTGTTACACTAATAATTACGTATGTCTTACATTCCTCAGCTGCCTTCTTTGTCGATTCTGTTAAAGATTATGTTTAACCCATCCCCATACCTGTCTATTTCTTGCAAAAATAATCTCTAGCTGATTCTTGCATTGTGGTTTATCTATACTATCGCATATGAATTCACTATTACTGGATTGTTTTGTTTGCGTATACGTTAAGGAAGCTACTCACTAATTTATTATTCATTCATTTGGACAACCCGAATATTTTTCAATTTTTTTCCATCTAAAACTTATTCTCCGTCATTGTAGTTGGCTATTGATTCTTTGCTATTGCAGAAGTCTATCTTTAGCAGTGTTTGTATAAAATAGCTACAGTTGAATTTTAGTTTGTGAATTCTCTTGGACATATGACAAGTCCTTTTTCACATTCCAATGTAAAATTGAGAAGGCTTAGAGAAACGCTTGTTAATAATCGTATTATAGCTGAAAACAGTCATGAGCTTGGCAACCACTGATTTAGGACTGTAAAAGCACGTTTATATATTGTAAAGTACTTGTAAATATAAAAAATGCAATCCAAAGAAATGTTTATTTATAAATATCTAAATAATACGTAATGTTACAGGTATTCTATGTATTAGCAGACAATTTAGTATTTTGGTGCGAATAAATAGTTATATTAATAATACTTCTCCAGGTTTGTAAAATAATCCCATATAATGAACAAAATATATTCATTTAATTACCATAGCAAGTTTAATATGATTTTAATAAACTTGTGCGTTTAAGGAATGTTATATAATGTTTAATATTAAGTGTTACAGTTTTTATAACTTTGTTTTAAGGCATGTTACTGTATTATTGGGCTTTTTTACCTATAAATTCTAAGAAATATGGAGGAATTTAAACCGTCCATAAAGTGCCAATGGTTCCAAACGCTGGAAATAAACAAACGCAGGTATGCAAACATTAAATTGTAAACTGTTCAAGAACCGAGTCCTTCCATTAACTTGTTTTTGTGTGCAGTCCTACCGATTTCTCTCACTGACATCTGCTATGTTAATGTCTCTAGACATTACAAAATTTAATTTAAATAGTTAAAATTATTAAATCGAAGTATATTATAAAGAGGCGTCATAATAAAAATACATTGTGTATTAAAAAATATTTTTCCACAATAACAGTTGAACAATTGCATGTTAGCTAAATTTTCGAAATTTACTTTTTTTTGCAAAGGAGATTTCGAAAGCATATAATATGTTATATTACGATTAAAAACCTTAATATTAAAACTAATAAAAATGGAAAAGGCAGTCGCAGAACTGATCAACAGAAGTAAATTTAGCGGGAGAAAATTTAGCTAAGTATCTTGTAAAGGTATCATATTTTCTTGTTCCATATCCTGTTTTACTTATGTTTTTATCGTTTAAAAATTGATAATTATATTTTATATTTTAAAAAGTCACTTAATGTTGTTTGACTTAAAAAAAAAACTTTTACTAACACCTGTTCAACGTAATTTATTTTTTAATTAAATGTAAGTTACGGCCAAACGTAACTGAGTAAAGGTTTCAATTTTCATTGATGTTCACAAAAGAATGTCACAAAATTTTAAACTCTTGAAAACAGTATAAGTATGATAAGGGCTTGTAACTGTCAGCATAAAGCTCCATAGCGCAACATTTCATACAGAACAGAGTTATTTATGTGAAACGTAAGCGTTTTATATTTACGAGGATCTAACTTCCGGAGATATGTCAAGTGTAGAGGTATTTATCATAGAACCCTTTGCATATATAATTCTGTTAGAAAGATTTTAAGTACATTTAATTAATTAATGGCCTCTTATGTAAACTTTTTTATCTCTCCGTACTCATATACGATGAGCACGAACACGGTATGATTTGATAAAAGATAGTTAAGGTAAAATGATGTATTGTACTATTGGTATACCGATAATATTTTGCTGTTTTATTTTTAATACCGATTTCTACCGTTAATAATCTTGAATGGTAATAAATGATGACGTTAATATTAGTCGCATTGTAAATCGTAGATGTAGCGTACCTCGTTTTTGTACGAATAAGAAATTGTTGAACTAAATTAACCGTCCTTTCTGTTCAGCAGACTAAACGTTGTTTATTAATGCTCATAAAAAGGCATTTAGTGAGTGGTAACCAATATTTTAAAGAACTTCCTTAAAAATCTTCAACTGATTCTCATGGGGCATGGAACGGTTATATTGAATATTTTATGACCCAGCAGACTACAAGAAACATTTTTCTTCTTATTTACTATTAATGTTAAAAACACTTCCGTTTTGAAGATATAAAAATAAGCAAATTATTTCGCTGTAATCTGAATTTTTCTTGAATTTTTTGACATTATGGTTACTTGTACATTTTAAAAAGATAAAATGATGCCATCTAGCTTCTTTGTTCGACGTTCAGTTCACTTTATAGAAATTTGTTTTTCAACAACGCCATTAGTTTTTATTTTTATTCAGAAAGAGATTATTGTAGTACTAATTGAAAAGACATTTCAATACTTTCAATACACTTTTGTATCGGTGAGTAAAAAGGTGTTATTAATAGTCAATTCAATAATGTGGACATATTTAAATAGAGTATTTCGTACTAGTCTTGATATTTCTAACAACTCACCAATGTTCAGAGAGTTGACAGATTGTTTTCAGATAATGAAAAGACTGATAAGGAAATATATTGGCTGAAGAGTAATGTAGCAGTATTTCACCCTCTGTGTTGCACTTACGGTTACACCGCCGGGGATAATATATAAACCATGATATATTTGTTACATTTAACAAGTAGACTGATAGGGAAAGATTTTAGTTGGAGAGTAATACGGCAATATGTCACCTTGTGTGTTACACTTGAGATTAGATACGCCTGATATAAACCGTTGTTTCTGGTGTTCAAGGCTTCCTATGTGCTTAAACTAGTGAACCGAGTTATCTATCTATATTGTACTTCACTTTTGGCAATAAAGAGCAATATGTTAATAATCAAAAGTGTTCAAATATAATCAGAGATTAGAATCTATGATAGTATATGATCATTTTATTCTCTCTCTCCCTTCTCTCTCTCTCCCTTCTCTCTCTCACACCCTCTCACTCACACCCTCTCTCGCCCTCTCTCTCACTTACTCACTCACTCACTCACTCACTCACTCTTTCACCTTTACCGACTTATTGCTGGAAATTGTATTTGCGTCAGGAGGGTAAGATTTAGTCATTATCAATCAGGAATTTACACAGTCGTTAGATAGATAATACCAAACGTTTAACTGTAGGTTTCAACAAATATTAAGTATACAGCTTGGTCAGCATTGCCGTGTAGATAAGAAAGTCAAAGTTACTATCTAGCTTTCTAGAAATTTTATAAACTACGCCTCAGATAAAACGATAACTTGAATGTTGATGATAGAGTAAAGAGGAATGGAGTAAGTTTAATCGTTTATTCATATTATGTTATGCAAGGAAAACTATTTTCTTGTTTAAATTGTGTAAGTACGAAATGAATAGTTTCAGAGAATGGTTAGTTTTTCAATAATTATATCGCTCATGGAACAAAACTAATTAATAAGCAAACTATACAAGTGTTACATTATTAACACTAAACATATGAACTATAAGGTATACAAATTATGCAGTGTTGTTGTTTCATACTCACTATATTAACTAAATGTCACTCAATATGTGACTCGTATGTCACTGGAACTACGTCTACTGGTGAGATGCTAATTACAAGTGATTGATCTAGACGCGACACAGTTCATGGGAGTGACAAACGCTGTAGGTTAATTGACCTATCTGATGTATCAACTGGGAAACTACAAGTTCATTACATTACCGCTATCATAAAGTAATAGCAAGTTTACAGTTCTTGTTTCCTTGTCTATTGCATGTGTAATATTAATTAAAATTGTTTTATTTTTATAAATTTGGAACTATATATACTATTATAATGAGATGGTTAGGATAATATAGGTACACCATTAGCTTTATATAGGAAAAAAGACTTTAATATAATGTTAATTATTATATAATAGGAATATAATATTGATATTTTTAAACACAATTTTTGTAATACTTATATTAGCGCTAACTGTATATATTTGTATTAAGTTCACACTGTTAGAAAAGGGAGGATCTGTGAAGTTTTTTCTAAACAGTATAAGTTAAAATAGTAAAGTTTCTTTTATTTAATTTGCGTTTTGTAATATAACAATTTTGTATAGAATAGAGAGTACATGGAGAAGAAATCTTTCATGCAATATGTTAAAAAATAGTTGTTCTAGTGTTACAACTGGTATACGATTAATTACATAAAGCTATTCAAAAATATTTATAACGAAACGGAAGCTACGAGGGCTATTCAGAAAGTAACGGAGGTTTTGAAATTAAAACTCAAGCAACTATAACAAATAACTTTTTATCATATACAATTTAAAGCTCTTAGGCTATTTTTCAATGTAATCGCCCTTCAAATTGAGGCATTTATTATAACGTGACACAAGCTTTTCGATTCCAGCTTTGTATAAATTCTGCAGCCTTAGATCATAACCACTGATTAATGCAAGCGTGAAGTTCTGCGTCACTATTGTAACTGCGTTGAGAGCCAGGTCTTCATTGGTGGAAAGAGGTGGTAGTCGCTAGGTGCCCGATCTGGGCTATAAGGCGAAACGATCGAACACTTCCCAATGAAAATCATCCAAAACTTATCGTGTAGATATACAGACTGAGCGCGACAACAGCTCGATGTGTACTGAACGCCAGAGCGTTTTGACACCAAGATGGCGGCTGAAGCCCCGCCCACTGCCGCATCATTAAAAAAACGTTCCTTACTTTTTGGACAGCCTTCGCATTATCTCTTCCAATGATATGCATAGTATTAACAGTTTATTCAATAATCTTTACTGAAAACATTATTACCTAAACGTAGTGGCCTAACAGACTAAATTGATAAAACATTTTCCACGCCGTTAAAAAATTTTTAAAATCTTTCAGTCTATTTAGAAAATCTGATACATTGACTCAAAAGGACAATACTGTACTACTGTGTTCATCGATGATGGCATTTTGCCTATTTATGTAAAAAAAACTAAAATAGGTTTTTATAACAGTTTATAAATCTGTAGCAATATTTAGATACCTTAGAGACTTTGGTTTTGGTATCTTCATTGCAGTACTGATTGAGACTTACGTATCGACACTAGCTTAAAATGTACAGTTAAAAGTATATTTTACTAACACGTTTAATTATATTATCAGGATATAAATTTATACTGTACCCAACAGCAGTTCAAAAAATTTTGCATCTTAAAAACGCATCCCTAGCTTTTAACTGAACACCAAAAATGGTGATCGCAATGTCTGTCAGTTTGTTTTGTTACTTTTGCGATTCATACACATATAGCAACTGTCTTTGTTTGGATACAAATCTAATATTGTTGTCCTTTCATACTGTTTGACATTATAAAGTTGTTTATCTAACAGGTAAAACGTAGTAGGCTTTGTGCTGCTGAAATAAAAAATGTACACAGAATGCTACCCTAGCTGTTTGATGTATGTTTAAGAAAACCCTTAAAGGCCCATTTTTATACTTTCTATAAAAAGCAGGTAATTAAATTGGAAAAAGTATATAATTAGCAATGGCACACAGAGCTGTTTAGGAAGAAGGATTTAAATCGACGAACATTTACAGAGCGAACATAATTATGTTGAAAATAAAATTTAAAAAAGCAAATCATTGGTCTATTGAAAGAAAAGTTTTGAAGTAAGAAGTCTTCTATTTAACTTCACCTAAATACATTATATTATATTGAAGGAACGAATAGAAGTTTTTAAATGAATTCAACCAGATTTAGAATTTCTATGTGCTGTACTGAAATTATGTTAGGGAGAGTCCAAAATAGAACAAATTCATAAAATAGAAATTAGCAAAACATTTACGAGCTGGTAGGGTATCCTTAAGAAAAATACCAATAAATAACGTAGAATACTTCATAATATATACAAATATGTTAAGAACAAGGTGTATTTCTCTAAAAAATAGTAAAATTTTAACATAAAATAACCATTTTTAATGCGTCAGTATCATACACAAATATATATTTAGGTAAGTGATTATCTACCACGGGAAGCCCTGATACAACAATAAAACACATTTATTCAATTATATTTGAGCACAATTTATTACTTTTGCATATTTTTTTATCAATTATAGACCAGTATCCTATACAGATACATCTAAAATTAATTCAATCTAATTACATTAATACTAAATATTTCAAAATAAAACAAATAAAACTTACGACGTTTATGTTTATGGGCAAATTATGTACTTAATAGCTAAGGCAAACTATAATTTAGTGTTCGCTTCATTGCAAGTTTGAAACAAGTTTGTAGGACTCAGCTTTCTTGTCTCATGAAACTCAAGTCAAGTGTCCGAGTCCTCTGTCACACAATAGTGGCGCTTATTGTAGTTTGACATTTCAACTTTGTTCAACACTACTAACTTTGTAAGAGAAGTATGAACTGTTTTAAATACATTATATTTATCTGGAATGTATTATCTAACGTGCTTCATGTTCCGTCCAACATTATTTATAACGAGTAGCAACAAAATGCTCAATAACAGTATAATTATTCTTAAAATTTATGTATCCACTACAAATTTACTTTGGTCAAAATTATTTGTATCTGCAAAAAATTATATAATTTGACTCTTATAATAATAAAAACAATATCAACACGAGGATTGCTTTTTCTTAAACACCCTGAATTAGTTTACTAAATATAACATATTCACAAGGAAAACATTTTTGTATTCATCGTGTAATCTTGAGGAAAGGCCTAGTTTTTACATAATATTAAGTACCGAAAGCCAACTTGTTTTATTAAATGTAAGTGAACTAAGTTTTAGACGCTAGTTTTAATTTTTATCACACAGTAAATCTCCGTAGGTATTCTATTTATTTATTGAAAACGTAGCATAACTGGAGAGTAAGCTCACTAAAAAATCTGACTTTATATTCCGGTTAAATTTATATATCTGTTATAAGGGTAACAAATATACCAATTCACTGACAGATAAAAGAGGAAAAACTGTTGGTATTAGACCTACACAATAACGTATTATTTTACTTATTTATAAGATACTGTTTTATGTAGATTTTAGATTTTATTTGACTTTTATAGCTTATTTGTTTTGTAAAAAGTTATAATAATCGAGGGACTGTCATAATTATAATTGTAGTTTCATTAATAAAAATAAAAAATTTTTGATAATACATCTCTTAACACACTGTATGGGCATTTAGATGCAGTACTTAAGCTACATCGTTTACAAGATGAAGCGGAAAATTCAGAAGATAGCTGCGAACTTTTTTATTTCCCCAACCATCCGCAAGAGTGCAGGGCGATGTTGCTTGAGAATGTATGAAAGCCACAAACTTCTGATTCAAGGTCAGTGACAGAATACCAATTAAGTTTATGCTAAAAAAAACGTTTGGCATGCTAAAAGATTTGCTATTCTTTTTCAGCCTGTAGATCTTTTACATCCAATTTCTAAGCCTCAGAACGTACGTTTCAACCCCATTGCGGTGGCTTGGGGAGTGAATTAAATATCTGACGGCAATCTTAAATTTCTCTTGTTGCAGGGACCAAGAAAATATGTTAAAAAGCGTATATTTTTACGTATGTAATTTAATTTAGTATTGGCATTTTGTGAGCCACATCTTAAGTCTTTATTCTTAATCAAGATAAATGCATATGTATACAAAGCTAAGTAGCCTACTTCTGAGAAAAGCTGAGGACAGCAGGACGGAGATTTAGCTTTTCAATAACAGTTTACATTAGTCACTAATCTAGGGAGGGAGCTGCCTAAGAACGTTCCTTACCCCTGAGTTTGCTGTAACGTGCGACAAGGGACAAATATATTAACAAAGTTACAAGACATTGTAGTGACAATTTTTTATGACGTCAGCTCCAGCTTTACTGTACTGCGTGTGGCTGATCCTATGTGTAGTTTCAATGTTGTACAATGTAGTTTCTAGTTTGCTGTAAACATCTGTAGTGATGATTTGTTAATTAGTGTTCTTCGTAAGAAAGATCGCTATTTTCACTAATTTTTGTCTATTACCATGCATGTCATAAAAAACAGGACAAGCTTTACTACATCTATATTAAAAATCTAATTTTAAACGATCCAATCGATCTGTTATATAGAGTCATGATAATAATAACCTTTATTGCATAGACAAAAGTAACAATTGAATGGCATGCATCAACAGACTAAATAGAGGAAATACATGATTTAAATTGTGTTCTCTAAACGTAAAACTTTAGTCTAGTTCTCTATCAGAGCCGGAGTTGTCGTGCTTCTTAATGTTGATGTAAAGCATTTTCACTGGCTCACCAGGAACACATCTACAAAGTAAAGCGCCTTACAAACTATGTGATATATTCGACAAGCTTTCATATTTTGTCATTAAGTTGTTTGATGTAATCAGGGTGTATATTGATTAGTGTGGCACCAACTTGAGACATCAAGCGTTCCCTGCTCTGTTCCAACTCATTTTGTGTCGACAGATGAGAATGACCTCGAGAATATTGAGGCAGGGTAAATCCAGTAATCCATGTTCCCTAAGTGCATCTTTGTACAACTGTCTGGAATTCGGTAGAAAAGATTGTGACATATCTTTTTATATTTAAGAACATCTTCCAAATTTATCTTCAGAACAACTATCCTATAATCTTAAGCTGTAATACAGACGTGGGTGTGATATACCATAGTAGGCCATTATTAATAAATCCGTAGAACAAGGCATTGAAAGGTTGCGCTGGTCATAATAGTTTCAGTCTCTGTCTGTCAATTTTTCTGTAACTCTTGCAAGAAATATCCTAAACATGAAACCTGGTTCGTAGTTTCCTTTTATACCAAGGAAGAACTCTATTTATTTTGTAGCCATAACGTCAAAGTTAAATGTGAAGTCACAATTCTAACAGGTTTTAAATGGTATTATAGGCAGCTGCAATGGATATATAAATTGTATCTAATTATAACGTCATGGTTGTATTTGAAACACTTAATATTTTACAAGTCCTTGCTCAACTTGGATAAAGTATATACTACTACAAGAAATGTGGGGGGTACAGTAACAAAGTTAAATATTTAAATTACGACTTAATGTTTTTCCTTTCAATATTTTAATACAATCCATTAAAATTAAAATAATATTTTACTATAACGAAATACTGAAACTTTATCACCTTAGTACTGAGCAAACTTTAAAGAGAAATGTTATGAAAATAATGAATATAAAATAATAAAATATTTTGTGTATAATTATTGATATTAATTCAAGCTCTAACATTGTTTTAATTCTACGATATTTTGGTAATAATATTCCAATTCCAAGAGTGATATTAGAAGTACTAAAATTTGTAAAATTTTTTCAAATAAAAATACTTTCCTATTTTTATGGCTTATAATATATTACGATATAAATAAATAAGAAACTTGCTTATGTTAGAATTCCTATATTTTTATTGACATTGTATGAAAATACCCAGACTTTTTAAATTACGGTTTGATTATCTGTTAGCGGATGGAATTTAATTACATAAATTCATGTTAGATTTAATTTTTTCGAAAACTTCAACGTTACAATAATATTGAAAAATAACAATAATAGTGAACCTAAAGGATAATATTGTTAAAAATATTGTTTAAGTGGTCTTTTTATGCCTCTTAAGTTTGGGTGAGAAATAAAGCATTTACATAGCTTACATTAAAGCAGCATGTTCAAGTGATTAAAAACAGGAAGAAGTAAACTATGGCACTTATTCACTCTTTTGTTAAAACAAAACTAAAATAAGATTCTTAGAAAATTAAAAATAATTTGTGAACTTTTTTATTTTACCATTAGATATAAATCAATTATTTTTTAAAATACTATAATAATAATAATTTAATAATATATTTTACAATATAACAAAGGATTTTTACGCTAATTTAGTAAGAAAAACTTTAAAGAATTATATTGAACATGAAAAGTCACTGACAGAAACGTGATTGATCATACATTGACATTTTGTCAGAGGACTCTGTCTATTTTTATAGAAATTTAACTTTTCACATACACACTATATTCGAAATTTTCCTTTTGCGACGTTATTCTCTAAACAAAAGTGTTTAGAAATATAATAAATGTATAAATGTTATAAACTCCATATAATCATGTATAACATATTGTGCGTAACATATAATCATATTACATTTCACATTGAAGCTTAGAAACGTTACTTAAAATATGTAACTTAAAGAACCGACAGAGACTCAAGAATGTAAGAAACATACTGCACGCATGCATGCACATTGTATGTATTCACTGTATTCTAATTAAATAAATTTTAACAACTGAGAATTTTTTTTTGAATATTTTAGAATTGAAAGATACAGTTTCTAGACAGGAAGCAAAAGTGAATGATCTCCTATTAATAAGGGAATTGTAGCAAAAAATCTTCATTGCTCACAGTAGCTCGTCCAGCCAGGGAGTGGGTATTTGTCGTCCGTGTGATTTGAAGGGTTTCTCACAGAATAAATTAATATTATCTATATCATTAATATCAGATATATCAGCAGTATATCAGCTACTTACGTTAATATACTGACTTTCATTAACTCAAATGGAACCATAAACAATAATTAGCTTATTATAGATTGAAAATCTGCATTTGTGAAGTGGTTTGTTTAACTTATTTTTATTATTCATTACGTTTGAAATATTATTTACATTGTATATAAACTGTTAATGTAATTATATTTTTCTATTTAGATGTTTAAATATTGATCTTTACCCTATTTAACATTGTCTTCAATTTTCTTGTGACAGATTTATAGATTGACATATCAAATTGTGTTATTAGTGTCTTTATAACGAAGCATACTGTACAATAATGAACCCTTCGACAATAGTTGCAATGTAACGCCATTATAGTCTAGCGCCTAATAACGTTGCCTTTTACAATGTATAGTTATTCATATACATATTAATGTGTATAAAAACAAAGTACAAATAATAAAATGGAGTATTATATCTCAAAGATTGTATTTAAAGTTCCCTAATAGTGCTTCTAAGTTTTACAAGTAAAAAAATAGATCGGATCAAGGTTCATGGGGTCATCCGTTACCCATTAAAAATAAATATTTAATCTTTGGATACATACATAGTTATGACTGAAATGCTTGTATTATCAAAACCATGAATAACTAGCAGCTTATGCAGATAACGTAACTATAGAAGGTAGGGTGTGTTCAATGTCGATCTGTACACATCCTCTTGGTTGCAGTATCTGAAATCGGATGCTGTCACAGACTATTTCAAAATTTGAGTCATATACGTTTAAAGATAACCAAACATAGTCAGCGATGAAGAAGCTCTAAAATAAATTCCTTATATCGTTTTAAGATCAAGACAAAATAGACCACAAAATATAAAAATATAATGTACTAAAGGTGAAGAGGCATTCTCATTGCCTCAAGATTGTCTCTGGCAGTTTCAAATTCCAGACTGCAATAATACAGAATCGAACGGGAAACTATACTCAAGAGACAACTATTGTTCATAGTAAGAGACATTTTGTTGATATAATTCGTTGACCGAACAACCAAAATTTCATGCTATCGTTGTATTGTTCTTAAGATCACGCTTACTTTCTACAAACTTTTACTCTTAAGTTCTCTCAACTTTGGAATTGGTTCTGTTCTAAAAATTACGAATAATTTGCAAGATTTTAAAGGGTCTTTATGATTTCTTAACGTTCCCATTAACTTTAATCTGTCGACCTAATAAAAGTCCTAAGTGGTAGAATATTTAAAACACGTGAACCTCTAAATTGTTTTAGGTTTGTATATGCCTGCCGGTGTGTCCATCGTCATTTTTAAGACAAACCAAAGATAATTGTAGTAAGTTAATTGAATCCGTTAGCTAAATTTATTTATTTTTTTTAGGAGTTATTTTAAAATTTCGATCGGCGTTGTGGCATATATAAAAACTATATAACTTTATATACATATTCAAATATTTTTAAAATCTACGTAAATATTTAAATGATACATAGGATTTAATAACATGCATTTCTGACTTTATTTCAAGTACCAACAGAAGTTCCATTTAGACAAATTAATATTAAGAAGAAAGTCAAAAAGTAACAAATATTAGTATTTTTTCAGTTCAAGGATTCAACATTTTTAATAAATTATGCAGACCACCTTCAAGGCACTTAATCCGTACCAAGTGAAGCTTGAATAACTGAGAGACGTCAACGAGCTCAGGACGAAATTGCTTTAACATTGTGAAGGAATCTTGGGGAGGAAATTGGATTTGTCGGGAATAAAGAGTAAAACATTCTAGTACCACTAGATTTAAATTATCATTATAATAAATATCTAATAAATATAAATTATAATACGTAAAAATGTTCTTTAATAAAAAGTACTTTTCTTTATTGTTATTACTGATACCTTACTATCAACAATATTTAAGTAATATGACTTTAATAACACTAATATCAATTAAAGAAATTAATTGTCATGTTATATATTTAGTAAAGATTAATACGAAATATAAAGTTTTTTATGTTTATCGTTATTTTTAAACATTCAGTTCTATGCCAAGCCTTCCTTGCATTCCTAACTAATAAATATTCTTAGTACGTTACATGTACAGTATTTCAATATCATCCGTAAATATGTAAGCTATACATTGAAATTTTAAAAATCTAGCTACATTATTCAGAACAGCACATCCACACCTTTGATATCGCTGCATATGTTGTTATGACACATATGAATACAATATGATTGCAATCAGTTTATTTGTACATTAATTACATTATCTTGCAGATTTATCGATGCCGTTATACTTACTCATAAGATTTTTAAAAATTTTCAATAATCCTTATCCATATCCCCTAGTACACTCGTTTATGGTGGTTTCCCATGCACCATTATTGAGCTTCATGTTGCTTGTATAGACATGAAGTTTCGTACAATTCTTGACCTCAATAGATCATTTCTGTCTGCAGAAATTCATGTTCTCCCCTCAGTTATAGACTTTTAACGCTCTGCCAATAATTCAACTAGATGATAACTATTACTAGATTATTAAAATTAAAAATTTTTAACAATCTTGCATATAAAATGACTTATCAAAATCTTACCCTTATCCAAATCGCACAGGATCAACATCAGATTTATATACGAATTTACAAAAAAAATTGAAAAAAGGTCATACTAGTTACCGCCGATTTCAAAATTTCATAAATCAGCTACTTATAGAAATAAAGAATATCCAGTACCTCAAGTAGAACCATAAACAGTATTATAAAAAAATATATCTAGCTTATAAACTACTTCTTGGACATGTGTCAAACGTCGGGCCATTATGGCACAAAGATGCAATCAAGGCACTTTGTGATGTAAAGTTACTTTGTAATGCCACTATTTTGTTATTAACTATGTTTAATGTTTAATAGTACCATGATTGATTAGTATAATAATTAATTCGTACCATAGTCTCTTATTTATTAATAATTAAGCTTGAATTTAATTTTAAAATATTACTAATACAAAATCTCCATTCGTACTTCTAATATCGATTTTAACTGAAAAATATATACTGGTGGCAATAAAAACAGCATTTCTAATAAAGATAAAAAATAATAATTTGTTAAAAGCTGTACCACGACACCCTTTTTCATGGCTGACTGTAGGACGAATACAGATTTAAAACATATTCTATTTGTATTTCATGCCGTACAACTAATCAAGAAATATATGTAGTATCACTATAACTAATGTAGTCAGCGTGCTTATACCTCATTTGTGGAGAACGCGTTCTTTCGGCGTTTGTATTTTCAATTTAAATTATTTTAAAATTAAGCTGAGTGAAAACTTAAAATAATTAAACTTAAAGTAAGTTATATATATATTTGTGAAATATATTATATATGTCTATACTAATGATATGCTATGCTATAATATTATAGTATTTCATGAAGTCAGTTATGTTGATCGTTTACATTTTTATTTCAAAATAATTAGATTGCAAATAAAAAATAATAATTAATAAACAAACAATTAGGAGCTTTAAAGTTATTTATAATAAAACCAATGACAGGTGGACATGTACTTCTACTAATTTAATTAAAGATATACAGTAACTAGCTTAATGTATCAAACACAGTATGTGTACAATTATATCGATACATATAATTTACTTACTAACGGAAATGCATGTAATCAGGATCACGATAATCTGTGTCGTAGTAGACAAACGCTAGACTACGTGTTGACCTACTTTACAATCAGCTGACTCAACCCTCCTGGGTTTACAAACGTACAGTTTGTACTTAAGTCTCTTTATTCGGTTTGCTTACTTTACATGGGTGTTAAGTCTTATTTGACACTAAGATACACTAAAGTAATTCAAATATTTTATTTACATCCCTTACCTGGGATTTACTATTACATAAGAGACGGCTCTTTACGATTACTATTGCAGTACTGCTAATTTGAGTAAAACATGACAAACGAAACCAGTGACCCTGTACATTAAATAACTGCAAATGTGAACCTTCCGATTTATTATATTTATTGATGAGCTCTTACGCCTGATTAAAGAGTTATTTGCGTAAGGAGGACATTGTTCTTGCATACATATGAGGACTAAACTATGGATCAGTCCAGAATGAAATGAAATGCAATATTTCTTTATTTGAGGTGAAATTAGGGCCTCATGGCCCTTTCTTACATTTAACCTCATATGCAAACTAGAACAAAATATTTTCATTTCTAAATAATAATAAAACTAAATATTGTATTGTAAACATTTTCAATATGAACAAAAAGTACAACTTTATTTAAGAATACAAAATAAAAAATGTATAACGATAAAAAGGTATATAAACATATTTATAATCACATACTCACACGCAAATAATAACATGTACTTGTATATAATGCATATGAGAAACACAACTCAAACCAATCACACATCTCACACTCTACTCATGCCAGTGCAACCGCAGCGAAGAGACCTATGCCGACCCCGCCCCAACCCATCCGCCACAGATAGTGCTCTCTCAGCGACGCCACGAACCGAGGACGACTCTCCAAGGATGTTATACTACGAGGAAGGGAATTCTACAGACGACATGCCATTACTACAAAAGACTTGTCATATACAGTAGTTTATGTGCAACGGCATGCGGAGCACAGACGAACCAGAGCGAGTTCTATCCACACCAATTTGAGAGACAAATTGGAAATCGTTTAAGAAATAATTTGGAAAGCCAGAATTTAAAATTGAATGGACCAATGTTAAGATTTTTATTGATCTGAGGTCATTCAACTTCAAAATCTTTGAATTAATATAATAGGGTGTTATATGTTCATCTCTCCTGAGATCAAAATGCATATCTCATACAATAATTTTGGGTTCTCTGGAGTTTTTCACCCAAAGCCACAGTCATGTCGTTCATCACACTGTTACAGTAAGAAAAGTGAGGCAGTATGAGTACTTTAACCAACAACAGTTTTATGTGAAGTGGCAAAAACCTCTGCAGCTTTTTCAGTGAATGCATTGATGCAAAAACTTTCTTACAGGTCTCTGTCACTGCATCAGTCCAGCTAAGAGTACAGTTTATTGTCAGCCCTAAGTTCCTAACTTTATCGTAATAAGGTAGTAGAATACGTAGCAGAATACGTAGTAACTTATTTTCTTCCTGCAACTTGTTATAAGTATTAAAACCATTTACGTATAATTTTATATATAAAAACGTGATGAAGATTGTTGTATAATATTGTAAATAAATTAGGTTTTAATTATTTAAAAGGAAAGTAATTATCATTACCTTTTTATAAATTATCTGTCAAGCGTTGTAAACAAAATACTGAGGAGTGTAATTTTATGAATTAGTAAATGCAATCTTAATTCGTAAAGGTGTCTGATTGACAAGCGATAAATTACGCCGAAATGTGTCGGTCTTTAAGGCACTTTAATCGTGCCAAGCGAAGTGTGAACTGTTGAGAAGATGCGTCAGGGCGGAATTTCATTATCATCGAGAAGAAATTTGGGGAATAGAATCGATTTATCTGGCGTTAAAAATAATAACAATAGTAAAGAACAAAATAGTATAATAACATAAAAAATTTTATCATAGTTTATATTTTGTTTGAAAGAATATTGGGCAAATTCTCGTTGCTAGTCAACCTACTTTACACTATCCTCATCATAAATGAGTAAATACATAAAATATATATTATGTTATAATCATCAATAGCTATGCTATAATGAGTACAAAACTTAGATATAGCAATATAAAAGCTTGTTATACGTTTACTAAAGTAAAACATTATAACTATACTAAATCTAATGGAAATAACATTACACCATTATAGCAAAACAAAGCAAATATTCAGTTCTCAAGTATAGACGTTATGTTATAGCGAATGATTGGTTTCTATTTATAGTATCTAGTGTTGTATGCAGTATGCAGCGCTTTTCATCATTATTATTAGAAAAAATTGTTTTGATACTTTTAAAATTACAGTGGTCAAGAAATACCGATGGCTGAAAAGAAAATTATCCGTATGATGTAAACTACGTGCAGAGATAGTACAGTAGAGTCCCGTTAATCCGACCTAATTGGGACCGAGCCCTATTCGGATTGTGTGATTGTTCGGATTAGCCAAAATTACAGAAAAATACGGTTTTAAACTTGAGATGGGTCTATTTTGTTATAGAATTATCAACATTGTTTATTAAAACATGTTTTCTGACTGTTGCATTGTATTTCTTGTCAAATAAACGTGTTTGCGAATACTACGCACATTTACCGTATTTAGTGTGAGAGTTCTATTGTCAAGCAATGTGAGTGTACTGGATATTGTACGGGTCCACGCGTTCAATAGTTGTACGAAACTACGCGTCATCCAATAGACTCTCTTCAATGCGACAGAAGACAATAACTGAATTTATGTCTTTTAACAATTAATATTGTACTCAATAATAATATCAGTACTATAGGTCCAATTTTTCTTTGATTCCACTTCTTAATACAGTAATTTAAGTGGAGTCGGATGGGCCTATCCCCGCAATGTTAATTTGATGAATTTTAGGTACCATTATCTTAAAAAACTATAAATGATAGCCAGTTAATTTTTTTTATTCTGTTCCTTGTAATTTTCTTAAAATTTTGAATACAGGGTTATAAAAAATCTTTTCAGATAAACGTGTGACTTTTTTTTCTTTTTATGCAAAAAATATCAAAAAAAATTACAACTTACTCTGATGTATAAAATTAAGTACTGAACACAAGGCAATAATATGTATTCATAATGTAGATTATTACTGAGGGAACAAATTAAAAAAAGAATCATTAGGCTACCTATAATAGTTCTTGAGAAAAGTGTACCTATCGAACAAAAAACATAGTTTTACAGAAAACGCATTTGAAGTTAATTGTAACCAACTCTATAAAAATACAAAAATAAACTACAGTTAATAGTGTCCAGGGGCATATGCTGGGTTATCTGGATCCTCTTCTTCCTCAAGCAACTCTTCAAGTCTTAATTTGGTTAATTTTGTCCTCTGCCGGCACTTCTTTTCTAATTCCTCGATGGCATTTTCTGCTTGTCGGATTCGGATCTCATTTTTCTGTTTCATTTGAAATCTCACAATATTACCTTGATTGAAGCAAGCAACAGCCTCATATACACCTAGTTCAAGGGTTGACCTTAGAATAAATGTATTTTTAGGAAGTCGAGACCAAATTATGTTGTTGACGGATTCATTGGGGTTTTGTGTACCTCCGTGTAAACATTTCCTTAGAAGGTCTGGTGAAGCCAAGTCCCTAAATATTGGTTTTATTTTGTCCATTACCACTTTAGGCAGGTGGAAATTATCTTTATGATCATAGGCCTCCTTATTGGCCATCGCTCTCTGGTACTTGCACGTCAAAATCTCTTTGCAATTCTTTAGAAAAAACAGCTATAAAAAAGAACTAACCATCAGAAGATCTTAAGTGAAGTATTTTCTGAAAAAGAATGAAATAGGGAATACAAAATCATAAAAAAACAATTTTCGGTAAAAAAATGTTTTTGCCCATGCGATTAACTCATACTAAGTTTCAATTTGGTACTGTATTTAACTTCATTATTTATGTACTGTACCGTATACAATTTGTCTTAATAAAATACTGTATGTCTATTTAATTAAAGTTTTCTTTGTTTATGTACGAAATGATGCACCCATTTTCATTTTTTATGTAATTAGTTCCTATAACTGTTCATTATCGTTATAAATAATTATTCCTGGACCTGTTCGGATTAACCGACGTTCGGATTACACGTGTTCGGATTAGCGGGACTCCACACATTTATGTTTTTGCAATTACAGTTCTTTATAACTTCTTATCGGCATCGAACGTTCATTATACTATTGAAGTATGAGTATATTCTCAATATTACTCAATTCCACTAAAATCGTCACTAAAAAACAGGACAACTAACAATTGCAGAAAAAATCATAACGGTTCACTTTTTTTGCTGTTTAAAATTTAAATTTTCATTACACTTTATTTATATTTGTGTAAAAATATAAATAAATATTTAAAAAATGTTCTCAACGATTAATTTTGTATATAAATATTATGTACAATGATTATTTGCTTTTCAGCTTTAGTATTAACACATCAGAAGTGAGCTAAAAGGCATCGTGGTTCAAGTTTGGTTGTTACATTTGTTTAAAGATTGTTTAATCACCTAATGCCATATTCCACTAGGCTTTAAATGAGAATACATTCTATTAAGAAATCCTAGAGGTGAAATTTTATAAATAAGCAGTGCGTGAGAGAAAATATTGTATGCTATCTTCTTATAATTATATGGTAATAGTTGACAACTTTGGATCAAAACAGAATTGAACACAGCATCTTATTTTACTATCGATGAAGTGTTAAAGTATTATTTACTTAATTCCACTTAAAGTAGTATCCACTTTGTGACCATATGGAGATCAAGTTACTTGTGGAAAGACAGTTTATCCTGGAACGAAAGGAAAGAAACATTTTAGTGATAGTTTTCTCTCACGATTTGTGTAAGGTTTTTAGCTATTTTCAATATTTTTTCCCTGCACAACTGAAACAAATTCATAGTTTTTTACAAATTAAATGATAATTGATTAACGAAATAAAACAGAAACATTTATTTATATAATATTACATCATATTCCAAATCACTGCTTGAAGCAAAACTGTATTATTATGTATGAATTAAGTATCACAATTTGAACAAACAAAATATGAAATACCGTTAAAATTTAAGAATATTGTGATGCATAATATCCTTATTGAGATTAATGGATGGGTGATTAAGCCACAATGCTATCCTTGAATCACTCCCAGAGAACAAATTAATGTTTTTTTTCGACAAAAGACATCATAAAACTTTTAAAGTATTAATAATTAATTTTTTACTTGTTCTGGTAGTAAATAAAAAATTGACCTTATAAATAAAGTCTGAAATTAAGAAGTATTATTGAATTAATATCCTTATTGGCTCACTTAAGAACGAAAGGAGTTATTTGGCATTATTATTTTGAGCAGAGTATTTGAAAGAGTTTTTGTCTTTACTTATGCATTTTCCGAATACATGTGATTTATAAAACCTAGGTATAACTCTAGGCTCCAACATGGATTGAACAATGAAAAATTGTACTGTTTTATAAAGATAAATCATTTAATATGAAAAATAAATTAGAAAAATCTTTGAGCCAAGTTGATAAAAAGATAAAAGAGACAACTGTAACAACCCACAGAAACATAACCAGAAGGAATATTGTACATATTAGAACAAAAAATGCTTTCTGTGTTAGTTACAACATAATTCACGTTTAATTAATGAAATATATAAAAAATAAGGCTAAAATTTATGAAACAATATGGAATTAGTATGTTTTAAATTAATTAATTTATTAATAATTTAAATTTATGTTTGAAGGTATCCTGATATCAATGCAAGATGTTTTATCACTTCCTAATAATGATAATCACAGATATTTCGATAGTTATTCCATATGAAACTTAATTTATTCTTGGCATATCAGAGTAAGAATCCATCAAAGGCTTTCTGCAGCCTGTTTTAAGGAAATTACCTTTACAGCTGGACCGAAATTTGCGAAATCATCGTTTTGCTCGTAGCTAAGTCAGCTGATTTTCACTCTCCTAAATATTACTTTCCTCGTGTAAATCTCTCTTTCCTAGGATACAAAATCCCGGGTTTGGCCAATAAGAACACTAATAACTACTGTTTTAACGCCAAAATGGATCTTATGGAAGAATAATTACCAGACTATGAAATGTGAGATAGTTTTTTTAAATATTTCTTGTTCCTTTCTTGTCACAAGATTTCTAAAGTGGGGCTCGATCTTGAATTCATTGTTCAATATGGCTGAGTTGTTTTAAAACGTTGTACAATATTTTTCGCTCCTACTCTTATATATTTATGTTAATTTATTTTATTTATTTAGTTTAAATTAATAATTAAGTCACATGACGTAGTAACACATGCAGACTTAAATTATTAGATCCAACCTCAGCGGCGTCTTTTGTGAAAAACTCGCTTTGTGGTACACCTTCATTGCGTTATCAGTTTTATGAATCGACCTTCAAATATTTGAAACATCTGGGCTGATTTTCCAATTGACAGGTTTTACTAAGTTTTAGAAAATTTCTAGTACAAACGTTTTAATATAATATAATATCGCGTAAAAGTTGTACTATACGAGAGTGTTCAAGTTAATATTGATAGGGATACTAGTGTGTTTCAACTGGTAAGATCCCAGTTAGCAGTTGAAGCTGTTAGTTTATATAATATTGTGCTTAGTGTAGGTATTAGAATACCGATGTGGCCGGACTGTCTAAGACGTCGGATTTGAAATCTGAGCTACAGATAGCGCAAGTGCAACTATTGGCTGTAACCGTAGCACTTTTATAAGTTCCATCAAGCCTTGTACTGTATTGAGTCTACCCTACCTTCTATTTATAAGATCCTTGCATAGACCAGTGTTCCATGAAGACCGGCAGTATAAGACAAAATATCATTAAGAAAATAATACAATTGTAAATTTAAGCATGAGGAGTAATCAATGATTCCTTGGACTTATATGGAATAGTGATCCTGTACTACACAAACAAAACGTCCTGTATCCTCTACAATATACATTTTCCATGTACTTCTTCCAAGTTTTGTAAGAAGCTTTTATTTTTTATTTCTGTATGTTCAATAAAATACAAGTTCCATATATAAAACACTTTAAAATTTCGTGACCTTGTAAGACTTCTAAAGTACACAATGAAATCAAAACAACTTACAGAACAATTACGATAGCAATGCCTTAATTAAGCCATATCAATAATTTAATAATCTTATATATATATATATATATATATATATATATATATATATATATATATATATATAATGTGTAGGGAAAACATATTCCACTACAGTATTGATTATATTAATGATTTCTAAATACAGAGTTACTAAACCTTCAACCAAAAAAGCATTTATTAGCTAAGACCTACATCTTACTTATTTATATTTAGATCGACTCAGAATATTCTTAGGCTATTAAACATATGCTGGAGTGATATTTAAAATTGTTAAAATTTTAATGCCTATTTTTTCCTTATTTCCACTCTATAGTCCTTGGGGAAAATACCATGCGTTAAAGGCAACAAAGAAAGTGCGTCGTGGACCCTCTGGGCTCTACGTTATAACGATGTAATTTTTATCAAAGGTTACAAACATATCTCATTAAACTTATATTATGAGACATTCGTTATTATATTATTTTAAATATTAAAAAACAAATCCTTACATAATTATAATTGTATTTAAGTATATGTAAGTGGGAGATCCGGGTTCGACTCCCGGTGGAGCTAGTACTTTTTGTGATTCAATGTGGATTGAAATTATATATATATATATATATATATATATATATATATTATACATATATAATATATATATATATTTATTTATTTATATGTAAGAATGTATATATACTTACATTAAATTGTATAAGTGGCAATTGCCTTATTTAATTTCAATAAAAATTTAATCGCAAAAAGTACTTGCTCCGCCGGGAGCATTACGCATTACTATGTGTTGCCTGAGGTCTTTGAGGTTTAGTGCAAAATGTCAAGACTATACCTCATAAAATTCTTGACAGATAAGACATACATATGCATACGGAAAGGAATCCTTAAGATCCCTCCGAAAGCGAAAGGAAAGTTACTCCGTCAGAATACAGAATAAATTGATTTCAACGACACTCACCCAACTTCCATCATGTGTACATGAACATCATACTGTTGGACATGCACCATCATAGAACTCATTTATGTATATATAGAACTAAATAATTGATCCAAACTTTAAGTATATAGATGAAAACTTTATATATTTAGCTAAAAAGATTTGTATTCACAATGTGTATTTATTAGATTAGGTATCCAGTGTTTAAATATTAAAAGTCTACCACGTCATTATTAAATTAATAATTTGTTGGTTTAGTTAGCTACATATGTTTGTACGTCATACGTTAAAGTCTCTAAGTATTATGAGCGTGTACACATTTTTTATTCTTGTTATTTCTTGGTGCCATCACGGATAACAATAATAGCAATGTCACAACATTTTATAGCGCTTACCCGAATTCCGTGGAGAGAAATACGCCTCCATCGAGCTCAGTGTTGCCTATGTATTAACGAAACTTTATGCACAATTTAAAGTCTATAGGTCAGATTATTTGTGAATTATCGTGCGTTCAGAGAGAAATGAAAACGTTTAATCCCGTCTGTCTTCGATAACGCTCGGCCAACAGGGAAGATGCAACACCAAGCACACTACCGCGTACCAACCTTCGCTGAGATGTAGTGCAACATTTTTTGCAACACACGAGCTCTTTTCATTATTTTACGGCCTGAAAATACATACAGAAATATTGAAAAATATTTCCAATTTTTCGGCAACCAGAAGAGAAATTTTTATCAGCCCAGTGGGTAATAAATACGCTTCAATGATGCTCAGCCATATGTATTGTTGGAAATGCGTCATTATAACACTCAATTACGTCTATGTAAAGATTAAGTTTCATATAAGCAATTCGAAGGCTACAGATGATTTTCTCTAGATCCTTTTTACAAATACATTTTCATATTTCTTTATTAATTTTAGCCTAATATAAATGTTTAAATAAAAAATGTTTAATTAAGATTGGGAACTAATTCTCAACAGCGCTATAAATAAAATTGCTTTTACCGACTGTAGCATAGATTTTCCACTCTATTATTTTTTTATCGTAATAAATGCATTTTTCCAGACCTTCCAGTTAAAGGATTCAGTAACGCTCAGCAAATAACACTCAATAACAAATGCTAAGGTCGCGTAGAAACACCAAAACTCACAACAGTTAAGAATAATATATGTTCACGAACTTATTACTACAGTCTACGTTGTTACTTTGTTACTACATTGGTCCCTTTGCTCGCGTTAAATTTAACTTGGCGGTAAAGAACTTTCTCTGCCAGCTACCACGTACAAAGTACTAAGTTATGTAAATTGTAACTATACATATGAAAGTGCTTCTTTTTAACTTTTCTACTCCACTCTTCGTAATATGATTGCAATATTTCAACATTACATTTACATTAGGTTACTTAAAATTGTGGTATATAATTCTGACATATAATTAATAAAAAACAAAAACAGTCAAATGAAGCTGTGTCTAGTATACTACAGGACCTACAATTTTTAATTTATAGTCATTGACCACTCTACTCTAAAAAAGGAATAGTTTTCTGTTTTTAAAAGAACACGATCTATGGAATAAATCTATAAAAATTCCACTCCGTATTAGTCAATTCGATCAGTAATTTTTAATTTCCCATAGGCTTCAACACCCCATGATAATCTATCATAGCCAGAAATATGTCTATCCAGCTCCGAACCTACAATTACAATACCTTGCAAATGTTATTTTTTGGCTTCTAGCCTTCGTCTCCTAAAAGATCTAGAGCAGCCTTCCAGCCTTCCTGCAGTCCTTGGCCACGTACGTCGTTAAATTGCTTTATGGGTAGATTAAATTCCAGGTAGTTAATCCTAAAGAAGTAAAACACATGTCTCCATGTTTCAAATCACATTAACAATTTATATTGTTCTTGTTGCTTAAAACATTGCTGTGGATGTTTCAATAGTCTTTTTAATGCTATAAAGTTTATAATACTGATATCCAGGTTTGCTCAAAACTAACAGAATGCACTTTTGCCAAAATCATTAAAATTTCATGTATTTAAGAAGAAAATACGAACCGTTCCTGATAAAAATGAACCGTTGCTCAAAATGGTTCTATGAATTTAACGTTTCCGAAGTTCTCATGGACCCTCTTACCGATGACACCAGTTGTAGCCTACACATTAAATACAACTGGTAACCCAAACGTTTATTTTGTATTTACTAATATTACGTTCAATAAGCGGCATAAACGATAACAAATGAGCATATAAAGATCAATCAATCGAAACCATGTCATACCAAGTATTATAATTTCAGGTATAAAATAGTGATTTTAGCCATTGCATGCTACAATCTGCTGATCATTTATTAGCAGTTAATATGTTATAGAGTTTTATTTTTAGTGATTAATCCCAGTAAACCTTTAATATTCCACTATCATTTGTTCTAGTCAAATACATTTTTGTAAACAATTTCAAAAACATTTACCCTAAATTTGACTGTTTTTAATTTTTTTCATATTATCTCATAGTATTTAGTTATTATTATTTCTATACATGAAATAACAAAATTTTGGGATCTAAAACAAAATAAAATGATTTTTTATCAATGTAAACCTTACAAGCTGTTTATTTTTTATCCATCCCCATGTCCATTTGATATACGAAAACTAACTGGCTTAACATTTTCAATTAGGGATCGCTTTAATATAGTAAATACTGAATTCAGTGATGTTCAATTTTACTCTATGGAATTTGGTTGGGCGTAGCCCAATATTCTTACATTGATTTAAATGATGACTGTGATGATAAACAAACTGAATAGAACAATATGATTTTAAAATGTGAAATATTAAGCATGTAGCCTAAGCACCCATAAAAGACAACAACATCCTTTTATGAATTTTTGTGTAAACTTTCCTTGTTAAAAACGGCAATGAAACAAACAATGTATAAATTAAAAAGTTAATGTATGTTGTGGCAAGATATAACGAAATTTTGTTTTTAATATCTGAAAATGTTATTTATACTAAAATTGATTTATAAATAGACAGAATGAATTAATGTAATTATAAGTAGATATACAACCATGTAATTTTAAATTACATCATGGAATCTATTGTCATTAGTTTCAACACAATTGGCTGACATATAAACAAGGTTTATTTTCTATATGATTCTTTGAATATTTGTTTGCAACACAAAATATCAGGGATAACATAGGTGAAGCCAATTATGTGACCCTTAGTGTATAAAACTAATATTTTTTTCAGCTTTGGGAGACACAAATGAGACAATGTTACCGAAGGCTTCGCTTTGTTTGATAAAAGATATTCATTCTCTGACTGTGCTCAAGTTTCTCGTTAATTCACCGATATTTAAATATATACATTATCTAATACTTTTAAAGACAAGAAATATTAAATTAGTCGTTATATATAATAATGAATAATAATGATTTATTCCTTCAAAAAAATTACAAAAACAGTACAAAAATAAATCTTAGGAATAGCCTAATCACATGTCCAGTAGCGTGATTAGGATTAACAAAATAAAATAAACTTAATATTACTTTTTAGAGTTCAGTTTGCATTAAATTACATGCTGGCCACTCTCCGAGGTGACTGAAACTACAAATGAACTAAAAATAAGAATACAAAAAAATATAACCAATATAAAAATAACTAGTAATTACTTATCCATATAATGTCAGAATAAAAATTATCTAATATTAACAGTAAAAACAACATAACAATTAGTATCCTCTTTATACAATTCGAATTAAAAGAAAACAAAACAAATTAAAAACATAGCAGCAAACATAGTACATTAAAAACAAATCAACATTATAAACATATAAATAACTTCTGTCAAAGAAAAAATCAATGCGCTATTTAGGCACATTCACTATTACAAAATGCATGTACATGCATTCAATAACACACAGTACATTATACATTATATGCAATAACCATCTATATACAATTTTGGTACATGAAACCAAATTAATTTTTATATAAAATAAACAGTAACTTTTAACCTTAGCTAATGACTCTATTAAAAAATCTAACATCATCTATCTCAATTAACCAGTCAAATACACTATTGCTGAAAAGGTTTAATTTATCTATTGATCTAATATTAATAGGTAATTTATTAAAGAATTTTGGACCTACGTACTGAAAGCATAGTCTAAATATTTCCTTTTTTACTTTTGGTACTCTAAAAATTCTTTTATTTACGTTTCTTGTTCCATATACAAGGAAAGTTGTACCTTCATTGCCACTTCTTCTATAAAACAGTTTCAGCACTTTGTACACATATAAATGTTGAATGGGTAGAGTTATAATTTGTTGGAATAGGGGGAACGAGCTATCTCTGAGTTTTTTTCCTAGCATTATACGCACTATATGATTTTGTGATACTCTAAGATTATCTATTAGACTTCTGTACGCACCTCCCCAACAGATTATTCCGTACTGAAGTCTTGACTGGATATATTTTGAAGGACATATTTTTTTGAGGTTTCTGTATTAAAGAGAAAATGTATTACTGTAATTTTAAAGGACTTTTACAAACTTGTTAGCTCTACAATTTCTAGATGAAATCATTATCCAATATTATAATTAATATACATTTATAGATAAATTTAAGATAAATTTCTTAAGTAATTTTGTATATAATTTTAAATAAATTGAATTAATATTCAAATAATGTTGATAGCATTCCATACAGCTGGAACTTTTTTCTAGGGAAATACAATCTGAGGGAAAGAAAGTGTACAACTATGCTGGTTTACACGAAAGATCGACCATAAAAGGAAAAGTAAAGAATGTCTTATTTTACCAGGCGAAATTAGGGCTAAGAAGACCTCTCTAACACTTAACCTGGGGACCAACGGCTTAAAGGTGATTTCCGAACCATCACCAATGGCCGGGCAGGCGGGCTGCTTTCAAGGACAGGATCGCTCAGCGGTCACCCATCCAAGCAGCAGCCTCGCTCGACGTTGCTTGATCTGGTTATTTTGCGATAACCGCCGTACCCGCTACACTGCGCCATTGGCTACCCTAGATGATTCCTCAAGAATTAGAGCAATACTCTACTATCCGTGTCCTTAAGAATAGACAATGTAAGATATATCTCTAGAAAATATTATCGCATTATACTAAAATGCTGAAACAATTTTGAAATATTATTATTTATTAATCTTTTACAAAACTATATTGCCAAGTATTGCAAATATAAACAAAAAAGAATTGTTATAGCATGAAGTTCCGCGAAAATTCCTGGAATTTGACGAAAAATGTTTTGATTCACTTTACTAAGTATTTAACTTAATACAAAGTATAGCTATCCAGAACACAAGAACTATATTTACGAGCATCGCACTATTCCTAAACTGCAGTTTTATACTTCTCAGCTATAAACCGCTTTCTACCATAAAACCACTCCCGAGGTTTCCTAATCTGTCTGCTGCACAAGATGGCTAATACTAATAACCCAGATAATACCTGCCCCCTTCCCCCACAATATCCTCCCGTTCTAAATTCAAAGTTAAATAAATGCCCTTTCTAAGGATTTGAACTGATTTTAATTATTTAATTATTTGCTTGTTGCGCTAAAAACGATAGGTGAATAAATGGATTAAGAAATAATGATGCGAGTGAATATAGCAGGAACATTTCAATAAATGAAACAAGGAAAGAACACTTATTACAGTTTTATGCCAAAAATTTATGGGAAGACGTAGCATAGGTCACATGAGGAAGAGATGGGGAGGGACCTAAACTAAATTATGTCCAATTTTTAAAGCGCATTTTAAGAATACCTAAAACTTTATTGTAACTTGAGATATAAGTATTACCTCTTAAAAGTTTAAACCAACTGTATCTTCTAACTGTGTGAAAATATATAAGAATACATTTAATTTTTTTGAGGTTTCTCAAAACAATACATCCCTACAACATGATTACTCTATATGCTCATTATTGTTCCAAATAATTTAGTTTTCAAGAACGGATAGGTGAATAATGTAACAGTATCTTGAAGGTAATACGTAAATGATACGAGTTTTAATAAACGATATTTATGAAAGGTAAATATTAAGGCACTAACTATTTGTACTTTTGTTATGCTAATCCGTACTATAACAATGTTTTGGTGTCACTACCATAAAATAATATCTTATTGTACCCTGCGGACAAGAAGCTAACGAGATCCGTTTTAGTGTTTAGTTCTATATGGACTTGTGTATAGCTTTCAAGAAACTTGATATTCAGGATGGATGGAGCCAATAAAAGTTCCCTTTACTCAGTTATTTGAATTTCGTAACGGGGAAGTCTATTATAGGAATGGAGACCCCTCATGTTTTGATTTGCATCTCCTAGTGCACAAATACCAACTACTCGCAATCATCCTCCACAGTAAATCAAACTATGGATCAAGCTATCATTGTACTCAACATCTCCAACTATTGATTATTCAATGAGAACGGAAACTAATCTAGCAAATATTTAGTAAATGCAACAACCATTATGCACCCCTATTATTAACTATGTATAGTTACACAACCAAAAATTAGTTAGCTTCCACATTCTTGATTTTTAAGCGATATTATTATATTCCAGTATTTATACTATCACTAAAAATATTAACTTCGATTGTTAGAATGACTATATATAAGAATAACAAACGTAAAGGATCGTCATAATATAGTTAACCAAGAACGGGTTATAAATTATAACTCTTCACCACGATGTCGTAAAATGTAAAGTGGTTGTATAATGTTCGAGACGGAAACACTAACTCAGGGGCTAAACCATCCAAGTTTGTAACAGTAAAAGTTTAAAGCCACACCGAAGTTAGATAATAAATAATGTGATAAAAAATTTGCCTTGGGTAATCATATCTTAGCTTTATACGAGTATTCAAAAAAAGGTAGTATTTTAATGAGAAGAGAAAAAACAGTACAATTATGTGATATAAAACATATAAACACGCAAAATAAAAATTATAGAGGAAAATAACAGGCCACCTTCTTTCCTCGAGTCTAAAAAACAAACATTGTGTAGTCTTTAGTTTGAGGCAATATATTTGCTATTTGAAAAATAGTTTATATTTTGAGTGGATCATGATGACATACAAGGTTTAAAAATATCATAATTAATCTTAAAAGTTGGTTTTGTTCCATAGAATATTTTTATGAAGTTGATATCAAGTTTATTTTAATTGGACGTATACATTCTAATTAAACATAAAAAATCTGTACTTGATTTCAGCAGCAACGATTTCCTAACGGTTTATACTTGTTAATATAAAGTTTATTACAATTATGTATTTATTATTAGACTTATTATTATGTATTAGGCATACACTAATTGTTCTTGAAGTCATGCAATAAGTAAAGAAAAATCTTGAGATATTTATCCAATCAAATCTTTGCCGTGAACCAACCCCCTCTCACAGGGCATCAAAACCCAAGTGAATCATAAAACAGTTATATCAACATAATATTAACATTTTATAGTAATAAAAACTTGGGAGTAAGGTGTAATTGATACTTTGGCATGTTTCCTAAACCATGGGATCCTTTTTATGGCAAAAACAGAAATCTAGAAAGCCATGAATTAACTTAAAAACAGTCACTAGAAAAACAGCACCTAAAAGAAATATACAGATCCTTTAAGAGGTATATGAAAACCTCGATACCCTTAGCTTTAAGTAAACTATTTTTGGAATTTTTCCTGATTTGTTCAATTACAATTAAGTTTTTCAAATAGATTTAATATTTTAGGCACAGTAAACTGTTCTGTATAACATAATATTTGTTTGAATAATCCAAACAAATAATGATGTCCAAAAATCAGGTTTTAAATATTTTTTATTTTAAAACATTTAATAATATTTAATTAAATAATAATATTTCTGTACTTTTTAATTAATGGCAGTAGATAAAATTTAAAAAAAATAGATGTTTTTTGGTTACACACCAATAGTTTACTAATTCCACACGCAGGGTATATAGAAAATTTTCTTCCTTAAGAAAATTCCTTGAAGGAAGAGAACAATTTCCACTTTAGCGTTATAATTTAGGTCATTTTGAAATTTGTGCACTAAAAAAGTTGACGATTCAAACTTGAAATACTATATTATACAAAATAGATATACCTTAAGGAAATTGAAATTTTTTATTATTTTCAATCTAAGGAAATAAATAAGTTTTATTAGATTATAATTATAAAAAATTGCATAATTTTTAAGATAAAATTTCTGAATTTAATTGACTTTTCATATATTAAAACATGCCTTATCTTTAAGTCGTTATTTAGGTCCATACTGTAAAAATTCATACTGTCGAAAAGCTGCTATACAGGTTTATAGATTTCAGTTTGCTGGAATATATGAATAATTTGGTGTTTTTCCAAAACTGAACATATGATAATGTACATCTCAAATGGTCCTACACCCCTCAAATATAATTCTTTAAGATGAGTGACTAGAAAGCAATAGTGGACAATTATTAAAAATTATTATGGTTGATTAATGCATGCAGTTTTTTAACCAGCGTCTTTATTTTAAATTAAATTACATCTTTCTATTATCGTTATGACCTAATGTGTTTAATATATAATATTTCAATTCGGATCATATAATGAAATAAATACAGGTTTAGAAAAAATAATCCTATTATCAACGAATATAACGTTACGTTTTTATTGCGTTCAGTAAACAGAATTTATAAAAAATGTTTGATATCTAATGACTATATTTGTATTTATTTAAGAAGCATATTACATCTTAGAATTCATTGCATTCAGTAAATGAGAATATAAAGATATCAGGATGTCATCAGTAAGTAAATTTAAAAGTCCGGTGTAAAGCTTATATGAGGATAAGTTACACAGGAAACACTGAGCGAGAGCGATAAGTGGATTAACCTACAAGGTTTCTAGTTGTTCTTGAATATTACTACTGGTTTAATAAAACTTTCTTAAGTCACCTTTAAGGAATTCAAAGCCAGTTAAGATAGCTTTAACCTCTACTTCACCTGAATTTATACATTATGATCTATTTAATTTTCTGTAAAGCTCACATACTAAAATCGGTGATCATATACTATAGCTGTTTTAAAATGATTTAATGTCTAGATATGTAACTTATATCTGAGTGTCTGGTGTCATATTCATTCATAGGTAATTTCTTATATTGTAATATATTCTTTAAGATATAAAATATACGTTAATAGTCTTTTTCGGTTACACACATTTACCCTTTGTGGGAGCTCCAGATTCCAGAATTCGAGTATGTCATCAGATTCCATACGCTTCATTAAGAGGTAGGTGACCTGGAGCTAAAATTAAAATTCCTATTATTATTTTAGTTTACCAATCGTTTTCCTGTTATCATGACTTTCTTGGTATACTCTTATATGTTATTTTGCATTTATAAGCCTATATTTTACACTTTATTTCCCAAAAAGGATTCTGTCCATATTAACAAAATTAATTAAGTTGCACTCAATATTTTGCTTTGGTTACATTTCATTAATTAACTAATTCATGATATCTCTTGCTCTTCTAAGGTTAGATCTATTTATGTCAGTGAATAATTGTGTAGACATTATTGTTCATAATTTTATTAGGACCGCAATTCGATTTCACCAGCAAGTTCTAAATTTTTTCAAGATTTTACTGCATTACTTTCTTATTCAGTATAGATAAAATTCTAAAATAATTTTTTTACCCTTGAGACAAAGGATGTCATAAAAATCGAGATCTAGTGAATTAATCAATCTAAGCGTTTGAGGATATTTGGTTTAAAAATACTGAACCTCTATCCACAATCAACGTGTTTCTTTTTTATTTATTCAAACTTGTCGTGTTTTTATCTTATTTCTTTCTTTCATTTTTAACAAATAATTCATCTTATGACAACTAAAGTATTGTAAGCGAAAACTATACAAAATGTTGCAATTCGGCCTTTGAACAACGCAAAACTGATGATAACACTAAGTCTGCGCTAAAACTTGGTTAACCCCATAATAAGGACAAACTTGTTTGTCTAAAGTTTAACTTGGTTTCATGATTGGCGTTAAATTGCTGGTCAGAGTTTACTCGCTATATGTTTGCTCTCTCTGGTCAGATTATTAAGCACAATTATTTATCTAGAATTACAATAATCAAAGCTACTATCGTTAAAAAGAATACATTTTTGTTCCCTGAAAAACGTATAACTACAAGCCAAACTTTAAATATTAATAAAGTTCCAGACTTTGCCCAAATTCAATGTCACATGTAAGAACTACATACAGATACTAGTAATTTGCATACAGTAAAATGTTAAGTTTAATTTGATTTTAGTTGTTGAATTCAGTCTCCTACACTGGTTGAGGTAGTACCCTTCATCTGAGTACGCTGTAACACATTCTGCGAGTACAATCTCAGGCAATGTAAGAGTCTAAACTCAACTTCTAAAACGTTCCTGGCTAAGAAGTTTTTATAGACGACAACTTGTCCATCTCCTGACGAATCACGCGTATTATCCGACCGTGACTCTAGGGTCACGATTCTTCGCGCCACTGACTAGAGACAGATATCTCCAAACGTATTACATGGATTGTGAGCTGACGTCACATCTGGGCCTTTCCCCATCATCTCTGATGGGCAGCTCCCCTCAGTGAGAGATTAACTTTCAACACGAAATTGGGTGAGTTAAGTTACAGAGCACTAACTCTACTGACCGAATTAATTGAATTTTCGGAATCACACGAACATTATGCGTTCGGCTGTTACCAGTTCAAGCATAGTGGTCTATGCTAGCAGGGGAGACCAACCTCCTGTCAGGTCATGCTCAGGCATCCCTGCTCACTAGAAGGGAATCTAAACATTGCGATTCGTTCTCAGTATAGATTTCAACCAGGTCTTGTTTCCGTTTCACAAATAGACATTACATTTCAGCAGTCACTGTGTTACAGCGTACTCAGATGAAACTCGAGAGCTTGCTCTCTCTCTTCGAGTACATTCCCAGCCAGTGTAAAACTTTCTTGATTAAGAAGATGGTGGTAGAATGCAAAATCAAGAACTTTTAAAGTCCTGATCTTTTATATAAAACAGTTTCAACCTGATTGTGAACCTGATGAGACAATCAAAGTTCACGTTCAAATAGATACTTAGTCACATACGTACACGTTCACGTAGTCTAGTATCCCTAATCTCTAAACGAGTTTATCTTAAGTTTATTCGTCACCAACTTATTTTTATCCAATTTAGACTAACATATTTCCAGCTTACAGGAGTCAAGTCTGTGATTGCGCCAAATTCCAGATGCTGCTGTAAGATGAAGGTGAACTGAAGTTAAAATCGTCAATCAAAAAACAGTTATGTTTGTTGTAATTACTAACAACACGCAACCAATTTGTCAATAACTTGCATTAATATACTTACCTCTCGCAACAAAGAAGCGCCACGTTACGTATGTGACTTTTCGTTTAATTTGAAAAGATAAAATAAGAATTTTTATTACACCACCAGGAACACCAGAATTGTAGTGTGAACTTTGATATTCAGTTGGTAAGCTCATAAGATACTTAATTCTGTTGGCAACTTCAAGGAAATCACATGGCTTTTGTGGTAGCTTTCTTGATATATGTAAGACTTTAATAATTAACGTTCACTTCCTTAATATCCACGCATGTCTTTCTTCTTTCTCTAGTATTCAAACAGCATTCACAGATTTAGATTATGTACGATTGATTAATTCAACCATGGTTGTAATAAGTATTTATATAGATAGGAATGGTTCTTCTCCAATAATGATGTTTAAATTATTATTTCAATCAACCGTTTATCTATAATGTCTTAAAAACATAAGTAGGATATTGCAAAGTTTTTCACGCTTCACGAAGCGTACGGTTTAATATTCACTGTTGTACGAGTTTGTAGATACCTCCCGTCAACAACGTAGACTAGGTCATAGGTTCTCCTTCATCTTACCCAGGTATTTTGTGGTAGAAGAAATACCAGCACATTATGTATAATATAACTTGATGGTAACACAGTATATCCATGGTTATAACAATGAAACGTAATCAAGTAGTTTATTTACAGTAACATAAGTTTGTGTATGTAAAATCAAATATAATTATAATATTTAATTTGATTTTTTAAGGGAAATTAGTATATTTTTAATACAATTGGATAAATCAAATTTTAAATTTAACTACTCTTACTACTATTATGGCAAAATTGTAAGATATCATCAGTCAAGCAAGATTTGAAAAGGTACGGATTTCAATTTAAATATTGCTTAAATTAACAATTTTATATTCTACTGTACAAATAAATTTGAATCTCTACCAACTGTAGCATAACGTTGAGCACGTTGCACGTAGTTATTTCGATGGAAGTTTTAAACCAAATTTTATGTTGTTACACTTATAGAAGAAAATAAGTAGATTTCATATTAATTACTTTTGAAAAATTAAATTCGATGTGGGTTTTAAAAGACAATTTTAGTAATTTTTGAATTTTGAGAATAAATGTTTAATTTAAATGAAATATTTAAAAATATTTCTTTAAAAGGTTTTTTTGTAAATCAAATCGTTCTGTATTACAAATTTGCGAACTAAACCAAGTTTTAGAAGATTCGATTGAGATTATTTAATTAGATGGCATTCTAAACTTGTAATTGGAACTTCAGAGTTTAAAATAAATATAAAACAGCACCAAATATTTTTTAATAATTTGAGAAAGTATTGGCGTGATTTTCTTGACCAATACTCAATAAAATATTTTAAATCTGTAAACAGAAGTGAAGATATACCATTCATGCGTTTTATTAAGTGATGATTCTCATTAACATCTCGTATATATCAACGTCTTTTTATCGATGATATATCCTTGTATTAAATCTGATATTAATATTTTAAATTGGTTCCCTGTATTCTTTCTAGAGAGTTCTTTGTTTCTTTGTTACAGCTCTAATCTTTCTCATAATTAATTTGGTTTGGAACACCTTAGCTGGCTCGTACTGAATAATTTTACAACAGCAAGTGTGAATGTGTACAACACATTTGTATACAATGTAATATAGGCTAACTAACTGCTTGGAATAAGTGTGTTCTGCTCTATATAATGTTACGTAATACTGTTGTACGTAATAATTGTAATCGTATGTAGTTACCCTTTGTGTAATGATTGGAACCGTGGGCAATGGAAGTAAATAGAATAGTTCAATAAAACTTTAGTTGACCGTAGCGAAGGATGAGACTTAAACATCCGTAAAAGTAAAGAGAATAAAGAGACTTAAGTACAAACTGTACGTTGTAAACCCAGGAGGGTTGAGTCAACTGATTGTAAAGTAGGTCAACACGTAGTCTAGCGTTTGTCTACTATGGCACAGATTGTCGTGATCCTGATTACATGCATTTCCGTTAGTAAGTAAATTATGTTTGTCAATATAATTATACACATACAAATGTTTCATACATTAAACTAGTTAATGTATAACTGAAATAAGGAAATACTGTTTGCAATGCATTGCGTACATTTTCATTGATCATTGGTCTTGAATAGATATTGTTTATCGAAGTAGTATATGTTACATTATAAAAATTCACGTTTTAAATGTAATTACTTGGGATTTTCATAATTCATACCCACGGTAATGTATCATATCAACATTTAGGTACATGTTGACGTTATTCTTATTTATTAACAGTTATTACTGTAGACTATATAATTAAAAAATTTTACTTAGTATATCTTTGGAATTAGTCATTTTAAACTACTTATCTTCTAGAAAGTGCAAATGTTTTACCAAACAACTATTTAAAAATGTATTCATAAATTAAAAACGATGTATTTTTTACAATAAAGATTAGTATTTAATAGTATAAATCAATTATTTGCTTTATTTATTAAAGAATATTTACATATTCTCTTAGATAACTAAGTAGTAAAATTTAGTATGATGATTAAAACAATTTCTTTTCTTGTTTTGTTAACACTGATTTAAATTTCTATATACAAATTAATTTTTCAAGAGCAATAAAATGTCGTTAATAATTCCTAGGAAAGAAAAAGAATTAATTTAAAGGGATAAATATGTCAATAATAATGATGAGGAAAATAGAGAAGCTTATAACCATGTTTGGTATATGAAACCCTAAGTATACCGTTGAAAAACCATAATGCCGTTAATAACTGGATGTAGCGTTTATCATTGAGATTAATTCCAGCTTTGTACTAACTAGGTCAGAGAAAATATGTTATGATTTACGTTATTACATTAACGTTTTATTGGATAGTCTAACTTTGTTATAATGAAAAAATTTTTACTAACTTAGATATGTTAGCTGAATAACCTCTCGTATCATGAACGTACATGATATGACTGTTCTTGGAAATATATTAACTTCCTTATAAATGCATTAAAATTATGTAAAGCAATTCACATACGTATGTAGGATAGATCGTCTTTCAAAAGATAAAAAACAATGGTTTTTAAGAAAGTGTTCAATGTCCATACCGTGATTACACATCGAAGCATAATACCGATTGAAATATTGAATTTTATTTTTATTTTACGCATTTTATATTAATGTTTAACTGTGAATATAACCTCCGTTCAAGGCGTAAAATATCTTTATGTGATTGTGTCCAGTATATCGCGTTCTTGCTTATGCCGTCTTATTTAATATTAGGTATTTCACTATACCTTTGTAGGATTATACACTCAAGGACGAACATTTATCTGACATTTAATGTAAATCATTATACAAAGAGTTGTACAATAAAATCAATAACTCTGCTAAAATAATGGGAAAATATAATTATTTTTGAACCCATAGTGACAAGCGTAAACAGACTTGGCATATGAATGGACGTGCGTATCAAAAGCTGTATATTATGTGGCATGTGTTTAATATGCCACAAAGTAATTTTTGTGTCAAAGGTTGTTCATTATCCATCAACAATAACTGTTTAATTAACTGTGTGACACGTTTGTGGATCATCGTTCCTCAATTATAAACATTGCCTCAGAGAACAAAGCTCTCCATTCCGATCATCTGATTATCTTTTGAACTGACTGATTGCGTTATTAGTTATAATCGATTTGAGTCACGAATAAGATGTGTCATAATAAGATGAATAAGTGTTGGATAAATATGGATGTATAAACAGGATTGCACAAAAATGATAATTATGTACATTATTGATAATTGGTTCAGATCCACTATAGAACCTCTCCCTAAAATGATAAATATTTAGCTTCTTTGATACAACATTTTTTAGACACCATACGTGCCCCTAATAGATTTTTTTGCACTAGGTTTACAAAATAATCTTGTGAATATTAAGCCTGATAAGCTATTCCGTTTCATTATGGCAGCTATTCAGAATTTTAAAAATACAACTCTGTTATTCATAAAACTAGATAAATATTAAAAAAGTGTTTTCAACGCTTATAGTATTCCCTAACTTGTTGATGAAAACTGTTTTGTATGTTTAACCGATATAATAAGCAGATAAACATAATATTACATTTTTTTCAAAATTTATATATTTTTTCTGAATTAGCCGGAAGGAATAATTTTATTGCAGATAAAATATAATTATTTACCTAATTTAAATGCTTTCATTTTATATAATTTGATCAGACTCCACAGAACACCACATTTCGGACACAAACAAGATGGTACAACAATGAAAAGTATTATGTAGGCGTCAACATTGTTTTAAGAGTCAGAGGAACAGCAATATTGCAGCAAAGAAATATTTTCCTCAATCTTAGAATTTTGAGTCTTTGCAATCATTAACAGGTTATTAGTGAATTTGAATGTTCAGCAGAAATCATTGCGGTGAAGAAGCCCATTGCATGCAGCCAAGATATCGCGTCTGACTTTTCGTCTGAGTTAGAGATAGCGCGTGTACAGTTCCTGCCCTGACTGCTACAATCTTTATCAGTAGTGCCTGCCTTGTAACTGGACACTTCCCCCCACCCTGCTTGTTTAAATTCCCCGCTCGGATCTATAGTGTACAGTATAGTACAGCGGATCTGTAGTGCAGTGCAGTGCACAGTGTATAGGCAGATATACGGTAAAAAGAGTTTAACATAAGATTAAAAATGTATAATAAAGGATATTAATGGCTATTTCTTAATAATTTATTATTAAGTGTTTTCTGCACTATTTAAACTAAGTTTTTATGTGTAAATCTACGTTTAAATCAATTTGATGTTCCTGTTTTACAGTTTACGCAACACGTTTCTTTCTATTTATAGTTAAAAGTGTTAATAAACTATAACAATTTTCTTAATTTTATATTTCTTTTGCATAAACGATTAATGCATGTAAGGTAAATAGAAAAATAATACAATTGTATAGTTCCAAAAAGCTAAATATAATATTAAATTTTAAGATCACATTATTAAATCGTTTCGATGAGAAAAGTTATTTAAAACTCGTATATATATACAAATTTAAAATCATTGACAGGTCTATAAATATTTAAAAATTAATATACATATTGTTTTAAACAGTATATAAAAGATGTATATAATACATAATAAATAATAAGAGAATTTATAACACTACACGTGTGGTAGATTCAAATAATTTACAAAATATTCCTAGAGGAAGAATTAATAAATCTAAATTTATAATTTCTAAATGTGGTTTTGGGTGAAGACACATTTTTAAATATTATAAATTTGATTCCGTGATTTTTTCAAACATATTTTAAGGGTCTTTTTCGTTTAAGGGCCAGCACCTTACAAACATACTATACCTGACTGACAGTGCATTTAATCGTCTTTTTAGTGTTATTAGTTCGTAGGGCAGTAGTCCAGGTACTACTTCTAGTATAAACTCGTCTTATCAGTGATAAACGCGCGCCGCTTATCTTTTGCCTGTAATGAAACCTGCGTCAGTTCTGTCGATTTTAAATGATATTTTATGTGAATTAAAAATTCTAACTTTTTACTTTTATAAAATATTCAAAAACTTACATTTTTTTACTTCTGATAACTATATTCTCTGAAATATTTCTAAACGTAATTCACAAAAGTATTCTTTAACTTTCTAAACCAAATGAAAATATTTTCTCATTCGTAGTTCGGTTTCAGATTATATAAAAAAAAACTCGTGGGTACTTCATATTTTATCAGAAAAACTTACGTTGAATGTAATAGCCGCGTTGTATCAGATTATAATGAGCGATCTGACTAGGGCTTTCGAATTTATTTACCATAATATTATTGCACAAACTTCATCATCGTGGTATCCGGTGAATCTGATAAATACACCGGTTCAGATTCACTTTTATGTTCTGACTAAGGCTTTAAAGGTCATCCACCACAAAATCTTATTGCACAAACTTTATCACTGTAGTATCCACTGAATAATATTAGGTTACTTGATGGGTTTTAATAATACAACAATAAACAGACATTTAAAACACCCGTTACATAAAACATGAGTATAGCAAGTTAACAAATGGAATGGATTCAATTTGCACTGTACGTAGTAAACCCAGGAGGGTTGAGTCAGCAGATTGTAAGGGAGGTTAACACGTGCACTTGCCTTTGTCTACTATGGTACATACTATCGTGATTCTAGTTTACACTTGTAATTATATTTTGTTTTCCTGACGACTACTTGAGATAAGAAAAGTTACAACTTTTTATGTTTGAGGTTAGATTTAAGTTTTGTCTAAGCACATAGTTACATATTGGTGACAAATAAAAATAAACAAATTTTAGTAACTTTGTTCACGATAAATGTAGTGTATCATGATATATACTTTGAGGACAAGAATAAGCCAAGTCTATCAAATTCCCTCCAAGTTTCCCATTAATTTTCCTGTCTTAACTTGTCTTGCGAGTATGAATTGCCCAAGTTTCAAAGTCTAGAGTCTGACAGAGGACAACTCCGATTATTATGAACTTGTTTACTTCTATAAATATATCTCTAAGTATAACTATGCGGATAGCTAATAAATTTGCTTTTGGACATGACAATCAGATTATAGCTGCAACGTATACGTGTCCTTTTACGTTATCATAATAGATATTTTACAAATTATTTCACCTCAATATAATGTGTCAAGTGTTTGTTACTTAATGCAATATTATTATAAGATTATAAATTATCAAATAATCATGCTATAACAGTAACTTTAATATAATAAAGACAGGAGGAAACCTAGAAATAATAAAAAAAGTTAACTGTAAAAACGAAGACAGCACCTAATTGTCAAAAAGCTCCCTGCCATTGGTAACGAGACAAATTTGATTGATTAAATCTTTCGTTTCGATGTCTCCCAACAGACCAGTAATGATTTATTATAGTTTAAGTGTGTAAAAACTTTTTAAAAGGATCAATGATGTAAAATATAAAGTTAACTGTATATACAATTTATATGATAACATATAATTTAATAGTGGTAATTGCATTCCATGTCCTACTTTCAAGTAGGTGCAAGTATCCTACCCGTAATATGAAGTCAAAACAAAAATTGTATTTTGATAAACATACAAATAAAATATTTTTAAAAATAAAGAATGTAATAAAAGTTCCTTATTGCTTTTTAGAATGCAAAGAACGAAGACGGATGACTGAACTGTGATCTTTTGAATTCTACTCTAATATAGTTATTATTTGGAGGAAGAGGAAATTATTTATAAAGTCTCAAGTTTCAATTCTCTAGAAATTATATCATGGACTATCTCACAGGCAGTCAGACGGTCTGAATGTAGAAAGTTTTAACCCCAAAACAAAGCTTGAATCAAGATAAATTAATGATAACTTTTTAAGAACTTTTTATCTAACGTACCGTAAAGACCGACGAGCGCACTGAAAACTACATGATTTTTACAAGTGCCTATCAATTTATCTGTTTCGTTGTATAGTACAATATTTATAGATAATTATAATACATTTACAGTTGTTATAAATTTTAAGGGACTATAAAATAAAGAAAATCGGTATAAGAGACAGCATAATGGTAAGAGACACGGCGCCTGGAATGAGATCCAGCTTAATGGAAGATCCGAACAATGTCAATTGCAATACAAAGAGTATTGTAATGGGACATCTTTTTAACTCCCTACGTAATAACCTTAGGTTCTTTACTTCTGAAATATTTCACACCGGAGTATTTGGCATTAATTATTCATTAAAGTACTAAATTTAAAAAAAAAAAACATTAAATTTTTACTAGGGCTTTTCTTAGCTATGCATGAGTTTTCCTAAATTAACATCCTTAATAACTAGTGAAAGCACTTATCTTGTATATCATGTATCAATATTTTGTTTTTATACTCCAGCGGTCGATATGTATAAGTGATAGATTTAAGATGCTGCACCAAGCAGAAATAGAAATGAATTAATTTACAGTCACTTAATTGGTAGGTTTAACTAAATCTCTGTCTTATGTAAACTTTGAGCTACTTTGTTGAAATGTAAAAAATAGTGTGTTTTAACCTTACAATGATTAAAATACATTTAATAACTGCTCCACTGTTTAACATAAACCGAGGTTATTATTAAAAAAATTTAGTTGCAACCATAAAAAAACATACACCAGGGGTATGACATAAACTCCAGTTGAGGAACATCATTTACTCAACAATGTGTAATGGGCGATACTTGGGGATGGGATGAGATTTTCTATATTGTATATTGTACACGCTATCATCCTTTGACATTCTTTTAAAGGTTAACCTACTATTATTTGTACAATATTTCATGTTTGTTTTTATCAGAGCATTAGTGATGCCTGTATCTCAAGAACTGGAAAAAGTAAATTTTTGTATGTATGTATTCTGTCAGTTCGGGCGTAATATTTTCTAGCCGTAACTCACTAACGACGCATTTCTGGACCCATGTTTATATTTACTTTTACATTATTATTAAGTGTAAAATGGACTCTCACAGTTTATGTATTCCTTCGTTAATCATCCTATATATCCATAAATCTGAGAACTCATCTTAGGTGAAAAGGGTCCACTTCCAGTCTAAGTTATACCTGGCTCCATAATACGTTTGTATTGTTTTCCTGAACAAGAAATCTAAACTAAAACTTTGGTATGCAATATAACTTCGATCAAAACGTGAATACTCCGGCCTTAAAATATACTTCACTTGTCGAAAATTTGTTGAGTTCATAATACACGTGTTTGTCAAATCCATACAAATATATCTCAATACAAAACAATTGTATATTTGTTTGTAGTTCTCGTTACGCTACATCGGTCAAGAAACAATTCCTTTGGGTCTATGATGTTTCCAGTGTTGTAATTGAGTTTGCCTTGGTGTTCCGACGAAGACAAATATAGATACATGTGTAGAACTGAGAAACCTATTATGGTGTTTCTAGGAGAAAATACTTCCTATTTGTGGTACAGTATAAGGTAGAAACTATTACCAATTGACATGGAATACTTCAAATAAAATCATTTATAGAGTTTTGCGTCTTATTGTTTTTTGTACGGTAGTCTGGAAAAGAATGGATTGTTGAATGTTGAGGCATGTTAGTGTTTATATCTCTGTTATTTGTTTAAGGCAGGGTATTAATTCAGTATCGCAATATGAAGATAGCGTGCAAGTTTGATTTAACTTGTGTGAAATTATTCACAGATTTTTTATTGAACTTGGTTCGAAAACAGTGCTTATATAGTATTTAAAATGCAATCCATGATTTATATTTGCCATTTGCGCAATCTGGAGTAAACGTTAGATGGTAACTTGCTATATTCATCACCAATGATCAAGCAATGTTATATACATTACATTTCACCGTTAGATGGTAACTTGCTATATTCATCACTAATGATCAAGCAATGTTGTATACATTACATTTCACCGTTAGATGGTAACTTGTTTTATTCATCACTAATGATCAAGCAATGTTATATACATTACATTTCACCGTTAGATGGTAACTTGCTATATTCATCACTAATGAACAAGCAATGTTGTATACATTACATTTCACCGTTAGATGGTAACTTGCTATATTCATTACTAATGATCAAGCAATGCTATATAAATTACATTTAAACTTTAGATGGTAACTTGCTTTATTCATCACTAATGATCAAGCAATGTTATATACATTACATTTAAAATTTAGATGGTAACTTGTTATATTCGTCACTAATGATCAAGCAATGTTATATACATAAAATGTAAACAGAATTTTACAGACTCTGAGGCAAACTTCAACTGAAAGTGTCAGCAGCTCTATAGTGTCGCCTAAACATGGATTTTAACCATAAATATTAAAACTTTTCCGAATTATTAAATTTTCAGGTAAATTTTATGATTTTATCTCTTACACTAAAACTTTCCTGGCCTTTAAGTAATGTTATTTTTGATAAAAACAGTCCAGGCGTATTCGATTTGAGAGCGTAGCAACACATTTTGCGATTAACTTTTGTACCTAAGATAAAAATTTACTTTTAAATTTACACGATACAACTGTAACAAATAATATGATATAAATAAAAAACTAATAAGATAATATGGTATTGGTATTAAGTGACAGATACAAACTCGCAGGAACCGCGTTTTCTCTAAATAAGGGATATGGATGTTGACTACAGTATCAGACTTACAGAGATACCACATATTTCTCTTGATTAATTGATTAGGCGTACGTAATAGAAGATAAAAGAAATGTTATAGAAGTAAGATTTCGGCATACAATCAGACTAAACAAAATAAATCACCAGGATAGTTTTACTAGATTATCAATAATTATTTTTATGAATATTTATATTCATTCCTTTCAATAATTAAAGTATGCTAAATACAGTAACAAATATTTTTATTTTTCTTGAACTCAACTAAACATAGGCAACAAAATATTTATTTTGAAATCATTCTGAAACGAAGATGAAGGATAATTGTGAGTAAAGTATGGGACTTGGGAACTAATTATTCAGTACGATAATATATTATCAATCGTAGTTACTAACAAAATGGTGCCAATAAAAAGTACCTTTATATCACAGAGTACCGTAATTTTCTGTTTGTGCCATAATGTCTGCCATTTGACTCTTGTCCAAGAAGTAGTTTAGAAGTATAACCTATTTATATAATACTGTTTATGGTTCCACTTGAGTTGATGGATGTCCTTAATTCATGTAACTAACTCACCGACAAAATATTAAATGGGTATATGTCCACTGTTCCTCTAATGGTATAATCCCCTCACCCATTTCTTTTATGCCAATGGCCTTGTTTTGAGAAGAAGATGCACATTATAAAGCCCAACAGCCACCATTATAAGGGAGACAAGGCGATTGAAATGAGGTCCGACCTAATGGAAGAGCCGCGCAGTTCCAGACGCAATGCGCCGATTATTTTAATGGCACTTCGTCCTCAGTATTTTTAGAGTGCTTTACAACTGAAATATTTTGTCAAAGAAAATTTTTGGTTAAAAATTATCTTACGTACTTTACTATTCATCCCTTCTTATAAAATGTGATTAACAAAATCTCCATTACCAACAACATCTATTGATATATTACATAAATACTTTATAAATCGATAAATTGTACCCTTCGACTAACTCATATTATTTATTTAATTTTGCCAGTATAATACAAAATAAAATTTTGTACATAATTACATACAAATTTCATACATTACATACAAATTTCATACATTACGCTATTCATAAACTTATTTGATAATAGGTAAGTCTGTAACGCAAGTGCAAGTCTATCTGCTTAACTTACCTAAGGTGTAGTATGGATTTTATCTCAGATTAATTGGTGCCAACTTTGAAGTAAAGATAGCGAGTAAATAATTTTAACATGAGTTTGCCAATAATTATTTTTCAGTTAAATTTTAAAATCATGAATGAAACTTTTCATACAAATGAACTGATTTTCCATTTGGAAAGGTGATCGAATGCTATCAAAATCTGCTGCTGAATGCCTAATAGTTCCTTTACGAAACGTTGAGTTTCGAATGTATTGAAGAGGTGAAGTAAACTTTTCAAACTTTCTTAAATATTCCGTTGTAGTATGTCAGACGATAAATGAAAATTTACGCGTATGCCTTTAAAGGCTATTTTGAAACTGAAAATTTAGTGCCTGCCAATAATGTCAAAGTTTCCAATAGCAGTTTTAAAATTTAAAATTTGAATAATTTTAAAACGTTAAAGAATATTAATTTAAGCTCCATTTTTTTCATTATAATACTTTTTCTAATTTACATTAAATCATAACAGAGAAAACACATTTCCTGGAATGTAAGCTGTCGTTACAGATAATCAACCTCGTTAACGGCCATTATTATGGTTTATCTCTACAGGGTAGGTTTAGCGTAATTAACTCATTATATGAGGGTGCCTGTAAAGCACACGGGAGACATACAACTACTTCCTGGCTGGGATACTGCTGCTGAGCAATACAGATAATGAGACATTCATAGTGAATAGGGTTACGCTGGGTGTCTCTTGGATAGTTTGACTACTATTTAGACTACAGTTCTAAAACTAAATCCTTCAATTCAAATTCATCGATAAAACAACATTCTTTAACAGGAGATTTAAGTTTTAATACAGTAAGTACAAACAATTTGCAAGCATGTATTATCATTATCTCTCACATGTTTGGATTTATTTGTGTTTTTAGTGATAGCTAACGTTTCTAAACCTCAATTCGAAAAGCACGACTATTTTTTACTCATAACTGGTTTATGTGATTAAGAAAAACCCATTTATTTATTTATGTATTATATTATTTTTATGCAGATATTTATCTAGAGAAACGTTGTTAAAAAATACCTCTTTTTCGTATCTACCAAGAAATTTATATGACAAAGTAATTATTGTCATATAAGGTTTTAGGAAAGGTAGTTCCCACGTCTTTGAAAATGTTTTGATTATATTAATATACCGACATTTAAAGTTATTCCTCTATGAGTTCTGTACAAAGTAAACACCTAAGGTAATAATGCTTCTTTAATTGGACATTTAAAGATAACGGCAAAATGTGAAATCTGGTGTTCCCCACGTCTGAGTCTGAATATATTTGTATATATGTTTTCAAAAATATATTTCACACCTCGGTGTAAAACCTGACATTTTTGACAATTTTAAACATTCTAAAAGGTTTACTAGGACATTAACTTTGAGACTCAATCAAATCCCCAAAATCATTTTTTATAGCGTTACTCATGTTCATATTGTTTGAATTAAATACTTTGAAATGAAAACATTTCATTTTATAGTGGGTTAATATATGTGTAGTATTGTAGTTTATCTTCTATCATCTCTTCGAAAAATATTTTAATGACAGTTATAATATTTTAATTTCTGGTAATTCTTATTGTAATCAAAACATTTTATTTCGTACGTGAATGATAACATTTTTATAGGCATCATACATTTTTATATATTTGGTTGACACCGATTTAACTTTTATTTACGTCTGTTGCGGCAGGTTATAAGTGTATGAAGCTAAAATACATGATCTGAGAAAACCGTTTGATGTATTAATATTTCATATACACTCCCATTTCAATTAAAATAAACATCGGAATGATGATTAACTTTTTCTTAAGAGATATCTCTCTATTGATTTAATTTAAAAGATAATATGAGTAAATACACCGTATAAAGTATCTACCTCTACCAAGACTAACGTGGCTAGTTCATGTAATATATTAAATATAAGTGCACAAAAATAAATTCTTATGATTCATTGCTGATCATATTTCATTTTTACTCCAGTCCATGAGTTAGAGTACCCATGTGAGCTGATAGTGGATAAAAAATTATATTTTTTTATGTTCTCTTATGACAAGAAGCATATAAAGTGTACCTAGGCCTTTAACGACTTTCGCGCTGCTTCCGGAGTGACAGAATATTCTGGACGAGTAAGGTTGGGGTAGTGACACTTCTTGTCGAGATTCACGAGGAAGGATTTAGGGCACTAATCTCAAGTCATATTTTAGTCATAGTAGCATATTCTTTATGTTACTTTCTAAGTAACAGCATTTGATTACATTGGTTTCATTTAATTTCTGGATGTAAGCAACATTTTTGATGGATGTATGATAATTTAGCAAGTTTATAGCGTAGTAGCATTTAATACAACATATTGGGATATAAAACAGAATACTTTTAAGCAAAATATGAATAAAATCAATGCACTACCAAACTTACTTTCCATTCCAGGATATTGATTTCATTAGTTTCTTACTGTTGCCGTCATAATAAATTTTATAATACATATAATGACTTAATTAGCTTCTGTAGTTTATAGAAGCCAATTAAGTTGTCACGAATATATACATAACTATTGCGGTAACTCATTGATATTCTAACACAACCAATTATCTAAAAGGCCTAACTCAGGCAGAACATAATTAGTAGTGTTGCGTGTACTGAATATAAATTGAATTTTTATCGCTTGTTTGTATCAGTGCTGTTCCTCCTTGAAAGGCTGAAATTATTTTTACGCGGATTAGTAGTATTTTACGCAGGTAAATAAATAAATATTATGAATTGTTTAGTCACCTTTGTGAATGTTCCACATACATTTTTATACGACGAAGTAGGGTTTTGGTACTGCACAGTATATTGCATGGTAGGGTTTTGGTACTGCACAGTATACTACAAGGTAGGGTTTTGGTACTGCACAGTATCCTACAAAGTAGAGTTTTGGTACTGCACAGTATCCTACAAGGTAGGGTTTCGGTACTGTACAATTACTACAAGGTAGGGTTTTGGTACTGCACAGTATCCTACAAGGTAGGGTTTTGGTACTGTACAATTACTACAAGGTAGGGTTTTGGTACTGCACAGTATACTACAAGGTAGGGTTTTGGTACTGCACGGTATCCTAAAAAGTAGGGTTTTGGTACTGCACAGTATACTACAAGGTAGGGTTTTGGTACTGCACAGTATACTACAAGGTAGGGTTTTGGTACTGCACAGTATCCTACAATGTAGGGTTTTGGTACTGCACAATATACTACAAGGTAGGGTTTTGGTATTACGTGGTATAACACGTAATAGGCTTTGTTGAGTTTGTATGAAATGTTTTACGTTTTATGTACTGTAAATATCATGTTAAAATTTCACATGATAAAATTGTATATGGCTATAAATATTGTAAATAAAAATCAATTTATTTTTGGTTTCTGATAACAATAATTGCTTATATTGTTTATTAAGTAGGCTATATTTTTCTCTTAACAAACATTATTTTTTACAAGAATCATAAGCAATTGGTACTAACATAATTGCACATTTAACAATTTATTATTATAAAGACACTGAAAATCTAGGTTTCCAAATTAAAAAATTATATATTTTAGAGCCAGACACATGTTAATCGAGATAGGTAGAGGTGTTTATAGTAGTTTGGAGTTAATTTATTTTGTTCCTAATAAATAATACATCATATTCAATAATATTATACTCACTATCATAAAGGTAAATTTTTACATATCTAATGTAAAAAAAACTGTAAAATTTATATGTTTACTTTGCCATATTAAATCTTATATGATGTTTAAATTTAATAACAGTATCTTTACACTGAGGTTTTCCAAACTTAGTTCAATAATTCTGTTATGCTTTTTTATCGTATAGTTAGTAAAAACAGCCAGAACTAATTTAGTTATTAAAATACATCAATTCAATCTTAGCTCTTAAAATGTAGCGTGATATCTAAAGTATTTATTCGATGGATGGATTCAATAATCCAAGTATAATAAATGTTTTTTGCCAGAAGTAAATAACATTGTCGTACATTTAGCAAAAACATAAAATTAGGCGATGAGAATGCCACTGATTAACTATTAAATAAAACTTTGCTTTACGGAACAACGTTTAAAACTGATTGTAGTAAAGAGTATATTACATTTGTAGACCGTACTGACCATTTTGTCAAAACATGATGTGATCCCAAAAAGTTAAACGTATAAATTAAATATTATTTTAGACGATGCTTTGTTACTTGACATTGCCAAGACTAGCTGATTTATCCTTTTTACCGTCCTTGTGTTATTGAACTCTTTACACATAAGAAATATGTTTGTATTGCTATGTCATATAGATTTGAGAAGATAACACTTTCATGAAATCTATTGTTTTATATTATTAAGTTGTAGTTAATTGCAAAAATTCAAAGGTTCTCTTGTAACGTTTGGATTCTCATTCACGTTACGCTACTATCCTAAACAGTGCCCTATTCAGTGCAGGTCTTTAAAGATTTAAGTTCCCCATAGGCCTGAAAGCGTATTCAATATTAACTACGTAGTTACTCAACAAGATAAAAAAATGTTCAAAGTATTTTCTCAAGATCAGCAGGAACATTCCGAGCTGCAAAGGATTTTTTTCATTTTGTACAAATTTGTATCAAGTCTTATTCACATTATATTATTTGTATACTTTTAAAGTGCAAACACAGAAATAAAAACACAAATTATTAAGCGATCAGGCTCGTATATCAATAGAAGCGGTTATAAAAAACCACAAGCTTACATAAACAACATCAGTCAAATATAAAGGATTATAAGTGCATCATTGATGTACCAGGGCTTCATTTAATTGCTAATCCCCAATTAATAATTTGGGCGCTTGTTGTTATCGCTCTCCAAATACTTATTTCTCATTGAATATATCAACCAGTAGAAAAACTATATTGTTGAATTTATAAAATATAAATGTATGTTTCTTTAAGTACTGTTGTTCATGTATTGTTTTCGACATGTTATTCATCACTTCTTTACATATAAACGAATTTATTTCTTAATTTTTAATTTTCTCTTCAATAGATAAACCCCGAAAATCGATTAAAAATTGTAACAAATTAATTATATGTTGTATAATTTTCTTAAATACCTTATATTTTATTGTATTTAATATATTAATATTACTTAGGGTGCGTTACTGCGAGTAACGGATGACATCCTGGTTTCCGTGGTTCAGCGGCAATACATTGTTCTAGTCTTGTTTGACTTCTAATAGGCTTTTCACTCTGTAAATCATATTCTGTTGATTTAAAAATTGTAATTTATGGAACTTTCGGCTGATGTTATGTGGTAAGTGAGATCTTGTCTTGGTGGAAGGCAAGCGTTTGCTATGATTATGACAACAAATCTAAGTGGAAACCTGCCACATGCAGTGTACCACAAGGGTTTATTCTTGCCCCCCTTACTGTTTACACTGTACATTAATGATATAAACACAGCACTGACTTACTCAAAATTCCACGCTATGTTGACAATCTCCAAATATACGCTCACTGCAACGAAAGTGACAGTAATCGAACAAACAAAACGTTAAGTTGGATATTCAAGAGATAGTACATTAGCCGAAATGTACGGGCTAAACAAATAACATAATAGTTGGGCATTCATGGCTTTTGAGAATCTAATGAGAAACAGCGACATCCATACGCACCATGCGGAGGGTGCGAGCATCTTCAACCTGTCCCACCACAATCCCACACTCTATTCCAGGAAACCAACCTATGCTGGAGCAAAGGTCTTTAACATTCTCCTGGTAGAAGTGAAGAGAGGGCTACCAGGTTTGCTAAGGAATGGCTTCATCGGTGGCTGCTAAAGGATCCAGTATAGCTTATAGCTTGTAGGAATACATGGAATGAGCTACGTCCTGATTCGAACACTGTCATTAACATTCCATTGTTGTGTATTCTAAGCTTGAAGCTACATCGGTGGCTGCTAAAGGATCCAGTATAGCTTATAGCTTGTACGAATACATGGAATGAGCTACGTCCTGATTCGAAACACTGTCATTAACATTCCATTGTTGTCTATTCTAAGCTTGAAGCTACATCGGTGGCTGCTAAAGGATCCAGTATAGCTTATAGCTTGTACGAATACATGGAATGAGCCACGTCCTGATTCGAACACTGTCATTAACATTCCATTGTTGTCTATTCTAAGCTTGATTCTGTCGAATGAAGAATATTCTGATTCTGATTTCGAATGAGTTTAATATTGTTGCTCTTTTAGTCAGGTCAAGTTCGTAGTATACACTAAAATCAGGTATTCATCCAGGGTGTACGCATTACTTCTGCACAAGAGTAGTAAATAAACGGGAGAAATAAAATTATTCACGGCGCACTTAAATTTCAGATTCATAACCGCTCGTAACCGGATTATGGGATAGGTATTTTACTATGCCATTAAAATTCTGTAGTAAGTAGGATACATTAATTTGGGCTATCCAGTGATCACGATATAAATTAAAAGACCGGTATAGTTATTAAGACCTCTAAAACTATAAAAAAACTATATCATCGTTATGGTAAACTTAATCGCTTCAATAAAATACACGATTAAGATCGTCCAGTGGAATCTTGTTTTATGTTATTGCAAACCGGTACAGCAGAGTGTTTAACGATCCAGCGACATAGCGTGAAGAAAGAGTTAGCACATAGACAGAAAATCTAAAAGATGGCTGGATTGCTCTTTGACTTCTGGATCTCGAAGTCAATATGTAGCAATTTATCAGATTCTATAACGATTTTACTAAGAGCACAGGTGGTCAGACTGACGTGAGACAGAAAACTGCTGTTTCACCTTTTATTGTGTTAGCTGACATAATAAAGTCATGATTTCTTATAAACAACGTTTTTTTTAATATTCACTGACGAATTTACAGTATTAGGCAACCGTGAACTGTTTTCCTCATATGTTATTGGAAGTTTCTCCAATGAAATGCTTATATGTAATACTTTGTGTGCCTGTAATATTTGTCTTTTCTGTTCTACATAACATATAGGTGTTTTACGGTGAATAAAAATATTCCTTATTGAAGATAAAATCCTGGAAACATCCCAAAAATGTTATAAACGTGATGTAACTAAAACTATTCAACACGGTTTTACCTGAAAGTAATAATAACTACATACATACCAGGATATATCCATATATAGGAGTAATATTTATTACAGGAATTTTTCATTTCATTCCATATTTAGTGCTCTGAATACTTTGAACAACTTTGTACAAGGATTGACTTGTTGTTCACATTTATAAAAATATACATATAAGTTATATCTAATAACTTATATGCTGCATTATTTTTAGCAAATAATAAAGTGATTTATATGTTAATTAATATTTAATATATTAAACTTTTCCACTAATTTGTAGTATAACAAGGTTAAATTATTATTTACAAATTCATTATTAATACACATGATAAATATGTAAAAGTTGTTTTTATTTTTGTAGTGAAATAAATTACAGGGAAAAGAATATCTGCTGCTATAAAAATTTTGGAAATTATTCATACACGGACAACTCCGAAATATGTTTCAAATAAAATTAATATTTATTAAATGTTGTTGTTATACGATTTATCTGAAGGCAAAACGTTTCCTCATACTCGTAGCATTTTCGCAAGTGTTCTTTTCATTACTTTTCTATAGAGTATATAAACAAACAGTGTTATGGTAGGGAAATATAATAAACCGCTTTTAAATTCTTCAGAAATCATTAATACGTGTAATAGTTTTTTCAATAAAATATGTACTAGAATTATCAATGGTACAATAATTAAGATTTATACTTTGAATAGAATACAATTTAGGGTAAGTAAATCAGAGTATTATGTTTAACATTGATTTACTTTTTAGTAGGCTTCTCTGAGGTTGTATGCTAATTTCAGATCTATAACTCGTTGGTGGCATAATAGATCGACAAAAATACAATCATACAAAAAGTTGCCAAGAAAATCATTCGTCAAAAGACTCATTATTGTGGAAATTAAGTTTTATGCCAAATTGAAAGCTTACATATGATATATACTTTAAAATATCTTACCACATAATTCTTTCATATATTTGTTCATTAAAATGGTGTTTTATCAATATTTTAATAATAAAACTCTAAATCATAAGTCACTATAAAATGTTGTTCCAAAACTTGTTGAATCTCTTTCCGGTCCTTGTTCATTTATATGTAAACTGAGTTTCATTAATTACAGTTTTATTTATTTCCGTCTTTCTTGTTGCCATCCAATATGGCAAACGTAAATATATTCGCTAACGTTAACCAAATCCCATGGAGTGCCATGTATTATTTTGTAACTCATTGTCTGTCATATAGAAATTCACAATTTCAATTCTACGAGCCATAAGGACAAAACCTTTTCCAAACCTTCAGGTCATGGTAATATATTGAAAAATTGGTTTTTATGACAGTAAATAAACTCTATTTTTCTTAACCAATATTTTACACATAAATAAAAGAGGACATTTCTGTAACTGAAATGTATTACTTAAACGTATTTTATATCGCGCATAAGACTTTTGTAAATATCTCCATTTTCATAGCACTATGGTACGATGATGAACGACAGCAATTGTGTTATGTAGTGTATTAAACTATGTAGTTATTTATTATGTTTTATCAGTATGAGCTATTATTAATACGTAATTATGACCTGTAGTGTAGTATTTATTTTTAAATATCTTTAAAATAAATAAAAATAAAAACTTCAGTTTTATTCTAATGTTCATAAGTATATCTTATTATTGATGGTAACACGATGCATTAACTACATGTAACATCAATTAGTAAAAATGTTATAAATATGTAACTCAAAAAATTTAACTTTTCTAATATTGTTTAAGACTAGTATTTAAGTATTTTACAAATAGCAGATGAACGTGTATTCTGATAACTCTCTGTAATTATTCAAAATTCTCACTTGCAGCACTATAATGCGCAATGACAATTCTAGGTTAAAAATAAGTTCAATGTGTTTATTTATCTCAAAATCACTTTATCTTTTCTATATTTTTTAATAAATCATAACAGCCTTCTTGTTTTAAGGTTAGAAAAAATTAACTTTCATTAACGTTCATTTTGATCAGAACTTAATTTCGCAACCAACAAGGCAAGTTTTATTTTAACTGAGCAAGGTTGTCCTGCTTAAGGTGTCGACAAACTTTAAATTTGACATAGTATTTCATGATGGCAAAACTTACTTTAACACTTTTCTGTAACTTCATCATTTAATTTCATACCACTAAAGAAAACGAAGTAATTAAATTGTTTAAGATTATAATAATACAATTGCGGTATTTAACTATTCAGACATGGTATAACAAGTATTACATTCTTGTAACCAGATACAGCACGAAATAAGATGTTCGGATTATATGGATTTATACATACAATAAAACAATATAAAGCAATGCTTAAATAGATAAAATAATTTTACAAACATCTTTGGCTGCAATTTTGCAAAGGCTAACACTCGAGGGGCTAGAAACCTTTACCTCCATAAGTTGAAGTTTGGCTTAAAGGCATAACAAAGTTATTGTCACACGAAATGTCTCTACGTATTGATAATTTTTGTCATCACTCTGATAACAATCCTTGATACCTAAGGTATAAAAGTAATCAATCTTTAGAGTTATAAAATGTTACCTATTTCCATGTGTTTTATTTTTTATATTTAAAAAGTGAACAAACTTTTGCTTACAATAGTAAATATGCATCAGAACTGAATTTATCCTAAAATTTGTATGGATCATTGCCCGGAAACCACCCGAGTGCCAGTTCCCAAACAACCATCGCAAATTTCCCTTTTAGCCGTCCGTGTTATACTAGGAGTAATATAATAATAATAATAATAATTTATTGTTCTTCCAAAATATACAATACATTTAGTTACAAATAACACATACATATTTATATGCAAACACAAAATATACAGTCCATCACAATTACAATAAAACAAACAATGCATATATGTTACGTTGCCATAACAAAGTTTTTTATGGAAGAAGCAATATTGCACCTCAAGGCAGAACCCGTTTTGAGGTTGCAAATGTTAACATAACCAACTGATATAAACAGAGCTCAAAGATAATACAATTAGTTCATCATACAAAAACTACTAAGAATATAAAAACGTGTGCATTTGAAATTAATAATATTTAATATACTTAATATTTTTGTTTGTATTTAATTACTTTTAATTCTTTACTATTGCCAGAATATTGAAGAGAAAATCTATGTCCTCCAAACATAATAGCCATGTTTTTAATTGTTTGATAATTAATCTATTTGATGGTAAATTCTTTATTTCATCTCGAATTTGATTAAAAATTCTGGGAGCAATAAAATTATAGGTTTTTGTGAAAAATGTAGTGTTTGGCTTAGGTATATCAGTGTTATTTGGATTTCGCAGTATAGATATAAAAGTATCTACTCTGTTATTTTCTACTCTATTACCACTCTTTGAAAAGAAAATGTTCATTACTTTAAAAACATACAGATGTTTCAAAGGCAAAATCTTTAAATCTCTAAAAAGTGGTAATGTGTGCTCATACCTATGCTTATTCTTTATCAATCTTATAAAGCGTTTTTGCATAAAATAAATAGGCATAATATTTGTTTGGTATGCTCCTCCCCAAGCTGATATAGCATACTCCATCCTGCTATGGACAAGAGAAAAGTAAACTGTCCTAAGTACCACTTCTGGACACATTGTCTTTAAGAAATAAAATATTCTTATTACACTATATAACTTATTTTTTAACATACTTATATGGTTCTTCCAGGTTAAATCCTGATCTATATTTACTCCTAAATATTTCACACATTCAACTCTCTTTACACAACTTTACAGCTATCACATTCAAGATTACCATTTACACAGTTAATACACTTGTATCTAATGGGATTATGAAAAATATTGGATCCTCTTAGACTAAAATTTATGTAATTTGTCTTCTCTACACTAAGTTGCATTTTATGTTCCAAAAACCTCCGACGTGTTTTCTACATAAAAAAGGGAAGTATCATCTGCAAAATATGATAAAGTACCTCGAAATTTTCCTGGCACAAACTGTTCATGTATATAATGAACAGAATTGCACCAAGTACCGATCCCTGTGGGACACCATATTTAACAAAACCTACTTTACTCAGAAAATCACATACTCTTACACATTTTTTCTATTAGATAAATATGATCGAAACCAATTATGAACTATGCCTCTTATACCTTTCTTCAGTAGGATATTTAATAAAATGTCATGATCGTCACTATCAAGAGCCTTACAAATGTCCAGAAACAATCCAGACACACACTTCCCATTATTAGTACCTTCTGAAACTATAGAAATAAACTGGACAATTGCATCTTCTGTATTCCTGCCTGTTCTGAAACCATACTGATTTTGACTAAAAAAATTTCTTTTGTTTAGATAAGATATTAATTTTGTCTTAATAATTTTCTCTATAACTTTGGAGCAAACAGAGACTAATGTTATGGGTCTATATTGATTACAAAACTTAGTACTTCCTTTCTTATGTATAGGTATCACAACTGATTCTTTCGTTTTTTCTGGAAATATGCCGGTTAAAAAGCTTATATTAACAATATGAGAGAAAGGTTGACAAACATAAGAATATATGTTTTTAATTAACTTAGAACTAAAACCATCTAATCCAGGGGCTTTTCCATTTTTTAATGATCTTATTGCATCAATGACATCTTCAGGCGAAACAGGATCTAAGTACATCGACTATGGCTCTTGCTTATCATCAAAGTACTTCTGAGAATAAAAATTCACTATTTTATCCAAGTCACCCATTTCATCTCTCAATCGGTCAACTACACTTATAAAGAATGTGTTAAATTTATTAGCTACTTGGCAACGTTCAGTTATATTTTTCCATCCTCATCTTGTAATATTATACTAATCGATTTACTTTTAATTTGTCTTGTCAATTCATTTATAGGTCTCCAAGTATCTCTACTACTGCTCTTACAATTTTCAAATTTGTCTCTGTAGTAATTTAATTTTGTTTCCTTATATCATTATTTAACTTGTTTCTAAATTTTATATATTTATTTCTTAGCCTTTTATTCAGTGGGGTTTTCTTTAGACGTTTATGCAACTGATTCCGTTCTTTTATTCTATTACATAAACTATCATTTATCCAAGACTTTAATTTGTCTATGGGTTTCTTAAAACAATTTGTTGTGTACAGCTAATAACAACATTACTAATGACAGAAAGAAATTCATCATATGCTTTTGAGGGATCGGAATGACAATATACACTCTCCCAGTCCATATTACACAACTGCTGCCTTATCTTATCATAGTCCAGGCGGCTGCTACATTTCACCTGTTCCCTCGGCTTCTCAAGGTCAGCCCAAGATAAGCCCAAACCAGTTATTGCGTGGTCTGTTATCTCCAACTGTTCTACTACTGTTTTAAATTGAAAATTAGCTCTATATTGTAGTCTAACAAATATATGATCTATGCATGCTACTGATCTGTCGGTTATTCTAGTTCCTACATTTATTCAGGATTCAAATCCAAAGCTTGACATTAGCGTTATATATATATATATATATATATATATATATATATATATATATATATATATTAGATTTTTTATATTCTTAGCATTCTCTGTGTCACATAAATAGTTTCTTAAATCTGATATAAAAGCTTCTTTACTACTACTATTTAATCTATACATGGCTACTAGACTAAATTGTACATTGCATGCCTGAAATATAACTAGTATGCATCAGCAGTATTATTATTTATTCGTTTAAATTCACAGATATTCTAAAAATCGTGTATATATATCATAACACCTCCAGCCCTATATGTATCATTATAATTGGCAAGTAGTGTATAATTGGGTAAATGAAACGTATTTGACACTTTTTCATTAATCCGTACTTCTGATAAAACTATTACTCCCGGCTTATTATCGTATACGGACAGTTCCACCAAGAAGGGTCAAAGTTTTGCCTTACACTTCTTATATTTTGGTGAAGAATTGATAATTTACATCCTAATATTTCTTTTAATATACGTCTTATATTTTCATTTTCCAAGGTGTATTTAATAACTTTACCTATATTTAATCAAATTATATAAATTAGCATTAAATAAATTATAAAATTTCGAAATATAATAATTAATATAATATGAACAACATTTGCGTGTAAAGAATAAATAACACAAATTATAAACTTTCGAAACATAAAAATTAATAAAATATGAAAAACATTAACATGTTATAAGTTTAAGAACGTAACAACAACAACAGATACATGTTTTAAATTTCTTAAATTATACATTTTTAGAGCAAGACAAAATAATACAATGTTAATAATCTCATACCTTATATTAGATTTATACGTTCTCTTGATTTATTGTTCTCTTTGCGTTCTCAAATTCTGTAGGTCCTACTGACTGACTATTTCTTTCACACGGTCACCTTCTTTCTTCCAGCGTCGGAGTCAGATAGCAATGCGTTAAATAAGCTGTGTAAGTGGTTCGAAACCGTATTTATATACGGAATAGGAAAAAACAGTTTCAATACAATTATTGTTGTATAATTCATAAAGGGTTAATACAGGAGTGGCAATTTTATATGTTTAAGCTTAAATGCCTATTTTGTTCCCTTTTTTCCTAAAATATCTAGTGGAAAAAACACCTAAACCGTATTGATTACAACGAAAGCGTGTATTTTACCCCTTGCACCATAAGTTTGTACAGTGTAAAACTCTACAGATAATTGTTACATCAAAGGTCACATACATGTCTCATTTTAATTACATAGTATTGAGTTAGTTTTTGTATCATATTTAACTTACAGATTATTTACAAATAAAATTACACAAGAATCATTGTATTTATAAGACACAAAATATGATGACTAAGAACACGAAACATAATTACAGTTCAAAAAGAGATGACGTCACGCACATGTTACTACATTGCCTTGTAACTTTGTTACTACAGCGGTCCCTTGCCTAGCGTTAGAGTTAACTTTCTATAGCAGCTCCCAAGTCTAGAATACTAACTGATGTTACTGGTAATTTTAGATTTGAATCTGGTTATTACTACGTTCACTAAATTGTTCTTACTGTGAATGGAATGTCTTACCATTATGTTACCATTAGCAACTTTAAAATTGTGTTATATCATTCTGCTGATTACTAAGAACTATTTGCACAAAAATACTTACAAAAAGATATTTTAGCGATATTTGGGTAAGACCGGACCGATTTCTTAATTTAATATATTTTTACTGTTGAATATATGAATAATATATACCATGAAATACGTTATATTTGCATATATAAATTTACAATACATGCATTTAAATATTGTCACCTACAGAAAATTCACGATTTTTGCCTTATTTAGAAATACAGTCAAATATAAATACAGTATAATTTTAGTTCGCTTTTTTCATTTAACCGCCGTTTTATGCAAGTATGTAATTAATTTCATATTAAATTACAGAACTGAAACTGATATTTATTGATACAAATGTGAAGTATTTAATTAAAATTTGTATGAACTTATTTTTTAAATATTAAGCTTAAATGTCAGTAGATTTATACCTATAACAATCTTGTACCAGAAAAAACCCTAAACTTACTTTGGGGTGAAAGATGCTTTTCAATCTTTCCTTCAACGAAATTTTAAAATATAAATGTTTATGTTTTTACATTTGTTTATAGCATGGATCACATGAGAAAAAATTATTTTTGGTGTAGGTTTAAATACAAAAAATTCACCCTTTTCAGTACCAAATAATAAATTAGTATATTAAAAACTTAATGCAACACATTTTTGGTACATTTAAGTGTGATATTTTCTTATCGTTCGTACGTTTGTATTTTTATTATTAAAACATATTTATATTACTAATTTATTGGCTAATTTACAAATGTATGTATTATGTTTCAATGCATATCCCAGCAATAACATTATGCTTGTACCTGTTTCGTAACAGAACAAAAACATAACGATATTAACAAAAAACACTTTATTAAGTAACGCGTATAATGTACGCACTTAAGTGAACCCACCTGGAAACAGTTACTACTCTTACGAGCATTGCACTATTCCTAAACTGCAGTTGTATACTACTCAGCTATAAACCGCTTCTACCATTAAACCGCTCCCGAAAGTAAAGGCCATGTCACACTGCCGTGGCGTCGCGTCCGTCCATCTGCGGATGGATTTTTAAAATAATCGCTAACCATGTTGTCAAATAGGACAAGTCACACTGACATAACCGACGTGGCGCAACGTTCGTCGCGTCGGCCACCGTCTGCTGCGCTATGCGGCTGGAGCGATCCTTGGCCGACGTCGGCGATGCTACGAAGGCTCGCGCATGCGCATAAAGCACCTCCCCAACCCCCCCTCACCGGGACACCGCGCGCTCTTGCCACTGCCTACTCCTTTTATTTTATATTTTTAATAATTTGTTTAAAAAAACCTTGCGCGAAGCTCTAAAACAGCCCGTCACTCCAGGATGAAATGACCGCCAGTTCTAGGGTTAATGAATACTCTGGTGTCATGTTTATATGCAATCATTTTATTTGTTATTTTTCATATTATGTTTGATCTATAACAAAATTAAATAGGCCTTATTTTAAAAACATAAAGACTTATTACAAAACTGAAAACACCAACACAAAAATTACAAAATAATCCTTTCAAGTGCATCTTATATAAAAACCAATAGTTTTAAAGAGGTATATCAAAGTATTGAATGCCCTAATTACTAAGTTCATAATAGAAATAGTATTGCATGTAATAATGAAAATATAATTTTGATAATAATAATTAATTATGAATACGCTCCAGAACAAGAAATTAAATTAATTTTGTAGAGCTATAACAAACTATTAATTCCACTATCAGTGTATAACTAAACAAATTAAAAGTAGTTTAAATGCATAAGCAACTCCTAGATAGACGTGGCGTTGGCCGCGGACGCGGATGCGTGTCTGGTAGTTTGACGGGACTCGAGACCGTCGCGGCATACGCGGACGTTCATACTATGGATGGACGGACGCGACGCCACGGCAGTGTGACATGGCCTTAACGGCAAGACGTCTGCACGACAAGATGGCGAAGTCTCGCAGCTTGTGGCTAACTGTTATATCCCAGATAATAACAACCCTGCCATTCATAGTTAACTATAAATGTATGGTATTTCTAAATAGGTATACCTAATACATTTGTATTACAAGAGTTCTACAAAACAAAATATTTTAGTGTAGTCAATCTACAGCATCCATTATACTGAGGGACACATAATTGCTGCCTAAAAATCTATCTAAGTTCTTTAATACACAAAAGCAAGCGCTGTTGTAATATAAAGTAAATTTCTATCTTGAATAATTTATTGTCTCACGCCCCTTTTTTGGTTTTTAGGGGACAGAATTATGCCTTCCGGTTGGATAAATATTAAAATTTCAAACTCACACACATTTCTTGATATTTTCAAGAGGTTTTAAGCATTATTTAGTATTACTTAAACTTTCGATAACTTTAAAGTTTTAGATGGTATATGGTTAGACTTACATTCATATAAAAACAGTAACATATCATAAGTTAATATGTAGAAAACAATTGGGGAATAATATTGGGAGTAAATCAAGGTCTTATTTTACAAAAGAAATGTGCTTCTAATAATATTTGTATAAAAGCTTTAAAGATAAATGAAATTTCTAAATGTTTGAAAGTTTTGTCCTATCAGTGTTGTGCAAAATATACATCTAAACTACGAATGCATCTTCAGATCAGATATGACGGCCACATGGAAAGATAAAACACAATGAACGAAGTAAAATGAAATGAAATTTGTAAGGGTCTTTCTGAAGCATTGTAGAAGTTATTAACATTCACAGTTCACAATAGACTGATTTATTAAAATTCTAATTGTTACGTTTATATATACAATACGAATCTTTAAACAAAATATCAAACAAGAAATTGTATGTTTAAGAAGGTTTAAGTGCTAAGCTACTAAATGAACGTATAAAAAGGAATTTAAATTGTGTTTAAAATTTACATGATTAATGAAGTAAACTGGAAGGTTATAGCGGGTATATATAAATTTATTGGAAAATTGAAGATTACCTATTAAAACATTACTGTTATTACAACAACTTGTTCTAAGGTTATTTGAAAGATAATACGACATTATTCGCCCGAGAAAAAGATTGGAGTACCGTAATATTATGATTTTTAACATTTTTAACAAATTCAGATCATATAGAACAAAAAATACAGCTTTTATAATACATTTTGTATGTATCAATATATAAAAGAACAAGTATTAATTAAGAGATTCGATAAACAAGATACAATAAGATATAAGATTAAATACGATTAGATTAAATGCAACTTAATCCTTATATTTTTTTGAATGAAACAAATTTGTTCTCTACAGGAATCATTTTTAATATTAGTTAAATACGAATAAATATATCAGTATTTATCTCATCAAAAAATTAGTTTAAAAGTTTCGGGGAAAGTTTCTATCTAGAGAAGTCGCAGAGTAAATACTGAGCGAGACAGATAAGTGGATTAACCTACCAAGTTTCGAGTTGTTCTTGGATATTACTTCTAGTTTGTAATAATATTTTTAAGCCGCTTTTAAAGAATTGAGAGCCAGATTAAATTGCAAAATTTTGTTGTCACCCGAAAATCTAAAACTATAATTGCATAAGTCGATCTTTGATGTATGTAGAAACATATAGAATAAATAACTCTTCAAATTCTTTTATATACATAGGTTACAATCTTGATAATTGCCTTATATTCAATACGATTCTGGTATCTGTGACCTCTTGGAACTGGATACATATAAACTCTAGTATTGAATAATTATTAACCCTTTACATCATACTCAAGTTTTTAAAATTATTTTTCCTCACATGGTTTTCATAACCTTATGTTATTAGGTTAGATCGATTGTATGCATACTGTCATTTAAGGTTGATTTACTCTTTGAGACTTCAGGAACAACCGAGTATTTAGGAATAGGAAAATTTTTTATATACGATTAATATAATGGTTTAGATTATTTTCTAAATAAATTTTAAGCCCTAGGATACATCAAATTCACTCTTATTTTTACAATTTCACACTAAAAAAAAGGAAAGAACGTAATTTTCAGGCTCTTAAATTATGTCATAAAATATATGAAATTTATACAATATTTGTTTATTAGTAATATACCGTTAATTTGATAATTATTGTTTCCGATTAACCGAACTTTTTTGTTATTACCTTTGAAGTGCTATTTAACTTTTCTAAACCATTTTAATTAAACGTACATACGATTGTGTACATAACCTCTTACACGTCCTTGGTCACACAGTTAAGAAAGTGCTATACGGTTAGGTAAAAATAATAAATTACACCAGTATAGAAAAGTTCGTTTCATAACATTGAATATTTTTAAACTCTTCATAGTTTACAGAACATTTTATTTCTTCTCATTTTGATTTGCCTTTTTACAAAATATAAATGTCAATTACCCATTTAATTGTTATTATTGTACTGTAATTAAAGACATTTGAAATACAAGTAAGATTTTACTAGAAAATTCATTAGGTTACATAAATGTTATTTATAATACATAAAAATTAAGACGAGTATTATATTAGTTAAAACATTAATCTGTATCCACGGTCAACGTGGTTCTCTTTTTAGTGTTTATGATTATAAATTTGGTTATATTCCCATATAAAAATATATACGTCACTATAAAATTAAACAAGGTTAAAATTTACAATAAAGTGTTTGAATACATCATTTCAACCACCATCTATGGTTACACAACAGTGGCCAATCGCATCCCCTACTACTGAACTACCTGAGTTTATTTAATAACAATATAAGTTGCAACATTTTTATAAAGAATATATTAAATAGTTTAAATATTATAATTATAATAATAAATAACGCGATGTGATATTACAGCTATACTTATTTCTATTTGAAATAGATTAAAACATTTATTTTCTCTCTTTGAAACTATGGGGTTATATCATAGTTTACTCAAAATACATTTACTCATCAAACTAAAAATAATACTCTTAATAATTAGTTATGATACAAATTTAAATAATATAATCAACGATTGAGTATTAAATTTTACCATTCGTCTCTTATTATATATTAGGGTTTTCCTTATAGAATAAATTATATTTTTATACAGATATAATGAAATTTTTCTAATAATTTTTATGAAACCTATTGAAGATCACATTTAGAAAATTTTTGTTCTTAATTTGAAAGTTTTTAAATACACTTTTTTCCATCGATTAGACTATAAATGAGTTAGTCTAGCTAAGTATAAACTCGTAAAGGGTTCTTCTTCCTGTTGATATCCAGCAAATAAATCAACGTTATTAACACAGCCAAGGTACTTGTTAATAAAATCAGTCAATTTTAAATTACAAAATGCACTCTATATGTATATTTTAATGGTATTTTTAATAATTTTTGTTGAATTCGTATAAAATATATCATAAGAATATAAATGTGGCTAGCACTAAAATAGTAATTAATAAATAACTTATGTACCTGTATATACTTAATTTTTTTTCACTTTGCATATTTTTTATAAAATACTAATATTCAAGAAATCATGTAGGTTGAATTGGAGCTGACAACTGTAACCAAGCAAACTCGGTGTCCTCACTTATAGAGTTTAAATTGGTCTTTTGGAGTTCCAAAGTTTACACTGGAAGCCTAAGAGATGTTTGCACCTTCATTAAGTTTCTTGTGCTACAAACAAACATGAAATGCTTAAGTTTATCCTACAATTTCCTTACACGTTGTAACTGATACGTTAGAAATCATATATTTTTAAACACACAATCAAAATTATTCTGCACGCGATAGTAAAATTCAAATAACTTACTCAAAATTTTGAATGAATTTCATATACTTACTGTACCTACAAATTGAAATATGATCCTTGAATAGATGGGACACATACTACTTTTTAATAGCTCATAATCTAATACTCTTATATTCAGAAAATTTTAAAGGTAAAAGCTTATTAGTTATAGGAGAATTTTAAAAACCTTTTTCGAAAGAATAATAGAGTTCTGTGACTCCATTGTTATGCAAAATAAAATATAAAACTATCTGTCTCCTCTAATAATGTATAATTTGTATATATATATATATATATATATATATATATATATATATATATATATCATTTCTATATAATATCATAGGACTTTATCATATTACATCACAAGTGCTCACACTAAGGAAATTATGAAATTTTAATTTGGAGTTCCTCAACATTGATCTTAAATCGTGGGAGCTATTAAGATAAATACACGGAATGTTACATTTAAATTGTAGGCGAAGCTGCGGGTATGTGCTATTTAAGTAATAAATTCGATATTATAAAGATTTATCACATTTCCGTGTAAAAATTATTTTTGAATTTCAATTTGAGTTGTCAACTTCATAGAAAAATAGATAACTGATGTTTAACTATATATTCTACTTCTTTCCTTTAATATTTAGAGAAATAAAGATTTTAAAGTATAAAAAGTACTTTTCCTAATCATCATACCCTATAAATCCTATAATTTGTTAACATAAATCGGTTACCCGGCCACTAAGTACTCTAACAGTAATTAGTTTTCAAATTTTTAAATACAAAGCATGAGTGTAAAAAAGCTTAAATAATGATATCTGATGCCTGCATTATAATGACTTACTTGATCATACCATTGTGTGGTTTATTTAACAACAAAACTCGTTTTAACGACTGAACCTAGTTTGTAGCATTGGGAACAATCATAGTAAACCCACACCACACTATACCCAATTACAGTATAGCATGACCTACTTTGTGAAAGTATGCAACAATTGGCAATACAAGAGGTTAATTGCTATTGTACTGTACACGATATAAATTTATGTACGTAAGTAGGTCAAATGAACCCGTAATCAAAGTTATGCTTCATATTATATAATTTTACGACGTATTTTTAATGTTGTCAGATATCCATTTCAAAATAAACAGTTTTTTTTTGGTAACAAAGGACAATATATATATTTTTGTGATTTATACGAATTTGTCCACATAAAAGCACATTTAATAAATGAAAAGTCCATGGAGTGTGACAAAACTAGGGCAGTATTATATGAAATATTGATACCTATTAATAAAAGCTAGTATAGAAAAGTAGATTTTTCAATAGCAATAATGAGAAGATTTTATTGGGGATGGTACTGCTAACATGTATATGCCTTATACATTAATAAAGATATTATAAATAAATATAACATAAATATTAAACTACAACCAAAGATCAAGCTAAGCTTTATCCCATCATGAGAGATTGCAACGAAAAGATTATGGAAATAAAAAAGTAATTAAAGGCTAATTTTATAGAAATTCTCTTTACCAAATTATATAAAAAAAACAGAACGTAATAGTTGATTATATATTTCAACTTTCTTTCTTTATGGTTTCGATTCAGGTAGTGATCAATGATGTAAGAGGGTTTGTATCAGTGACAACATTATTATTGTTTAAAATTTGGGTATCCGATTAGGAGTTATTTAAACTATATATTTATTAACACGAAACAAAGGCTTATTATTGCGAAAATAAAATTGTGATAATCAGTCAATACATTTAGGGCAGTTATGACTCGTTTTCTTACTCTTCAAAAGACCTATATTATTAAAAATGTGTTAATCTCCTAATATTTTCCACGGAATGTTCACCGATATCACTGATGCTAGCCTTAACATGTTGGACAGGAACAGCGGTATCCACACGTTTCAAGGTGACATGGCCGACGTATACTTCCGCTACCGGTATCAATGAATCTTTACTGAGATGGCATCTACAAGCAACGAATCTTTCTCAATAAAATTCAGAAATGTACTAGAAAAGCTCGTTTAGGCATAAGTGCAATCAGATGTTTTCTCAGCTTCTTATCCTACGCTTAACGTAGATCTATGGTAGGAAGGGTTGATTCAATAAGAATATTAAGTTCAGCTCCATTTCACCTTCCACTTATTGCAGAGTTTGAAGTCTAACGACAGTTACAGATTGTGACAGATTGGACTCCTGGAATGTGTAATCAACATCCATCTGAAGTGATACAAAACAGTCGGTGACGAAGAAGCTGAAACGAACTCTCTACATCGTTTCGAGATTTGAGACACCTGGACAAACCTGATAAAATGTAATCAAGATGAAGTGGTGTTCTCATTGTCTCATCAGGTACACAATTGAGTGCACTTCAAATGCTGCAATAAGTGGAAGGTGAACTGGAGCTGAACTGAACATTCTTATTCTTATCCTAAGTGGAGAAACCTTCAGATGCCATAACTACTAACTAGGATCTGTATTGTTCGAAGATTGTTTGCTGTCTAGGAACAAAAGGAACACCCCTTAGGCTTACAGCGTAAACTTTTGAAATAGAACATTTTTAACTTTACTTAATCATTTCATTATTGTTTGATTATATTTATCAGCTGAAGTTCAATTATTGTTTACAAACGGATATTTTAAAAGGTTGTTGTAAATTATATTAATTTGTAACGAGATATATGCATGCAAAACAATATGACGAATTTAAAAAAGCAAACAGATTGTACAAGTTTAGGTTTCGTACAGTTAATGCCACATTCAATTTATTTAGTATTACATTTATTTAGGAGTAACTATTCTCACTTTATTATTATCATCAAATACACAAATAACTCCTTACTTTACCGAAATAAATCGTTTATTTTAAACAGTTAACGACATACAATTACTCTGTTATTTCATTTCAATTTCAAATCTACTATATATACCGGCTAATGTTCTGTTATGTACACCTTATAGTATATTTTTTTATAATATAACTTATATATATAATATAACTTAAAATGCCTAAAGTAAAATCATGGAGATAAAATGCTTTTTAATTGAAAATAAATTTGATACCATGAAACTTTACAAACAGCGCTAAGTTTTACTAAACTCAAGTTTGAGTAATGCGTTTAAACGTTATACGTTAAATATAAATTTTCGCTACATTTGCAGCACTTTGAATTTTTAGTTTGTTTCAACCTATAACGAATCCGATATTTGAATATTCATAGATATACTCCATACAAAGAGAATTCTAATTATTGCCACTGAAAAGTTTTGCTTTTGAAATAAGTGGTTATACTAGAAAGCCAGAAACAAAATCATGAAAAATTTGTTTTATAGAATGTTGCAATACGTTTGACACACTCCATGTGTATTTTTCAGGAAGTATTAATATTGTGTAATATATAATAACTCTACAGTTAAAAATCGTTCAATAATGATCACCATCATTTCCCTCCTCCAGTAATGCAGCTCACTCCGAGCGGTAATGGCATACTTCCTGGCCGTAACTGTCACGGTATCGATCGTCAATGTCGAGGCGTGAATACATTTAGCTCTTATCCTTCACACCAAAACTCGATTGAGAAGATAAACCGTGAAATCAGTCGTGATTTTTTTATCGCAAACGTATTCATAGTAATTATAATAGTATCTTATCAAGTTTGATTTGTTTTAATGGTCCACTGCAAACTGTTAAAAATAAAACTTGTTATTCAAATATATTTTTCCATGTACTTAAAATCTAAAAACCTATTTATGGTATACTTTTGGAACTACTGTAATTTTCATTTCATTAAAACTGTGCTTCAATAAACTTAATAGCTTCAGAATGTTCCCTAAACTATCTTCTCGGCCGTTAAAACCAACGAGCATAGGGATATTACACATAACATATACTAATATTAGGTTAGTAAGGGTATGTAAATTAAAACTGTTGCAATCTGTTTAAAATAAATATTATAACGAGCAGTATGAACTTAGAGACTAGGGGGACAGCATTAACTTTCTGGAAGTATCCAGGGTGATTCCAATAAAAATGCTTTTATGGTTAATAAAGGGCGTGAATACAATCATTGCTTGTCTAATACGGATGTCACAATTTCCGAGTAAATTGGGAATTTTTGAAAGGTATCCTTGTGGGCAATATGTAGTGTTCACATTGAGATTGAGACAAAACACAAAAAACTAAAACGAAACACGTTTTCTTCATAATTAAAAATAAAAGAACCACTTCATGCAAACCAGAAAGTAAAAAACAATATTTACAATCCGTTCGTCGTGGACACATACAAGAGAAATTTAGAACATTTGCTGTACAAAATTTTGTAAAGTTCTTGTTCACATTATTTTATTATCTAATATGTTATTGTGAAGTAAATAAGGCCCTGTTTCAGCATTTTTCCATTGTTTTGGACAAATTTTGGGGGGAGTTGATTACTGGAGGGAGTTTTACAAATTCTCAATTTCTCGTAGTTTTTGCATTATCTATCAAACAGTAAAAGCTCACTTTTAAAAGAATCACCCTGTGTATAAAAACTTTTTTATACACTGTGTTCTATAGTTTATAAAATATAAATGTAATAATATTTCTCTATTACTTATTGTTTATAAATAATTTTGATCCAGTCAGTATAATGATTAACTTTTCAGAAAAAAAACTAAATTAATTTAGCAGGAGAAAAAGTCTCTCTAGCAGTAATATCTGTTTGTGTGACGTCATAATTTCACACAGAAAAAGCACAGAAGCTCGCTTCAGTTGTCGCCAAGTAGAGTGGGAGTTGTTCAGTTGAACTTTGCTTAGGAATTGGTGTAAAATGTCTCCGAACTCATTAAACTTCTTGACACTTTTTATTGGTAATAATTCTCAGGATTAGTGTTACTATAAAGAACTAACTATGTCTTCATAACTTCTCATATTGCTATATATTTATATCACTAGCACGTTTTTTGTTGTTCTGCATTTAAAAAAATTATAGCAGATTACTAATTTACTAATTCCTTTCAAATTTTACATTATGAATCATAAATGAGTTATTATATATTTTACAGGATCAAGCCATGTGCTGATTGACTGAGTGATATCAAAGTCTGGAATGTCTCGAAAGAATATAATTTCTGTGTATCTGTCATCACGATTTCTCGAGCATAAATTGACCTATGGACTGGAAATTTTCCATGAAGTTTATTCATTTAGAGGCAACATCGAGTTTAATATTTATGAGAACATTAAGAATAATTATACTTTAGTATAATAATTAACCATGATGGTAAAAACATTCCAGAATAAATAAATTTTAAAAAAAACTAGTCAGAGTCATCTGTAGCCGAATTATCAAAATGAAACTAAAAAATAAAATTCAAATTTTTCCAAAATTCTCAATCAAATCGGTACCATTTATTATTGTGTTTAAGATACATTGTAGTTCATAGTTGTAAGTAGTATGTATTTGCTACATGTATGCTTATATTAGTTACATAATATCCAATGTATTAATACTTTCAATAGGTTTGCTAGTCATTACAAATCTTATTTTTAATATTAATGAAAACCTCATAGCACTTAGCTGTAAAAATATTTAATATTATGATGGTGACTATGCAACAAATATTACATAAATGTTTCTGCAAAGTTAAGTGATTATGGATGTTTATAAGTTTCTTTGATAAATATAATGCATATATGTAATTTGAATTTTTCAATTTAGTTTCTAATTAGCTATTACAAATAAGACAATAAAACAATCAATCAAGATATAACAAGATAGAAGACTGTTCATCTCTCTGTAAAACTTTATAACCCCTATAACTAATCTCCTAACCGGAGTTTAACTAAATGTACGGTTGAAGTTTCACTGGAACCATTTTAGCTACCTCAACTACCTTTATCTAAGACATTACAATCTTATCCTATAGTCTCTTAAGGAACTTAAATACATATAATTATTGTAGGATTTAAAATGAAAACTTATTTTCACGGTACATTTAATTGAGTGATTTGAGAAAAATATTTACTTCTAATGTGTTAGTTTGTTTTAGCATGTAATCGTTTATTTTCTTTCACAATTCTTTCACAAAGTCCATAGTATAAGAGTAATAGTAGCAGTATAAGTAACAAATTATTGAAATCCTAAGGATGTTTGAAGAGATTAATGTATACTCAGGAGTCATTGGTTTCTTGATGCTGAGATGAATTTATGTAATAATAATATCGGTATAAACCCTAAGGGATGAAGTCTAGCTAAAAATTGAGGGATTTTAAATTGTGTGTAGGACCGGAAAAAATACTGGACCAGACTGTTCCAGAGTAAAAGAAGCATTAATGTATTATCATTTCCTGAGCTATGGAGGAATAATACAAGTAATAAGTTTGTGAAATTGAGTTATGTACTGTAAATTTTAAAACTATAAAGGATATTTGACTAAAAAAGATAAACATATCATTATATATCAACTATTTTTAAAATATGTCTTATGTTCGATTTAATATTAATATGGGATTTCAATGTTTTACTATAAACCTCCTTAATCTCACTTATAGTAAACTATATATATATAAATTGTCAATCTTTCGTAACAATTTCACACACCAACGAGACTACTGGTAATTTATTGCAAACTAGAATGTTGCAATGAACAACAATTCTAGCGAGCATTCTTGTTACCATATTGCGGTATGATATTTAGACTGCATAAAGTGCAATCACATTCCGCGGTTAATGCAGTATTTGAACCAGTTGCTGTCCAAGATATTCAAATATATGGTAAATATTCTCAAAAATATGTAAACAAGGTTTACTGTGGGAGGTTTTGCGTCTATACTCCAAATACTTTAACTCCTATACTTCTTGAACACACTCATGAATAGCATTAATTTGTGATGCACAAATTCTCGTTTTGTATGTAGCGTGAAGTAAGGCACTTAAAGTTACAATGTTCTGTCTAATACTGATGCTGGTCGTTTTGTTGAGAAATATCAAACTATTTATTACAAATGACATATTCCATATTTTCTAATGAACAAAATTACAGTAAAGGTTCATAATTATTATATAGAATTAACCGAGTTACTTACCAAATATAAAATGACGTCTTTTTTGTTTTGTTTTTTTTTTTAATATTACAAAGCTTCTCTTATTCGAGCGTGAATAGGAAAAAAAAAACGAAATGAAATTGTCTAGCCACTCAAGGAGACAGGCTATGCTAATGGTCAATCGGTTTATGTTAAAAATGGCATTGTCGAAGTGACTAGTCCTTTGACTAGGGATGTACGTTTTTCACAGGGAAAAAATATTTTTCGCGTCACGGAACGTCACATCACGCATGTTCTCTCTGTAGCCGCTTAAGACAGGATAAACGTGGCCATTGTAATGTTTGCGTTTCCTTATTTAGTGGCTATCCAGGCGCAGGAGCTACACTTGCCTGATATTAGTGGGTATATCTATACCTTTAATTCTACATACAGTCGACTGCTTGTAAATATGTAGGGAAAACCTTTAGGTACAAACAGTTCAGTACTTTTCACCATTGCTGAACGTTCAGCACGTACTTCATCTGCTGTCTTAGAATCATTAGTAAGTACGGACTAGTTAGGAATGAATTCTGGATATGTGAATATTCTTGCACTTTGAAGTAATAACAATTTTCAGGTAGGTAACAAAAAATTTTCAAAACCTGTAGGACTTTGGAGAAAACTGTAACGGTTTAGGTAATAATTTAGTATAAAATACTACATTCATTGATAAATTAATATGGTAAAATCATCTTTAGATAATTAAAATCAGAGAAGTAGAACAACATCACTGTTGACAATTCAAAAAGCCTATAAAAACTTGAAAGTACTATATCAAAATAGAATGAAATATATTCTTGAAAAATCAACCAATTGTAATATCCGATACATCTGTAAATTTTTTTAAGGAAACATTTAGATTTAATATTATATATATATATATATATATATATATATATATATATATATATATATATATAATATTATATATTATATATATTATTAGTCGTTTGACATGTGTTTGGTCTTCCGATCATATGTTAGTTTGCTTATTTAAAACGCATATGTGACAGATACGGCCAAATACAAAATAATTGAATCGGAAAAAGTAAGCGCTCTGTGGTGTAATGGTAGCACATTCACCCGGCAAGTGAGAGATCCGGGTTCGACTCCCGGCGGAGCAAGTACTTTTTGTGATTCAATGTTTATTGAAATTAAATAAGGCTATTGCCATTTATACAATTTAACGTATATATATATATATATATATATATATATATATATATATGTATACATATGTTTTTATACATCATGGTATGTATTTCTATGTAACGGATTGAGCAAACATTATTGGGCATTTTATACTCAATACGATTGTAAAAGAGATAATTATTATTCAACAGTAACTGTGATTTTAAGATGATTGAGTAGTTAACAAACGAACAAATATCATTGGAACATAATTTTCAAATTTCCAAAGAATGTCTACTTGAATAGTGGACAATGGTAAATGTCTTACAAAGTTTATGTTTTTCGTAATTAATCTACCTCTTTAAAGTATAATTTACTCCTTTTTAAATTATTTTCAGAGGTTGGGCCTTTAGATATTTGCTCGGGTTTTGCTGTGAAATACAAGTTTTCCTAAGATACTTAGGCAATATTTCCGGTTAAAAAGTAAATATTTTGTAAAAACTTATTTTTCAGTGACAAGAGTTTATGAGAAAAAAATGTCAAAATATTCCAATTTAACGTAAGCACACAACCCCCTTAACCAAGAGCAATTATTCACAACTGTTCGCCTCAATGTCGTAAAAAGTGAAGTGCTTGTACAAAGTTCGGTTTCAAGTGAAGAAAGAATTTTCATGGAATAAACCATTCAAGTTTGTAATAGTTAAAGTTTAAAGCCAGAGAATTTTAATAATAAACAATGTGAGAAAGCCGTTATACAAAGAGGCCCAAACTTTACCTGGCTTTACGCTCTCTTTAGTTTTAATACTCGTCTAAACACTTAGAAATAAGTATATTTATACTTACTAGTATATATTTATACTGTATACAAGGTGTTTGAAAAGTCTGGGTACGGCTTAATATTTTGAAAACATAGCAGATAACATCTATAAACTTTGCACAGTGTCATATGGCTATGTAAACTATCTTTCCTTGCTGTTACCATTACATGCCAACCATGGGGGGACGGCCCACAGAGGAAAACATGGAAATCTAAAATTAAAGCATGGGTCGAGTAATACCTCATTTTAAAGAGCTCACTAAGTAGAGTTGAATTCCGCAAACCGCATCTCAAAAGGTTTATCCAATCAGAAATGGTGGGTTGTTAAAGTGGATAATATTAATACTTAGGTTTTACCATTGTACTTTGTTGGTGAAATAGTTAACTTACCATTTATTTTAATTAAATTGTGTTGTTACTTTTTATAAATACTAATCAGTGAAACCATTGGTTAGTAGAGTGAAACGCCGCCTACCGCATTAGAACACGACGATCCAGTCAGAAATGGCAGCGCATAATGTACTTCACAATGTGTACCTAAAACAACCCACCATTTCTGATTGGATTAACGTTTTGAGATGCGGTTTACAGAATCAAACTCTACTAAGTGAGCTCTTTAAAATGAGGTATCACTCGACCCATGCTTTAATTTAAGATTTCCATGTTTTCCTCTGTGGGCCGTCCCCCCATGGTTGGCATGTCATGGTAATAGCAAGGAAAAATAGTTTACATAGCCATATGACACTGTGCAAAGTTTACAGATGTTATCTGCTATGGTTTGTAAAATATTAAGCCGTACCCAGACTTTTCAAACACCTTGTATATACTATACAGTATACACTGCATAATATACAGTATATTATACAAAATAAATATTTATTTATAGTAGTTATTAAATTAAATAAAAATAATGTTAAAAGTTCATTTGTTAACTACAACACCTATAACAACGATTTATTAGTCATTAATAGCAAAAACTCCTATTTAAAAATGAAAAGTACTATTCATATAATTATGTATAGTATATTTCATTAAAGCAAATATGCAAAATATGTTCTTATTTTAAAAATAATACTTGTAATTCACCAGAGATTTTTCAATAAAATATAAAGACTGACTTAATTTCGGTCACTAATGTAAATTTTACACTAAATATAAATGAATCTTCAAATAATACATTTTAAGATATCATGAAAAGATTTAGTTTATGGCATTTACAATCAATATATAACAAATTTGTGAGACTGTGGGGATAGATCGGTTATTGCGATAAAATATTTAGGTATATATGTATTACATATGTGCTGAAAATGAATGAAGAGAAAACAGAAAAAATTGCGTATTCTTCAAAAACGTAAGGCTCTTTGGTGTAGTGGTAGTACACTCGCCAGACAAGGAAATTCCGGGTTCGATTCATTCCTTGGCAGAATAAAAGTTTGTATGGAAAACTCAAACACAAGTTAAAAAAGGTTTTTTACATCGAATAACCATATTTATTAAACAGCTCTACATTACGTGGCTGTACAGTAAAGCTCTGTTTGATAATATTTAGTATACATTGTCCATTTCAATGGTGGCAAAGCGATTCATGTTTAAAAGGATTGTACGAGGAATTTAAATGTAGACTATTTCTTATGTTTATTGACAATAAAATTAATTTAGACAAATTTGGATATATGGCGGGGAGTTTTATAATTGATTTAGAACATTTTATTGTTGGCAATAGTTTTCAATTTTATTTTTTTAAGAGCTAAAGCCTAATACAGTTCTTAAAAATAACAAGCTTTATCGTGTTAAAACCCCGTTGTGTGAGTAATTCCAAGCACAATAAAAAAGCTAATTGCGTAAATTTCTCAATAACTGATATTATTGATTGAACTGAAGTATAAGTAACAAAACCTAAGTTTGTTTAATACACTGCCAACGTAAATTTCACAGTATAACACGTAAATAATGACGACTCAACCTATAACCAAGTCATTTCGTACAGATATGACATGATATCCTTAAGCATTGCAGATAGAGCATTAAAACATTACACCAATATTTATAATAAATATCAATTATTTTATTTAAATGTCTTATGTTTCATAATATCAGGAGGCAGAAAAAGATCTTAAATGATAAAATATGTAGAGAAGTAGTTCAAAGTAAAGGTAAAGTGCCAGATCTATTACGAGCATTCTTAAAAGAAATGTAGATTTTCAACGTTAAAAACGTGATGTAATTTAGAATAGATTTTTTCATTCACCGTAAAAAATTTAAGGAACATTATAAGCAGTTTTTATGCACTTAACTGTTTGAGATTACATTTCTTCAATATATCTTTCATATATTATGTATTTTTGTGTGAAATGCAGAAACGATATGTAATGTGTTAAACTAACCATGTTATTTACAAATTATTATATATCCTGAACATATATGAACATATTTAACATATTTATTTCAATTTACTTAAAATTTTAAAATAAATTAAAGTTAATGCAAAGAATTACAATAGGATCTCTCAGCGTAAATCCCGAGCCAACACCAAAACTTTGCTGACACCTTAGCGGCGCTAACTCTTCCAGTATAGTTTAACTTTCCTTATTGATTACAAAGACTATTATTTCTCTCATTAATTGCTAGATATAGAGTTCGTATGATAAAAGATTACAAGAAAACTATATGAATAGAGCAGAAAATATTTGTGTTGAAGAATAAAATGTTTTTAATTTTACTAATTTAACCGTTATAAAAAGCTAATTAATTGTAATGACTGATTGAAAATTCTTAAGCACATTTACATTCCGACTAACTAACATATGATACATATTTAAACCCGAATATGATGAATACCTATTATAACGGAGGAAAATGCCAGCTAAATAAAATGAGGTTTGCAGGCATTCTTTTACTTTTAAGAAAGTATACAGTTTTTACATAAACGAACACTTCAACCTACATTCGCCAAGGTAAAACTGTCTGTAATCAAAATATAGTACTGTAATGAAAGTTTTGTTGCAATACTTGCACTTTTCCAACTATCGTTGCCAAACTTACATTTTAGAGTAATCGTTTCACATGTACTCCTACAAGTTACCTATGTTTCAAAAAACATATCGCCGTAAAAAAACGTTGTATTTATGACGTCATTATAATACTTAAATTTACGGAGGGAATTCTATTAATATTTATATTTCAAATCCAGTATAATAGATGATACTTTTAAAGAGCAATTTTATATATAATTTAGTTCATATATTATAAATCTGTGTACATATCTAAAAGGCGTTTTAATGAGTATGTTGGCTCTTTAAATGTTTTCTGTCATGTGTTACAATAGTAACACTGTATTTTTACACTGTTTGGTAAATGGTGTTGTGTTTGTAATATGTTGTACATTAACGATAGTATGTTTACTTTGTACTATACCTATGTAAATATTTAGTGTTTATGTAAATTACATGCTAATTGTAACACTTATTTTAGTGAAATAGTTATCACATCAGATTTTTGACATATCTAGACACTTGCCCTATCAGCGAGAGATTCAGCTTTAGATAATCTTGTAAAAATTGTATTTTATAAGCGGATCTTTCTTTGAAATTTAAATAAATGTACACTACTATCAAATCTGCATAAATATTTCTTAATGTATAAATTGTAGAAAGAGATTAACATCCATAACTCCGCCCTTTTTAATAAAGGTATTTTTTATGTAATTTTTCATTTTATACTGTGTAAAGTATTATTATAACTCATGCATGGATTAAATTTTGAAGTAACCAATGGTGAATGACGTATCCATTCTAGGAAATCTTAATAAAATTCGTAAATGTATTTAACAATGGAAATATATTCTATATCAATTTATTTTATATAATCGTTCCCCAAATTTAACATTATATCTATTATATAATATACGATATTCTACATACATTTCCGTTTATAACAAATGATAAAATTTTTTACGATAAGTTACTGTGTTGAATATATTTTATAGTTTAATTACTATTTACTGTACACAATTCTATCTGTAATTTAGAGGATTGCTAAAAGTGAAGACCATTATTTGAAATATTAAATTTATCATTAGGTCAAATACATAGACTGTAACACATGTAACGTTCATAGTATTAGATGTGAAATAGCTAGTTTAATGACGAAAACAATATTATTGCGAGAATATATTTGGAACATAAATAAAAAATAAAGAGAAAAACAAATATTTCAGGCATAATTTAAATAAATATATGCGCCTGTATGTGTGGAGTATACGATTTGAGTTTTCATTCTAGGAAAAATCACTTTTGTGTCACCGAAATTCCTTTACACAATGTTGGAGCAATTTCACCCTGAGCTCTTTGGCGCAGTTTTTCACACTTGGCTTGGCACGAATAAAGTGGCAGGGGGTGGCCGAACTCATTTTGTGCTTGTACGAAGATAGCCTTGTCATTTCTACTATATTCTAGGAATCACTAATTATCATTAGCCTTTCTTATATATTAGCCTTTCCTGTAATTTGATATCTACAGGAAACAAACTTATACAGATATATTTGTCATCAATGAATCTAATCATCCACCTGCACAAAAAAGTGCAACATTTAATTCTACGATCTACAGATTTTTAAATACACCAGTTTCAATAGAAATTTGCAATAAAGAACTACATTACATAAGAATAATCGCTATATATTTTACCATATAACTGATTGACAATAAGGTAAAAACGCATTCTAAAGAATAACTATAAAACTTAAGACAACATTAAGGCTACCTTAAGACAGAAAACAAGAATTTATTTGCACAACATGCAGTACTTTATCGAACCAAATATTCAAAATAAAAAAAAACATACAAACAAAACTGTCACTCACAGAACAAGCACAACACTATCCCAAATTTTAGGAAATCCTAGAAACAAAATTTCAAATGAAAGCAAATCGGGAATTTATGAAATTGGATGCGATGCCTGTGATAAAATTTATAATGGCCAAAGAAAATAACAATAAAAACACGATTTAAAGAGCATTTACCACGCAAAAAATATGGAAGAGTTGAAAAATCTGCTGTAGCCAAGCACTGCATCGTATCAGGACACAGAACATCAATTAAAAATCTAAAATTAATAAAAGAAGTAACAAAAACAATGAACTTAAATGCTTGGGAAACACTACACATAAACACAAATAAAGAAAAACTCATAAGCAATGAAGAGGGCCCTATTGAAAATTCTAGTCTTCTTTCTTCTCAATCTATTCACAAATTACACCGTAGCAATATCTAAATTTCATACTTGCTGAAATATTTCCAAAATGTTTGTATATTCATATTTACACCATATGGTATTTTAATAAATTGTAATAAAGATTATGTAATTATTATTTATTTGTGAAGTCGCCTGATGAGGAAAAATTTGGTTTTGAAAGGACTCGCACGAAAAATAAATAAATTGGAAATTATATGTATTATTTAAATTTAGTAATATATATTTGTCTTTCTGATTTCTGACTGTAGTATTGAAATGTCCTTAAAATTAGATGTTATGAACAACAAGTTTAATCAATTTTAAATAATTTCTTTAGTAAAATTACGATTACAATTAAGACGAATGAAGAATTTTAAACACTATTTCTTTCATTAATTATATAATATTAATGAGTGAAGTTAGACAAGTAATACATTTTTCAAAACTGATAAATATTTCTATAGATTTCAAGTGACGATAAAAACTCCTTAAAACTTTAATTTCAGAATATTTTGAACGTAATATAGTTCAGGAATTCTTTATTATATTCAAAAATGATTGTCTAAAATATTTCTTTGAATTTTTAGTTATTTTTTTATGTTCCGCTCATTAAAACTTACCACAGTATTTTTTATGAGGGTTATATCAAATTTTTTACCGATTTTAATGATATTTCATAAAACAATTTTGTATTTAAATTAAGAATTATTATTATTTGATAAATTCTCTTATGTATGTATACATAAGACACACAACTTGAAAGTTCATAAAGAGCTCTCCAGGAGAGTTTAATTCTGACTAGTTTGAAACCCAATACAATACTATTAACTGTTATGATTCTTTATACCTTTTCGTACATTTTCATTGAACCAATCCTGGTTGCTGCAATAAGCAGAGTGCCACTTACATCTGGGATATCTTATGAATATCTAAGAGCGCCACATCAATAACCACAAATGTCAAAATTAGGATTAACGAGTTGTTTTATGGGTTTACTTTATTGACGATGAGGTCGTTTGGAATGGGTAGAGTTGCTTTAGTGTTAAATAATGGGGCAAGATAAATATGAGAGAGTACTTTACCCTAGACGCTTTGACTGGAAAAGGCAATGCTTTAATTGTCCCACTGTAACGTGACTGAGATACAGTGCTCCATATCCGTCCTCAAAGTGAATGTGTAAAGGAATTCAACAGGAATACCCCAATATTACTGTTCTGAAATTCCTAACTCAGGAAGCAATCCTGAAAGTCCTTTTACAGTTCATTTTAAAGAGGCAATTCTATAGCTTCTTGTGCTAACTGGTGAAAAAACTTACTTTTTAAGTTATTTCAATGTATAAAAAATTAACAAAACTAGATTCTCTTTGGTTTCACTCAGGAATAGCAGGTATCAGGACGGGCAGTTGTTGGCTGAGCCTTAGTGAAGCCTATTTATTACTCTAGGAGCAGACACATTTAATTTCTATTTATCCGCACAGTATGTAAATCACGAATTGGCATACAAACTTTAAATAGTGCAAGAAGCTTCATATCTGTGTACAATCGGGATCTATGATTGTTTATATACCAATGTCTTGTGTGTGACGATGGTGTTAGCGAGGGAATAGCAGATTAATTTGTAATATACTCATTACACTTATAATATATTTTAATATGTGACATATTAACAAATATAGCTTAATTATATGAGGTTTATTATTTATTTTATTATTTAAATACTGATGAGGAACAAATTAAAATTAACAACAATTGCGACCTTTCATTGGTACATGTGCGTATTGGTAAAGCTCTACAGCCCAGGGGTCTCTGGTTTTGACTAATAACAGATAAATGTTACGTTATTAATGTAATTGGGTTTTCACCAAACAGGTGATCACCACAATCAACAATATTTGTTTACTGAACTGTGTGAATTGTTTTAAACATAAATATTGCTTCAGAGGAAACCTTTGCTATGAAATCATTCGGATATCATGATTTAGTATAATTTTTACAATAAAAATGCATGTATAAATACAAACGAATTCTTACTAGGTAATCAAACCCTCCAACTGTTGTTCATCAAAATTTTGATAAACATAACCCATTGATGATTGTTGTTCATCAAAATTTTGATAAACAAACATTCCCTTGCATAATCACTCATTACAGTATATTCCGGCAACGTATCGATTCGATTCATGTACCATTGGATTCGGGATAAAAAAGCCTAAGGAATACTATAGTTTTAAATATGCAATATAACATGTATTGAAGTAAAACTGTATTAGTAAAACTTTTATTAGCAAACTCTTACATATACACCCTATTTTCACAATTTATGCGCATCGCTGCTTTTTGTTATATAGTGTTATTATAGTTTCATAAATTTGTATAATGCTTATGTGTTTCTGAAACTAGAATAAATTTGACACAAAATGGTAATCTCACTTTTGTAGTTTTCTTACTATAACTTGGTTTGCTAGGTATGGTCTCCCCCAAATTAAAAAAAAAGAAAATGTAAATTTTGAATTTCATGTAAAAAAAATTTTAGTAAACATTTTTTTAAGGCCAAATTTAAATACTAATATTATTATATGTTTAATTCTGAACACAAATATATATACTTCTATATATATTACTTTTAATTTATATTTTTAATAATTTTTTTTTAAAACCCTTGCACGAGGCTCGAAAACATGCCGCCACTACAGGAAAAAAATGACCGCCAGTTGGAGGGTTAAAGAAATTGTAGAACTACATTAAAATTTAGGATTATGTTTCAGAATAATGAATATTTAACAACAGTACTTTTAAAAGATGAAAATAGTTGAGAAATAAACCATAATTTCTTTGCAACTAATCACTTTTTTCACGTAGAATTGTCATATTAAGTAGGTTATGGTTTAAATAGTCATAGTTTCAGAACCAGCCTCTTTATTGTATTGAAGGAAACACTTACAATAACCGTACACTGTGATGTTAACCAATGAAAATCACTCTAGTATAAAGTACAGACTACGTTGTAAACCCAGGAGTGTTGTGTCAGCGCGTTATAAATGAGGTCAACACGTATTACAGTCCTTGTCTGATCTACTATAGCAAACAGTTTCGTGGTTCTTGTTTGCATTGTTTTTATTGTTTGCCGAGAAAGCATTATTTGATACGTAACCACGCTTATTGCTGCCACATTGCCACTATGATTGCACTGACTATTTAGCTATAATGCAGCAATTTATGCCTCTTTGTGCTACGAGTTTGAATTTATATACATTGTGAATAAACTCAAACAGTATAGCAAGAAAACATTAAAACTAGAAAATGAAATAAATGTTGCCACTCACAAATCGCATACAATGAATATTTTTTACTAAAGTAATGGGATATATATCCAAGGTCGTACTGTAACCTAAGGTTGTTGTGCAGCCAAAAAAGGTTTGTCCATAAAATTACGTAATCAAATCCCATGTTCTTCAATTTTGGACATTTTTCTACGATAGCTTTTTAAATTTAATGATTAGATTATATGCCACTCGTTTTTGTAAACCAACATTTTGACTTTCATAATAATTTTGATTCTATTTACTAAATTGCAAATTTATCTCTCAAATACAAACCAACTAAATTCATCCGTGAATTTAGGCTTAAATGTAATTATAAAGCGCTATGCTAGATTTTGAGAAGTATAGTTATAATTCCCCATTGTTGTTAAGATTTCTCTGGTGGTTCTATGGTTCTTAGAATTCGATCATTGTCGTCTCTGGCATTCGTATCTACACACACTATAATACTATTCATTTTAACACAGTTATCGATAACCTCCTTTCTGTAGGTGTTCATAAAATTCTATCTTTTCTTTTTTCCCCTTTCTGAAAGATCACAGTATTGTATTATCTGCATACTTAAATTTTCAATATGAAATTTAAATAAATATTTATCAAATTTTCTCAATGTAAGATATATCGGGAGGATGTTTTACCATCACGAAACCTACTAATAATGCCAAAGTAAGATAGATAGCTTCTTATAAATTATTGTCTTAGAGACAACCAGCCTCGGTACAAAGTTTACTGATTGATCACTCTTGTGTTTAATATTATAGCTACAGTCCTTGACATAAACCCTGACACGTAAGATCAGTATGTCACTGAAACTTTCTACACAACTTGAGAGTTAACTCATGTTAACTCATACAGTAAGTCAGAAGTGTTAACATAATAGGAATGATTTTAAGCAATCAGAACAAAAGATTTGGCAATTACAAAGTAGAATCAAAGGAAGAAAACATATTCCAAAGTCTTATTGTACTAAGCGTAGATAGTACTAAGGAGTCCTGTCTAACGCTTAAACTGGGGACCTACGGCTTAAAGGTGACTTTCCAACCACCACCAATGGCCGGGTAGGCGGCCTTCTTGCAAGGAAAGACTTTGAAAAGTCTTTTAAATGCTTCTTTGGTCAAACTTTAAATTGAAGTCACTTTTATTTATACTTTTAGAAGAAGAAAGTTTAGTGATCCAACTAATGAACAGGCGATTAAGTGTAATATTAATAAAAAAGTGTCTACTATTAATTAATATAAATTTAGGTAATTGGCGTTATACTTAACGATATATTTGTGATATTTCTGTGGTATCTGAAGACCAGTGATGCCTAACGGAATATTCAAGGTATCTTTTTGCCCCTTGGAAAAACTTTAATTTCTTAAAAATATACTGTACTGTACTTCTAAATGGAACGTTTTAGTGACCTTTGTTGAGGGGCCACGTTAGTGTAATAAAATGTTAAAGTTAGTTACAATACTTCTATTTGTTTAATAACTTAAAGGTAGTTAATGTGTTATGGAACATTCATTATTATTATTTTTATGCATGTATTATAAAAAAAGCGATATTAAAGTTGCCTGATAATGATATTTTTTAAGGCTATGCAAAAATACAAATAAATAATGGAGATTTATATTAATTTACCTTTATTTAATTTTATTATTTAATTTATCTTCAAAAAGATTCTTAAATAATATTTACATAAAATTTAAATATTACTGGTTCTAAATAAAGAATGGCACATTTAAAAAATAAAAAACAGTTTCATACATTTCATTTATTCCAAATCTAGTTTGAAAATGTTTATTAAATAATGCGCCCGTATTTTATGATTGTGTTGACAGGTAAATATTGCTCCCTGAGGCATTAAATCGGATATTTTGTTTGCGGTTCACCACCAATATCAGATACAGTCTATGTTGTTTTTTAATGTACTTTTGCGTTCATATCGCCAGTGTTTATTCATTTGTGCATACTTTACGCTTCTATGTGACTACAAATACATCACACAAATTGTAAACAGTGGTCGATTAATTGTTGCTTTATCTAAGAGCAAACATACATGTATATCAAGTGATTATAGAAAAAGATTTTCCTGTATGCCAATAATTACTAAAATTTTTTTTACAAATATTTCATATTGAGTATTATTGTGCTCCAAGGTGATAGTGAATTTTAAAAGAAATCCGATTGATGTGTCATTTTGAACATAAGGTATGTTAGCTAAAACAGAGATTCACGAAACTGTTTCCAAGCCACAGGGTACCTACAAGTAGCTACAACGATGTTTAAGATTTGCAAATAGTAACAAAATTATAACTAGGCACTAATCCTAAAATAATATAACACATGCTTTCAGGCTATCCTTCTACAAAAGATTTGTTAATTTAAACATCTTAGTTTGGGAAATCATTACTCCTTATCCTTATATGTTGTCTAGTGACACGGTATCAGAAGCAATATTGGGATTCGCAATCCTGGCTCAAAGACCTATCTTCATATTCTTCATTGAATCATACTCATTATACTGGAGCCACCAATTTTTCATTATTTATTGAGGAGGTATTTTGGTTTTTTTCCAATTTTCGATTGAAATATTGTACATTTATTTTGGAAAAAAGATAACTAATTTATTCATTCCGGTTTCAGGCTTACTAAGGTAGCATTTTTGCTATATACCTATGTAAAAGGTACTTGCGATGCAACGTTAAAGCTCACGAAAAGCAATATTACACTTTCAAATATGTTTGTCATATATTCACATTTCTGAGAGATAAATGTGCCTTAAACTGTTAATTTATGTCGACATACCTTGGTCAGAGAGACGGTCGTGCACTGCATTAGCTCCATACTGTAATTCTATTTTACGTGGTCTTAACCTAATACAATAGCATAACAGGTTTATATTTCTAACATCACTGTTGTGATAGTTGTTTAGTAAAAATCTGCACCTCATATTGAAAAATAACTATAACATATTTGTCTGCTTACAACATGTATTAGTAATATAGTAATCTTAATTTCAGGATTTATTTTAAACAGTTGGTGACAAAGGAGTGAAAACTTGGTTCGACTTTAAAACTGATATTTTATCACTGATCGTATACCTAATTGTTGTTACAATTTAATTTTTACAGTCTTACACTATTGAGAAATGCCCTGTGGAGTAGATTGTAACTCCTATTAAAGACTTATTATTTTTGCATGATTGGAAGTTATTTTTTATTCAAGTCTATTATTGAAACTCTGCCTACATATACAATGTAATAATTTTGCAAAACTAATCAACTACATACAAAGGACTCCAATTGCTTGGGAGTAAAGTACAATAACAATAATCTGTCCCAATGTAATGTAATATGTATGATAGAACTGTTTCAACAAGTAGGTCACACATGATGTTAATTACCATGAAATATTGTATTTTGGGGCTTCTCTATTATTGTTCCCCAACTACTAACGAGGTGAACTTAATAAATGGCTTTTCTGCAAAATCCACAAACTCCAAATGTATTAGAATAGTTTATTGGTATATCATCTCATTACTAGATTTTAAACTTGATGTTTGTAACATCCATTAAGAAAACATTTAAGCTTTTCCATCAACTACACGTTACTCCAGGTAGCTTGTGGTATGAAATACGTTCAACTACCTATAAAACTGTTTTTTTTTTTAATATTTATGAACCTAGAGAAAACACAAAAAAGGATTGATATGCTTATACTGAAAATATCAGTAATTTAGATAAAATATAATATAAAAAATTATTTATTAATTATTAGAAACTTATTTTAACATTGAAACAAATTTAGATTGTCATTCTCTACAGTTATCTATCATGAAGCATATTTACCAAAATTCACATAATTTTATCCAACAATTATTCTTTAGGTCTGATAGTGAGACAACCCTAAGTTCTGATACATATAGCTGGCATGTCTTGTAAAATGATTAACCAGTTTTTATATTAATGTTTTCTTTCGTGATAACACGTGTATTGAAGGACTGTAGAAAATTTTTAAATTCAAATACAAGGAAAAAACAGTAGTATTCAATCTTACGAAACGTCATTAAAAGAATACGTTGCAGATATAGCTTAAATGCATAAAATCCGAAAAATATTATTTGGCAAATATAATTGTTAGATTTCATCTCTAATAATTATAATATTCTTTCTTGAGTTTCCTTACATAATTTCTTAACTATAGTTTTGTACTTAACCTTGAAAGATTAAATAACCTTAAATATCTACTCAACACCTTTCAACAACATTTTTGAATTATTTAAGTTTATTTGAATTTTTAACAGTTTTACGAACCAGTTGGTGACATGAGGGCCTCACCTACTAATCAATAATAATTACATACAGCACTGGAATTTGGTATCATGAAATTAACTATGTTATTTTTATCAACCGAAAATGTTCTTGGGATTTTATAGTGCACTATTTCACACCACATTCGCCGAAAAAATTTAATAAATACCTCTGTCTGAATATTATATTCATAACATTTGTAGTGTACTTTATATTCTTCTTGGTGAAATCCAGGATTGTTTCTCTGTCGTATATTATGGAAGTAATGGGAGTAAGACAAGTCATGGTAAATCCCTTAACATAACAAAGGGCTCGAGGGATAATCCAGCAATTCAGTCAAAGCACTGCTCTGAGCCAAACTTGTTTGTGTTGACAAATTCTGCCGATATGTGGCACCAGTTTGTGTGTGTTTGCAAGGAAGAGATAAAGACCTGAAATACCTTACCTGCATTGTGTACCCTTCTATGCATCTTCGTATGGCGGCTTCTAACTGTCAGTATAAAAATAAAGCATAACATCTTATAGAATTGTGTTAAATCTACGAAAGTTTTATAAGACTCTTAAATTTAAGGTTGTAAATATAATTATAGTTTGTATTGTTAAGATTATATAAGTAATAGTTGTATTTTATAAATATGTATTTTACTAAAGGATACTGTAAATAGTAGAAATTGTTATGTGTATTTACTTGACATAAGTTAATAAGTGTTAATTATTAATAAGTTAATTCTATATAGTAGTAAGTGTTTGAGGAAACTATTATTCTCACTCTCTTTTTCGCTTTGTATACGATATTTTAATATATTGCAACAAAAGTATAGGTTATCTATATTTTTTATATAAAGCTTACTTTGAGTACCTATTACTTTTTGTTTATTTCAAGATCCATCCTTTTAATGGTAATGTCTACGCTTTTAGTCATATTTTTAAACTTTACATTGTGTAAAAATTATATTATATTTTAAATATTTAAAAACTATCATAGGTTTTTTTGGTACTATCGGTATTTATTTTCTCTTGAACTTTGGCATTAATTACACCTTTACACATAAGAAATCCACTGTTATGTTTGAAGCTAACTTATCTTGTTTATTCACAGGGCAAAAAAAGAGCACCAGGGTTAAATTTGTTTAAACCAACTTAAATATACAACGTAATATCCAAAAAAGTATTATTTTAAGATTGGAAAACAGGAATATCTTTTTTACTACAAAGATACAATTGACTTACGACATTTTAAAGGTAATTCATCCTCATTGATTAGTTTTTCGTTTAAATATATTAATTACCCTATAAGTTATTTCCTTAATCATTGCTCAATAAAATATTCAGCAAATTTCATATTATACACAACCTTATTAAAAAAACATATCTAATAAACAATACAAAAGTTTTCATTCACCAATCCCCAAGTTAATGTTATTTATAAACAACAATTTTCTCCAATAATTCACAAATACAACTGTTCATTTACCAACATAATATGCTCTTCACCAACCGCAAGAAGACGTCAAGAAAGAAGGCTGTAAATTAGAGAAATTTTTCGCAAATTCCCAAACCTAAGCAATTCTCTTCTATTTTTATTCCCACTGGGCTAGTGATAAGACGTTAAGATTTGGGCACTGCCACTCTTTATTTATGTTACATATGTTTGTTGAATACCAAACGTTTGACACTAATAACTGAGACTAATAATAGTATTCTCGAGCTACAGAGAGAGATTATCTTTCAGTTTTGACATCAATATTTATATAAACCTCACATACAATAGGATAGCACCAATAAAAGAGAGCGATATAGTTGGCAGCGAAGCACTGTTTGTAAAATTTAACACAGGGAGGAGACACTCTCTGTGCAACGAACAGTTGTATGAGGTAGCTTCTGTATCCGCTGAAGCGTGAGCCATTGTTCCACAAGACATTGCGGAGACTCGCTAACGTTTCAACTCAATTTGGAATTATTAGCAGCGTGCTCATTCCGCATAGAACTATTAACTTAGATCTCTGTGATTAATTTATGTCTTGAAAATAAAAAACTTTTGTAGCGCTTTTTTCGTCTTAACGCAAAAGTTTTGAAAATTGCTCAACCAATTCAGTTAATTCCTAATTTACATTCGTTGTAGTCCTAATAAATAAAAAACACTTTCCTTGAATAATTCTGGATATTAAAAAATTAATATATATGAAATACAATCCATATTGTAGAAATACTAAAATAGAAGTTGAGAAATTCAGCTGAAGCTTGCCAAAGAGGCAGAGCTAAACTATAGTTAAAACTAAGTAAGCTTAAGACAGATTTCAAAACAAACTGAATATTCACTTGCTAATACAGATTGCGCCAGTAACGATTGTAGCTCATTTACTGCATTTTAGGATACTATTTAGGCAATGTATTAAACCCAACTTATTGAACAAAAATACTCTTAACTGGGTTACTTCCAAATTTGAATATTGTATTTTATGGCGTTTTAAGTAAATTTTGGTGTCGGACACGAAAATTCCTGAAAGGGCAATTATATTTTGGACTACAGTTTGAAATACAACAAGATCTTCAAATCCTATTATAAAGGATTACTTAACAATTATATATGAAACTAGTAAGTGCTATCCAATATTCTTCATACACCACATGAAAATTTATTAGTGGCAGAAGTAGATACTTATGAGGAAAGCAGTCCTCTCAAAGCTATTTGTGTGTATACCTTTTTCATCAGGTACAACATTGACAACAAAACAAACTCAAGTATAGCTCAGGATATATTAATTATTTGTGTGGAAGAGGTGTATTTTGACCGAAACAGTATTTTGAGTTGTATATATCGAACTATCAAATTATTTTATATGTGTACATATATTAGTACAGATATTTTATACTAAAGAGATAAATATGTTACCTCAACCGTCGCAATTAGACTTGATTTGAAATTCAACGTCCAAAATAAGCACTTTTACGCTATAGTAAATTTTATAGTTTATGTATGTATTTATAATTTCCTTATCAGGACATTAAGTCAGAAACAGTTTTTAACTGTAATTGTATGAGACCAGAAATAATATGGAAAGGCTGGTAATTGAATCTGCTAGATATAAGTGGATTTTGAAACCTACTCATGTGTATATTTTCTTTTTCGGGGCTGTAAGGAATATTTAACTATGGAACTGCAAATACATTAAAACGGAATTGAATTTTAAACGTTGGAAACACGTTTTGATAAGCTTGTCAGTCCTTCGTATGGCGTATGTATCCTTTAATTGAGACAACAAACCAAACTCACTAAGTAGACTTCAACGGCTAAAAAAATATGGTGTTTGGATCATTTAAAACCTCTGTTCCTATTGATTACGAGCGCTACAATAATATGTGCGTGGTATATTCCTAATTATGTTCGATAAATATAATAGGCCTACATAATATTATGGCATAAGTGCTTTCACTAAGAAAACTAGTAAATTTTTTAAGTTACATAGGAAGCAGTTTATAAATAGTACAACACTAACATCAATGTATTTACCTCTTCCTGTTTTTAGTTGGTATATTATTACATATATAAGTAACAATAATGCAGCGCGATTATTAAATTTTCTTCACTGTCGGTTTAAAATAAAAACCGTCCTGATGAATTTACACCAAGTTGTAATAGCAAACGACAAGACACCATTCTCCTCCAATCTACTGCTGCTGACTTATATCTCAGACATTTTTTACGTTTAAATATTTGCAATAAAGGTGATGTTACGACATTGTTCCTTTTCCCCATGCGTTATGGTTATAAATATTCATTTGTATTCTTGTTCAGGTTTAATACATACTGTCGCATATAGTAACACTAAAAACTAAAAAATAGATAAATAGGGAATATATTATTATATACACCACAAATATCAAATACTAAAGCTTGTAAATGGTAAAACTTGTAAATGGGTTTTCTTAAGTTCACATTAAAACGATAGTGGTAAAGCTCCACGAGAAGTGAGGCAGTGCCAAGCGTCGCGAAGTAGTGAACATCAAAACTACATTTCCATTTCTGGAACAAAGTCCGCACTCAAGTTGCAAATCGCTTTATAACACTAAGAAGGAAAGTTGAGCAGTAACTCAAGTTGTTGACAACGACGATAGTGCTGAAGTGAAAAATCTCAGACTCAAAACCTTTTCAGTACGATCTTTGTATAATTGTATAACTTAAAGTTGATACCATTATATCGTCTATTAATACCGTTTGGTAATTACTGCTGTAAGAAATACTTCAGTGAGTGTGCATATTCTTCAAGTTAAATTATGTTAATTTGAATAGTAAACAATCCAAATATCATTCTTTGATAACACTGTTGAGTATGTACATTTGGTTTATGACTTTCTAAACAAAAAATGATAAATATATTGTCCACTCTACTGCCATAGTATGATTCTTTTTTATTTATAATTGGCTACTAAAAAATAGTTTATACGTGGCTGTGTGTGTAAAAATCTAGATTTAATAAACAATCAAGTTTTAAATCCTTACTACTTTACATTCAACATTTTGAAAGTATATTATGTGGGAGGGGAGGTTTCAATAGTTTGTGGAAAATTCAATGGCCACTATAATTTTACACAAAGAGAAGTTGTGCTAAGCGATTAATCGAACCTCCAAGTAACATTTCTTTGTATAACACTAATTTTTGGGAATAATATTTTGAGTAAGAAAAATAATCTTTTTAACTCTATAGTAACATGTATTGGTATATATTCTTTTGATTAAAGCACAAGAAAAACTCGAATATGGCACTGGAAATACGTTAGGCAGACTGTGCATTTAATAATTCAGAGTTTACGTTTTTAAGCAGATTTTGTTTCTAAGACATATATATATTTGTATAATTTTTCAACAGGACATAAATAGAAGCCGTAGACATGTATTTAACTTTTGAATCTTTTAGCCGTATATACTAAAGTAATATGTAACTGATATATGTATACGTCTGTTTGAAAAATATCATAGGGCTCCAGAATATTAAATAATAAATCATTCTAAAATCATAAAAGTGCGTGTAAGGCTGCAGGTAACTGGTAGTATTCTATACAATACTTTCTTAGCTTAAAGATAATTTTGTTATTCGATGAGATTGTGGAGTAAACATAATTGTAATTGTATATTTATCTTGAATTATATAATTTTGTAATTGAGCACACCATTATTCTCTTACGTATTCCTTATATTTAAATTACTAGACGAGCAATTATTGCGCTTAGCGGAAATCCTTCACCATACAGAACTCTTGTAGTCTTTAGTGAAGCCGTTTATTGATCAGAAAGTACGATAGCATCCCTAGTATAATTTAGTAATAATACTCATTCTGGATTGTAAATAAAGTAGTCTTTCCTATATTTTGTGCTATACACATGATGCAATAATTATTGTCTAAACGATTTTTGTGCTTTTATTTCAACCAAAACCTAAACTTTCTCTAATATATGGCTGTTCAGATTTGATACAAGACCAGTTTTGTGTTTGATTGACGATGTTGAAGCCTAGTAAAGTTTCTCACTGGTAGATTAGAGAAGTAATAATAGTGAGGAAAAATATGATATAATCTTAAAATATATTATTTGAGACTCGAGGGATAATCTAGTTATTCAGTGAAAGCACTGCTCTAAGCCAAACTTGTTTGTGTTGACAAATTCTGCCGATATGTGGCACCAGTTTGTATGTATTTGTAAGGAAGAGATAAGGAGCTCATATTTATTGCCTGCATTGTGTAATCTGTTGTCTATCTTCATTCGATGGATGTAGTATAAATAGTTAATGTTGTATTATAATAGGTTCTATTAAATCTATAATACATACACGAGAAAGGTCACCATTTCTTAAAAAAATTATTAGTATGAGGTTATAGCGTAATAAGTTACAGAAAATTTGATGTACCATATAACTGTACTTTGTATAAATTATAATATTATTATTGAATTAATTCAGAGGTTAATTAGGAAATATACTATACCAAAGCAAATTAAAATGCATTTGGCTTTTTTACTTAAATTTCCTTTAGTTGTAAAGGTATAGGGAGACATTTTGATTTCATATTACTTAATTTCTTATCCAGTATGCTAGTAGTTGCACTAAAGAGCAAATAATCAATATGTTTAAAAAATTGTTCTAACTTCGACTTTTTATTACATCCCCTTTGTTTATAATTCGACCCAGTTGAAAAATCTATTGGTACAGAACAAAATATTTAAACTGCATACTGCAATTCTGATTTACGTGATCTGAACTTAATAATATAGCATAACATGTTAACTAGAGTTCCTCGCTGGTTATAATATTCATTTTGTTCTATATTGTAACGGAAAGCCAGTGTTACTATTAGGTATGAGACACGCATTATAACTAATCTATTGTTTTCTGGTATATTGTTTGAATCGTGATATCGTTAAAAATTTCACTTACACCACATACTAGTAGTTATGACCAACAATTCGGTACTCTTAGCCTCTAAATTTCTGTCTTTGAAACATTCTGAACTTTTAAATGTCTCAGTCTTTGACACTAATCATGTTGTTTAGACTTACCAGGAAACTCATCATGCATCGATCAATAATTATAGAAATATTTCGTCAGGGGATCTCGGTTTAGTACAAATCAATTAAATATTATGTAATAATTATGGTGTTTAATCCTGTTTTAACGACTGTAAATTAAGTTTATACAATTATTATTGAACTAATACGTAATTAAAAAAAAAAAAACTTAGTAGTTTTCTAATTTAGCATAACTTGCTTATTCTAATTTTTTTTTTCATTGTTGGATGACCAATAACAAAGTTATAACCGTTTACCATCATCATGCACTTATTAAAGACAACTAATAATGTGGTAAGATCAAGTTTGTTTCAACTATTCATATACATTCCAAAATTGTTTTGTCTGTGATGTGAAGTATTTTGATATAAAGATTTTCCTTTAATATGAACTGTAACTTTACGAAATGGCTTGTTTCTAATTAGTTAGTAAATTCATTCAAAAAATTTGAATTTATATATTTTTAAGTACTAAATGAAATTTATAGCTAATAACAAAAATATCTAAACGAAATATCGTAGTCAAATTAATTTGAAAAATTTGATTCATGCTCATTTTAAGATACATCCACTTCATTAATAGAATTTTTTTCCCTCAGAAAACATTTTTGGAGAAATATAAACAATATAAACAGATGCAAAGACGTAAAGAAATTATTCAAACTCTACAAATTATAAGCTTCACTCACGCGCAGCCGACACGATATTTTTTAATATTTGAAGTAAAATGAACTAAAACTTTAATTAAATATGTAAAGTCATATTTATCCTGCAATTTAAAGGTTATTTTCTAAAATAACCATAATTTAACGACGGTATTATAAAAAGAAAAACCGCAGAAAAAAATAACATAAATTCTTTACAAATGAAAACTGTTTTCACATGTAGTAACTTCGTATTCTTATGTTTTTAGGTTCAATTAGTCATATATGAAGATGAAATAATTAAACTAACCATTTTGCAGCTTTGAAGACAACACTTACATTAACCGTATACTGTGATGTTCACCAATGAAAACCACTCTAGTATAAAATACAGGCTACGTTGTAAACCCAGGAGTGTTGCGTCAGCGTGTTATAAAGGAGGTCAGCACGTATTATAGTATGTCTATTCTACTGCAGTAAACATTTTCATGATTCTTGTTTGCACTTCTTCTATTAGACAATGTTTGCCGTGCAAGCATTATTTCATACAACGTCCACAGATCCCAGTCAACCACGCTTATTGTTGCCCCACCGTCACTATGATTGCACTGTCCATTTAGCTATAATGTGGAAATTTATGCCTTTTTATGTTATATGTTTGTATTTATATACATTGTGAATCAATTCAAATGGTAAAACAAGAGAACGTTGAAGCTTATATGAATTGCAACACTCACAAATCATACACGATTTTTGAAATTCTTTCTCTTAACCTATTGTTACTGGGGTTTTCAATCGTTGAGCTTTGTTAAGAAAAATAGTGTTTCTTAGCCTAAGTTTTCAATAAAACTTTGACAAGCCGTTTTTTCGTACTGGATTGAGATTGAGACCCCTAGTCTGTGGCATTGTTCTTCTTTTATAAAGACCTTTAAAGTGAAATGTCACTTGATGGGGGTTTGAATTTACAACTTTTGACTTGACCCCCCAACTCCCCATTTTGGGTTGAGGGGCTGAGTTCTCATGTAGCGCAAAAATCATCATTTGTCATTATATAGCTACCCCCCAAAGGATATTGGTTTGTTTAATTCTGTTCAAAAGTTAGAAGGGGGGTGGGACTTTTGGGACACCCGGTATATATATATATATATATATATATATATATATATATATATATATATATATATATAAATATATAATTTCAATAAACATTGAATCACAAAAAGTACTTGCTCCGCCGGGAGTCGAACCCGGATCTCTCACTTGCCGGGTGAATGTGCTACCATTACACCACAGAGCGCTTACTTTTACCGATTCAATTATTTTGTATTTGGCCGTATCTGTCACATATGCGTTTAAATAAGCAAACTAACATATGATCGGAAGACCAAACACCTGTCAAACGACTTTTTATTTAAGTTAAATTGTATAAATGGCAATAGCCTTATTTAATTTCAATAAACATTGAATCACAAAAAGTACTTGCTCCGCCGGGAGTCGAACCCGGATCTCTCACTTGCCGGGTGAATGTGCTACCATTACACCACAGAGCGCTTACTTTTTCCGATTCAATTATTTTGTATTTGGCCGTATCTGTCACATATGCGTTTAAATAAGCAAACTAACATATGATCGGAAGACCAAACACCTGTCAAACGACTTTTTATTTAAGTTAAATTGTATGAATGGCAATAGCCTTATTTAATTTCAATAAACATTGAATCACAAAAAGTACTTGCTCCGCCGGGAGTCGAACCCGGATCTCTCACTTGCCGGGTGAATGTGCTACCATTACACCACAGAGCGCTTACTTTTTCCGATTCAATTATTTTGTATTTGGCCGTATCTGTCACATATGCGTTTAAATAAGCAAACTAACATATGATCGGAAGACCAAACACCTGTCAAACGACTTTTTATTTAAGTTAAATTGTATAAATGGCAATAGCCTTATTTAATTTCAATAAACATTGAATCACAAAAAGTACTTGCTCCGCCGGGAGTCGAACCCGGATCTCTCACTTGCCGGGTGAATGTGCTACCATTACACCACAGAGCGCTTACTTTTTCCGATTCAATTATTTTGTATTTGGCCGTATCTGTCACATATGCGTTTAAATAAGCAAACTAACATATGATCGGAAGACCAAACACCTGTCAAACGACTTTTTATTTAAGTTTAATTGTATAAATGGCAATAGCCTTATTTAATTTCAATAAACATTGAATCACAAAAAGTACTTGCTCCGCCGGGAGTCGAACCCGGATCTCTCACTTGCCGGGTGAATGTGCTACCATTACACCACAGAGCGCTTACTTTTTCCGATTCAATTATTTTGTATTTGACCGTATCTGTCACATATGCGTTTAAATAAGCACACTAACATATGATCGGAAGACCAAACACCTGTCAAACGACTTTTTATTTAAGTTAAATTGTATAAATGGCAATAGCCTTATTTAATTTCAATAAACATTGAATCACTATCAATCAATCAAATCACTAATCATTAGTTTAGGTGTATAATTTGCATAACACTGATAGGACAAAACTTTCAAACGTTTAGAAATTTCATTTATCTAGAAAGCTTTTAGACAAATAATGTTTTAAGCATATTTCTTTTGTAAAATAAGGCCTTGATTTACTTCCAATTTTCCCCAATTGTTTTCAACATATTAACTTATGATGTTTTACATGTATTTAAGACAAACCAGCCACCATCTAAACTTTAAAGTTTTCTAAAGTCTAAGTAATACTAAATAATGCTTAAAACTGCTTCCAAATATCAAGAAATTTGTGTGAGTTTGAAATTTAAAATTTATTCAAGACGAAGATATAATTCTGCCCCCTACAACAACAAAAAGGGAGTTAGACAATAAGATATTCAAGATAGAAATTTACTTTATATTACAACAGTGCTTAGATTTATGTATTAAAGAACTTAGATAGATTTTTAGGCAGTAATTATGTGTCACTCAGTAAAATGTTATGAACTATGAAAGGCAGGGTTGTTATTATCTGGTTTATAACAGTTAGCCACAAGCTGCGAGACTTCGCCATCTTGTCGAGCAGACGTATCGCCGTTACGCTCGGGGGTGGTTTTATGGTAGAAGCGGTTTATAGCTGAGTATTATAAAACTGCAGTTTAGGAATAGTGCAATGCTCGTAAATGTAGTAACTATTTGCAGGTGACTAGACTTAAGTACGTACCTTAATAAAGTGCGCGTTACTTAATAAAGTGATTTTTATTATAACGTAATGTTTTTTTTCTGTTACGAAACTTGTACACACATGATATTATTGCTGGGATGTGCATTGAAACAAAATGAATACATTTGTTCATTAGCCAATAAATTAATAACATAAAGGTAAACGTTTTTTCGTAATAAAAATGGAAACATAAGAGCGATGAGAAAATATCACAATTAACTATAACAAAAATATTTTGAATTAAGTTTTTAATATTCTACTTTGTTATTTGGCACTGAAAAGGGTCAATATTTTAGTATTCACGCCTAAAATCATTTTTTATAATTTGGTCCCTGCTATAAACAAATGCAAAAATATTAAAATTTATATTCTAAAATTTTATTGAAGAAAATATTGAAAAGCATGAATTTTCATGTAATTTTAAAATCTTTTTAAAAGCGATATAACTCCCAAAGTAAGTTTAGGGTTTTTCTAGTACATGATACTTACAGGTATAAATCTACTGACAATTAAGCTAAATATATATAAAATAAGTTCATAAAAATTTTAATTAAATACATTTTTATTAAGAAATATCAGTTGTAGTTCCGTAATTTAACGTGAAGTTAATTACGTAATTTCAGAAAACGACGTTTAAATGGAAAAAGCGAACTACAATGTTACTGTCTTTGTTAATTATTAACTGACTGTATTTCTAAATTAAGCCAAAATAGGGAAATATTCTGTAAGTGACTACATCTAAATGTATGCATAATTTATATATGCAAATAAAAGTTATTTAATGATATTATTCACCTATTCCACGTTAAAAACATATCAAATTAAGGAATCGGTCCGGTTTTACCCAAAAATCGCAAAATAATCTTTTTTTAAATATTAACTCAACGCCCGAATTGAATCAACCCTTCTTACCATTTCCTAAATGAGAAGAACTCTACTGTGCTTAGAGATTGTGTCTATCACATTGCAATTGTGTACCTAAGGAGACCACCACTTCACATATTTATAGGTGTCTCTGATGTCGAAAGAATGTAACTTTTTCGTTTTGAGCTTATCGTTGTCGACTTTCTTTGAATATTTTCAAAAGAACATCACTCCAGGTTCCAGGAAATCTGAGTCAAAGTCAGATGCCACATCCTGCAATAACAGAATTGTGAGCTGGATCTAAAATTTGCAATAAATTGAATGAAATCTTCCTACCATAGCTTTGTTAATAATATAGTCCCGGATGCATTAGCCTGGTGTGATCAAAAAAAGCCATAAAATATAGTTTCTATTATTATTCTTTGGGAAAAAAAACTGGGAATACACTTCTTATCCTAGAGGAATATTCTTATACATACATAGTCTATTTTGCCTGATAAAGTAAAAATAGTTCTAATCATATATAATAGTTAATTTAATTCGTTTAAATATAGATTATTAATGTCTTCAGCAACTGCTATGTTAACATTAATGGTTTACAATTAATATTTATTACTGAAAGTTCATAACAGAACATATCCCGTTACGATTTACTAAATATTAGTTGCAAGACATAAACTTATTTTATGTATTGTTCATTGAATTGTAAATAGGTCTTAGTAATCAGCAGAATGATAAAACAAAATTTGAAAGTTGCTATTGTTAACGTAATGGTAAGACATTCCATTCATAATAAGAACAATTTACCGAAGATGGTAAGAACCAGATTCAAATCTACAATTACCAGTAACATCAGTTAGTATTCTAGCTTGGGAGCTGCTATAGAAAGTTAACTCTAACGCGAGGCAAGGGACCGCTGTAGTAACAAAGTTACGAGGCAATGTAGTAACATTTGCGTGACGTCATCTCTTGTTGAACTGTAATGGTGTTTCATGTTCTTAGTCATCATATTTTTTGTAGCTTATATATAAAATGATTATTTTGTAATTTTATTGGTAATTGATCTGTAAATTAAATATTACACAAAAACTAACTCAATACTATGTAATTAAAATGAGTTGTGTATGTGACCTTTGATGTAAAAATAATTATCTGTAGAGTTTTACACTGTACAAACTTATGATGCAAGGGGTAAAATACACGCTATCTTTGTAGTCTATAGTGTTTGGGTGTTTTTTTCACTAAATCTTTTAGGAAAAAGGGAACAAAATATGCATTTAAGCGTAAATATATAAAATTGCCACTCCTACATCAATTCTTGATGAATTGTCCAGCAATAATTATATTGAAACAGTTTTTTCCAATTCCGTATATAAATACGATTTGGAACCACTTAGACAGCTTATTTAAGGCATTGCTATCCGACTCCTAGTATAACACGGATGGCTAAAAGGGGAATTTGCAATGGTTGTTTGGGACCTGGCACTCGTGTAGTTTCCGGGCCGTGATCCATAAATTTTTAGGACAACTTCAGTTCTGATGCATATTTATATTGTATGCGAAAGTTTTTTTACTTTTTAAATATAAAAAATTGAAACACGTGGGAATAGTTAACATTTTATAATTCTAAATATTCTATAATTATGTATCAAGTATTGTTATCAAGGTGATTAAAAAAATTATCAATACGTAGAGACATTTCTTGTGACAATAACTTGGTTATGCCTTCAAGCCAAACTTCAACTTATGGAGGTAAAAGTTTTCTATCCCCTCGAGTGTTAGCCTTTGCTAAATTTCATCCAAAGATATTTGTAATATTATTTTATCTATTTAAACATTACTTTATATTGTTTTATTGTATGTACAAATACATATAATCCGAACATCTTATTTCGTGCTGTCTCTGGTTACAAGAACTTAATTCTTGTTATACCATGTCTGAATAGTTAAATACCGCAATTGCATGGTTATATTCTTAAATAATATTTACTTTGTTTTCTTGAGTGGAATGAAATGAAATTATGTAGTAACAAAAATTTTTAAAGTCAAATAAACCATCATGAAATACTACGTCAAAAATGTAAAGTATGTCGACACCTTAACAATGACAACCTTGCTCAGTTAAAAGTAAACTTGACTTGTTGATTGCGAAATTAATTTCTGATCAAAATGAATGAAGTTAATGTTTTGAAATATTAAACATGAAGGCTGTTATGATTTAATAATACAATATAGAAAAGATAAAGTGATTTTGAGATAAACAAACACATTTAACTTATTTTTAACCTATTATTGTTCACTGTGCAATATCGTGTTGTAAGTGAGAATTTTGAATAAGTACAGAGTTATTAAGATACACGTCCCACTGCTATTTGTAAAATATTAAAATACCAGTACCCTAAACGGTATTCTATTCGAAGTATAAATCTTAATGATTTTACCATTGATAATTCTAGTACATATTTTATTGTAAAAACTATTACACGTATTAATGATTTCAGAAGGATTTAAAAGCTTTTTATTATATTTCCCTACCATATTACTGTTGGTTTATCTACTCTGTAGAAAAGTAATGAAAATAACACTTGCGGAATTGCTACGAGTATGAAGAAACGTTTTGCCTTAGGATAAATCGTATAACAACAACATTTAATAAACATTAATTTTATATTAAACATATTTCGGAGTTGTTTTCGTATGGAATACTTTCCAAAATCTTAATAGCAGCAGATATTTTTGTTCCCTGTAATTTATTTCAGTACAAAAATAAAAACAACTTTTACATATTTATCATGTGTATTAATAATGCATTTGTAAATAATAATTTAATCTTGTTATACTAAAAATTAGTGGAAAAATGTTATATATTAAATATTACTTAACATATAAATCACTGAATTATTTGCTATAAATAAATGCAGCATATAAGTTAGATATAACTTATATTAGATATAACTTATATCTATATGTTTATAAATGTAAACAACAAGCCATCCTCGTACACCGTTGTTCAAAATATTCAGAGCACTAAATATGGAATGAAATGAAAAATTCCTTTAATAAATATTAATCCTATATATGGATATATCCATGTATATGTATGTAGCTACTGTTACTTTCAGGTAAAACCGTGTGAATAGTTATAGTTACATCAGGTGTATAACATTTTTGAGGTGTTTCCAGGATTTTATCTTCAATAAGGAATAGTTTTCTTTACCAGAAAACACCCATATGTTATGTAGAACAGTAAAGGCAAATATTACAGGCACACAAAGCAATAAATATAAGCATTTCATTGGAGAAACTTCCAATAACATATGAGGAAAACAGTTCACGGTTGCCTAATACTGTAAATTCGTCAATGAATATTAAAAAAAAACGTTGTTTATAAGAAATCAAGACTTCATTATGACAGCTAACACAATAAAAGGTGAAACAGCAGTTTTTAGTCTCACGTCAGTCTGACCACCTGTGCTATAGTTCTTAGTAAAATTGTCATAGAATTTGATAAATTGCTACATATTGACTTCGAGATCCAGAGTTCAAAGAGCAGTCCAGTCATCTTTTAGATTGTCTGTCTGTGTGCTAACTCTTTCTTCACGTTATGTCGCTGGATCGTTAGACACTCTGCTGTACCGGTTTGCAATAACATAAAACAAGATTCTACTGGACGATTTTAATCGTGTATTTTATGGAAGCGATTAAGTTTACTATAACGTTGATATAGTTTTTTATAGTTTTAGAGGTCTTAATAATTATACCAATCTTAAAGCCCCATAATAACTTTTATGTGAAATACGAAATAAATCTTTTGATTATATTAAAATATCGATGTCGTGTTTTTTTTGTTATTTAAAGTTTCCATGTCTTTGGATCTGAATAAAACTGTTTATGTCATACATTTTCTGAGAAAATAATTTATATCACGATCACTGGATAGCCCAAATTAATGTATCCTACTTACTACAGAATTTTAATGGCATAGTATAATACCTATTCCATGATCCAGTCACGACTGGTTATGAATCTGAAATTTAAGTGCGCCGTGAATAATTTTATTTCTCCCGTCTATTTACTACTCTTTGCAGAAGTAATGCGTACGCCCTGGATATAGAACTGGTTTTAGTGTATACTGCGAACTACACCTGACTAACAGAGCAACAATATTAAATTCATTCCGAATCAGAAAGAGAATATTCTTTATTCGACAGCTTCAAGCTTAGAATAGATAACAATGTAATGTTAATGATCGTTCACATCAGAGACATAGCTCATTCCGTGTATTCCTACAAGCAATAAGCTATACTGGATCCCTTAGCAGCCAGCGATGAAGCCATGTCCTTAGCAAACCTGGTAGCCCTATTTTCACTTCTTCTGGAAAAAGTTTAAAGGGGTTTTGCTCCAGCATAGGCTGGTTTCCTGGAATAGAGTGCGGGATTGTGGTGGGGCAGGTTAAAGTTGTTCGCACCCTCAGAATCGTGCGTATGGATGTCGCTGTTTCTCATTAAGTGTTCAAAACCATGAACGCCCAACTGTTATGGGTTTTGTTTAGCCCGTACATTTCGGCTAATGTACTATCTCTTGAATATACAAGTTAACATTTTAATTGTTCGATTACTGTCACTTTCGTCGCAGTGAGCGTGTATTTGGAGATTGTCAACATAGCGTGGAATTTTGAGTAAGTCAGTGCTGTTTGTATATCATAACGTACAGTGCAAACAGTAAGGGGTCAAGAATAAACCCTTGTGGTACACCGTACGTAACAGGTTTCCACTTGATCAATCAATCAATCAATCAAAAAACATCTTTATTTCCATTATGGTACAAAAATTTAGAAATCATAGGAGCACAATTTTTAAATTTATAATATAAAATTACTTAATGTAATTAACACCAAAAACATAAAACTGCAAACAAATTAAATACTTATACATATATACACATATATATACATATATACACACATACATACAGTATTGTATAGACTGCTCTAATGATTATGGAAATGTTTCCTCACATAGGTGCATAGCACCTGTGCGTGAGAGAATGAGTCCCATTAATTCAAAAATAATTTTCTTAGGGAAATAAGATGTTAAAATAATGTTGTTTAGTAAAAAAATATATAATAGAAAAATAATTCATTTAATAATTATAAATACTGATAACGCTCATAGTGGTAAAGAAGAAAAAGCAATATGAGGTTACAGAAGAGACGCAATAGCAAACATACTTATCAGTGAATGTAGGTAATTAAAATAAGGATAAACTACGAAATATTAGTTGATAAGAAATAAACAACCGACAGAAAAACGGACTCCTCAGTCAGGACAATGCTTGAGGCCTCTGCCCCTCCTTTCAATTAGCCTACCCCAAATTAATCTTACCCCGCACCTCAACCTACCACGTTGGCCACCAACACCACACGCTCACACTCACACGCACGAACCCACACAACCCCCCCCCCCACACACACACACACACACACACAACTATCACCATGCGATCACTAATATAAAAGCACGCTCCCATCCTGTAATCCAATTTTGGACATTAAATTCTGTAATCAGATGTTATAATCCTTTCCATATAATCACGACCCACACTTTTTAACCAGTTTTTTACTTTTATTTTATAAGTTGATAATTTATACAAAAACACATCCTTGAGAAATTCTGGTAAATTTCTATAAATAATGTGAGAAACATAAAATGTATTTGTTTTTGAAAAAGTTCTATTTAGCCTGGGTGTAAATATGGAGGATGTAAAATTTCTTATTGCGTAATGGTGATTCGGAAATTCGAATATACTTCTGTAATTTTTGAAAATATATACAACTACTACTCTAACAAACAGCTGTCTTATATCCAAAACATCCATTTCGGTGAACAGCGCCTCCGATGCGTAATGCCTATTTTTTCCCAGTGCTGCTTTAAGTATTGCTTTCTGAGTTACAAACAGTGGATTTAAAATACTTCTATAACTAGCACCCCACATTATGATCCCGCCCTCTAAAAGCGATTGAACATATGCGAAATAAGCTACTCTTATTTCTTCTAAAGTTAAAAAGTCATGCAGTTGACGAAAAGCATAAATGAGTTTTCGAAGTCTACCATTAACATAGTGAACATGTGCAGATGAATTCATTCTGTTGTCCAATATAACCCCTAAATATTTATAATTATCAACCCTTTCTAAAGATCCGCAATGACAAACCAGACTTGTGGGATTACCACACGTGTGTAGTTTAATTAAATTAATGGGAGTGTCACTGCTGTCTCTCAGGGCAATAGGCATAAATTTAGACTTAGATAAATTTAAGGAAAGCAAATTTTGATCAAACCATTTTTTTATTAGATAAAGGTCACTATGCGCTTTTTGGAAAACTTCTTCCCAATTGGACCCCTCAAAAAATAGAGCAGTATCGTCTGCAAAAAGTGAAAGCTTACCAGAAATTCTAATTTTAGAAATATTATTTATATAGATTAAAAACAGAATAGGTCCTAAAGTGCTACCCTGGATTACTCCATAATTTACAGATGCCAGATTACTATTGATTCCGTTAATTGTGGTTATTTGCCTACGATTTTTGAGATAACTATCAAACCAATTAAATGAATTATTTTTTATTCCAACTAATTTTAATTTTTGGAGTAATTTGTATCTATCAACGGAATCAAATGCTTTGGCTAAATCGAGGAATGCCAATAAATATTTTTTGTTAGATGTTATTGCTTCGTTCAGACTCCTAGAGATATTAAAAAAAGCATCTGCGATATTTTTAGATTTTCTAAACCCGAATTGACAGTCACTTAATATATCATTCTCTTCTAAATAAGTGACTAATTGGTCTTTAACTACCTTCTCCAAGACTTTGGAAAATACACTTAACAGGCTAATCGGTCTGTAGTTTGACATCAGGGTAACGTCATCCGCTTTAAATAATGGAATGACTTTGGCGATCTTGAAAACGTCTGGAAATTTGCCTGTACGTATACTTAAATTAACTATGTGAAGAAGCGTAATTCAGAGGAAATGATAATTTTCAATCAAGAGGGACGCGGATATACAATCATACCCCGGAGCTGAGCCACCACGCATGCTAGTAACGTACCGGTGAAGTTCTGTCTCAGTGATAGTGTGAATTGAGAATTCTGTGTTAACCGTATAGTCATTGTCATCAACGACAGGTGGACTGCTCGAGTCAATAGCCCGAGCTAAATTGTAACCTACTTGTGCAAAATAATTATTAAATTCTTCAGCCACCTGTCGACACTGCAGTTTCACGTCAGAGTCCGAGTTCATAGTTTTATCACCTGTAAATTGTGTAATGGGGAAACTGTTTTTTTTATTCACCCTCCCAGATAATTCATTTCGTATGTAGTATTCTCTTAGATTCAGATTGAACGGCTGTTTTTTGAGGAGTTTGCTTATTTTATCCCTTTTCCTTATGCCCCTTACCAACTCTTCCGAAATCCATGGTTTAATTTTTTTTAGTCTATGCTTCTCATTTGTAAGAATCTTCTTCGATTTTTCAGTAAAACTGTTTAAAATTTGTAAGAATAAGTTTGAACAAACATTGACGTCTGTGATATTTGTGACACAGGTCCAGTCGCAGTTCCCTAAGTAATTACTAAATAACCTTTTGTCAATGATAGTAGTTTCACTAGGAGTCTTATGAATTTGTCTTGGCATTTTAATACTCAGGGCTGTACAATAGTGGTCAGTAATACTAGTCTCGATCACTGCTGTTTGTAAACTGTCAAAATTATCGTGTTTAATAAAAATATGGTCAAGACAAGTCTGACTGGCCCCCGCCTCTCTAGTTGGATTGTATATGCCACACATAAACCCACATTCATACAGTACGTCTAAGTATCTTTCGGTCTTGTTGTCAGGTGTCAAAATGTTAGCGTTTATGTCACCAATAAGTATATACGTTTTGGTTTTGGTAAGGCGGGAGTAGTGGTCACTGAGCGCAGCAGTAAAGTCGTCAAGATCGTTATCATGAGTTCTGTACACCGCCAGTAGGTTGAATTGTTTATTGTTATAAGTAAAGTCGCATAGTAGGCCATGCACACCGCCCAGCTCCGTCTCTTGCACACTCACACTACAAACACACTCTCTCACATACACTAACACACCATCATTCCGATTGGCACCTCTCGTGGTTTTGTACCACTTATACCCCTCAAGCTCGATCCCCACCCCATTTTCATCAAGCCAAGTTTCACTTAAAACAATGATATCCCAAATAACTTTAATGGCTTCCAAATAAACTAATAAGCTGTCGAAGTTTTTACCATAGCTTCTTATGTTTAAATGCAATATATTAAACCCCCCGATATGAAATTCGTGAAACGATTTATGGCTGAGTATATTATTTATAGAAACACTGCTGATTCTTCTATAACCGTCAATTAGATTATGATCTTCGTTCATGAACGGGAATATCCGAACCCACTCAAGTAAATGAAAGGAAAAACAAAACAAAACAAAAAATACAATTTGGTTGAAAACGCTTGTTTGATCTACCACCCCGCGAAACGATGCCCCTTAAATTAGTATAGTACTCATTCTCACACTCTGATACACAGAATTGATTCTATTATAAACTATTTCGTTATAAATCTCGTTATATTTAGAACATAGGCCCCTACTATATGTCCTTGGTACTAATGGCATGAATAAACTGCGTGCATAATTCGTGCCTAGAGAATGCATACTATTAAAAATTAAACTGCTTCACAATTCATAAAGAGACCTAAGACATCATGAATAAAAAAAAAAACCTACAGATTATAACATAACATTTTTAATAATAATAAAAACAATTATTTCTGGCTTTAATGGAAATTATACATGCATAAACATACACACACAAAATGTATCATATCAAGGACTATTTAGATTCTAGGATTAAAAATAGTTCTTATTAAGAAATAGACAACAACAAAAAATTAAAAACCCCTTCTATCAATGATATTTATAATACGAGTATATACATTATTTTTTCCAACTTAATAAGATTTCTGCAGAGCACAGTATGTGCATATATTTAGTACGCTTAATGAAATAAATGCAACTCGTATATACAGAAGTCAAAACAATAATTAAATCATAATAAATTTAAAACAGAGGAGATCTGTGACTACAAGCTAAAACAAAATTATCTTTGGGTAATGTTTTTGCGCTCTGAAGTTAAAAATACTTAAATACATCAAGTCAGAAAAATATAAGGAAGTCAGTTACTTTCTAAATAAAAATTCTCCCATGAATTTGATAAATAAAATATAAAATTAAAAACAATATGGTGCAAGGTTAGAGAGATCATTATAAATTGCTTAGTATTACTAAGTATTATTCAAGGAGGAAGATATAATAGAACATTATAATTGGTTATCTGTAAAGGATTAATGAAATAAGCCTTTTAGAACGGTAGGAATATAATGTTGGGAATGTTTTAAATTAAATAAAAAATTCGCTCTATTGTATTAAATGATACAAATAAAATAAGACATCTTATCAGGTGTATATAGTAGATACGACTATTGTTGTTTGACCTGTATATACAAATAATATAGTAATATATAAAAATAAAATCAATATGTCCATTTAATGAGCTTTATGACAGATGAATACATGAAAAAGTCATTGATGCCAGAAATAAAATTAAAAATTTGTACAATAACTATAATAGATTAGAATGAACAAGCTACATAATTACTAATCTAATCTATCGGCGATTAGATAAGGACTGAATATTGTACTTCCATTGTACCATTGTACAATGGATATATTGTACTTGTATATACATTGTACTTGGATTTGATGTCATCAACCATAACACACTCTTGCCGTCAACTAAGACAAGATCTCACCTACCACATAACTTCAGCAGCAAATTCAAAAAATTTCAATTTTTAAATCAAAATATTATGATTTATTGGGAGAAAAGCCTCATAGAAGTCAAACAAGACTAGAACAGTGTATTGTAACTAAACCACAGCAACCAGGATGTCATCCGTTACTCGCAGTAACACACTCTAAGTATTGTTAATATATTAAATACAATAAAAATACATGGTATTTAAGAAAATTATACAACATACAATAAATTTTTTAAAATTTTTTATTCATTGTCGAGGTATCCTATTGAAGAGACAATTAATAATTAACAAATAAGTTCTTTTATAATACATAAATATGTAAAGAAGTGATGAATTACATTTCGAAAAAATACGTGAACAACAGTACTTCAAAAAACATAAATTTATTTTTTATAAATTCACCAATAAAGTTTTTCTATAGGATGATAAATTCAATGAGAAATAAGCATTTGGAGAACGATAACAGCAAACGGCTCAATTGTGTAATTAAGGATTATCAATAAATAAAGCCCTGGTACATCAATGATGCACCTATAATCCTGCAATATTTGACTGATGATGTTTATCTAAGCTTGTGGTTTTTTATTACAGTTTCTGTTGATTTAAACCTGATCCCTTAATAATTTGTTTTTATATTTCTGTGTTTGACACTTTAAAAATATAAAAAAAATAAAACGTGGATAAGACTTTATAGTATGTTGATTACTATTCAATACAAATTTATAAAAAATGTAATAATCCTGTGCATCTTGGATTTTTCCTGCTGATCTTGAGAAAATACTTTGAACATATCTTCATCTTGTTGAGTAACTACGTAGTTAATATTGAAGAGGCTTTCGGGCCTATGAGGAACTTAAATCTTCAATGACCTGCACTGAATATGGCACTGTTTAGGATTGTAGCGTAACGTGAATGAGAATCCAAACGTTACAAGAGGATCTTTGAATTATTGCAATTATTTACAATTTACTAATATAAAACAATGGATTTCATGAAAGTGTTACCTTCTCAAATCTATATGACATAGCAATACAAACATACTTCTTGTGTGTAAAGAGTTGAATAACAAAAGGACGGTAAAAAGGATAAATCAGCTAGACTTGGCAATGTCAAGAAACAAAGCATCGGCTAAATTAAAATTTTATGCATACGTTTAACTTTTTAGGATAACATCATGTTTTGACAAAATGGTCATTATGGTCTACAAAAGGTACTATACTGTTTAGTACGATCCGTTTTAAACCTTGTTCCTTAAAGAAAAGCTTTATTTAATAGTTAATCAGCGGCATTCTGATCACCTAATTTGATGTTTGTGCAACATGTATATCAATGTTATTTATTTCTGGCAAGCATAAATTTATTATACTTGGATTATTGAATCCATACATTGAATAAATACTTGAGATATCACGCTACATTTTAAGAGCTAAGATAGAATTTATGTATTTTAGTAACTTAATTAGTTTTGACTGTTTTTAAAAATTATACAATAAAAAACATAAAAGAATTATTGAAATACGTTTGGAACACCTGAGTGTAAAGATACTTTTATTAAATTTAAACATCATATAAGATTTAATATGGCAAAGAAAACACACACATTTTACAGTTTTATTTATTAGGTATGTAAAAATTTATCTTTGTGATAGTAAGTATAATATTATTGAATATGACGTATTATTTATTAAGCTTAAAATAAATTAACTCCAATCTATTATAAACACCTCTAACTATCTCGATCAACATGTGTCTTCCTCTCACCCTTAAGAGGGCAAACTAATTAGCTGTCGGCCGCGCATCTGAGGCTCTGAGGGATAAACATAACACTGAGTGTTATAGACAAAAACTTTTCTACATTCTATGATGTTTTAATTTGGAAACCTAGATTTTTAGTGTCTTTATAATAATAAATTGTTAAATATGCAATTATGTTAGTACCAATGTCTTATGATTTTTATAAAGAAAAAAATTTTGTTAAGAGGAATGTATAGCCCACTTAATGAACAATATAAGCAATTATTATTAACAGAAACCGTAAAATACAATTATTTTATAGCCATATACAATGCTATAATGTGAAATTTTGACAGGTACAGTAGATAATACTTAAAACATTTCATACAAACTCAGCAAAGGCTATTACGTGATATGTAGTATACTGTGCAGTACCAAAACCCTACCTTGTAGTATACTGTGTAGTACCAAAACACTACCTTGTAGTAATTGTACAGTACCAAAACCCTACCTTGTAGTATATTGTACAGTACCAAAACCCTACCTTTTAGTATATTGTGCAGTACCAAAACCCTACCTTGTAGTATACTGTGCTGTAACAAAACCCTACCTTGTAATATATGAAGTACCAAAATCATACTTAGTCGTAAAAAAATGTATATGGAACATTCACACGAAGGTGACTAAACGATTCATAATATTTATTTATTTACCTGCGTAAAATACTACTAATCCGTGTAAAAATAATTTCAGCCTTTCAAGGAGGAACAGCACTGATATAAACAAGCAATAAAAAGTCACATTATATTCAGTACACGCTACACCACTAATTATGTTCTGCCTGAGTTAGGCCTTTTAGATAATTGGTTGTGTATCAATGAGTTACGTCAATAGTTATGTAAATATTCGTGACAACTTAATTGGCTTCTATAAACTATAGGAGCTAATTAAGTCATTATATGTATTAGAAAATTTATTATGATGGCAACAGTAAGAAACCAATGAAATATCGTGGAATGGAAAGTAAGTTTGGTAGTGCATTTATTTTAGTCATATTTTGCTTAAAAGTTATTCTGTTTTATATCCCAATGCATATTCTATTAAATTTTACTGTGCTATAAACTTGCTAAATTATCATAGATCCATAAAAAAGGTTGCTTACATGCCGAAATTAAATGAAACCGATGTAACCAAATGGTGTTAAAGAATATGCTACTATGACTAAAATATGACTTGATATTAGTGCCCTAAATCCTTCCTTGTGAATCTCGGCAGGAAGCGTCCCTACCCCAACCTTACTCGTCCAGAATATCCTGTCACTCCGGAGCAGCGCAAAGGTCGTTAAAGGCCTAGGTACAGTTTATACGCTTCTTGTCCTTAGAGAACATAAACAATAAAAATGTTACCCACTATAAACTCACATGGGTACTCTCATGGACTGGAGTAAAAATAAAATATTAATTTAAGCAATGAATCATAAGAATTTATTTTTGTGAACTTTATTTGTTTTCCATGAACTGGCCATGTTAGTCTGAGTAGAGGTAGATAACTTATACGGTGTATTTACTCATATCATCTTTTAAGTGAATTCAATAGAGAGATTTCTCTTAAAAAAAAAAATTAATCGTCATTCCCATTAATGTTTATTATAATTGAGGGAGGGTATATGAAAATATTAATACATCAAACGGTTTTATAAGATCATTTATTTTAGCTTCATACACTTAAAACCTGCCGCACTGGACGTAAATAAAAGTTAAATCGGTGTCAACCAAATATATAAAAAATTAAGATACCTATACAAATTTTATCATTCATGTACGAAATAAAATTTTTTGATTACAGTAAGAATTACAATACATTAAACTATTATAACTGTCATTAAATTCTTTTTCGAAGAGATGATAGAAAAAGATAAACACAATACTACACATATTTTAACCCATTATAAAATGAAATGTTTTAATTTCAAAATATTTAATTCAACAAGTTAGAACAATATCACTATGAGTAACGCTATTTAAAGAAAGTGGTTTTAGGGATTTGATTGCTTCTCAAAATTAATTTCCTCGTAAACCTTTTAGAATGTTTAAAATTGACAAAATTGCCAGGTTTTACACCTAGGTATGAAATATATTTTTTTAAACATATATACAAACATCTTCCGACTCAGGCGATGGAAAAGGAGATTTCACATTTTGCCGTTATCTTTAAATGTCCAATTAAAGAAGCACTATTACATTAGGTGTTTACTTTATACAACACATGCTTGCAAATTGTTTGTACTCACTGTATTATAACTGAAATCTCCTGTTAAAGAATGTTCTTTTATCGATTAATTTGAATTGAAGGATTTAGTTCCATAACTTTAGTATAAATAGTAGTAAAACTATATACGATACACCCAGCGTAACCCTACTGACTATAAATGTATTGCTCATTATCTGTATTGCTCAGCAGCAGATAGCCCAGCCAGGGAGTGGTTGTATGTCTCCCGTATGCTTTACAGGCATCCTCATAGAATGAGTTAATTACGCTAATCCAACCCTGTAGAGATAAACCGGAATAATGGCCGCTAATGAGGTTGATTATCTGTAACGACAGCTAAATTCCAGGAAAATTGTTTTCTCTGTTTTGATTTAATGTAAATTAGAAAAAAGTATTATAATGAAAACATAGAAGTTTAAATTACATATTCCTTAACGTTTCAAAATTATTCAAATTTTAAATTTAAAAGATATTATTGGAAACTTTGACATTATTGGCAGGCATTAAATGTTCAGTTTCAAAACACCCTTTAACGGCATACGCGTCTGACATACTACAATGGAGTGTTTAAGGAAGTTTGAAAAGTTAACTTGATCTCTTCAATACATTAGAAACTCAACGTTTTGTAAAGGAACTATTAGGCATTCAGCAGCACATTTTGATAGTATTCGATTACCTTTCTAAATGGAAAATAAGTTTATTTGTATGAAAAGTTTCATTCATGATTTTAAACTTTCACGTAAAAATAATTATTGGAAAACTTATGTTAAAATTATTTACTAGCCAAATTTACTTCACAGTTGGCACCAAATAATCTGAGAAAAAATCCAGACTACACCTTATATCAATTAAGGAGATAGACTTGCACTGGGTTACTGACTTACTTATTATCAAATAAATTTAAGGGCAGCTTAATATATTTAAGGAGTCAAGTATAGAACTCGAATAAATATTGTATTGAATTAGATTTGTGCTACATTATACTATCAGTTGTAAAAATATGCAAAAACAATGCTTTAACTACTGCATTTAAAGAAATTATTATTACTTGTAAATACTATATTTGTAAACGAAATAGAAATATATTAGTTTGTCGAAACGTACTTTTAAACGACTTATAAAGTACTTATATAATATTTTAATATATGCAATTCGGTATGCAGTTTTTGTTAATGACCTTTTATAAAAAGGGATGAACAATAAAATAAATAAGATAATTTTTAACCACAAATATTATTTGACAAAATATTTCAGTCGTAAAGCACTCTAAGGATATTCAGGACGAAGTGCCGTTAAAATAATCGGTGCATTGCGACTGGAATTGCGCGGCTCTTCCATTAGGTCGGACACCATTTCAATCGCCTTGCCTCCTTTATAATGATGGCTATTGGGCTTTCTAATCTTTATTTCTTCTTGTCAATACGAGGCCATTACAATGAAAGAAATGAGCAAGGGGATTATACCATTAGAGGAACAGTATCCATTCAATATTTTGTCGATGAGTTAGTTACAGTACATCCATTAAAGGACATTAAGGACATCCATCAACTCAAGTGGAACCATAAACAGTATTACATAAATAGGCCATGCTTCTAAACTAATTCTTGGACAAGAGTAAAATGGCAGACATTATGGCACAAACAGAAAATTACGGCACTCTTTGATATAAAGGTACTTTGTAATTGCACCATTTTGTTAGTAAGTATGATTGATATTATATTATCGTACTAAATAATTAGTTTCCAAGTCCCATTATTTACTCCCAATTATCTTTAGCTTCTTTAAAAATAAATATTTTGTTACCTATGTTTAGTTGAGTTCAAGGAAAAGAAAAATATTTTTTACTGTATTTAGAATACTTGAATTACTTAAAGGAGTGAATGTAAATATTCATAAAAATAATTATTGATAATCTACTTAAAAATTTCCTGGCGATTTGTTTTGTTTAGTCTGATTTTATGCTGAAATCTTACTCCTATAACATTTAGTTTATCTTCTATTACGTACGTCTAATCAATTAATCAAGAGAAATATGTGGTATGTCTGTAAGTACTGTAGTTAATATCTATATCCCTTATTTATAGAAAACGCGGTTCCTACGAGTTTGTCTCTGTCACTTATTACCAATATCATGTTATATTATTAGTTTGTTATATGTATTATATTATTTGTTACAGTTGTATCGTGTAAATTTAACAGTAAATGTTTATCTCAGGAACAAAAATTAATCGCAAAATGTGTTGCTACGCTCTGAAATCGAATACGCTGGACTGTTTTTATAAAAAATTTAATTATGTAAAGGCTAGGAAAAGTGTAGGGATAAATCATAAAACTTACTTTAAAATGTAATAATTCGGAAAAAGTTATGGTTTCAATCCATATTTAGGCGACACTGTACAGCTGCTGACACTTTCAGTTGAAGTTTGCCTCGGAGTCTCTAAAATTCTGTTTATGTGTAATGTATATGACATTGCTTGATCATTAGTGATGACTGTAGCAATTTACAATATAACTTTTACTCCAGATTGTGCAAATACCAAATATAAATCATGGAATACATTTTAAAAACTATACAAGCACTGTTTTCGGACCAAGTTCAATAAACAAAGCTGTGAATAATTTCACACAAGTTACATGAAACTTGTATGCTATCTTCATATTGCGATACTGAATTAATATCCTGGCTTAAACAAGTAACAAGAGGAATAAACACTAATATCCCTCAAAAATCCATTCTTTTCCTGACTATCGTACATAAAACAATAAGACGAAAACTCTATAAACGATTATTTTGAAGTATTCCATGGCAATTGATAATACTTTCTAGCTTACAATGCACCACAAATAGGAAGAGTCTTCCCTAGAAAGACCATAATAGGTTTCTCAGTTCTACATATGTATGTATATTTGTCTTCGTCGGAACACCAAGGAAAACTCAATTACAACACTGGAAACATTTTAGACCGAAATTAATTGTTTTTTGACAAATTTAGCGTAACGAGAACTACAAAGAAATATATAATTTTTTTGTATCGGGACATATTTGTATGGATTAGACAAACACGTGTATTATGAACTCAACATATTTTCGACAAATGTATATTCTAAGGCCGGGAGTATTCACTTTCTGATCTAAGTACTATTTCATACCAAAGTTTCAGTTTAGATTTCTTGTTCTGGAAAACAATACAAACGTGTTATGGAGCCAGGTATATCTTTGACTGGAAGTGGGCCATTTTCACCTAAGAAGAGTTCTCAGATTTATGGATATATAGGATTATTTACGAAGGTATATAGAAACTGTGAGAATTCATCTACACGTAATAATAATGTAAACAGTAAATATAAACATGGGTACGGAAATGCGTCGTTAGTGACTTACGGCTAAAAAAATATTACGCCCGAATTGACAGAAAGACATACATCTCAGAATTGACTTTTTCCAGTTCTTGAGATACAGGCTTTACTAATGCTCTGGTAAAAACTAACATGAAATATTGTAGAAATAATAATAGGTTAACCTTTAAAAGAATGTAAAAGGATGATAGCGTGTACAATATACAATGTATAAAATCTCATCCCATCCCCAAGTATCGCCCATTACACATTGTCGGGTAAATGAAGTTTCTCCACTGGAGTTTATCTCTGGTGTATGTTTTTTTTATGGTTGCAGCTACAATTATAAAATAATAATCTCAGTTTATGTTAAACAGTGGAGCACTCATTATTTGTATTTTAGTCAGTGTAAGGTTAAAACACTATGTTTTACATTTCAACAAAGTAGCTCAAAGTTTACATATGACAGAGATTTAATTAAACATATCAATTAAGATTTGTTAAACATATCAATTAAGTGACAGTAAATTAATAAATTTATATTTCTGCTCGGTGCAGCATCTTAAATCTGTCACTTATACATATCGACACAGGGATTATAGAAACCACGTCGTGCTGGAGAAATTTTTAAAAGTCGGCGACGAATTAATGGGGAAAAATATTAATACATGATATACAAGATAAGTGCTTTCACTAGCAATTAAGGACGTTAATTTTGGAAACTTCATGCAAAGCTAAGAAAACCTCTAGAAAAAAATGAAATGTTTTTGAAATTTAATTAGTCAGGACAGGGAATAAATGATGAATAAGTACTTTAATGAATGATTACTGCCAAATACTCAGTTTCTGAAATATTCAGAAGTAAAGAACTTAAAGTTTATTAAGTAGTGAATTAAAAAGATGTCCCATTACAATACTCTTTGTATTGCAATTGACTTTGTTCGGATCTTCCATTAAGCTGGATCTCATTTCAAACGCCGTGTCTCTTACCATTATGCTGTCTCTTATACCGATTTCCTTTAATTTATAGTCACTTAAAATTTATAACAATTGTAAATACATTATAACTATCTATAAATTGTACCATACAACGAAACAGATAAATGGATAGGCACTTCTAAAAATCATGTAGTTTTCAGTGCCCTTGTCGGTCTTTAGGGCACGTTAAATAAAAAGTTCTTAAAAAGTTATCATACATTTATCTAGATTCAAGCTTTGCTTTTGGGGTACAATTTTCTACATTCAGACCGTCTGACTGCCGGTGAGATAGTCCATGATATAATTTCTAGAGAATTGAGACTTGAGACTTTATAAATAATTACCCCTTCCTCTAAATAATACCTATATTAGTGTAGAATTCAAAAGATCAAACGGCAGTTTATTCATCCGTCTTCGTTCTTTGCATTATAAAAAGCAATAAGGAACTTTTATTACATTATTTATTACAAAAAATATTTTATTTGTATTTTTATTTTGACTTCATGTTCCGTTTAGGATACTTGTACTTACTTGAAACTAGGATATGGATTGCATATACCACCATTAAATTATATGTTGTCATATAAATTGTATATACAGTTAACTTTTATTTTACATTATTGATCCTTTTAAACAATGTTTACACACTTAGACTATAATAAACCATTACTGGTCTCTTGGGAGCCATCTAAACTAAAATATTTAATCAATCAAACTTGTCTCTTTACCAATGGCAGGGAGCTTATTGACAATCAGGTGCTGTCTTCGTTTTTAAAGTTAACTTCTTTTTTATTATTTCTAGGTTTCCTCCTATCTTTATTATATTAACTTTACTGTTATAGCATGCTTATTTTATAAATTATAACATTATAATAATATTACATTAAGTAAAAACTTTTGGTACATTATATTGAGGTGAAATGAATGGTAAAATATATATTATGATAATTTAAAAGGACACGTATAGGTTGCAGCTATGATCTGATTGTCATGTTCATAGTCTATTACATAATAATAGCAAATTTATTAGCTATCCACATAGTTATACTTAGAGATATATTTATATAAATCAACAAGTTTATAATAATCGGAAGTGTCCTCTGTCAGACTTTAGACTTTGAAACTTGGACTATTCATACTCGCAAGACAAGTTAAGACAGGAAAATTAATGGGAAACTTGGAAGGAATTTGATAGACTTGACTTATTCTTGTCCTCAAAGTCCACATTATAATAGACTACATTTATCGTGAACAAAGTAACGTAAAATAAGTTAATTTTTATCTGTCACCAATATGTATATAACTGTGTGCTTACACAAAACTTAAATCTAACATCAAACATGAAAAGTTATAACTTTTCTAATTCCAAGTAGTCATCATGAAGACGAAATATAATACACAGTGTAAACCAGAATCACAATAGTATGTGCCATAGTAGACAAAGGCAAGTGTACGTGTTAACCTCCTTTACAATCTGCTGACTCAACACTCCTGGGTTTACTACGTCCAGTTTATACTGAAGTTCTTCCATTTGTTAACTTTGGATACTGGTGTTTTTCGCAACGGGGGTTTTAAATTACTGTTTAGTGTTGTTTTATTTAAACCCATAACTCTTCCACCAGTATCAAACTAGTTTTAATCACCTACACCTCAGGTTCAGAAATTAGTTTGATAACAGTGGAGTAAAACTAGGACATACTATTGTTTAGATTTTACAGTTGATCTACATATTTTGCGTGTATCACTCGCTATTTCATCCTATCCTAAAGTTGGGTTCCACGGCGTTAAAGTTATGAAACATTAGTGGAAATCAAGCGATGCACAAATTACAATTTTTACTACGGAAAAGTTTATAGTAGAAACGTTTTTGACATTAAAAAGAAATAATTACTTTAAATTAATAATTTATGATAATTTGATAGCTTAAATAAGATAATTCGAGGATTGGAATGGATTTTAAGCAAGAAAACGCTGTCGACAAATCAAAAATTTCTGCATTAAACTGCAAAATGAATGTATGGCCTGTTCTGTTTTAAAGTGAAAGCCAGTAATTTCTAAACAAAATGGTGAAATACTTGTTCTCAGTAACTGATACATCTGACTTGTTTGTATTTAAACTCAAAAAGTTATATAATATTAAATAAAGGAAAAACGCATCAGCTTATTATTATAATTATAACATAGGTGAGTTTATGAGTAAGTATGAAATGTGTAGGCTATGTAATACTAAGTTATATCTAATTTCTAAAAAAATATAGGAATGAAAAAGTAATTCAAAATACAAAATTAAATTTATTTTTGATAGAATTAAATTTTATAAGAACTACCAAAATATAATTTACGTGTAATTATAAAAACCCAAAGATTATCCTTATTCTAATTTGTACCGTGTACTATTACTATTAACTACACAATATACAGATACTATGGATTTATTGATATATACGATTATTAAAACATGAAATTTAAAAATTAATATATTTATTTGTAATTGATAAAGGAAATTTAAAACTATTAAACATGCTAATATATGAATTGTTGTATGAATAATAAATAAAAAATTATATAAATATCTGTGATGATTGATATACCAATGGACTATAGTATTTTCTGTGCGTGTAAACAAGTTGTAGAAAAATAAAATTATTATATTTACATGTATAGAATGCACCAATTTTGTATTGCATTTTAGTTATTTGTAATAAAGTGAAATTGGCACATTAAGTAGACAATCTTCGTTTCTGTAACATTTTGTGTGTGTCCAGAAAGTGGTGTTCTGTTCATTCTGATCGAATAAATGAAAAAGAATCCAAATCTAAATTACGTTTACACTATTATTACACTAAATGATTAAAGTAGGTAACTAATAATATTTTATTACATTGAAATTAATCTTTTCAAAGTATTCTAAAACAATAGACACATTTTGTTACAATTGGAATATTATCTGTTTTTCTTCATGGTACATATATATATATTATTATATATATATATATATTATATATATATATATATATATATATATTATATGTATATTACTAGATATTATTATGTCACTTCTAGGACACTTTTCGGGACTATAAAATTTCCACTAAAAATACAGTTCTAACATTAAATATGAGGAAATAATTTACATCACATTTCTAACAATAAATTTGAAGAAACAATTTACTAATGTATTTGTTTGTATTTCAACAACTGAGATAACGAAAAACCAATGCCCGATGTTTCATGATTATAGAAAATTTATATTATCGCATAATTATTTGGGATATTATGTTTATGATAATAAAGATTATTATGTAAGAAATCGAGATTTTTCAATTTCAACAGAGTATATTTTTGAAGTATTAGAAGAAATGAAAGAGAATAATATGAATTTAGCAAATTATTGTTCTTAAATAGAAAAGGTGTTTTATTAAATAGTGAAATTTTACTTAGAAATTTTTTAATATTAAATGGCTAACGAAAAGATTAACCCATATTGCAACAAAGAGCTCTTTTAGAAACATTTTGATAGATATTATACCTCTAAGAAGCACTTAGAAAATAAAAAATTAAAATATAATGAATTTAGTTATTTAAAAGAGTGGGCAAAGGATAATCAATTTTATAATCATGAAAAACTAAATTCAGATAAATTAAAAGAATTAAAGAATTCATACAAAGAAAATAAGGATAATCTAAATCTCTTTAATATTAAGAAATTAATAGATATAGCAATAAAACTGCCTCTTAGAAAGATTGATGATCTATCACGAGAAACTTTAATACATAATATTAAAAAAGTTCAAAAACGTCCAAATCGATTAGGTTTAAGAAATACTAGATATCTTCTAGATTTAGCAAGGAAGAATGGATTAATGATTAGTACAAAAACTAGAAGAGAATTAATTAAAGAATTAAATGAACACTTTGAATTACAGAAACATTTTCCAGATTCAAAAGAAAATATTATTGATATTCAAACAATATCATCTACGAAAGGACATTTTAATGAATTTATCTTTCTAATTCAGATGAAAACATTGTTGATCTTTCTCCAAATTTAGAATCCCAAAGAGACGAATTGAAGAGATTAATTGAAAATATGTTGCAAGAAAACAAAAATATTAAAGGTCAAATATGTTTAGAATGTGAATATGAAAAAGAATTAGTAAACGCCAATCATCAATCAACATCAATGTATTTTCAATTAAAGACAGAAGATATTCTTAATGTTGATGATTTTATTTCAAGTCAATTCGAAAAAATTACATTACGTGTACAGAATAATCAACCAAATGCGGTAACGTAACTTCTGAAGAAGCGAAAAAACATGATCAAATCGAAAAGAAATTAATCAAAGAATTTAAATAACAGATTAGAATTGATGAAAAAGAACAAGAATTTCTTAAAAAAATTAATCAACCTGTAACTTCTGCAATTAAAAATGTTTTAAATCAAAATAAAAATATGATGGATTTGGTTCCAGTTTGTACGAAAATTTGCTGATATTTCGATTCAAGAATCTAAAGAAGAAGAATTTGAATTACCAAAACTACCATCTTCTGCACCATTTAGACCCGGAATCATTGAAGGTTCTACAATAGTTGAACCAATAAGTCCTGGGACAACTGATATAATAATTGGTGAAATTGGTAAAAAATTCCTTCCTAGAGCAAAAGATGATAAATTTGGTTTGTATTGGGATAGAAAAAAAGTATAAGTTATAATTGGAAATTTACCTGTGAATTTTGAAAAATAATAATGGTACAATTATTAATGAAAATACGTATGAAGGTACTCAAGGATTGTGGTGATTATTAACAGACAATGATGTTCCACGAGATGATTTATATATTATGATGTTATATATTCCGAAGAAGATTTGAAAAGTATACTGAAATTTATGGAAATATGATTCAATTTACAAAAATAATGATCCATCAACTAAAGAGCCTAAATCAAGTAGAGGTAAAATATATATGAATTTAATTACACCAATTTGAGAAAAACGAATCGAAGGATCTAGTGTAAGAAAGTACAGTGATAATAAGATTGAATACAGATATATCGACGATTTGAAAAAACTCGATGGAATTATTAATTATATTTATGCTCAAGAGAAGGCTGGAAATAACAATTTGTTGAATGAAAAGAAAGCAATTAAAGATTTTATTTCGAACAAACTTGACGAAATGATTGAAAAACCTGATGGAATTAAATATTTAAAACGAATTTTGCCTCAAATAAGTTCTCCAATTTTGATTGAAGGTAGTGGACTTTTGAATGATTTTATCGACAATTTACCTTTTGAATTACATGTACCAGGTTGTCAATATCTGGGGCCTGGGACAAAGCTTGAACAAAGACTAAAAAGAGGAGATCTTGGTGTTAATAAATTAGATCAAGCTGCAAGGGAACACGACGTTTTTTATGCAAAACATAGAGACACAAATTCTAGGCATATTGCAGGTAAAAGTTTTGCAAGATAAAGCAATGGCTAGATTTTTATCAAAAGATCTCAGTTTAGGTGAATGATTTGCTGCACTACCAAGAGCTGGAGCAATGTTTTTAAAAAGAAAACTAGAAATGGGGAATCGAAGAGAACTTGAAATTTTAACTATATAAATGGAGGTGAACGTAAATTTCAGTAAAAACTCAGAAAGAGAAAATAAAATCCGATTTTAAGAAGAAAATACCTGTTAGTATTCAATTTAAAATAGATCAACTAAAAAATGGCGAAGATAAGATATTTTTAACAAATAGACAATACAATAAACTCGAAAAAACATAAGAAAAACAATAAAGGAACCAGAATAGAATTTTTCTGAACTTTGATCACTTCAGTAATTTTATCAGCTTTTTCGATATGAGACATTAAATTGGTAAATATTTTTTTGCACCATCTTCAAAATCTTTTTCCAATGTTTTTATTTTTATCAGCAACTTCATTTGAACTCATGAAATTTGCAAGTTTGTTATCATATTCTGCTTTTAAAATCTTCAATCTTGACAGCAAACATATCTGAATCTGGAAGGTTTTGAAATAAATTTTTTAACTTGTTATCAAACTAATTTCTCAAATTTTCCAAATTGACATTATTAACTACATTTTGAATACTTTATGTTTTAATTTGTGTTCCAAATACATCAAAATATTTTGTGAATCCATATTTATTAAGTAATAATTTGTTAACAACTTCCTTAAAATCTTCACCATCAGTCAGTCAACTTATTCAAAACAAAAACACATAAATGACCACAAATTGGGGGATCTATATAGTCTTGATTTGAGAATCATTATAATAAAGGATTGATTTTTTCAAAGATTGGATCAATTCTCTCGGTGGGTTGTCCTCAATTCTTCCATACAAATCAAAATTATACGCAAACTTATCATTTTTATAATAGCAAATCCAATGCGTTCCACTTCCCCATAATCGAGTCTAAATTCACAATTCCACATTCAAATTTCTTAACTTTTTCAGGTAATGTATCACGCATAAAAATTCCTCTAAAATGTTTAATGTTTTCGCAGATTTCTTCCAATTCCCTGAATGTGCAAATGATATTGAGAGAGCAGAGTTTTAAAAATGTTTGTTTAATTAGTAAACAACATTTGAATGAACCGAATAAAAGAACTGAGTTTAATATTGATTTTGGAGATAATTTTTGTTCGTCTAAATTCCAGTTTTATATTTCTGGAACTTTAACAAAACAAGATGGTCAAGCATATCTTGGAACAAATGATGTCAGATTGATTGATAATTTCGTACCATTGTTATTCTCTTAAATTGAAGTAAGGAAACACAATAAATTGATAGAAGAAATTGAAAATTGCTGTCAATTAAGTACTATTAAAGGAACCATATCTTATTCCAAAAGTGGTGTATTTTCAAACAGTTTTGAATCAACTTTTAAATTCGGACAATTTGAAGCGGTAAGTGATTTAGCACATTTCGGTTTAGGTTTCTTTGAAAATGTCAATTTTCCAATCTACAAAGGTGGATTTTACATTAGTTTCATAAGAGCTGAAGATGATGATGCTATATTAAAAATAAAAATGAATATGCCAGTTGATGGAAAAATTACAATTAACGAGTTTTTTCATTAGAGTTCCGATGATTGATTATAAAACCACGAGTATAATTAGGTTGAATGATGAAATTACAAAAAGTCAAAACATTATATTTAATGTTCTAGATTTTCAATGTATTGAACAAAAAGGTATTACTGGAACAACTTATTCGTTCGATATTCACAAATATTTATAGAAATATATTCAATCCAAAGTTCGTTATTATAGGTTTTCAAATAGGTAGACAGAAAATCAAGAAAAAAAATCCTTCAAAGTTCGATAGTTTGAATGTAAAAAATATCAGAGTAAAACTGAATGGTTCTTATTATCCAGATGAATTACAAAATTTAAACATTTCCGGCGGTCTTTTCAGAATTATGCATCAAGATTTTAAGAAAGTTTTACTACAAAAATATGGAAATATATTACAATCCCAAAGAATTTATCGCAAATAGACCCATTTATGTCATTGATACAACAAAGAGTTTGACAAAATATTTCTGGTTCAAAGAACGATATAATTATCAATATAGATTTTCAAAATGCTGTTACAAACGCGATTTGTTATGTTGTAGTTGTTTCTGAGAAATTTTTATCATACGACTTGATTAAGAATGATATTAGAGAAATTCAGTAAAATGTTAGAAAAAATCGTCTTATTTTCTATATTATTCATTGGATCATTTTACAACTTTACAGAATTGTTAAAGAACATTGATAAAAACATTGAAAAAATATTGAAAAATAAAGATGGTATAATGAAAAATCTATTTCAAGTTCATCTTAAGGGTTGGACCGGAAGTGATGATTTTAAAGAATACTTTAATATTTACTGATCCTATATACCAAATTTCATCAAAAAAGCTCCAATAGTTCTCGAGATATAAGAGTTTACAAATAAGGGATGACTGGGGGTAGATTTAGAAAATTTTGTTATTTTTACGAAATTTGAAGTAGAACTCGCTTGTTTTTGAACTTTCAGATTTTTTCTGAAATTTTTTATATTTTTTATGAATATTAAGGAATAGGGGATGATTTCACCCTCATGGATAAGTTAAGTCGAAAGAGTTAAGTATTTACTATATGTGTACCAAATTTCATTAAAATCGGTTGAGTGGTTTTTGAAATATAAAATTATTAATAAACTTGTAAACTAGCACTCCTAATTGTAAAAGTGGGAACAACTTATATAGCAGAGATATAGCTTATAACTTTCGAGACTCTACGTAGCTCAGTTGGTAAGACGCTTGCCTTCAAAGCCTGAGGTTCTGGGTTCAAATCCTAGAGCTTCAGGCGCGCTTTTTATTGAGGACATAGTTGTTGTTCAGTGGTTGGTGTCAAGTCTTTACACGTGTGGCCATAGTGTAATGACTATAGAACAAGCCGAGTAATAACAACTGTGGTTGGTGCACCATTTGCCGACCCATTACCCTATTCCTAAATTCAATTATTCCTTCTCTTCCTTAATTCATCATCATTCACACCGTTCATTAATACAACATTACACTTACAAACGCCCGACACAAATTCCCTAATTGTATCCCTCCATCAACTTCTACACAGTAGTTTACCAAAGAAAATTGAGACTTGAAAAAAAGATAGAGAATCCAAGACCCAAATAAATGCTCCTAGCCATTCACTTGGTTGGACAGTAGCAGTGCAGGGCCAAGTCTCTAAACAATAGACACCGTAGAAGTTGAATGTGATGTGATTCCCCATATCGCAAATACGCACACTAACAACACTACACCAAAGACACAATCATTCATTTTGTTAATCAACGAAGTAATATGGTTAATATTGTATAATAAAGATTTTTTCATTAACGAGCAACAAAATATAGAATTTTGAATTTGGAAAGAATGAAAGATAAATATGGTTGGACTATTATTGCAGGTTTAGAAGATTATAAAGTACATTTGCCTAATAGATTTTTTAAATGATTTAGATGATAAAAGGATAAAAGAATTGAATAAAAATGATAAATCACACTTGATTGTTACTGGAAAGAAAACTATTAAAGGTAAAGATTTTGTTATGATTAAATTTGTTGAATAAGTTAATAAATCTTATATATATAAAAATCTTGAGTCACGATGTATGTTGCCAATAAACTCCAAAACGACTAAACCAATTTCAATAAAATTTCACATGTATCCGTAATTTAGTCTAACTTAGAAGATAGGATAGTTTATTATCTGAATTATTCGCTTATGTCGTGAATATAAACGAATAAAATGTATTAATTAAATGTTTATTAAGCAAGTGTTTATTTACTATTTAGTTTTATGAAGTGCTCATAGATGGCGGTTTAATTCATTTATCGATCAAATTCTTCAATATTGTTTGACATCTAAGTTGCAAATACACCCAATAGATAGCGCTGTGTTCTGTTTTTTAGAATATAAAATTCTACAACTTTATTCCACTTAATATTTATTTATATTCACGACATAATCGTACTTATTTTAATTGTTTGTGACTGATATTTTTATAATTATTCTGTGTATTATGTTACAATATTATTATCATTGTTAACAGATAAATTTTTGTACTACTTTTATTAGAGAATTATTAAAGTCTTGGCCCAAATTCGAATCAAAGTCTCAAAATCTGGCGATCAAATTCTATCAAGTCGCCATCTCTGATTAGAATGTCCAAAGCTTTAGTATCTCATTCGCTCTCGAGATCTGCTCTGAATCTAAATAAAGCTCTCTCTCGAACCTTCGAGAGTCACTATTTCGAACAATCGATCAATCGATTCTTCTCGAAGCATGCGCACTAGAACGTTCGGGAAATTCAAGGCCCAGATATAAATACTGGCGTCGAGTGTCACTGCAGTTCAGTTCCTTTTTAAACGAGTAAATACTATCTCCCGGAAAGATACTTATTTTGATTTTTAATCTGATAATTGTTAATTAATACATTCATTAATTTCGATCTAATTTATTAATTTATTTCAATTATAAATATTTTCAGTTTCAGAATAATGCCGCGGAAGAAATCTAACCTCAACAATCCGTGTAGCAGAAAGGTACGACTCCAGCGCGCTCGGCGAGCTCGAGAATCAGAAGAAGAAACTGCAGCAAGAAATGCAGCTCAACGAATTAGAACAGCAAAAATTCGTATTCAAGAATCTCAAGAACAGCGTAATAAACGTCTGCGACAAAATGTATTAAGGGCAAGAACTGCGCGACAACAGAATATAGCCAGATTTAGAGAACTCGAAAGAACGAGGCAACAAACCAGTCGTGTATTAACACGTGCATCATTCTTTCGCCTTGCGTTTGAGTATGAACCAGACATTAATTACTCGGCACATTCTAAAATTACAATTGGTGCGATGGATAAAATATGTCAATATTGCCACGCGTTAAAATGTCGAAATGAAACAACTGGAATGTGTTGTGCATCAGGAAAATTGTACTGCCACTTCTTCCTACTCCACCAGAAACCTTTGAAATCACTTCTTGCTGGCGAATCAGACGATTCGAAATTATTTTTATGTAAGACACGTAAATTTAATTCTTGCTTTCAAATGACATCTTTTGGTGCAACTAAGATTTGCGATTTAACATCTGATGGACGTAATTTTGAAACGACATTCAAAATCCAAGGCCAAGTGTATCATAAGATTGGGTCACTAATGCCGATGCCTGATGAGGATTCAAAGTTTCTTCAAATTTATTTTATGGGCAGTTGTGAGGATCGTGTGACAACTAGGTGCCTGCATAATTTCATAGAAGAAGCACAAGAAAGAGCAATTGTGGAATCGTTGGAAGTTTTTTTCGAAAATTATAATCATCTTATTCAGCTATTTAAAAGGGTATCACCACAATTAATAAGCGACAATTGTCAAATTGTCATCAAAGCCGATAAATTACCATCCGGGGAACATGCTGGCAGGTTCAACGCGCCAACTGTAGATGAAGTTGCTATTATTATGGTTGGTGATCCATCTAACAACAGAGACATTAGAATTACACGTCGAGATAGAATTGTTAGTGTAATTTCGGATATACATCGTTCATATGACGCACTTCAGTATCCTTTGATATTCTGGCAAGGGCAAGATGAATATCACATCAACATCAAACAGCGTGATCCAGTCACTGGTAATGAAACAAATAAAAAAGTTAGTTCAATGAACTACTATGCGCACCGATTGATGATTAGATTTAATCAAGACAATTATATCTTACGATATCGTCAGCTGTACCATCAATACGTTGTAGATATGTACGCTAAGATCGAAAGTGAACGTTTACGATTCATTAGATTCAATCAAGCTAAATTACGATCAGAGGAATACATCCATTTACGAGATGCTATTATCGGAAACGTCGACGAAAACTTAAGCATCAATGATATTGGAACTGTATTTATTTTACCTTCAAGCTACATAGGCAGTCCACGGAATATGCAAGAATACATGCAAGATGCTATGACTTACGTACGTCATTATGGTCGACCTGATTTGTTCATTACATTTACGTGTAACCCAAATTGGGAAGAAATAAAAACTTTGTTATTATCAGGTCAACAATCAATACATCGCCATGATATCGTTGCACGTGTATTTAAACAAAAATTGAAATCTATGATTGATTTAATCGTTAAATATTCTATTTTTGGTAATACGTGTTGCTGGCTGTATTCTATTGAGTGGCCAAAAGAGAGGTTTACCTCATGCTCACATTTTGATTTGGCTTGAAAATAAAATTCGTCCAGAAGAAATAGATCAAATAATTTCTGCTGAAATTCCGGATTCATCAACTGACCCAGAGTTGTTTGAGGTTGTTACCAGTCAGATGATCCATGGACCATGTGGTACTTTTAACATGACGTCGCCATGCATGGAGAATGGAAAATGTAAGAAACGTTTCCCAAAACCATTTACGGCTGATACTATTACGGATATCGATGGTTATCCATTGTATCGCCGTAGAGACACTAAACATGGTGGCCGTACATTTAATATGCAAATGTCAAATTCTACAAATCAAGTTGAAATTGATAATCGGTGGGTAGTTCCATACTCACCACTGCTTTCCAAAAACGTATAAGGCTCATATTAATGTCGAGTTTTGTAGTTCCGTGAAATCCATTAAGTACATTTGCAAATACGTTAATAAAGGAAGTGATCTGGCCAAATTCGAAGTACAAAATATTAACCGAAATGACGAAATAACACGATACCAAATGGGGAGATATTATTAGTAGTAACGAGGCTATCTGGCATATTTTTAGTTTTCCCATACACGAAAGAGATCCTCCTGTTCAGCATCTTGCAGTACATCTCGAAAATGGTCAGCGAGTATATTTTTCTGAAAAAAATATTGTCCAAAAAGCACTTCAGCCACCAAAGACGACTTTAACTGAATTTTTTACTTTGTGTCAAATATCTGATGTGTTTGGCCAATTCGCAAAAACATTATTGTATACCGAAGTTCCATGCTATTTTACGTGGAATAATGTAAGCAAAAAATGGGAACCACGTAAAAAAGGAACACCACATCCATCAATACCAGGTTTATTTAAAGCCAAGACATTGGGACGGCTTTACACTGTACATCCCAAACAACGTGAATGTTTCTTTTTGCGTTTGTTGTTGGTAAATGTTCCTGGACCAACATCTTTTGAATTTTTGCGCACAGTTAATGGTCGCGTGTTCAATACATATCAAGATGCATGTTGTGAATTGAAATTATTGGAGGCAGACAATCATTGGGACTTGACACTTGCTGATGCAGCGTTAACATCCACACCCAATAGTATGCGTCAACTATTTGCAATAATCTTGACGACATGTTATCCAACACATTCATTGACTTTATGGGAGAAATATAAAAATTATATGACTGAAGACATCCTGTATCGAGCCAAACAAACAAATCAATGTCCAAATCTAGATTTCACACCAGAGATGTATAATGAAGCATTAGTGTTGATTGAAGATTTATGTATTTTAATTGCAAATTTACCACTTAGTCATTATGGTATGCCAGCACCTAATCGTCCGGCCACTGACTTACTTAACACTGATTTGCAACGAGAAACACATTACAATGAAATTGATTTAGCTTCAATTATTGCGAATAATGAGCCATCATTGACAACTGAACAAGAAAATATTTATAATCGAATTATAAGAACTGTTGATGCTAAACAAGGTGGATTTTTTTTTTTCTTAGATGCACCAGGTGGAACCGGGAAGACATTTTTAATATCATTAATCCTTGCAAAGATACGGTCGCAACAAAAAATTGCATTGGCAATTGCATCGTCAGGCATTGCTGCCACATTACTAGATGGTGGACGAACAGCACATTCAGCATTGAAGTTGCCATTAGACATTCACAACAAACCAAATGCAGTGTGTAACATTAAAAAAAAAGTGGAATGGCTTCAGTGTTGCAAAAGTGTGCAATTATAATTTGGGATGAGTGTACAATGGCCCATAAGCATTCACTTGAAGCATTGGATAGAAGTATGAAAGATTTGAAAGGCAACGATAAAATTTTCGGTGGTACTGTTTTACTATTGTCTGGTGACTTCCGACAGACATTACCAGTTATTCCTCATTCTACTTTTGCCGACGAAATTAACGCATGTTTAAAACAATCGTTTTTATGGCGAAACGTCGAGACTCTTCGATTGACCGTGAATATGCGAGTACAAATGCAAAATGATCCATTGGCACAAGTATTTTCTAAGCAATTGCTGGATATTGGAAACGGTGAAGTTGAACTGTATCAAGATACTCAGTATATCAAACTACCAGATAATTTCTGCACTGTTGTTGAGACGAAAAGTGAACTAATTGAGAGTGTCTTCCCGGATATATTAAATAATTATTTAGATCATGATTGGCTCTGTAATCGTGCTATTTTAGCAGCAAGAAACGTTGATGTCGACAAAATTAACTTCCAGATACAACAATTATTACCCAGTGATTTGATGCCTTTTAAATCAATCGATACAGTTGTTGACGAAAACGAAGCCGTAAACTTTCCCACCGAATTTTTAAATTCTCTGGATTTACCAGGAATGCCACCACACAATCTGCAATTAAAAATTGGTTCACCAATTATTCTTCTCCGTAACTTAAACCTGCCTAAATTATGCAACGGTACACGTTTAGTTATCAAGAGGATCACTGGAAATATTCTTGAAGCAACAATTTTGACTGGAAAGTTTAAAGGCGAAATCGTCCTGTTGCCGCGAATTCCATTAATAGCGTCAGAATGTTCAATACCATTCAAAAGGCTTCAATTTCCCATTCGTTTAGCATTTGCGATGACCATAAACAAATCGCAAGGTCAAACAATATTGACTTGCGGTTTAGATTTAGAAAATACGTGTTTTTGTCATGGACAACTGTATGTGGCCTGTTCACGTGTGGAAAAGTCATCAAATTTGTTTGTATTAGCAAAAGACAGATTAACCAAGAATATTGTGCACAAATTAGTATTGAGATAATTGTCAATTTTAATAATTTAAGAAAAAAACTTTAAATCAAAACAATTGTTCAAAATCAATGTTATCTACCTCATTTATAGATTTAGATTTAAATTATTCTCAGCTTTATTAGTGAATAATAATTTAAATGTATTTAGACAATGAGTAAAATATTAATTTAATCTATAGTTACTGAGCCACAGCAACGCGTGGCCGGGTCAGCTAGTAATATTATAAAAGATTAAACATATTCACATTCTTAAATTAATTTATTCCATCCATAGAAGTTATACTATAATGATTGAAAATTGCATTTAGAAGGTATTTTCATTTGATTTTTAAAAGTCCCCAAAAATATTTTCATAGATCTATTTATTGACCTTAGACCGTATTTTTATTTGAAAGGTTGCTTGAATACAGATTATCATAGTTATTTTAGAATTGTATGGTAAATTGTTTCTTCAAATTTATTGTTAGAACTGTAATGTTAATTATTTCTTCATATATTAAATATTTGAACAGTTAGAACTGTATTTTTATTTGAAATTGTATAGTCCCAAAAAGTGTCCTAGGAGTGACATATTAATATCTGAATATTGTATCAAGCTGGGCAACGAAATCAGGCGTGATATTTACAAGATTAATTATGTAAATCTAGTGTAAGAAATTGTACATTGGGCTCTTTAGCACCTTTACACTAATTTGGTATACAAAATGTATCTAAAAATATTTAATTTAAATGTAAATATTTTTCATTCAATTTAAGGGTTTCTATAATATATTCGAACGTTATTAATGCACATAAACATAATTTATCCAGTACGCTTCCTCTTATTAATGACGCAAATTGATTCTTACTAAAATATCCAATCACTTATTTCAAATAACAATCAGATTAACAGAATGGAGAGCTTTGTTCTCGAGGAACGAAGATCTACAAACGTGTCATACAGTTAATTAAACAGGTATTGTTGGTTGTGATGGATAAACGTACAATGAAAAACCTTTGACACAAAAAATAACTATGTGGCATATTAATTACATTACACGTAATGTTTCACTTTTCACGTAAGTCTGATTACGCTTGCCAATATGTGTTAAAAAAATATTTATATTTCTCAATACTATTTTGGCACTGTCCTTGTTTTTATTGCTCAACTTTTCTCTTTATTGTCTTTGGGTATATTAAAATTCAGATAAATTTGTGCATTTTAATGTATGTTGCTGCACATGTTTGGTAAAATACCTAATATTAAAAAGTTTGACATAAGCAAGAATAGGATTAGCTGGCATTATTACCTCGAATTAAGCTACCATTGTAAATAAAAAACTTTTATGGTCTGCTCTCAAATTTAAAACATTGAAATATTTTGGAGTCAGTGTAAGGATTGATTTTAGGTAAAAATAATTTAAAAAATTAAGTGCTCATAGTAATTATCACTATGTAACCTACAATTGAATTCAGAGAGATGGAGCAGCAGCATCATCATTTCCTTTATATTAAATCATCTATTAAAAAGCAAATTCAAATTACCCTTTAATTCCTGTTTAATAATAAGTTATAATTTTCGTTGTTTATCGGTAAATTTAGTTTAAATCAATTATGACAAATCCTTTTATAGAAACATCAGTTTTCATTAAAGCAACCAAGGAAAACCTTATTTGAGTTGCTTGGTACCGCAATAAATTTGTCCTGTACAGAACCAACTGCAAATGATTTGTAAGTGGCTTTAATAAAACGTCTGGAGTATTTAGTTTGCAATTTTAGATTTAACGTAATTGATTCCATATTTATTATGTACTAATTTAAACTAATTCCAAAAAATATACGTTACGCTATAGTACCTACGGGTTTTACTTATTTTTACATAATAATAAAATTAGAATTAAAAACAACACTTTAAAGTAATAACATAAAGCATAACTTATTTGCCCTGAACTAGTTAGAACAAAGCTGCAATTAATCTCATTTATATACGCTACATTCTCCTATTGACGGCGTTAAGGTTTTTCCTACATTATAATTAGTGTTTCATAAACCACCCATGGTATCAGACTTCTCTGTTTTCCTCGTCAATATTGTTAGCCCATAAAATTATTATACTTTCCGTCTGAGCAATATGAATATTTTAATGACGTCTAAGGTAGAATTTTACGATATTTACGACATTTTTATAGCTTTTTTATATATATATATATATATATATATATATATATATAGATTAACCATATATATGGGTAAAAAGTCTTTAATGAAATAATAAAAACATTTTTTTATACTAATAAATAATAAACTATAACAAAATTTGTATCGTTTAGAACTAATTGAACATTTTACAATAGTAAAAGACTTTAACTTTCGAGGACTTAAGTTGCTAAAAATGACTTATAATTAAATATAAACATAAAAAAATAAAATTTTCGCTATGCGGTCTACAACAATAACAGTTAAACGGCTAATGTTAACAAGTACCAAAGTGTTAATATGATATACTCCCGTGGGTATGAATCAAGCAAATCCCAATCAATTGAAACATTTATAACCTGCATTTTTATAATACAGTATACGACACACTATTTAAAAAAAGGTCAATGATCTACGGAAACGTACGAAATGAATTGTAAACTGCAGTTTCCTATTTAAATTACACAGTAAATAGTTTTATGATTCAAACATAACATTTTTCAATCATATCGACAAACATGATTTTCTTACTTACGGAAATGCAAGTAATCAGGATCACGACAATCTGTGTCATAGTAGACAAACGCTAGGCTACGTGTTGACCTACTTTACAATCAGCTGACTCAACCCTCCTGGGTTTACAACGTATAGTTTGTACTTGAGTGTCTTCATTCGGTTCGCTTACGGTACATGGGTGTTAAGTCTTGTTTGACGCTAAGATACACTAAAGTAATTCAAATGTATTATTTACATCCCTTATGTGGGTTTTACTATTACACAAGTGGACTCTACGATTACTATTGCAGTACTACTTATTTGAGTAAAACATGACAAACGAAACCAGTGACCCTGCACACCAAATTAATAACTGCAAATGTGAACCTTCCGATTTATTGTATTTATTGATGAGCTCTTATGCCTGATTAAAGAGTTATTCGCGTAAGGAGGACATTGTACCTGCATACATATGAGGAATAAACGAACTATGGATCAGTCCAGAATCCGGAGTGAATCAACGTACAGTTTGTACTTGAGTCTCTTTATTCTATTCGCTTACGGTACATGGGTGTTGTACTCTTAGCCTATTCCACTCTCCGATTGATTAAAGATTTCGTTCAACTATTTTACTTACATCCATTACGCATGGTTCAGACCATTACACAAATGGTGACTACATACAATTACATTTATAATATCACGTAACATTATACATGGCAGATCATAGGCACTCCAAGCAGCTAACTATATTATATTTTGTTTGAATGTAATTTTGTTTGCTGTTGGAAAATTATACAGGGTGAGTCAGATAAAACAAATTAGAAGATAGATAAGGGTTTGAAATGGTGTTGCAGCCCTGTAAGAACTACATTTTTTTTAATACGCATTATCATTTCAAAAAAATGTATATCTGAGCATATGTTTATAGTTTTAAACATTTTATATTGACTAGGTTCATTATTGTTCAAAATAGAAAGGAGAATACTTTCTCAAAATAGTTTATAATATTTTTATAATTTTATATTTATTTATCGAATATTTTAAAATATGGTTTAATTCTCTAATTTATTACACGACCATTTGTTTTAAAAAATACATTCTGAAGAATGGTTTTCAAATATTTAATTTATAACAACATATACTCGAAATTAGAAAAAACGAACTAAAATTATATTTTGTTATAAAACAAAAATGAAATAAAACTTTTCCAAATTTAATTAAAATAAATCAATTTATATAATCTTATAATTTAAAATAAATACAGATTTCTTTCAACTTCATTCAAAAGATCTTCGTGCTACTTATTTAAGTTCCTGTTGCAGTTGTCATAAATTCAATATTCAGCTAAAATTAAACTACATTCAGAAAAATTATTAAACCTGAAAAATTTTCGTTCTAATTTATTGTTGCAGTCTTAAATTTCTATATCAAGAAATATATAAATAATATTAAAATCGAATTCATTACTTTTTCAAGTCTTGGTAATATTATGCAATTTTGCGTTAATAATGTATTTATACATAAAGTGTGTGTCATCCAATTATATTAAAATAATACAAATTTCCCTTGAAAAAGAAAACCTAATCGGTTGCCATAAATTTCTGTTATAACAATTTTAATTTGCATATGAAGTTTTAAGTGTTTCATATCAAACTCAGGATGCTTTTGGACATTAAAAATTAAACTAAATCAAACATACGCTAAAGATTAAAAATTCGCCGCAAAAACCGCGATCAGAGCATTAAATACCACGGCTTTTTAACCTACATTACCTCATATTCAAAGCCACTGATTGATGTCGGACCATCCAATCACAATGCTGACGAAATTAACTGACAAATACTCGACACTATTGTAATCAGTTATCACAATCGGCTTCCAGAGAATAGCTGTAAAATCTCTAACACAACCCACATTCTCGGGTCCTTTCTTGAGATATTACATTTCTAATTCACCGATATATTAACAATTCTACTTATATTCTAAAATATTTTTGTGTATATTTATTTATTTAATAAAATAAAATTTGGCAATATTAAAGTGTACTATTATTATTGTGTTAGAGATGTTGCCTCAAAAAGTGTTTGATAAATATGTATATTTATATATTTAATTATAAACCTTTTAACACTTTTAACAATAGTGGAGTATACAAATTAATTTGCTACGATTTTCAATCCCACTATATTGGACAAACCGGCCGATCCTTCAAAATTAGATTTAATGAACACAAAAAGCATTCAAAACATCATAAAATTGAAAATATGCAAACCATTTAAATAACACCGGCCATACATACACTAACATCGAAAACAATTTTGAAATTTTACACACAAGCAAAAAAGTCACCTATTGTCTACTTTAAAAATTATGAAATTTACGAAAGTGCCAAATTTAATCATAATATATTATTAAATAACAAGGACTTTCTAACAAAATTTTATTAATCATTTAAAATTTAAAACAATGTACATTGATCACACATTAAATTAAATACAACAAATCCAGCCACTAGGGTAGTGAAAAAACACATGAATATTTGGTTTGAATTATTTATTTTCATAATTTAATTTAACCTTAGTACCTGAAGATTAATTCCCAGAATTCGAAATGTCCATATTATGAAAATCAAAAGTTTAAAAAGTGTTAAAGTGTTTATAATTATATACATATTATTATTGTAGTTCAATTCTAGAACTATATGTTTTACTTACATGGTCAAACTTGTAATAGTATAAAATAAAAATACTTAATTAGGTTCCATTGTTGTAAAACCATGGGTATACTGTGTTAGAACCGAGTTATATTATACATAATGTGCTGGTATTTCCTCTACCACACAATACCTGGGTAAGATAAAGGAGAAACTATGACCTAGTCTACGTTGTTGGCGGGAAGTATCTACATACTCGTACAACAGCGAATATTAAACTGTACGCTTCGTGAAGTGTGAACAACTTTGCAATATCCTACTTTAGTTTTTAAGACATTATAGATAAACGGTTGATTGAAATAATAATCCATACATAATTATTGGAGAGGAACCATTCCTATGTGTAAATACTTATTACAACTATAGTTCATGAAATCAAGCATACATAATGTAAATCAGGTGCCTGTTATCTGAATACTTGAGATAGAAGAAAGATATGCGTGGATATTAAGAAAGTAAATTTTAATTATTAAAGCCTTAAATATATCAAGAAAGTTGCCACCAAAAGCCATGTGGTTTCCTTGAAGTTAGCAACAGAATTAAGTATCGTATAAGCTTACCATCTGAATATCAAAGTTCACACCGGAAGTCTGGTATTTCTTGTGGAGTAATTAAAATTATTATTTTATCTTTTCAAGTTAAAACGAAAAGTCACATACGTATCTTGGCATTACTCTGTTGTGACAGGTAAGAATATTAATGCAAGTTATTAAGAAATTGGTTGCGTGTTGTTAGTAATTACAACAAACATAACTGTTTTGTGAATGGTTATTTTAACTTCAGATCACCTTCCTCTTAGAACAGCATCTGGAATCTGGCTCTATCACAGACTTGACTCCTGTAATCTGGAAATATGTTAGTCTGAATTGAATAAAAATAAGTTGGTAACAAATAAACTTAAGATAAACTCGTTTAGAGATTAGGGATACTAGACTACGTGAACGTATGTGACTAAGTATCTATTTGAACGTGAACTTTGATTGTCTCATCAGGTTCACAATCAGCTTGAAACTGTTTTATATAAAAGATCAGGACTTTAAAAGTTCTTGATTTTGCATTCTACCACCATCTTCTTAACCAAGAAAGTTTTACACTGGCTTGGAATGTACTCTTAGAGAGAGAAAGCTCTCGAGTTTCATCTGGGTACGCTGTAACACAGAGACTGCTGAAATGTGATGTTTATTTGTGTCTGAAGAGACGGAAAAAACATAGAAACTGCTACACCAATCGAAAAATTTATTCCTTTTTTCGAACTTGGCAAACCAAATATGTTTGTTAGGAGAGCGGTCTCCTCTAAGTTTAGCAACCCCATTATTTTTGAGGGCGTCTTCGTTTTATAAACGGGAACAAGACCTGGTGGAAATCTATACTGAGAACGAATCTCAATGTTTCGATTCCCTTCTAGTGCCTAGCACTAGTATAGAATGCATGAGCATGACCAAACAGGAGGTAGGTCTCCCCTGCTAGCATACACCACTATGCTTGAGCTGGTAACAGCCGAACCCATAGTGTTCGTGTGATTCCAAAAGTTCAGTTAACTCGGTCAATAGAGTTAGTGCTCTGTAACTTAAACTCACTAAATTTCGTGTTGAAAGTTAATCTCTCACTGAGAGCTGCCCATCAGCGATGATGGTGAAAGTCTCAGATGTGACGTCAGCTCACAATCCATGTAATACGTTTGGAGATATCTGTCTCTAGTCAGTGGCGCGAAGACTCGTGACCCTAGAGTCCCGGACGGATAATCCGTGTGATTCGTGAGGAGATGGACAAGTTGTCGTCTATAAAGATCATAGCCAGGAACGTTTTAGAAGTTGAGTTCAGTCTCCTACATTAGATAGGATTGTACTCGGAGAATGTGTTACGGCGTACTCAGATGAAGGGTACTACCTCAACCAGTGTAGGAGACTGAATTCAACAACTAAAATCAAATTAAACTTAAAATTTTACTGGATGCAAATTACTAGTATCTGTATGTAGTTCTTACATGTGACATTGAATTTGGGCAAAGTCTGGAACTTTATTAATATTTAAAGTTTGGCTTGTAGTTATACGTTTTTCAGGGAGCAAAAATGTATTCTTTTTAACGATAGTAACTTTGATTATTGTAATTCTAGATAAATAATTGTGCGTAATAATCTGACCAGAGAGAGCAAACATATAGCGAGTAAACTCTGACCAGCAATTTAACACCAATCATGAAACCAAGTTAAACTTTAGACAAACAAGTTTGTCCTTATTATGGAGTTAACCAATTTTTAGCGCAGACTTAGTGTTATCATCAGTTTTGCGTTGTTAAAAGGCCGAATTGCAACATTTTGTATAGTTTTAGCTTACAATACTTTAGTTGGCATAAGATGAATTATTTATAAAAAATGAAAGAAAGAAATAAGATAAAAACACGACAAGTTTGAATAAATAAAAAAGAAACACGTTGATCGTGGATAGAGGTTCGGTATTTTTAAACCAAATATCCTCAAACGCTTAGATTGATTAATTCACTAGATCTCGATTTTTATGAGATCCTTTGTCTCAAGGGTAAAGAAATTATTCTAGAATTTTATCTATACTGAATAAGAAAGTAATGCAGTAAAATCTTGAAAAAAATTTAGAACTTGCTGGTGAAATCGAATTACGGTCCTAATAAAATTATGAACAATAATGTCTACACAATTATTCACTGACATAAATAGATCTAACCTTAGAAGAGCAAGAGATATCATGAATTAGTTAATTAATGAAATATAACCAAGGCAAAATATTGAGTGCAACTTAATTAATTTTGTTAATATGGACAGAATCCTTTTTGGGAAATAACGTGTAAAATATAGGCTTATAAATGCAAAATAACATATAAGAGTATACCAAGAAGGTCATGATAACAGGAAAACGATTGGTAAACTAAAATAATAATAGGAATTTTAACTTTAGCTCCAGGTCACCTACCTCTTAATGAAGCGTATGGAATCTGATGACAGACTCGAATTCTGGAATCTGGAGCTCCCACAAAGGGTAAATGTGTGTAACCGAAAAAGACTATTAACGTAGATTTTATATCTTAAAGAATATATTACAATATAAGAAATTACCTATAAATGAATATGACACTCAGATATAAGTTACATATCTAGACATTAAATCATTTTAAAACAGCTATAGTATATGATCACTGATTTTAGGATGTGAGCTTTACAGAAAATTAAATAGATCATAATGTATAAATTCAAGTGAAGTAGAGGTTAAAGCTATCTTAACTGGCTTTGAATTCCTTAAAGGTGACTTAAGAAAGTTATTGTAAACCAGAAGTAATATTCAAGAACAACTAGAAACCTTGTAGGTTAATCCACTTATCGCTCTCGCTCAGTGTTTCCTGTGTAACTTATCCTCATATAAGCTTTACACCAGACTTTTAAATTTACTTACTGATGACATCCTGATATCTTTATATTCTCATTTACTGAATGCAATGAATTCTAAGATGTAATATACTTCTTACATAAATACAAATATAGTCATTAGATATCAAACATTTTTTTATAAATTCTGTTTACTGAACGCAATAAAAACGTAACGTTATATTTGTTGATAATAGAATTATTTTTTCTAAACCTGGATTTATTTCATTATATATGATCCGAATTGAAATATTATATATTACAACATTAGGTCATAACGATAATAGAAAGATGTAATTTAATTTAAAATAAAGGCGCTGGTTAAAAAAACTGCATGCATTAATTAACAATAATAATTTTTAATAATTGTCCACTATTGCTTTCTAGTCACTCATCTTAAAGAATTATATTTGAGGGGTGTAGGACCATTTGAGATGTACATTATCATATGTTCAGTTTTGGAAAAAACACCAAATTATTCATATATTCCAGCAAACTGAAATCTATAAACCTGTATAACAGCTTTTCGACAGTATGAATTTTTACAGTATAGACCTAAATAACGACTTAAAGATAAGGCATGTTTTAATATATGAAAATTCAATTAAATTCAGAAATTTTATCTTACAAATTATGCAATTTTTTATCAATTATAATCTAATAAAACTTATTTATTTCCTTAGATTGAAAATAATAAACAAATTTAATTTCCTTAAGGTATATGTATTTTGTATAATATAGTATTTCAAGTTTAAATCGTCAACTTTTTTGTGCACAAATTTCAAAATGACCTAAATTATAACGCTAAAGTGGAAATTGTTCTCTTCCTTCAAGGAATTTTCTTAAGGAAGAAAATTTTCTATATACCCTGCGTGTGGAATTAGTAAACTATTGGTGTGTAACCAAAAAACACATATATTTTTTAAATATTATCTACTGCCATTAATTAAAAGTACAGAAACATTATTTAATTGAATATTATTAAATGTTTTTAAATAAAAAATAATTAAAACCTAATTTTTGGACATCATTATTTGTTTGGATTATTCAAACAAATATTATGTTATACAGAACAGTTTACTGTGCCTAAAATATTACTTCTATTTGAAAAACTTAATTGTAATTGAACAAATCAGGAAAAATTCCAAAAATAGTTTACTTAAAGCTAAGTGTATTGAGGTTTTCATATACCTCTTAAAGGATCTGTATATTTCTTTAAGGTGCTGTTTTTCTAGTGACTCTTTTTAAGTTAATTCATGGCTTTCTAGATTTCTATTTTTGCCATAAAAAGGATCCCGTGGTTCAGGAAACATGCCAAAGTATCAATTACACGTTACTCTCAAGTTTTTATTACTATGAAAAGTTAATATTATGTTGATATAACTGTTTAATGATTCACTTGGGTTTTGATGCCCTGTGAGAGGGGGTTGGTTCACGGCAAAGATTTGATTGGATAAATATCTCAAGATTTTTCTTTACTTATTGCATGACTTCAAGAACAATTAGTGTATGCCTAATACATAATAATAAGTCTAATAATAAATACCTAATTGTAATAAACTTTATATAAACAAGCATAAACCGTTAGGAAATCGTTGCTGATGAAATCAAGTACAGATTTTTTTATGTTTAAATAGAATGTATACGTCCAATTAAAATAAACTTGATATCAACTTTTAAAAATATTCTATGGAACAAAACCAACTTTTAAGATTAATTATGATATTTTAAATCTTGTATGTCACCATTATTTACTCAAAATAAAAATTATTTTTCGAATAGCAAATATATTGCCTCAAACTAAAGACTACACAATGTTTGTTTTTCAGACTCGAGGAAAGAAGGTGGCCTGTTATTTTCCTTTATAATTTTTATTTTGCGTGTTTATATGTTTCATATCACATAATTGTACTGTTTTTCTCTTCTCATTAAAATACTACCTTTTGAATACACGTATAAAGCTAAGATATGATTACCCAAGGCAAATTTTTTTCTCACATTATTTATTATCTAACTTCGGAGTGGCTTTAAACTTTTACTGTTACAAACTTGGATGGTTTAGCCCCTGAGTTAGTGTTTCCGTCTCGAACATTATACAACCACTTTACATTTTACGACATCGTGGTAAAGAGTTATAATTTATAATCCGTTCTTGGTTAACAATATTATGACGATCCTTTACGTTTATTATACTTATATATATAGTTATTCTTAAAATCGAAGTTAATATTTAGTAATAGTATAAATACTGGAGTATAATACTATCGCTTAAAAATCAAGAATGTGTAAACTAACGAATTTTTGGTCGTGTAACTATACATAGTTAATAATAAGGATGCATAATGGTTGTTGCATTTAATAAATATTTGCTAGATTAGTTATTCTAATTGAATAATCAATAGTTGGAGAAGTTCTATTTTATTGGAATCCAAAAATCGGTACAACAATTCATTTAAGAACGCTACTAAACCTCACGGAAGAGTGTCGCATAAGTGAAAGGACTGCCGTTTTAAATCCTGCATCCAAATTGAATATCGTTTTTCCTTGCACAAGTAAAACTTATGTACCAATTTTAAATTATCAATGACTTTTATATCACTATTTATCCTAGAGGTTAATCGGTTGGCGGATAGACTGTTCTTCGAACGTGTGGTTCCAAACTCAATACAGTCCTTCCTTCAGCGAAGGAAAATTATACACCAAGTTTCAGGCATCTGGGATACATGTATTATATTTACAGTACAGATGGATTTTGAACGACATGATTTCAAAAAGGGCATGTCGCGTCCTTAACGATTACAGGACTCAAGATGTATACGTGTTCAGTTTTCTTTAACGCTAATTAGGAAACAATGCACTAGGTTCCTTTTTAAAGAAATCTCTTTCATTATTTAATTTACTAGAAGTAAAAATAAACGTTTTAACCAACTGTTAGTAATTTACATGTATTAAACTATCTTGAGATTTATCGTTATTCCCTGAACGTAAAAGGAATTATTAGGCTATTAAGTGCACGGAACGGTGTATATCGTTCTGTTCCTATTTTATCAATAGATCCTCCAAAGAGCACACAGACATCGATGTGTCACTCACCTAGACAAACTTAATGATGTCCAGGAGTGACACATCAATCACCGCAACTATAGATATGATGAGTACAATGATAGCTTGATCCATAGTTTGATTTACTGTGGTGGATGATTGCGAGTAGTTGGTATTTGTGCACTAGGAGATACAAATCAAAACATGAGGGGTCTCCATTCCTATAATAGACTTCCCCGTTACGAAATTCAAATAACTGAGTAAAGGGAACTTTTATTGGCTCCATCCATCCTGAATATCCAGTTTCTTGAAAGCCACACAAAAGTCCATATAACATTGAACACTAAAACGGATCTCCTTAGCTTCTTGTTCGCAGTGTACAATAAGATATTATTTTATGGTAGCGACACCAAAACATTGTTATATTACGGATTAACATAACAAAAGTACAAATAGTTAGTGCCTTAATATTTACCTTTCATAAATAACGTTTATTAAAACTCGTATCATTTACGTATTACCTTCAAGATACTGTTACATTATTCACCTATCCGTTCTTGAAAACTAAACTATTTGGAACAATAATGAGCATATAGAGTAATCACGTTGTAGGGATGTATTGTTTTGAGAAACCTCGAAAAAAATTAAATGAATTCTTATATATTTTTACACACAGTTAGAAGATACAGTTGGTTTAAACTTTTAAGAGGTAATAATTATATCCCAAGTTACAATAAACTTTTAGGTATTCTTAAAATGCGCTTTAAAAATTGGACATAATTTAGTTTAGGTCCCTCCCCATCTCTTTCTCATGTGACCTATGCTACGTCTTCCCATAAATTTTTAGCATAAAACTTTAATAAGTGATCTTTCCTTGTTTCATTTATTGAAATGTTCCTGCTATATTCACTCGCATCATTATTTTCTCTTAATGCATTTATTCGCCTATCGTTTTTAGCGCAACAAGCAAATAATTAAATAATTAAAATCAGTTCAAATCCTTAGAAAGGGCATTTATTTAACTTTGAATTTAGAACGGGAGGATATTGTGGGGGGGTGGGGCAGGTATTATCTGGGTTATTAGTATTAGCCACCTTGTGCAGCAGACAGATTAGGAAACCTCAGGAGTGGTTTTATGGTAGAAAGCGGTTTATAGCTGAGAAGTATAAAACTGCAGTTTAGGAATAGTGCGATGCTCGTAAATATAGTTCTTATGTTCTGGATAGCTATACTTTGTATTAAGATAAATACTTAGTAAAGTGAATGAAAACATTTTTCGTCAAATTCCAGGAATTTTCGCCGAACTTCATGCTATAACAATTCTTTGTTGTTTATATTTGCAATACTTGGCAATATAGTTTTGTGAAAGTTTAATAAATAATAATATTTCAAAATTGTTTCAGCATTTTAGTATAATGCGATAATATTTTCTAGAGATATATCTTACATTGTCTATTCTTAAGGACACGGATAGTAGAGTATTGCTCTAATTCTTGAGGAATCATCTAGGGTAGCCAATGGCGCAGTGTAGCGGGTACGGCGGTTATCGCAAAATAACCAGATCAAGCAACGTCGAGCGTGGCTGCTGCTTGGATAGGTGACCGCTGAGCGATCCTGTCCTTGAAAGCAGCCCGCCTGCCCGGCCATTGGTGGTGGTTCGGAAGTCACCTTTAAGCCGTTGGTCCCCAGGTTAAGTGTTAGAGAGGTCTTCTTAGCCCTAACTTCGCCTGGTAAAATAAGACATTCTTTACTTTTCCTTTTAGGGTCGATCTTTCGTGTAAACCAGCATAGTTGTACACTTTCTTTCCCTCAGATTGTATTTCCCTAGAAAAATGTTCCAGCTCTATGGAAGGCTATCAACATTATTTGAATATTAATTTAATTTATTTAAAATTATATACAAAAGTACTTAAGAAATTTATCTTAAATTTATCTATAAATGTATATTAATTATAATATTGCATAATGATTTCATCTAGAAATTGTAGAGCTAACAAGTTTGTAAAAGTCCTTTAAAATTACAGTAATACATTTTCTCTTTAATACAGAAACCTCAAAAAAATATGTCCTTAAAAATATATATAACGACTAATTTAATATTTCTTGTCTTTAAAAGTATTAGATAATGTATATATTTAAATATCGGTGAATTAACGAGAAACTTGCGCACAGTCAGAGAAAGAATATCTTTGATCAAACAAAGCGAAGCCTTCTGTAACATTGTCTCATTTGTGTCTCCCAAAGCTGAAAAATTATTAGTTTTATACACTAAGGGTCACATAATTGGCTTCACCTATGTTATCCCTGATATTTTGTGTTGCAAACAAATATTCAAAGAATCATATAGAAAATAAACCTTGTTTATATGTCAGTCAATTGTGTTGAAACTAATGACAATAGATTCCATGATGTAATTTAAAATTACATGGTTGTATATCTGCCTATAATTACATTAATTCATTCTGTCTATTTAGAAATCAATTTTAGTATAAATAACATTTTCAGATATTAAAAACAAAATTTCGTTATATCTTGCCACAACATACATTAACTTTTTAATTCATACATTGTTTGTTTCATTGCCGTTTTTAACAAGGAAAGTTTACACAAAAATTCATAAAAGGGTGTTGTTGTCTTTTATGGGTGCTTAGGCTACATGCTTAATATTTCACATTTAAAAATCATATTGTTCTATTCAGTTTGTTTATCATCATAGTCATCATTTAAACCAATGTAAGAATATTGGGCTACGCCCAACCAAATTCCATAGAGTAAAATTGAACATCACTGAATTCAGTATTTACTATAGTAAAGCGATCCCTAACTGAAAATGTTAAGCCAGTTAGTTTTCGTATATCAAATGGACATGGGGATGGATAAAAAATAAACAGCTTGTAAGGTTTACATTGATAAAAAATCATTTTATTTTGTTTTAGATCCCAAAATTTTGTTATTTCATGTATAGAAATAATAATAACTAAATACTATGAGATAATATGAAAAAAATTAAAAACAGTCAAATTTAGGGTAAATGTTTTTGAAATTGTTTACAAAAATGTATTTGACTAGAACAAAATGATAGTGGAATATTAAAGGTTTACTGGGACTAATCATTAAAAATAAAACTCTATAACATTTTAACTGCTAATAAACGATCAGCAGATTGTAGCATGCAATTACTGAAATCACTATTTTATATCTGGAATTATAATACTTGGTATGACATGGTTTCAATTGATTGATCTTTATATGATGCTCATTTGCTTTCGTTTATGCCGCTTATTGAACGTAATATTAGTAAATACAAAATAAAAGTTTGGGTTACCAGTTGTATTTAATGTTTAGGCTACAACTGGTGTCATCGGTAAGAGGGTCCATGAGAAATTCGGAAACGTTAAATTCTTAGAACCATTTTGAGCAACGGTTCATTTTTATCAGGAACGGTTCGTATTTTCTTCTTAAATACATGAAATGTTAATGATTTTAGCAAAAGTGCATTCTGTTAGTTTTCAGCAAACCTGGATATCAGTATTATAACCTTTATAGCATTAAAAAGACTATTGAATCATCCACAGCAATGTTTTAAGCAACAAGAACAATATAAATTGTTAATGTGATTTGAAACATGGAGACATGTGTTTTACTTCTTTAGGATTAACTACCTGGAATTTAATCTACCCATAAAGCAATTTAACGACGTACGTGGCCAAGGACTGCAGGAAGGCTGGAAGGCTGCTCTAGATCTTTTAGGAGACGAAGGCTAGAAGCCAAAAAATAACATTTGCAAGGTATTATAATTGTAAGTTCGGAGCTGGATAGACATATTTCTGGCTATGATAGATTATCATGGGGTGTTGAAGCCTATGGGAAATTAAAAATTACTGATCGAATTGACTAATACGGAGTGGACTTTTTATAGATTTATTCCATAGATCGTGTTCTTTTAAAAACAGAAAACTATCCCTTTTTTAGAGCAGAGTGGTCAATGACTATAAATTAAAAATTGTAGGTCATGTAGTATACTAGACACAGCTTCAGTTGACTGTTTTGGTTTTTTATAAATTATATGTCAGAATTATATACCACAATTTTAAGTAACCTAATGTAAATGTAATGTTGAAATATTGCAATCATATTACGAAGAGTGGAGTAGAAAAGTTAAAAAGAAGCACTTTCATATGTATAGATACAATTTACATAACTTAGTACTTTATACGTGGTAGCTGGCAGAGAAAGTTCTTTACCGCCAAGTTAAATTTAACGCGAGCAAAGGGACCAATGTAGTAACAAAGTTACAACGTAGACTGTAGTAATAAGTGCGTGAACATATATTATTTTTAACTGTTGTGAGTTTTGGTGTTTCTACGCGACCTTAGCATTTCTTATTGAGTTTTATTTGCTGAGCGTTACTGAATCCTTTAACTGGAAGGTCTGGAAAAATGCATTTATTACGATAAAAAAATAATAGAGTGGAAAATCTATGCTACAGTCGGTAAAAGCAATATTATTTATAGCTCTATTGAGAATTAGTTCCCAATCTTAATTAAACATTTTTTTATTTAAACATTTATATTTGGCTAAAATTAATAAAGAAATATGAAAATGTATTAGTAAAAAAGATCTAGAGAAAATCACCTGTTGTTTCGAATTGCTTATATGAAACTTAATCTTTACATAGACATAATTGAGTGTTATCATGACGCATTTCCAACAATACATATGGCTGAGCATCATTGAAGCGTATTTATTACCCACTGGGCTGATAAAATTTCTCTTCTGGTTGCCGAAAAATTGGAAATATTTTTAAATATTTCTGTATGTATTTTCAGGCCATAAAATAACGAAAAGAGCTCGTGTGTTGCAAAAAATGTTGCTCTACATCTCAGCGAAGTTTGGTACGCGGTAGTGTGCTTGGTGTTGCATCTTCCCTGTTGGCCGAGCGTTATCGAAGACAGACGGGATGGAACGTTTTCATATCTCTCTGAACGCACGATAATTCACAAATAATCTGACCTATAGACTTTAAATTGTGCATAAAGTTTCGTTAATACATAGGCAATACTGAGCTCGATGGAGGCGTATTTCTCTCCATGGAATTCGGGTAAGCGCTATAAAATGTTGTGACATTGCTATTATTGTTATCCGTGATGGCACCAAGAAATAACAAGAATAAAAAATGTGTACACGCTCATAATACTTAGAGATTTTAACGTATGACGTACAAACATATGTAGCTAACTAAACCAACAAATTATTAATTTAATAATGACGTGGTAGACTTTTAATATTTAAACACTGGATACCTAATCTAAGAAATACACATTGTGAATACAAATCTTTTTAGCTAAATATATAAAGTTTTCATCTATATACTTAAAGTTTGGATCAATTATTTAGTTCTATATATACATAAATGAGTTCTATGATGGTACATGTCCAACAGTATGATGTTCATGTACACATGATGGAAGTTGGGTGAGTGTTGTTGAAATCAATTTATTCTGTATTCTGACGGAGTAATTTTCCTTTCGCTTTCGGAGGGTTCTTAAGGATTCCTTTCCATATGCATATGTATGTCTTATCTGTCAAGAATTTTATGAGGTATAGTCTTGACATTTTGCACTAAACCTCAAAGACCTCAGGCAACACATAGTAATGCGTAATGCTCCCGGCGGAGCAAGTACTTTTTGCGATTCAATTTGTATTGAAATTAAATAAGGCAATTGCCACTTATACAATTTAATGTAAGTATATATATATATATATATATATATATATATATAATTTCAATACACATTGAATCACAAAAAGTACTAGCTCCGCCGGGAGTCGAACCCGGATCTCCCACTTACATATACTTAAATACAATTATAATTATGTAAGGATTTGGTTTTTAATATTTAAAATAATATAATAACGAATGTCTCACAATATAAGTTTAATGAGATATGTTTGTAACCTTTGATAAAAATTACATCGTTATAACGTACAGCCCAGAGGGTCCACGACGCACTTTCTTTGTTGCCTTTAACGCATGGTGTTTTCCCCAAGGACTATAGAGTGGAAATAAGGAAAAAATAGGCATTAAAATTTAAACAATTTTAAATATCACTCTAGCATATGTTTAATGCAGGTTAAGTGTTAGAGAGGGCTTCTTAGCCCTAACTTCGCCTGGTAAAATAAGACATTCTTTACTTTACTTTTTACTTTTTAATAGCCTAAGAATATTCTGAGTCGATCTAAATATAAATAAGTAAGATGTAGGTCTTAGCTTATAAATGCTTTGTTGGTTGAAGGTTTAGTAACTCTGTGTTCAGAAATCATTAATATAATCAATACTGTAGTGGAATATGTTTTCCCTACACATTATATATATATATATATATATATATATATATATATATATATATATATAAGGTTATTAAATTATTGATATGGCTTAATTAAGGCATTGCTATCGTAATTGTTCTGTAAGTTGTTTTGATTTAATTGTGTACATTAGAAGTCTTACAAGGTCGCGAAATTTTAAAGTGTTTTATATACCTATGGAACTCGTATTTTATTGAACATACAGAAATAAAAAATAAAAGCTTATTACAAAACTTTGAAGAATTACATGGAAAATGTATATTGTAGAGGATACAGGACGTTTTGTTTGTGTAGTACAGGATCACTATTCCATATAATTCCAAGGAATCATTGATTACACATCATGCTCAAATTTATAATTGTTTTATTTTCTTAATGAGATTTTGTCTTATACTGCCGGTCTTCATGGAACACTTGTCTATGCAAGGATCTTATAAATAGAAGGTAGGGTAGACTCAATACAGTACAAGGCTTGATGGAACTTATAAAAGTGCTACGGTTACAGCCAATAGTTGCACTTGCGCTATCTGTAGCTCAGATCTCAAATCCGACGTCTTAGACAGTCCGGCCACATCGGTATTCTAATACCTACACTAAGCACAATATCATATAAACTAACAGCTTCAACTGCTAACTGGGATCTTACCAGTTGAAACACACTAGTATTTCTATCAATATTAACTTGAACACTCTCGTATAGTACACCTTTTACGCGATATTATATTATATTAAAACGTGTGTACTAGAAATTTTCTAAAACTTAGTAAAACCTGTCAATTGGAAAAACAGCCCAGATGTTTCAAATATTTGAAGGTCGATTCATAAAACTGATAACGCAATGAAGGTGTACCCCAAAGCTAGTTTTTCACAAAAGACGCCGCTGAGGTTGGATCTAATAATTTACGTCTACATGTGTTACTACGTCATGTGACTTCAATATTAATTTAAACTAAATAAATAAAATAAATTAATATAAATATATAAGAGTAGAAGCGAAAAATATTGTACAACGTTTTCTAACTACTCAGCCATATTGAACAATGAATTCAAGATCGAGCCCCACTTTAGAAATTTTGTGACAAGAAAGGAACAGGAAATATTTTAAAAAACGATCTTACATTTCATAGTCTGGTAATTATTCTTCCATAAGATCCATTTTGGCGTTAAAACAGTAGTTATTAGTGTTCTTATTGGCCAAACCCGGGATTTTGTATCCTATGAAAGAGATATTTACATGAGGAAAGTAATATTTGGGAGAGTGAAAATCAGCTGACTTAGCTACGAGCAAAACGATGATTTCGCAAATTTCGGTTCAGCTGTAAAGGTAATTTCCTTAAAACAGGCTACAGAAAGCCTTTGATGGATTCTTACTCTGATATGCCAAGAATAAATTAAGTTTCATATGGAATAAATATCGAAATATCTGTGATTACCATTACTAGGAAGTGATAAAAAATCTTGCATTGATATCAGGGTACCTTACAACATAATTTTAAATTATTAATAAATTAATTAATTTAAAACATACTAATTCCGTATTGTTTTATAAATTTTAGCCTTATTTTTTATATATTTCATTAATCAAACGTGAATTATGTTGTAACTAACACCGAAAGCATTTTTTTGTTCTAATATGTACAATATTTGTTCTGGTTATGTTTCTGTGGGTTGTTGCAGTTGTCTCTTTTATATTTTTTATCAACTTGGCTCACAGATTTTTCTAATTTATTTTTCATATTAAATGATTTATCTTTAAAAAACAGTACAATTTTTCATTGTTCAATCCATGTTGGAGCCTAGAGTTATACCTAGGTTTTATAAATCACATGTACTGTATTTGGAAAATGCATAAGTAAAGACAGAAACTCTTTCAAAGACTCTGCTCAAAATAATACTGCCAAATAACTCCTTTCGTTCTTAAGTGAGCCAATAAGGATATTAATTCAATAATACTTCTTAATTTCAGACTTTATTTATAAGATCATTTTTTTATTTACTACCAGAACACGTAAAAAATTTTATTATTAATACTTTAAAAGTTTTATGATGTCTTTTTGTCGAAAAAAAAACATTGATTTGTTCTTTGCGAGTGATTCAAGGATAGCATTGTGGCTTAATCACCCATCCATTAATCTCAATAAGGATTTCATGCATCACAAAATTCTTAAATTTTAACGGTATTTCATATTTTGTTTGTTCATATTGTGATACTTAATTCATACATAATAATACAGTTATGCTTCAAGCAGTGATTTGGAATATGATGTAATATTATATAAATAAAAGTTTCTGTTTTATTTCGGTAATCAATTACCATTTAATTTGTAAAAAACTATGAATTTGTTTTAGTTGTGCAGGGAAAAAATATTGAAAATAGCTAAAAACCTTACACAAATCGTGAGAGAAATCTATCACTAAAATGTTTCTTTCCTTTCGTTCCAGGATAAACTGTCTTTCCACAAGTAACTTGATCTCCATAGGGTTACAAAGTGGATACTACTTTAAGTGGAATTAAGTAAATAATACTTTAACACTTCATCGATAGTAAAATAAGATGCAGTGTTCAATTCTGTTTTGATCCAAAGTTGTCAACTATTACCATATAATTATAAGAAGATAGCATACAATATTTTCTCTCACGCACTGCTTATTTATAAAATTTCACCTCTAGGATTTCTTAATAGAATGTATTCTCATTTAAAGCCTAGTGGAATATGGCATTACTTGAACCACGACGCCTTTTAGCTCACTTCTGATGTGTTAATACTAAAGCTGAAAAGAAAATAATCATTGTACATAATATTTATATACAAAATTAATCGTTGAGAACATTTTTTAAAATATGTATTTATATTTTTACACAACTTGTACGAAAGTGTAATGAAAATTTAAATTTTAAACGACAAAAAAGGTGAACCGTTATGATTTTTTCTGCAATTGTTAGTTGTCCTGTTTTTAGTGACGAGTTTAGTGGAATTGAGTAATATTGAGAATATACTCATACTTCAATAGTATAATAAACGTTCGACATGCCGATAAGAAGTTATAAAGAACTGTAATTGCAAAAACATAAATGTAATATAGCTGTATATTCTAAATTTTTTTTTCACTCTGCATATTTTTTATAAAATACTAATATTCAAGAAATCATGTAGGTTGAATTGGAGCTGACAACTGTAACCAAGCAAACTCGGTGTCCTCACTTATAGAGTTTAAATTGGTCTGTTGGAGTTCCAAACTTTACACTGGAAGCCTAAGAGATGTTTGCACCTTCATTAAGTTTCTTGTGCTACAAACAAACATGAAATGCTTAAGTTTATCCTACAATTTCTTTACATGTTGTAACTGATACGTTATAAATCATATATTTTTAAACACACAATCAAAATTATTCTGCAGGCGATAGTAAAATTCAAATAACTTACTCAAAATTTTGAATGAATTTCATATACTTACTGTACCTACAAATTGAAATATGATCCTTGAATAGATGGGACACATACTGCTTTTTAATAGCTCATAATCTAATGCTCTTATATTCAGAAAATTTTAAAGGGAAAAGCTTATTAGTTATAGGTGGATTTTAAAAACCTTTTTCGAAAGAATAAGAGAGTTCTGTGACTCCATTGTTATGCAAAATAAAATATAAAACTATCTGTCTCCTCTAATAATGTATAATTTGTGTATACATATATATATATATATATATCATTTCTATATAATATCATAGGACTTTATCATATTACATCACAAGTGCTCACACTAAGGAAATTATGAAATTTTAATTTGGAGTTCCTCAACATTGATCTTAAATCGTGGGAGCTATTAAGATAAATACACGGAATGTTACATTTAAATTGCAGGCGAAGCTGCGAGTATGTGCTAGTTAAGTAATACGTTCGATATTATAAAGATTTAGCACATTTCCGTGTAAAAATTATTTTTGAATTTCAATTTGAGTTGTCAACTTCATAGAAAAATAGATAACTGATGTTTAACTATATATTCTACTTTTTTCCTTTAATATTTAGAGAAATACAGATTTTAAAGTATAAAAAAGACTTTTCCTAATCATCATACCCTATAAATCATATAATTTGTGAACATAAATCGGTTACCCGGCCACTAAGTACTCTAACAGTAATTGGTTTTCAAATTTTGAAATACAAAGCATGAGTGGAAAAAAGCTTAAATAATGATATCTGATGCCTGCATTATAATGACTTACTTGATCATACCATTGTGTGGTTTATTTAACAACAAAACTCGTTTTAACGGACTGAACCTAGTTAGTAGCATTGGGAACAATCATAGTAACCCCACACCACACTATACCCAATTACAGTACAGCATGACCTACTTTGTGAAAGTATGCAATAATTGGCTATACAAGAGGTTAATTGATATTGTAATGTACACGATATAAATGTATGTACGTAAGTAGGTCAAATGAACCCGCAATCAAAGTTATGCTTCATTTTATATAATTGTACGACGTATGTTTTAATATTGTCAGATATAAATTTCGTAAATAAACTGTTTTTTTGTGTCTTTGTTACCGTGTATATATTTTTGTGATATATAACAATTTTTCAACAAAAAAGTAAATTTACTAAAAAGTAATGAATGTTTCAAAAGACCATGGAGTGTGACAAAACTATGGCAGTATTGTATGAAACTAATCTTTCACATTTTTTTTCTCGCTGTCATGCATATTGGTACCTATTAATAAAAGCTAGTATAGAAAAGCAGATTTTTCAATATAATTAATTAGAAGATTTTATTGGGGATGGTACTGCTAACATGTATAAGCCTTATACATTAATAAATATATTATAAATAAATATAACATAAATATTAAACTACAACCAAAGATCAAGCTAAGTCTTATCCCAGCATGAGATTGCAACCAAAAAATTATAGAAATAAAAAACTAATTAAATGCTAATTTTATAGAAATTCTCTTTACCAAATTAGAAAAAATATAAAAATAATAATTGATTATATATTTCAACATTCTTTCTTTATGGTTTGGATTCAGGCAATGATCAATGATTTAAGAGGGTTTGTATCAGTGACAAAATAAATATTGTTTAAAATTTGGGTATCCGATTAGGAGTTATGTAAACTACGTATATTTATTAACACGAAACAAAGGCTCACTAGTGCGAAAATAAAATTGTGATAATCAATCAATACATTTAGGGTAATTATGACTCGTTTTCTTACTCTTCAAAAGACCTATATTATTAAAAATATGTGTTAATCTCCTAATATTTTCCACGGAATGTTCACCGATGTCACTGATGCTAGACTGAACATGTTGGATAGGAACAGCGGTATCCACACGTTTCAAGGTGACATGGCCGACGTATACTTCCGCTACCGGTATCAATGAATCTTTACTGAGATGGCATCTACAAACAACGAAACTTTCTCAATAAAATTCAGAAATGTAGTAGAAAAGCTCGTTTAGACATAAGTGCAATCAAATGTTTTTTCAACTTCTTATCCCACACTTAACGTAGGTCAATGGTAGGAAGGGTTGATTCAATAATAATATTAAGTTCAGCTCCATTTCACCTTCCACTTATTGCAGCGTTTGAAGTCTAACGACAGTTACAGATCGTGACAGATTGGACTCCTGGAATGTGTAATCAACATCCATCTGAAGTGATAAAAAACAGTCGGTGACGAAGAAGCACAAACGAACTCGCTACATCGTTTCGACCTTTGAGTCACCTGGACAAACCTGATGAAATGTAATCAAGATGAAGTGGTGTTCTCGTTGTCTCATCGGGTACACAATTGAGTGCACTTCAAATGCTGCAATAAGTGGACGGTAAACTGAAGCTGAACTGAACATTCTTATTCTTATCCTAAGTGGAAAAGTCTTCCGATACCGTAACAACTAATTAGAAATAATCTTTACTTTTCGAAGATTGTTTTGCTGTCTAGGAAACAAAACGACCACACCCCTAGTCTACTATCATAAACTTTTGAAATTCTAAAAGATAAATTTTCACTTTAAGTAAGTATTTCAAGATTACTTGATTATATTTTATCAGCTCAAGTTCCATTATTGTTTACAAACGGATAGTTTAAAAGGGTGTTTGAAATTATATTAATCTGTAACGAGATATATGCATGTAAAAAATATATGACGAATTGAATAAACCAAACTGATTCTACAAGTTCAGGTTTCGTACAGTTATGACACATTAACTTTAGGTAGTATTCAATTTATTGAGCAGTAACTATTCTAACTTTATTTTATAATGTATTTAGGGAGTGCCGATGGTCGAGCGGTCTAAGTCGTTGGACTTTGGGTCTGAGTTAGAGATAGCGCAGGTTCAAATCCTATCGGTGACCGTTGCACTTTTTATCAGTACTATCAACCTTGTACTGTATCGACTCTCACCCTTATTCTATTTGATAAGATCCTCGCACAGGCCAGTGGGCCATGAGGACGAACAGAATAAGGCTTAAAAGGGGATCTGTCTCTCCTTAAAAAAGGTTATAATAAAAAAAAACTTATTATCAAATAATTTCTCACATTACCGAAATAAATAGCTTATTTCAAACAGTTAACGACATAAAATTACTTTGTTATCCCATTTAAATTTTAATCAACTATATATATATATATATATATATATATATATATATATATATATATTATATTAGTTTCCTGTTGTGTACACCTTATAATATAGTTTTTTTAATGAAATAAATCAACTTCTAAAGCCTAAAGTAAAATCAGGAAAGTAAATAAAATGCTTTTTAATTTTAACTAAATTTGATACCACAAAATTTTTTTTACGGCGCTTAATTTTACGAAACACAAGTTTGTGTAACGCATTTATGCGTTATACGTTAAATATAAAATTTCGCTTTATCTGCAGGACTTCGAATTTTTAGTTTTTTCAACCAATAACGAATTCGATATTTGAATATTCATATATTATATATATATATATATACATATATAATATATATATATATATATATATATATATATATATATATATATATATATACTAAATTACATGATGAATTCTAATTATTGCCACTGAAAACAAACTTGCTTTTATATACTTTTGAAATAAGTGCTTATACTAGAAAATTGTGAACGTAGAAAAAAAATCGTGAAAGATAAGTTACATAGAATGCTGCCTTGTTTTTGACACACTCCATGTGTATTTTTCAGGAAGTATTAATATTGTGTAATATATAATAACTGCACAGTTAAAAAACGTTCAATAAACGATCAACATCACTCCCTGCCTCCAGTAATGCAGCTCGCTCTGAGCACTAATGGCGTACTTCCTGGCCTTAACTGTCACCGTATTGATCGTCAATGTTGAGGCGTGAATACATTTAGCCCTTATCCTTTATTTCAAAACTCGGTTAAGAAGATAACCCGTGAAATAAATTGTGATCTTTTTATCGAAAATGTATCCAAAATAACTATAATTATGTTTTATACAGTTTGATTTTAAAAATGGACCAATATTAACTATTAAAAAATAAAGAGATCGCTTTACTCTAAGATATTTTCCATTTACTTAAAATCTAAAAACCTATTTATGGTTATATTTGAGTAATTTTTATTTGATTAAAACTGTGCTTCAATCCACATTAATAGCTTCATAATATTCCCTACACCATATAGTTCTCGACCGTTAAAACCCAACGAGCATAGGGCTATTATACAGATCATATACTAATATTAGGTTAGAAAGGGTTAGTTAGTTAATTAAAGCTATACATTCCGTTTGAAATACGAGGAATTTTATTCTTTCTTAAAAGTAAAAGAACCACTTCATGCAAACAGGAAAGTAAAAAATAATACTAACAATTTGTTTAGCATCAATAAGTCGGGAAAAAATTTAGAACATTTGCTGTAATAAATTTTTATTTTACGTTCTCTTTTACATTATGTGATTATTTTAACATGTTATATAGCGAAGTAAAACAAGTTTTGTAACAGCATTTTTCCATTGTTTGGAACATTTTGCCTCCAAGGGAGAGTTCCAAAAATTCTGAATTTTCTCGGAAACTATACATTTGCAACCCGATGTGAATTTAACACGGAGAGTTTGTATTTACATCCTCTATCAAACCTGAAATATGTGCACTTTTTATCGAAATCACCCTGTATATAAATACCTGTTTATCCTTTACTGTATGCTACAGTTTATAAAACATAAATTTATTAATATTTTTCCATTATTTATTGTGTATAAATAATTTTGATCCAGTCAGTATAATGATTTACTTTTCAGAAAAAAAAACTAAATTAATTGAGCAGAACAAGAAGAAGTCCCTCTTGCAGTAGTCATTACTGTGACACGTGACAATATCAGCTGTTGGTGTGAAGTCATAATTTCACACCGACAAATCACAGAACCTCGCTTCAGTTGCTGCCGATTAGAGTGGGTGTTGTTCAATTCAACTTTGCTTAGGAAATGGCGTAAAATGTCTCCGAACTCATTGAACTTCTTGAAACTTCTTATTCGTTATTATTATCTAGGAATATTTATCTGGATTATCATTACTGTAAAGAACTACGTGTTTGTAGTTTCTGATTTTGCTGTATATTTTATATCACACTAGCACGTTTTTAATGTGCATTTCGCAAATAATAGCAGATTACTAACTTACCATCTCTGACTTTCACATTTTACATGGTAAATCATAAATAAGCAATTATATCTTTTACAGGATCAACCCATGTGCTGATTGACTGAGTGATATCAAAGTCTGGAATGTCTCGAAAAAATTTTTTTGTATCTGTCATCACGATTTGCAGAAATTTACCTATGGGAACACTAGAGAATATTAATGAAGTTTATTCATTTAGAGGCAACATCGAGTGGTAACAAAAAACATTAAGAATAATTATACTTTAGTATAATAATAACTGATGGTAAAAAACATGTCACACAATATTTTAAAAAAAACTACGTGACCTCTGTAGCCAAATTTTAGATTAAAATGAGCTAAAAAATCTTCAAATTTCGCCAGCATCCCCAATGAAGACGTTACCATGTATCAATTTGTACAATCAAAAAACTGTATAGTTCATAAGATGTTAGTAGTATGTATATTATGTTACATGTGTGCTTATTTTAGTTTCATAATATGCAATGTATTAAATACTTTCAATAGGTTCTGCTAGTTATTACAACTCTTATTTTTAATATGATCAGTATTAAATGAAAACCTTATGTAAAAAGTAACAATTAACTGTGAAAATATTCAACATTATGATGGTGACTATGCAACAAATATTACTTACATTGTTCTGCCGAATTAATTTATTATTGATGTTTACAAATTTCTTAGATAAATATAATCCATATATGTAATTTGAATATTTCAATTTAGTTTCAAATAAGCTATTAAATATAACACGTAAAACAATTTATTAAGGTAAAACAAGATAGAAGACTGTTCAAATCTACCTGTATAACTTTATAACCTCTATAACTAACCCCCTAACCTGAGTTTAACTAACTTGTACGGTTGAAGTTTCATTGGAACCACTTTAGCTATCTCAACTACCTTAATCTTAGACATTACTATCTTATCCTATAGTCACTTAAGAAACTAACAAATACGTTATAACTGTCGGATTGAAAATGAAAACATATTTTCATGGTACAGTTTATTGAATGATTTGAGAAAAAATACTTTACTTCTAATGTGTTAGTTTGATTCAGTATGTAATCATTTATTTTATTTGACAATTTGTAAAGTCCATAATATGAGAGTAATAATCAGGTCTATGTTCATATAAAATTTTTGTTATGCAGTACCGAATATGAAAAAACTAGAACAAATTTTTGAAATCCTAAGGATGCTTGAAGAGATTGATGTAAACTCAAGAGGTCATTTATTTCTTGATGCTGAGATTAATTTACATAATAACAATATCTGTATAAACCCTATGGGATAAAGTCTAGCTAAAAAGTTAAGGGTATTAAATTGTGTGTAGGGCCAGAAAAAAATACTGAACCAGGCTGTTCCAGAGTAAAAGAAGCTTCAATGAATTCTCATTTCTTGAGCGAGAAAGGGATAATCCAAGCTATAAGTTTATAAAATTGAGTTAAGTACTGTAAATTTAAAAACTAGAAGGGATGTTTAAATTAAGACGTTAAATATATAATTATGTATAAACTATTTTAAAAAATATGTCTTATGTTTGATTTAATTAATATAAGATTTCAATGTTTTACTATAAAACGCATTAATGCCACTTTTAGTAAACTATATATATTTTAAAAATTTTACTATACTAAAATATAAGATAGTATATTGTCAATCTTTCGTAACAATTTCACACACCAAAGAGACTACTGGTAATTTGTTGCAAACTAGAATATTGCAATGAACAACAAGTCTAGTGAGTATTCTTGTTACCATATTGTGGTATGATGTTCAGACTGCACAAAGTGCCACCACATTCCGCGGTTTATGCATTATGTGACCCAATTGCTGCCCAGGATATTTACATGTTTGGTACATATTCTCTAAAATATGTAAAGATAAACAAGGTTTGCTGTGGGAGAATTTGCGTCTATACTTCAAATACTTTAACTTATATACTTTTTGAACACGCTCATGAATATCTTTATTTTGTAATGCACAACTTCTCGTTTTGTATGTATCGTGAAGTAAGGCACTTGCAGTTGCAATGTTCCGTATAATAATGATGATGGACGTTTTGTTGAGAAATATCAAACTATTTATAACAAAGAACATATTCCATATTTTTTATGTACGAGAATTACAGAAAAAGTTCATAATTATTACATAGATTTAACAGAGTTACTTACCAAATATAACATGACAGTTTTTTGTTTTGCTTTTTAAATTATACAAAGCTTTTCTTCTTCGGGTGTGAATAAAAAAACAAAACATAAATGAAATGGTCCACCACTTCAGAGGAGAAAGGCTTTGCTAATGGTCAATTGGTTTATGATAAAAATGGCATTGTTGAAGTGACTGGTCCTTTGAAAACCTAGGGATGTATGACTTTCACACGGAAAAAATTGTTGTTCTCGTCACGGAACGTCACATCACGCATGTTCTCTCTGTAGCCGCTTGGGACGGGATAAACGTGGCCATTATAATGTTTGTATATCCCTATTTAGTGGCTATCCAGGCGCAGGAGCTACACTTGCCAGATATCAGTGGGTATATCTATAACTTTGATTCTACATAGATTTTAGTTACAAACAGTTCAGTACTTGTCTCCATTGCTGAACGTTAAGCACCTACGTCATCTCCTGTCTTATAATCACCAGTAAGCACGGACTAGTTAGGAATTAATTCTGTATATGTGAATATTCTTGCACTTTAACGTAATAAAAATTTTCAGGTAGTTAGCAAGCAATTGTCAAACCCTTTTAAGACTTTGGGAAAAACTGTAATGTTAGATTAGGTAATCATATAGTATAAAATACAATATTCATTGACAAATTAATATGGTAAAATCATCTTTAGATAATTAAAATCAGAGAAGTAAACAACAATACTGTTGAAAATTCCTAAAGCCTAGAAAAATTTGAAAATACTATATCAAAATATAGTGAAATATGTTCTTGAAAAATCGATCAAATATAATAGCCAATACATCAGTTAATTATTTTAAAGAAAACATTTATATTTATTATATATATACAATATATAGGTATATACTTGTTTTCATACTTCATGATATGTTTTTTCTATGTAACGGATTGAGTAAACTTTATTGGGCATTTTATACTCAATACGATTGTAAAAGTGATAATTATTATTGGACAGTAACTGTGATTATTATATGATTGAGTAGTTAACAAACGAACAAATATCATTGGAACATAATTTTAAAATTTCCAAAGAATGTCTACTTGAATAGTGGACAATGGTAAATGTCTTACAAAGTTTATGTTTTTCGAAATTAATCTACCTCTTTAAACATAATTTACTCCTTTTTAAATTATTTTCAGAGGTTGGGCCTTTAGATATTTGCTCGGGTTTTGCTGTGAAATACAAGTTTTCCTAAGATTCTTAGGCAATATTTCCGGTTAAAAAGTAAATATTCTGTAAAAACTTATTTTTCAGTGACGAGAGTTTATGAGAAAAAAAATGTCAAAATATTATAATTTAAACGTAAGCACACAACCCCCTTAACCGAGAGCAATTATTCACAACTGTTCGCCTCAATGTCGTAAAAAGTAAAGTGCTTGTACAAAGTTCAGTTTTCAGGTGAAGAAAGAATTTCATGGAATAAACCATTCAAGTTTGTAATAGTTAAAGTTTACAGCCAGAGAATTTTAATAATAAACAATGTAAGAAAGCCGTTATACAAAGAGCCTCAAAGTTTACCTGGCTTTACGCTCTCTTTAGTTTTAATACTCGTATAAACACTTAGAAATAAGTATATTTATACTTATTAGTATATATTTATACTGTATACAAGGTGTTTGAAAAGTCTGGGTACGGCTTAATATTTTGAAAACATAGCAGATAACATCTATATAAAACTTTGCACAGTGTCATATGGCTATGTAAACTATTTTTCCTTGCTGTTACCATTACATGCCAACCATGGGGGGACGGCCCCCCACTGAGGAAAACATGGAAATCTTAAATTAAAGCATGGGTCGAGTGATACCTCATTTTTAAAGAGCTCACTTAGTAGAGTTGAATTCCGCAAACCGCATCTCAAAAGGTTTATCCAATCAGAAATGGTGGGTTGTTAAAGTGGATAATATTAATACTTAGGTTTTACCATTGTACTTTGTTGGTGAAATAGTTAACTTACCATTTAATTTGAATTAAATTTTGTTGTTACTTTTTATAAATACTAATCAGTGAAACCATTGGGTTAGTAGAGTGAAACGCCGCCTACCGCATTAGAATACGACGATCCAGTCAGAAATGGCGCAGCGCATAATGTACTTCACAATGTGTACCTAAAACAACCCACCATTTCTGATTGGATTAACCTTACAAAGGAGTAACAGTGAGCTCTTTAAAATTAGGTAATTTACCCATGCTTTCATTTAAGATTTCCATGTTTTTCCTCTGTGGGCCGTCCCCCATGGTTGGCATGTCATGGTAATAGCAAGGAAAATAGTTTTACACAGCAATATGACACTGTGTGCAAAGTTTACAGATGTTATCTGCTATGGTTTGTAAAATATTAAGCCGTACCCAGACTTTTCAAACACCTTGTATATACTATACAGTATACACTGCATAATATACAGTATATTATACAAAATAAATATTTATTTATAGTAGTTATTCACTTAAATTAAAATAATTCTGAAAGTTTATCCGTAGACTACAACACTTGTGACAATTACTTATTATTCATTAATAGCAAAAACTCCTATTTAAAAAATTAAAAGTACCATTCATATAATTATGTACAGTATATTTCATTAAAGCAAATATGCAAAATTTGTTCTTATTTTTAAAATAATACTTGTAATTCACCAGAGACTTTTCAATAAAATATAAACACTGACTTAATGTCGGTCACTAGTATAAATTTTCCACTAAAGAAAAATGAATTTTTAAATAATACATTTTAAGCTTATGGTAAATAATAGATTTAGCTTATGGCATTTACAATCATTATATAACAAAATAGTGAGACTGTGTGGATCAATCGTTTATTGTGATAAAATATTTAGGTTTATTTAAAATGTATTTTGCTTAGAATATGTGCTGAAATGAATGAATAGAAAACAGAATACATTTCGTATTCTTCAGAAACGTAAGTCTCTTTGGTGTAGTGGTAGCATAGTCGCCAGACAAGGGAAATTCCGGGTTAAATTCATTCCTTGGCAGACTGAATTATTGTATGGAAAAACTCAAAAAAAAGTAAAAAAAGGTTTTTTACATCCAATAACCATATTTCAGGTACTTATTAAAGAGCTCTCTATTGTAATGTACGTAGCTGTACAGTAAACCTCTGTTTGATAATATTTAGTATACATTGTCCATTTTAATGGTGGCAAAGCCATTCATGTTTAAAAGGATTTCTACGAGGAATTTAAATGTAGACTATTTTGTAGGTTTATTGACAATAAAATAAATGTATAGACAAATTTGGAAATATGGCGGGGAAATTCATAATTTATTTAAAACGCCCTATGTTATCTTATAATTTTAATATAAAACGTTTTCAGAATATTTTATTGTTGGAAATTTTTTTCAATATTATTGTTTAAGAGCTACAGTAAAGCCTAATAAAGTTCTTAAAAATAACAAGGTTTATCGTGTTAAAAACTAGTTGTGTGAGTAATTTCAAGCACAATAAAAAACTTAATTACTTAAATTTCCCAATAACAGATATTATTGATTGAACTGAAGTATAAGTAACAAAACTTACGTTTGTTTAATACACTGCCAACGTGAATTTAAAAATATAATAACACGAAAATAATGACCACCGAACTAAAACCAAGTCATTTCGTAACATACTATGACGTTATTTATTTACCCATTACAGATAGAGCAATAAAACCTTACACCAATATTTATAACAACTATCAATTTATTTTATTTCAATGTCTTATGTTTATTAATATCAGAAATGTTTTATAAGGAGGCAGAAAAATATCTTAAATGATAAAATATGTCGAGAAATAATTCAAAGTAAAGGTAAAGTGCCAGACCTATTACGAGCATTCTTAAAAGAACTGTAGCTTTTTCAAAGTTACAAACGTAATCTTATTTAGAATAGATGTTTTTAACTGACCATAAAAAATTTAAGAAACATTATAAGCCTTTTTTATGCATTTAAACGGTTTGAGATTACATTTCTTCAACATATCTGGCATATTTTATGTAAATTTGTGTGAAATTCAGAAACGATATGTAATGTGTTAAACTAACCATTTTATTTACAAATTATTATATATTCTTAACATAGGTTAACGAATTAAGCATATTTATTGCAATTCATTTAGAATTTTAAAATAAATTAAAGTTAATGCAAAAGAATTAAAATAGGATCTCTCAGCGTAAATCCTGTGGTAATACCGAGCCAACACTAAAACTTTGCTGACACCTTAGCGGCGCTAAAATCTCCCAGTACAGTTGAACTACCCTTATTGATTACAAAGATTATTGTTTCTTTTCATTAGGCACCTTAGCGGCGCTTACTCGCACGGTATAGTTTAACTTTCCTTAATTGATTAAAACGATTATTATTCCTCTCATTAATTGCTAGATAGAGTTCGTTTGACAATAGATCACAAACAAACTATATAAATAGAGCAGAAAATATTTGTGTTGAAGATGAAAATGTTTTTAATTTTACTAATAATTACAAACCGTTTACGAAAAAATAATTTATTTTAATGGCTGTTTTGAAAATCCTTAAGCACATTTATATTCCGACTAACTACCACATGATAAATATTTAAACTCGAATATTATGAATACCTATTATAACGGAGGAAAATGTCCAGCTAAATAAAATGAGGTTTGCAGGCATTCTTTTACTTTTTAAGAAAGTATACAGTTTTTACATAAACGAAACACTTCAACCTACATTCGCCAAGGTAAAACTGTCTGTAATCAAAATATAGTATTGTAATGAAAGTTTTGTTGCATGAATTGCACTTTTCAGCCAAACTATTGCTGCCAAAACTTACACATTTTAGAGGAATCGAGTCACATGTACTACTACAAGTTACCTATGTTTTCAAATATCGCCGTAAAAAAAGGTTATTTATGACGTCATTATAATACTTAAAAGTAAGGAGGGAAAATTCTATCAATATTTATGTTTTAAAAATCCAGTATAATAGATGATAATTTTTAAAGATCAATTTTATATATACGTAACTCAGTAATTTTCTAGAAATAATGTTTACTGTAAAAGACAAGTGTTCATATATTATATATCTGTGTTCATTTCTAAAAGACGTTTTAAAGCGTACATGTTGGCTCTTTAAATGTTTTCTGTCATGCGTTACCCTAGTAACACTGTATGTTTACACTGTATGGTAAATGGTGTTGTGTTTGTAATACGTTGTACATTAACGATAGGATGTTTACTTTGTACTACAATTATGTAAATATTTAGTGTTTGTGAAATATTTCAAAAGAAACCACAATCTCGATACTTTTGTTTCCATTTCGGTCTTTATGTAAATTACATGCTAATTATAACACTTATTTTAGTGAAATAGTTTTTACATCAGATTTTACATATCAAGACACTTGCCCTATCAGCGAGAGATTCAGCTTTAGATCTTCTTGTAAAAATTTTATTTTATAAGCCAATCTTTCTTTGAAATTTAAATAAATATACACTACTATCAAATCCGCATAAATATTTATAAATGTAATAAATGGTAGAAAGGGCTTAACATCCATAACTCTGCCTCTTTAATAAAGGCATTTTTACGTAATTTTTCATTTTATACTGTGTAAAGTATTATTATAACTTATGCATGCATTAAATGTTTGAAGTAACCAATGGTGATAATGACGCAAATTCCATTCTAGGAAATCTTATTGAAATTCGTAAAAGTATTTAAAAATGGAAATATATTTTATCTTTATGTTTTTTTTATCTAATTGTTCCCCTAATTTAACATTATATATATTATATATATATACGATATTCTACATAAGTTTCCATTTATAACAAATGATAAAATTTTTTACAATAAGTTACTGTAATGAATATATTTTATAGTTTAATTACTTTTTTATTGTACACAATCCTATCTTTAATTTAGAGGATTGCTGAAAGTGACGACCGTAATTTGAAATATTAAATTTATCATTAGGTCAAATACAACATATAGACTGTTTGCACATGTAACGTTCACAGTGTTAGATGGCAAATAGCTAGTTTAATGAAAAAAATATATATTTTTGGGAGAAGATATTGGGAATATAAATAATAAATAAAGAGAAAACAAAATATTTCAGGCATCATTTGCTAAAATATATATGCGCCTGTATGTGTGGAGTATACGATTTGAGTTTTCATTCTAGGAAAAATCGCTTTTGTGTCACCGAAATTCCTTTACACAATGTTGGAGCAATTTCACCCTGAGCTCTTTGGCGCAGTTTTTCACACTTGGCTTAGCACGAATAAAGTGGCAGGGGGTGGCCGAACTCATTTTGTGCTTGTACGCAGATAGCCTTGTCATTTCTACTATATTCTAGGAATCACCAATTATCATTAGCCTTTCTTATATAATAGCCTTTCCTGTAGTTTGATATCTACAGGAAAAAAACTCATACAGATATATTTATCATCAATGAATCTAATCATCCACCTGCACAAAAAAGTACAACATTTAATTCTACGATCTACAGATTTTTAAATACACCACTTTCAATAGAAAACTGCAATAAAGAACTACATTACATAAGAAATAATCGCTTTGTTTTAAAAGTTCCACTACACAACTGATTTGACAATGTGGTGATAAAACGCATTCTAAAGAATAACTGTAAAACATAAGACGACATTAAGGCTACCTCAAGACACAAAACAAGAATTTATTTGCACAACATGCAGTACTTTATTGAACCAAATATTCAAAATTAAAAAAAAACAACATACAAACAAAACTGTCTCTCACAGAACAAGCGCAACACCATCCCAAATTTTAGGAAATCCTAAAGACAACATTTCAAATGAAAATAAATCGGGAATTTATAAAATTGGATGCGATGCCTGTGACAAAATGTATAATGGAGAAAGAAAATAACAATAAAAAACACGATTTTTAAAGAGCATTTACCACACAAAAAATATGGAAGAGTTGAAAAATCTGCTGTAGCCAAGCACTGCATCGTATCAGGACAGAGAACATAAATTCAAAATCTAAAATTAATAAAAGAAGTAACAAAAACAATGAATTGAAATGCTTGGGAAACACTACATATAAACACAAATAAAGAAAAACTCATAAACAATGAAGAGGGCCCTATTGAAAAATTCTAGTCTTTCTTCTTTCTTTCTCAATTTATTTCACAAATTACACCGTAGCAATATCTAAATTTCATACTTGCTTAAATAATTCCAAACTTTTTGTATATTCATATTTACACCATAATTATGGTACTTTAATTGTAATAAAAATTATGTGTAAAATATTTATTTGTGGAGTCGCCTGATGAGGAAAAATTCCGGTTTTGAAAGGACTCGCACGAAAAATAAATACATTGGAAATTATATGTATTATTTACATTTAGTAATATTTATTTGCCTTTCTGATTCCACTGTAGTATTGAAATTTTCCTTAAAAATTAGATGTTATGAAAAACAAGTTTTTAATCCATTTTTAAATAATTACTTTAGTAAAATTACGATTACAATTAAGACGAATGAATAATTTTTTAAACAGTATTTCTTTCATTAAATATAATATTAATGAGTGAAGTAAGACAAGTAATACATTTTTCAAAACTGATAAATATTTCTATAGATTTCAAGTGACGATAAAAAACTCGTTAAAACTTTAATTTCAGAATATTTTGAACGTAATATAGTTCAGGAATTCTTTATTATATTCAAAAATGATTGTCTAAACAATGTTTCTTTGAATTTTTAGTTATTTTTTTATGTTCCGCTCATTAAAACTTACCACAGTATTTTTTATGAGGGTTATATCAAATTTTTTACCGATTTTAATGATATTTCATAAAACAAATTTTGTATTTAAATTAAGAATTATTATTATTTGATAAATTCTCTTATGTATGTATACATAAGACACACAACTTGAAAGTTCATAAAGAGCTCTCCAGGAGAGTTTAAATTCTGACTAGTTTGAAACCCAATACAATACTATTAACTGTTTTTGATTCTTTATACCTTTTCGTAAATTTTCATTGAACCAATCCTGGTTGCTGCAATAAGCAGAGTGCCACTTACATCTGGGATATCTTATGAATATCTAAGAGCGCCACATCAATAACCACAAATGTCAAAATTAGGATTAACGAGTTGTTTTTATGGGTTTACTTTATTGACGATGAGGTCGTTTGGAATGGGTAGAGTTGCTTTAGTGTTAAATAATGGGGCAAGATAAATATGAGAGAGTACTTTACCCTAGACGCTTTGACTGGAAAAGGCAATGCTTTAATTGTCCCACTGTAACGTGACTGAGATACAGTGCTCCATATCCGTCCTCAAAGTGAATGTGTAAAGGAATTCAACAGGAATCACAGTACCCCAATATTACTGTTCTGAAATTCCTAACTCAGGAAGCAATCCTGAAAGTCCTTTTTAACAGTTCATTTTAAAGAGGCAATTCTATAGCTTCTTGTGCTAACTGGTGAAAAAACTTACTTTTTAAGTTATTTCAATGTATAAAACAATATTAATAAAACTAGATTCTCTTTGGTTTCACTCAGGAATAGCAGGTATCAGGACGGGCAGTTGTTGGCTGAGCCTTAGTGAAGCCTATTTATTACTCTAGGAGCAGACACATTTAATTTCTATTTATCCGCACAGTATGTAAATCACGAATTGGCATACAAACTTTAAATAGTGCAAGAAGCTTCATATCTGTGTACAATCGGGATCTATGATTGTTTATATACCAATGTCTTGTGTGTGACGATGGTGTTAGCGAGGGAATAGCAGATTAATTTGTAATATACTCATTACACTTATAATATATTTTAATATGTGACATATTAACAAATATAGCTTAATTATATGAGGTTTATTATTTATTTTATTATTTAAATACTGATGAGGAACAAATTAAAATTAACAACAATTGCGACCTTTCATTGGTACATGTGCGTATTGGTAAAGCTCTACAGCCCAGGGGTCTCTGGTTTTGACTAATAACAGATAAATGTTACGTTATTAATGTAATTGGGCTTTCACCAAACATGTGATCACCACAATCAACAATATTTGTTTACTGAACTGTGTGAATTGTTTTAATCATAAATATTGCTTCAGAGGAAACCTTTGCTATGATTCGGATATCATGATTTAGTATAATTTTACAATAAAAAATCATGTATAAATACAAACGAATTCTTGCAAGGCATACATTAAAGAAATTGTAGAACTACATTAAAATTTAGGATTATGTATCAGAATAATGAATATTTAACAACAGTACTTTTAAAAGATGAAGATAGTTGAGAAATAAACCATAATTTCTTTGCAACTAATCACTTTTTTCACGTAGAATTTTCATATTAAGAAGGTTATTGGTATAAATAGTCATAGAACCAGCCTCTTTATTGTATTGAAGGTAACACTTACAATAACCGTACACTGTGATGTTAAACCAATGAAAACCACTCTAGTATAAAGTACAGGCTACGTTGTAAACCCAGGAGTGTTGTGTCAGCGCGTTATAAATGAGGTCAACACGTATTATAGTCCTTGTCTGATCTACTATAGCAAACAGTTTCGTGATTCTTGTTTGCATTGTTTTTATTGTTTGCCGAGAAAGCATTACTTCATACGTAACCACGCTTAGTGCTGCCGCATTGCCACTATGATTGCACTGACTATTTAGCTATAATGTGGCAATTTATGATTTATGTCTCTTTGTGCTACGAGTTTGAATTTATATACATTGTGAATCAACTCAAACAGTATAGCAAGAAAACATTAAAACTAGAAAATGAAATAAATGTTGCCACTCACAAATCGCATACAATGAATATTTTTTACTAAAGTAATGGAATATATATCCAAGGTCGTACTGTAACCTAAGGTTGTTGTGGCAGCCAAAAAAAAGGTTTGTCCATAAAATTACTTAATCAAATCCCATGTTCTTCCAATTTTGGACATTTTTCTACGATAGCTTTTTAAATTTAATGATTTGATTATATGCAACACAGTTTTTGTAACCAACATTTCGACTTTTCATAATAATTGATTTTATTTACTAAATTGCAAATTTATCTCTCAAATACAAACCAACTAAATTCATCCGTGAATTTAGGCTTAAATGTAATTATAAAGCGTTATGCTAGATTTTGAGAAGTATAGTTATACTTCCCCATTGTTGTTAAGATTTCTCTGGTGGTTCTATGGTTCTTAGAATTCGATCATTGTCGTCTCTGGCATTCGTATCTACACACACTATAATACTATTCATTTTAACACAGTTTATCGATAACCTCCTTTCTGTAAGTGTGTTCATAAAATTCTAATCTTTTCTTTTTCCCCCTTTCTGAAATATCACAGTATTGTATTATCTGCATATGTAAATTTTCAATATGAAATGTAAAACCTAAATATTTATCAAAATTTTCTCAATGTAAGATATATCGGGAGGGTGTTTTATCATCACGAAACCCACTAATAATGCCAAAGTAAGATAGATAGCTTCTCATAAAATTATTGTCTTAGAGACACCAGCCTCGGTACAAAGTTTACTGATTGATCACTCTTGTGTTTAGTACAGACAGACTCTGACTCTGTTGTGTATACTCTTGTGTTTTGTATACAGTCCTTGACATAAACCCTGACACGTAAGATCAGTATGTCACTGAAACTTGTTACACAGCTTGACAGTTAACTCATGTTAACTCATACAGTAAGTCAGAAGTGTTAACATTATAAGAATGATTTTAAGCAATCAGAACAATCAGCATTGCTTAATGATATACTCTTGTTAGATTTTTGTTTAAACTCTGTTTACTTATAGTTCAAGCTCTGCCAAAGTTTATTCATATTTTACTGAGTATTTTTTCGTGTCACGGTTGGTATTGCATTTCAGCCAGGAGCAACATACGACTGATACCTTTCAACTGTAACACGTTTGTGCAAGCGTATCTTTAAAGAAGTCGATCTCCCTTATTATGTGCTAATAGATTTTGTTGGAAAAATTACAGTTTGAAATGCAATAGAAATTTTCGAATGGTCGGTTTATAATACATGGACGTATTATAATGGGATGGTTGTATTTTAAACTATACTGGTTTTGTGGTATTTGACTTAATTTTTTTATATTATAGAAACGCAAAATTGTTTAAATTTTGTCTTATATTTATTCAAACTTTTTAAAAGTTGGCATACTTAACTTAATAGTATTAAAGATAATGCTTTTTTAAAAAAAACTATGGATAGAGGCTAAACGAGACATTTCTGGACCTATTTTATAAAGATTATTTCAAATTAGGACTCATATCAGCCATAGGAAGATTGTGAACTCCTGTACAGAATTCCATGTTGAGGACACTTTTTATGCATCGACTATTTATTCCAGCCTTGTTATAAAAACCGATAGACACAAACACATTTTGGCAACTAACGAAGTACAATCAAAGAAAGAAAACATATTCCAAAGTCTCTATTATTATACTAAGCGTAGATAGTGCTAAGGAGCCCTGTCTAACCTTAAAACTGGGGACCAACGGCTTAAAAGTGACTGAGGAACCACCACCAATGGCCGGGTAGGCGGCCTTCTTGCAAGGAAAGGCTCTGAAAAGTCTTTTAAATGTTTCTTTCGGTCAAAATTTAAATTGAAGTCACTTTTATTTATCCTTTTCAGACATTTTCAGAGATCCTACTAATGAACAGACCATCATGTCATATTAATAGAAAAGTGTCTACTGTGAATTAGTATAAATTTAGGTAATTGGCGTTATACTTAATGATATCTTTGCGATATTTCTATATACCTCTGTGGTTTTTGAAGACCAGTGGGAAACATTCAAGGGTATATTTTTGTCCCTTGTAAAAAAATACTGTACTTCTCAAAAAATAGTACTATACTTTACTTCTAAATGGAAAGTTTTAGTGAGCTATGTTGAGGGGCCACGTTAGTGTAACAAAATGTTAAAATTAGTCACAATAACTTCTGATTTTTTTTAATAACTTAAAGGTAGTTTTTAATGCGTTATGGAACATTCATTATATTATTATTTATGTTTTAAAAAAAGCCTAGTAAAGTTGCCCTGATAATGTTATTTCTATATATTTTTAAAAGGCTTTGCAAAAATAAAAACTAAATATTCTAGAGATTTATAATAATTTACCAGTGGTATCTTAAAAAAATTCTTAAAATTAATATTTACATTAATTTTAATATTACTGGTTCCTGAATAAAGACAAATGTTTTAACAAATAAAAGCAGTTTATACATTTTTATTATTACCAAATCAAGCTTCAAAATGTTTATTAAATAATGCGCCGGATTTTTATGATTGTATTGACAGCTAAATATTGCTCCCTGAGGCATCAAATCGGATATTTTGTTTGCGGTTCACCACCAATATCAGATACAGTCTATGTTGTTTTTTCATGTACTTTTGCGTTCATATCGCCAGTGTTTATTCATTTGTGCATACTTTCAACGCTTGTATGTTGACTACAAATACATCACACTAATTGTAAACAGTGTTCGAATAATTTTGCTTTATCTAAGGGCAAACATACATGTTATATTAAGTGATTATAGAAAGATTTTCCTGTATGCCAATAATTACTAAAAATGCTAAAAATATTTCATATTGAGTATTATTGTGCTCCAAGGTGAATTAGTGAATTGTAAAAAGGAAAATCCGATTGATTTGTCAATTTTGTCCATGAGGGTATGTTAGCTGAAACAGCGATTCATGAAACTTTTTCCAAGCCACAGTGTACCTACAAGTAGCCACAAAGATTTTATGAATTGCTCACATAGTAAAAAAATTATACTAGGCACTAACCTTAAAATAATAAAACATATGCTTTCAGGCTATAGCAATCAGGGTATCCTTCTAACAAAAGATTTGATGATTTAAACATCATCAGTTTGGGAAATCATTACACCTTATCCTTATATATTACCTAGTGGCACGGTATCAGAAGCAATATTGGATTCGCAATCATGGCTCAAAGACTTATCTTCATATTCTTTCATTGAATCGTACTCATTACACAGTAACCACGAATTTTCATTATTTATTGAATAGGTATTTTTGGTTTTTTTTTCCAAATTTTTCGATTGAAATATTGTACATTTATTTTGGAAAAATAAAGTTAACTAATTCATTCATTCCTGTTTTCAGGCTTACTAAGGTTGCATCGTTGCTATATAACTATGTCAGAAAGGAACTTGCGAGGTAACGTTAAAGCTCACCAAAAGGAATATTACACTTGCAAATATGTTTGTCATATTTTTACATTTCTGAGAGATAAATGTGTAAAACTGTTAATTTATGTTCAACATACCTTGGTCAGAGAGACGGTCGTTCTCTGAATTAGCTGCATACAGTAATTCTATCTTTGCATGGGTCTGAACTTAATACAATAGCATGACATTTTTATATACTTCCACCATCACTGTTGTGGTAGTTTTTTAGTAAAATAATCTGCACCTCATATTGAAAATAACTATACATATTGGTCCGCTTACAACATGTATTATTAATATAGTAACCTTAATTTCAGGATTTATTTTAAACAGTTGTGGACAAAGGAGTAAAAATCTTATTCGTTTTAAAAACTAATATTTTATCACTGATCGTATACCTAGTTGTTTTTTTCAATTGATTAATTTTTGTACAGTCTTACAATATTGAGAAATGCCCTGTGGAGTAGATTGTAACTTCCTATTAAAGACTATTTTTGCATGATTGAAAGTGGTTTTTTTCATTCCAGTCTATTACTGTGACACTTAGAAGAGCGTAACGGAGCAGTTACAAAACGGTATTAATAACTATGCCTACATATACAATATAAAAATATTATTGCAAAACTAATAAACTACATATTACGGACTCCAATTGCTTGGAGTAAAGTACACAATAACCATAATTCTGTCCCAATGTAATGTAATATGTATGATAGAACTCTTTCAACAAGTAGGTCACACAGGATTTAATGTTAATTACAATGAAATATTGTATTGTGGGACTTCTCTATTATTGTTCCCCAACTACTAACTAGGTGAACTTAATAACGGCCTTTTCTGCAAAATCCACAACAAACCTCACAAATTGTAATGGAACAGGTTTGTTTGTGGTCTCTTTCATAAAATTACTATAATTGTAAACGTTTAATGTGTTTGTAACATATAATTTTTACGAAAAACACATTTTAAGGGCTTTGTACATGAACCTTAAACGTTAACTCAGGTAGTATGCTTGCGTTAATGAAATATGTTCAAGCCGCCCTATAAAATCGGTTTTTTTTTAAAAATTTATTTATAAACTAGAGAAAAACATGAAATTGGGTCTGAAATGCTATACTAAAAATTTAGTAAAAATTTTTGTGCCCTTTCTTTTGTTTCGATCTGTTTTATGGAGCAACATTAAAATTCCCATGAGAGTGAATCAATAACATATTTATTGTGGTAGAAAAATCTGGATAAAAGGAATATTTCTTTTAATTAGCGGGCCCTTCCCCAAGTATTTAGTTCATTACTAACCAACCAGATATTTAAAAATTTATAAACCCATAATTATGACGGTATATATTACTTATAAATGAAGCGTCAGGGTAATATATGTTTGAAGATAATGCATTAATATTTTTACGCAAAATACATGATTGTCCCATTATAGATTACCCGATTCAATAGATAAAGAGAAGTATCTTGAACTTTTCGAAGACATGATAATGTTATTAAAGGAATTCTTCGGAAAACATTTCCCAAAATATAAAACATTTTTTTCCTCAATTTTACAAACTTAAATCCTAGGGTTTAATTTTTTGGTTAAACCAACTTTTAAAATAGTATAACGTAATTATAAAAAACCCCCAAAAATGTATTTTAAAGATTTAAAAATACAGGGAATTTATTTAATTTATAAAATTTTTTTTCTTTTTTTAATTTTTATTAAAAAACCCCAAAATTTTAAAAAAAAATTTATTTTAAAAAACTTTATTTTTAAGTTAAATTTAAATTTTTTTTGTTTTTTATTTTTTTTTAAAAATTTTGGGGTTTTACTTTATTTTAAAAAGTCATAATTTAGGAAGAAAATTAAATAAAAAATTTAAATGGGGGTTTTCCCTTGGTTTGATTAAAAAAATTAAACTTTGAAATTTTTATTTTTTTGTTGGGAAATTTTTCCCTAATTTTTCTTAATAAAATTTTTTTAAATAAATGGGGAGTTTAAACCAAAAATTAAAAGATAAAACCTTTTCAAAAAAGGGTTTTTAAAAAGGGGAAAAAAAAATTTTTTTTCTTCAAAGCACTGCCGGAGGCCAAAAAAATTGTTTTTTTTTTGGGAAAAAAATTTTTGGGGTTGTTGGGAAAAATTTGATTTTTCAAAGGGAAAAATTTAATGGTTTTTTAAAATTTTTTTAATCAAAAAGTTTCCCCCTTTCACCCTTTTTGTTTAAACGGGGTTTTCAAGTATTTTAAAATAAAGGCAATTGGGAAAACCCCAAATAAAAAGGGCCCGGGGTTAAAACCGAAAATTTTTAAGATCTTAAAAAATTTTTGGTTGGGAAAATTTCCATTATTAAATTTGTATTTGTTTAAGGAAAAGATAAAGGATTAAATCCTTTTGTTTTTTAAATTTTTTGCATTTTCGGGAAATTTAATAAAAAAAATTAATTTTTGAATTTTTTAAACATAAGTTTTTTTAAATTTTAATTTAAAGGTTGTTTTAAATTTATTTGTATTAAAAAGGGGTTTTTAAAATATTCAGCAATTTCCTATTTTACCCAACCTTATTAAAAAAAAAAACATTTAGTAAACAAAGCAAACATTTTCTTTCACCAATCCCAAGTTAATGTTATTTAGAAACAAATATTTTCTCTAATAGTTTACAAATACAACTGTTCATTTACCAACATAATATGCTCTTCACCAACCACAAGAAGACGTCAAGAAGGCTGTAAATTAGAGAAAATTTTCGCAAATTCTTAAACCTAAGCCATCCTCTTCTATTTTTATTCCCACTGGGCTAGTGAAAAGACTTTACGATTTGGGCACTGCCACTCTTTATTTATGTTACATATATTTTTTGAATAACCAAACGTTTGACACTTTATGGGTATGCCCGAGCCACAGAGAGAGATTATCTTTCCCTTTTGACATCGATAATTATATACCTCTCACACGCAATCGGATAGCACCAAAAAAGAGACGCGATTTATGTTGGCAGTGAAGCACTGTTTGTAACATGTAATACAGGGAGGCGACACACTTCTGTGCAACGAACAGTTGTGTCAGGCAGCTGCGGTATCCGCTGAAGCGTGAACCTTTGTTCCTCAAGACATTGCGGAGACTCGCTAACGTTTCAACTCAATTTGGAATTATTAGCAGCGTGCTCATTCCGCACTAGAATTATTAAACTTAGATCTCTGAGATTAATTTATGTCTTGAAAATAAAAAAAATGTGTAGCGCTTTTTTTCATCTCAACGCAAAATTTTTGAAAATTGCACTACCAATTCAATTAATTCCTATTTTACAGTCGTTGTAGTCCTTATAGATAAAAACAATTTTCCTTGAATAATTAGGGATAGGATACTACAAAATTTATATATATTAAATATAATCCATTATTTTACAAATACTAAAACAGAAGTTGAGAAATTCAGCTGAAGCTTGCCAAAGAGGCAGAGCTATAAGCTATAGCTAAAAAACTAAGTAAGCTTGACACGGATTACAAAACAAATAGAAATATTCAATTTTTAATACAGATTGCGCCAGTAACGATTGTAGTTCATTTAATGCATTTTAGGGTACTATTTAGGCAATTTATTAAACCAACCTTATTGAACAAAAATAATGTTTACTGGGTGACTTCCAAATTTCAATATTATAGATTTACGGCGTTTTATAAGTAAATTTTTGGGTTTGACGAGAAAAATTCCTTAAAGAGCCATTATATTTTGGACTACAGTTTTGAAATACAACAAGATCTTTAAATCCTATTATAAAAGATTACTTAACAATTATATATGAAACTAGTAAATGCTAATCCACAATTCTTCTTACAACCAAATATAAATTATTAGTGCCAGAAGTAGATACTTTTGAGGAAAGCATTCCTCTCAAAGTTAATTATGTGTATACATTTTTCATCAGGACAATAAGAAAAACTCACGTATAGCTCAGAAAATATTATTAGTGTGGAAGAGATCTATTTTTGACCCGAAACAAATTTTTGAGATGTGTATAATATAGAACAAAAGATTATTCTATATATATATATATATGTATATATATATATATATATATATATATATATATATAATATATATAAAGTAGATATGAATATGAGGGTTCTAGACCACTTTTGGGACAGTCAGAAAATCAATGTAAAATACTGTCCATTGAACAATAAAAAAATCTAAGAAATCTAACAGGAAACCACGAATGTAAAATACTGTCCATTGAACCATAAACAAATCTAAGAAATCTAACAGGAAACCACGAATGGAAAATAACCGAATCTTTAGCTGTTTACTGTTCATTGTAGGCTTCTAATTTCTTAAGCTATTTTAATGAAAAAAATCCAGAAATCTTCGAAATCTTTATTCTACAAAGTTAATTGTAACACAGTCTTTATCTTTAATAGTCTTCTTTCCAGTAACAATCAAGTGTAATTTATCATTTTTATTCAATTCTTTAATCTTTTTTTCATCCAAAAACAGTCAAAAATCTGTTCGGTAAGTGTACTTTATAATCTTCCAACTCGGCAATTATTGTAAACCCGAATTTATCTTTCATTTTCTCCAGATTCAAAATTTTGTATTTCTTATTTTCTTCTAATTCTATTAATCTCTTGTATTCTTTGAACTTTAAATCACCAACCTTATTCAACTCTTGTAACAGTGCCATTTACATAGAAAAAAATTAATACTTCTACACTTTTAAGGTGAAAAAATCAAAACTATACTTCCAAAATACACAAAAAAAACCGGGGTTTTGACCCTAAAAAACACGGTTTTTTAGGGTCAAAACCACAGCTCTTAAGGTGCATATACTAGAGTTTTTTGAAAAAATCCTGAAAAATCTACTGAATTTCTCTAATTATTGCGAATTTTTAGCTTTTAAAGTTGATAATGTGAACGATATTTCTCGAAAATTTTCTGTTGTAAATATATTAAAATCTTAATGAAAAATCTTGGAAAAGTTAAAGAAAAAAAATATTGAAAAAAATAGTATTATAGAATTTAAATTACCCCCTACAAACCAATATAGTAATAAAAGTTACTTTTATTACTATAACTATACTATTTTTTCAAAAAATTTTAAGTCTTAGTTTTACAGATTTTTCTATAATAAATAGAAGAATCTACAGCTGTTTTACTACCAATTTGTGCTGATTTGTGTCAAATTCTAGTAAAATTCTCCACTTTTCAAAGTGTTAGTTTTAAAAAAACAAATTTTTTTCTTCTTTAAATAGAAGAATCCAAAGGCTGTTTAACCATAAATTGTGCTGATTTTTATCAAATTTTGATAAAAATCCTTAGAAATCTACTGAATTATTGCTATTTTTCAGCTTAATAAAAAAGATATTTCACTAAATAGTAAAACTTGGCACATTCAAATTTTCCCTATTTAAATGGAGAGGAAAAAGATATCCTGCCCGTACTGCAAAAAAAAGATGTTTTCGAACATCATTTTTACCCGACATTATAAGTCAAAAAATCATCTAAAAAACAAAGAACTTTATGAGAAAGAACTAAATTATTTGAGGAATTGGGCTAAAGAAAATCAAATTGTCGATCATGAAAAGATGTACAATATAGAAAAATTGCGTGAACTAAAGAAAAATTTTAAGGAAATTAAAAAAAGATCTCAATCTATTTAAAGATGGAAAAAATTCAATCAATCACTGAGAAATTGTCCATTGAAACAAACGATAAAACTAAGTCTGAAATGATCGAAGAAATTGACAAAACTCTAAATGAGAAACCCGAAAATATTCATTGATGTAGAAGTTTTAATCCTCAATACACGGTCTTTTCAAGCAATACATTTTAACAAATTTAAACGATAATTCCATGTCAATTTACAAATATCTATCAATTATGCGGTCAGAAATTAAGAGTTTAATCGAGAAATTTCAAGAAAATGTTAAAAATATGAAGGGTTATCTCTCTTTAGAATGCGAATACGAACGAACTTTAGTGAACGGTGAAACACAAACGTGTCCAATGTACTTTACTATAAAAGCAGACGAAATCTTTGACATAAACGACTTTATTACTAAGCAATTTAATAAATTAACACATCGAGAACAGACAAATCATCCAAATCGAGGTTCTGGATGGACATTAAAACGCTGTAAACAACTGATTTTGAGCCTTAATAAAACACGAATTTATGAACGCAGGATCATATATCGATTTACCAAAGAAAATCAAAGATAAGAAAGCTTGTATAAATATCAAAAATAAAGATGATTATTGCTTTATTTATTCTATCCGATGTGCTATTGAAAAACCAGAAAACTCATGTAGACAGAGCGAAACAATATGAAAAAATTTGTAAATGACGAGATATTTTTCTGCGTTCGACTATCCTATGTCCTTAAAAGATATACAATTATTTGAAAAACGAAGCAGTAAAAGCAAAGTATAATTATCCGAAAATGTCTGTAAAATGTCTATAGTTTTGATGAAAAACTCAATATTGTTCCGTTGCAAATTTCAGAAAATTTTATGATGCCGAGTTAGAAATCGATTTATTGTATGTTAAACATGATGACAAATCTCATTATGTTTTTGATAACAGATTTAAACAAACTTGTATTTTCTCAGTTATCTAAGTGTAAAAATAAAAAATTTCTTTGTAGAAGATGTTTAAGCCATTTCTACAAATCTGGAGATTTAACAGATCATTTAGAAATTTGCAAACAACACGAAGTTTGTAAGCCAATTATGCCGTTTCCAGGTCAAACAACAACATTTACTAATTATCAAAAGAAATTTTCTCATCCTTACGTTATTTATATGGATTTTGAAAGCATATTAGAGAAGATTCCCACATGCAAAAACAATCCGCAAAAGTCGACTACAACCAAGATTCAGAAGCACATTCCATATGGTTTTACTCTATACTTAGTGTCTAATGTGACCAATCGTATGTACAAGCCGATATGTTATCGAGCAAAAAAATGAAGAAGATTTGCCAAATGTTCCTGCCCAAAATTGTTTGAAGAACTTAATAAATTATCGAAATACATAGCTAAAAAGTATAATTCTAAGAATAAAATACCTATGAAATTAACTGAAGAAGAAGAAATTTCGTATCAAAATTCCAGTCTTTGTCATATTTGTGAATTTGAGGGTTTTGATAATCAAACAAGAAAAAAAGTACGAGATCATTGTCATTTAAACAGGTAAATTTCGAGGTGCTGCTCATTTATTCTTGTAACTTGAATCTCAAATTTCCTCAAAATATTCCCGTTTTTCTGCCACAATATGTCATGTTACGATACTCATTTGTACATAAAAGAGTTGGCAAACCAGTATGGTAATGTTGGATTTGATCGCAAAACACAGATGAGAAAATATATAAATTATTCTGTAAATTCTGGATATGGATATGAGTTTGAAGATGATAAACCAAGAAGTTCATCAAGTTTTCTTTCGTAGACACGTTCAGATTTATGGCATCGTCTATAGAAAAGTTAGCTAAAAATCTAAAGAGAGATGATTTCAAGCATACAAATCATTTTTATACAAGATGGTCTGAACGCAATTCTAGATAGACAACCAAATGACGAAGAAGAAATCTTTAAAATTCTATCTGGAAAAGGAATATTTCCCTATGAATTTATCGACAGTATTGAAAAACTTGATTACACAGAAGAATTGAGAATTCAAGATTTCTATTCACTTTTGACAGAGACGAGAGCATATCTGAGAAAGATTTTCAACACTACTTAAATGTATGGAACAAATTAAAAGTAAAAAATCTAGGAAAATTACTCCGATCTCTATAACATTCAAGATGTTCTATTGCTCGCTGATATCTTTGAAAATTTTCAGAAACATTTGTTTGAAATTGCTATATGCTTGATCCAGCACACTATTTAACAGCTCCCAGTCTTGCTTGGGATGCTATGTTTAAAATTAACGCAGATAGAATTACAATTAAATTAGTGATTATAACATGTATTTGATGATCGAAAAAGGTATTCGCGGAGGCATTTCTCAGTGTATTAAACGATATGTGAAAGCAAATAACAAATATTTAAAAGATTTTTGATAAGACAAAGCCCGAAAACTATTTGTTGTACGTCGATGCAAACAACCTTTATGGTATGGACTTATGCAAAATTTACCATATAACGAAATCAAGTGGATGGATCCTAAAACGTATACAACAGCAGAATGGAAAGGAAACAATTTTGGAACTCACTGGAGACGAAGATTATGGCTATATTCTCGAAGTTGATCTTGGATATCCAACGAATTTACACGAACATCACAAGGATTTACCTCTTGCTCCAGAACATTTTAAAAACAAACTTTGCACAACTCTACTGGATAAAACTGAATACGTTGTTCATTCGAGAAATTTGAAGTTCTATTTGGAACAAGGTATGATTTTGAAACATGTGAATAGAGTTATTGTATTCGATCAGAAGCCTTTTATGAAAGAATACATTGATTTTAACACACAAACATGAGAACCAAAGCTACAAGCGACTTTGAAAAGGACTTTTTATAAGCTGATGAACAACTCAGTGTTTGGAAAATCTATGGAAAATGTGAGAAACAGATGTGATATTAAGCTTGGAAATGAAGAATTTTTCAATGAAACAAGCTAAGAAAACAAATTTCAAATGCTTTAACATCTTTGACGACAACTGTATAGCGAGTCACATGTACAAACAAAAGGTTAAATTTAACAAACCGATTTACATAGGATTTTCAGTTCTCGACCTCTCAAAATTGCTAATGTACGAGTTTTATTACAACAAATTAAAGAAGTTTGATCCAGATTTGAATCTGTGTTACATGGATACAGACAGTTATTTTCTAGAATTGAAACGAGATCCTTTTAAAATTATTAAAGAAAATATAGATGACTTTGATACAAGTGATTATCCAAAAGATCATGAATGTTTCACTACTAAAAATAAGAAGGTAATAGGGAAATTCAAAGATGAGTTAAATAGCGAAGTTTTAGAAGAATTTTGTGGTTTAAGGTCTAAGATGTACTCGTACAAATATCTAGATAAAAACCCAGTTAGGTGTAAAGGAATTAAGAGAAGCGTTGTAAATAAAACAATAAATATCGAAAACTTGAAGAGATGTTTGTTCGAAGATAAAGAAGAATTTAGAGAGATGACAGTAATCAAAAGCTACAAACATGAGTTGTACACCGTTACCATAAACAAGCTGGCACTGAACGCTAAAGATGATAAGAGAATTGTCCTAGAAAATAAGATCGATACAGTACCTTATGGCTATAAAAATGAAGCAAAATCTGATATATTAGACGAATTAAATAAACTTGGAAACTTTGAAAATTGAGAAATAACCGGAAGTTTTTACGAATATGAATTGAAAAAGTCAAAGCTGTAATTTTTTCTATATAAATGGAGGCCCAAAAGAAATGTATAAAGTGTCAAGAATTTAAAGATTTGTCGAAGTTTTTTCAAGATAAGGACTAGAAAAGATGGATTATGCTATTATTGTAAGGATTGTAATAAGAAATATAGAAAAGAATTATATGATAAAATGGAAAAATTAACTTTAGAAGAGAAAGAGTGCACACGGTGTAAAAAGGTTAAGAATATTTCAGAATTTTATAATCTCCATTATAGTAAAGACAACAAACAAGCATATTGTAAAGATTGTGCTAAACAAATCTTTGCTAGACCAGTTCTTTGCGTATGCGGAAGAGAAATTCAACATTTCTATAGTCTTAAAAGACATTTACAAACAAACTATCATAATTCGAATGTTTAACATTTTCATCGTGTAATTTAGATATTCTATAAATCAGTCGAGATTCTGCCATATTTGTAGTAAAATGATTTCCGTTGTATAAAATATTCAAAGATTCTTTCATTTGGTTGTAGAGATTTATACTATTTGGATCTCCATGTCTTAATAAAATTTCCATTTCTGGGTAATCAATTTCAAGTTCTTTCAATCTTTTCGGTATTTCTCTCTTTTGAGCTCTGATAACGTAATAAGGCCATTCCCACATGTGATTCTTCTTAATTAACACAAAAACATGGTGTTTTTTCTTATCAAAATCTTTACAAACAAGATCTGGTTTCATTAAGTCAATTTTTACACTTTGTTTTGCAATTATTTCCGTTTTGATTTCATCTTTAATTTGCAAGTGCTTAACTTTGTCCTCTAAATATTTAATCTTGTTTTCAAGTTTGTACACACCAAATTTACGAATGCTTGGTAAAACATCTCTCGTAACCCATTGTTGAAAGCTTTTTGCTTCTATTTTATGAGATCTTAAAATTAACGAATAAAGTCCTGATTCATTAATGAAAATAGTATCTTTGTGAATATTTGCGAGGTGGCCCTCGAGGGCTACCTTATCTTTTTAGATAAAAGTATTGAGATTTGTCACCTTCATCGACATTATTTTCTAATCGCTTTTTCTGTCTTGTTATATTCCAATATTTCTGCAACATCTTTAGCCTTAAACCAAAATTCATTATTTTCGTCAACAATTGTTAAAATTTCTTTATTATTGAATTTTAGATGATTATTTCTTAGATCTATGACTGACTCCATTTAGATAGAAAAAATTTAACAAGCAATTTTTTATTTTGAGAGACCTGGTTCATTAATAAAAACAGTACAGGGATGAAGATTGTTAAGGGGCCATTCGAATAGACCCTTGTTTTTTAAGTAAAAATATTGAATTTTGTCATCATCATCAACGTTTAATATGATTGCTTGTCTAGTATTTTCATATTCTAACACCTCTGCAATATCTTTTGCTTTAAACCAAAATTCATTATTATCATCGACAATTGTAAAGATATGTTTGTTTTTCAAAATCTAAGTTGATTATTGAGTAGGTCTACAACTGACTCCATTTAGATAGAAAAGAAATTTAACTAGTAATTTTTATTTTGAGAATAAAGTCCAGATTCATTAACGAAAACAGTGTTATTTTGGAAGTTTGAAGGTAAGCTATTTATAGCCCCCCCTTATATTTAGATTAAAATAGAAGTTTTTATCATCTTCGTCAACGTTTATTCTGATCGTTTGCATAGTATTTTCATATTCTAGAATTTTTGCTACGTCTTTAGCCTTAAACCAGATCACATTGTTTTCGTCTACAATCGTTAAGATATTTGTGTTATTGAATTTGAGTTGATTATTGAGTAGGCCTACAACTGACTCCATTTAGATAGAAAAGAAATTTAACTAGTAATTTTTATTTCGAGAATAAAGGCCAGATTAATTGATAAAAAACAGTGTCAGGATGAAGATTGTTAAGGGGTCATTCGAATAGCCCCTTGTTTCTCGGGGTCTATGGGATAGACTCCTGTAATTTATACATTCAAAAGTTGTTTTTTATCATCATTATCGACATTATTTATGATAGCTTGCCTCGTGTTTTCATATTCTAAAATTTCTGCAACATCTTTTAAAAGCGTGAACACGAAACGTAAAAACATGAACGCGGAACGTGAACGTGAACGTGAACGTAGAACGTGAACGTGGAACGTGAACATGAACGTGAAACGTGAACTTGGAACGTGAACATGAACGTGTTCCACGTTCTACGTTCACGTTCTACGTTCACGTTCACGTTCATGTTCACGTTCCACGTTCACGTTCTACGTTCACGTTCACGTTCATGTTCACGTTCCAAGTTCACGTTTCACGTTCACGTTCCACGTTCACGTTCACGTTCCGCGTTCATGTTTTACGTTTCGTGTTCACGCTTTTAAAAGATGTTGCAGAAATTTTAGAATATGAAAACACGAGGCAAGCTATCATAAATAATGTCGATAATGATGATAAAAACAACTTTTGAATGTATAAATTACAGGAGTCTATCCCATAGACCCCGAGAAACAAGGGGCTATTCGAATGACCCCTTAACAATCTTCATCCTGACACTGTTTTTTATCAATTAATCTGGCCTTTATTCTCGAAATAAAAATTACTAGTTAAATTTCTTTTCTATCTAAATGGAGTCAGTTGTAGGCCTACTCAATAATCAACTCAAATTCAATAACACAAATATCTTAACGATTGTAGACGAAAACAATGTGATCTGGTTTAAGGCTAAAGACGTAGCAAAAATTCTAGAATATGAAAATACTATGCAAACGATCAGAATAAACGTTGACGAAGATGATAAAAACTTCTATTTTAATCTAAATATAAGGGGGGGCTATAAATAGCTTACCTTCAAACTTCCAAAATAACACTGTTTTCGTTAATGAATCTGGACTTTATTCTCAAAATAAAAATTACTAGTTAAATTTCTTTTCTATCTAAATGGAGTCAGTTGTAGACCTACTCAATAATCAACTTAGATTTGAAAACAAACATATCTTTACAATTGTCGATGATAATAATGAATTTTGGTTTAAAGCAAAAGATATTGCAGAGGTGTTAGAATATGAAAATACTAGACAAGCAATCATATTAAACGTTGATGATGATGACAAAATTCAATATTTTTACTTAAAAAACAAGGGGTCTATTCGAATGGCCCCTTAACAATCTTCATCCCTGTACTGTTTTTATTAATGAACCAGGTCTCTCAAAATAAAAATTGCTTGTTAAATTTTTTCTATCTAAATGGAGTCAGTCATAGATCTAAGAAATAATCATCTAAAATTCAATAATAAAGAAATTTTTAACAATTGTTGACGAAAATAATGAATTTTGGTTTAAGGCTAAAGATGTTGCAGAAATATTGGAATATAACAAGACAGAAAAAGCGATTAGAAATAATGTCGATGAAGGTGACAAATCTCAATACTTTTATCTAAAAGATAAGGTAGCCCTCGAGGGCCACCTCGCAAATATTCACAAAGATACTATTTTCATTAATGAATCAGGACTTTATTCGTTAATTTTAAGATCTCATAAAATAGAAGCAAAAAGCTTTCAACAATGGGTTACGAGAGATGTTTTACCAAGCATTCGTAAATTTGGTGTGTACAAACTTGAAAACAAGATTAAATATTTAGAGGACAAAGTTAAGCACTTGCAAATTAAAGATGAAATCAAAACGGAAATAATTGCAAAACAAAGTGTAAAAATTGACTTAATGAAACCAGATCTTGTTTGTAAAGATTTTGATAAGAAAAAACACCATGTTTTTGTGTTAATTAAGAAGAATCACATGTGGGAATGGCCTTATTACGTTATCAGAGCTCAAAAGAGAGAAATACCGAAAAGATTGAAAGAACTTGAAATTGATTACCCAGAAATGGAAATTTTATTAAGACATGGAGATCCAAATAGTATAAATCTCTACAACCAAATGAAAGAATCTTTGAATATTTTATACAACGGAAATCATTTTACTACAAATATGGCAGAATCTCGACTGATTTATAGAATATCTAAATTACACGATGAAAATGTTAAACATTCGAATTATGATAGTTTGTTTGTAAATGTCTTTTAAGACTATAGAAATGTTGAATTTCTCTTCCGCATACGCAAAGAACTGGTCTAGCAAAGATTTGTTTAGCACAATCTTTACAATATGCTTGTTTGTTGTCTTTACTATAATGGAGATTATAAAATTCTGAAATATTCTTAACCTTTTTACACCGTGTGCACTCTTTCTCTTCTAAAGTTAATTTTTCCATTTTATCATATAATTCTTTTCTATATTTCTTATTACAATCCTTACAATAATAGCATAATCCATCTTTTCTAGTCTTATCTTGAAAAAACTTCGACAAATCTTTAAATTCTTGACACTTTATACATTTCTTTTGGGCCTCCATTTATATAGAAAAAATTACAGCTTTGACTTTTTCAATTCATATTCGTAAAAACTTCCGGTTATTTCTCAATTTTTCAAAGTTTCCAAGTTTATTTAATTCGTCTAATATATCAGATTTTGCTTCATTTTTATAGCCATAAGGTACTGTATCGATCTTATTTTCTAGGACAATTCTCTTATCATCTTTAGCGTTCAGTGCCAGCTTGTTTATGGTAAACGGTGTACAACTCATGTTTGTAGCTTTTGATTACTGTCATCTCTCTAAATTCTTCTTTATCTTCGAACAAACATCTCTTCAAGTTTTCGATATTTATTGTTTTATTTACAACGCTTCTCTTAATTCCTTTACACCTAACTGGGTTTTTATCTAGATATTTGTACGAGTACATCTTAGACCTTAAACCACAAAATTCTTCTAAAACTTCGCTATTTAACTCATCTTTGAATTTCCCTATTACCTTCTTATTTTTAGTAGTGAAACATTCATGATCTTTTGGATAATCACTTGTATCAAAGTCATCTATATTTTCTTTAATAATTTTAAAAGGATCTCGTTTCAATTCTAGAAAATAACTGTCTGTATCCATGTAACACAGATTCAAATCTGGATCAAACTTCTTTAATTTGTTGTAATAAAACTCGTACATTAGCAATTTTGAGAGGTCGAGAACTGAAAATCCTATGTAAATCGGTTTGTTAAATTTAACCTTTTGTTTGTACATGTGACTCGCTATACAGTTGTCGTCAAAGATGTTAAAGCATTTGAAATTTGTTTTCTTAGCTTGTTTCATTGAAAATTCTTCATTTCCAAGCTTAATATCACATCTGTTTCTCACATTTTCCATAGATTTTCCAAACACTGAGTTGTTCATCAGCTTATAAAAGTCCTTTTCAAAGTCGCTTGTAGCTTTGGTTCTCATGTTTGTGTTAAAATCAATGTATTCTTTCATAAAAGGCTTCTGATCGAATGCAATAACTCTATTCACATGTTTCAAAATCATACCTTGTTCCAAATAGAACTTCAAATTTCTCGAATGAACAACGTATTCAGTTTTATCCAGTAGAGTTGTGCAAAGTTTGTTTTTAAAATGTTCTGGAGCAAGAGGTAAATCCTTGTGATGTTCGTGTAAATTCGTTGGATATCCAAGATCAACTTCGAGAATATAGCCATAATCTTCGTCTCCAGTGAGTTCCAAAATTGTTTCTTTCCATTCTGCTGTTGTATACGTTTTAGGATCCATCCACTTGATTTCGTTATATGGTAAATTTTGCATAAGTCCATACCCATAAAGGTTGTTTGCATCGACGTACAACAAATAGTTTTCGGGCTTTGTCTTATCAAAATCTTTTAAATATTTGTTATTTGCTTTCACATATCGTTTAATACACTGAGAAATGCCTCCGCGAATACCTTTTTCGATCATCAAATACATGTTATAATCACTAATTAATTGTAATTCTATCTACGTTAATTTTAACATAGCATCCCAAGCAAGACTGGGAGCTGTTAAATAGTGTGCTGGATCAAGCTTATAGCAATTCAAACAAATGTTTCTGAAATTTTCAAAGATATCAGCGAGCAATAGAACATCTTGAATGTTATAGAGATCGGAGTAATTTCCTAGATTTTTTACTTTTAATTTGTTCCATACATTTAAGTAGTGTTGAAAATCTTTCTCAGATATGCTCTCGTCTGTCAAAAGTGAATAGAAATCTTGAATTCTCAATTCTTCTGTGTAATCAAGTTTTTTCAATACTGTCGATAAATTCATAGGGAAATATTCCTTTTCCAGATAGAATTTTAAAGATTTCTTCTTCGTCATTTGGTTGTCTATCTAGAATTGCGTTCAGACCATCTTGTATAAAATGATTTGTATGCTTGAAATCATCTCTCTTTAGATTTTTAGCTAACTTTTCTATAGACGATGCCATAAATCTGAACGTGTCTACGAAAGAAAACTTGATGAACTTTCTTGGTTTATCATCTTCAAACTCATATCCATATCCAGAATTTACAGAATAATTTATATATTTCTCATCTGTGTTTGCGATCAAATCAACATTACCATACTGTTTTGCCAACTCTTTTATGTACAAATGAGTATCGTAACATGACATATTGTGGCAGAAAACGGGAATATTTTGAGGAAATTTGAGATTCAAGTTACAAGATAAAATGAGCAGCACCTCGAAATTTACCTGTTAAATGAACAATGATCTCGTACTTTTTTTCTTGTTTGATTATCAAAACCCTCAAATTCACAAATATGACAAAGACTGGAATTTTGATACGAAATTTCTTCTTCTTCAGTTAATTTCATAGGTATTTTATTCTTAGAATTATACTTTTTAGCTATGTATTTCGATAATTTATTAAGTTCTTCAAACAATTTTGCAGGAACATTTGGCAAATCTTCTTCATTTTTTGCTCGATAACATATCGGCTTGTACATACGATTGGTCACATTAGACACTAAGTATAGAGTAAAACCATATGGAATGTGCTTCTGAATCTTGGTTGTAGTCGACTTTTGCGGATTGTTTTTGCATGTGGGAATCTTCTCTAATATGCTTTCAAAATCCATATAAATAACGTAAGGATGAGAAAATTTCTTTTGATAATTAGTAAATGTTGTTGTTTGACCTGGAAACGGCATAATTGGCTTACAAACTTCGTGTTGTTTGCAAATTTCTAAATGATCTGTTAAATCTCCAGATTTGTAGAAATGGCTTAAACATCTTCTACAAAGAAATTTTTTATTTTTACACTTAGATAACTGAGAAAATACAAGTTTGTTTAAATCTGTTATCAAAACATAATGAGATTTGTCATCTTGTTTAACATACAATAAATCGATTTCTAACTCGGCATCATAAATTTCTGAAATTTGCAACGGAACAATATTGAGTTTTTCATCAAAAACTATAGACATTTACAGACATTTTCGGATAATTATACTTTGCTTTACTGCTTCGTTTTTCAAATAATTGTATATCTTTTAAGGACATAGGATAGTCGAACGCAGAAAATATCTCGTCATTTACAAATTTTTCATATTGTTTTGCTCTGTCTACATGAGTTTCTGGTTTTTCAATAGCACATCGGATAGAATAAATAAAGCAATAATCATCTTTATTTTTGATATTTATACAAGCTTTCTTATCTTTGATTTTCTTTGGTAAATCGATATATGATCCTGCGTTCATAAATTCGTGTTTATTAAGGCTCAAAATCAGTTGTTTACAGCGTTTTAATGTCCATCCAGAACCTCGATTTGGATGATTTGTCTGTTCTCGATGTGTTAATTTATTAAATTGCTTAGTAATAAAGTCGTTTATGTCAAAGATTTCGTCTGCTTTTATAGTAAAGTACATTGGACACGTTTGTGTTTCACCGTTCACTAAAGTTCGTTCGTATTCGCATTCTAAAGAGAGATAACCCTTCATATTTTTAACATTTTCTTGAAATTTCTCGATTAAACTCTTAATTTCTGACCGCATAATTGATAGATATTTGTAAATTGACATGGAATTATCGTTTAAATTTGTTAAAATGTATTGCTTGAAAAGACCGTGTATTGAGGATAAAACTTCTACATCAATGATATTTTCGGGTTTCTCATTAAGAGTTTTGTCAATTTCTTCGATCATTTCAGACTTAGTTTTATCGTTTGTTTCAATGGACAATTTCTCAGCGATTGATTGAATTTTTTTCATCTTTAAATAGATTGAGATCTTTTTTAATTTCCTTAAAATTTTTCTTTAGTTCACGCAATTTTTCTATATTGTACATCTTTTCATGATCGACAATTTGATTTTCTTTAGCCCAATTCCTCAAATAATTTAGTTCTTTCTCATAAAGTTCTTTGTTTTTTAGATGATTTTTTGACTTATAATGTCGGGTAAAATGATGTTCGAAAACATCTTTTTTGCAGTACGGGCAGAATATCTTTTTCCTCTCCATTTAAATAGGGAAAATTTGAATGTGCCAAGTTTTACTATTTAGTGAAATATCTTTTTATTAAGCTGAAAAATAGCAATAATTCAGTAGATTTCTAAGGATTTTTATCAAAATTTGATAAAAATCAGCACAATTTATGGTTTAAACAGCCTTTGATTCTTCTATTTAAAGAAGAAAAATTTGTTTAACTAACACTTTGAAAAGTGGAGAATTTTACTAGAATTTGACACAAATCAGCACAAATTGTAGTAAAACAGCTGTAGATTCTTCTATTTATTATAGAAAAATCTGTAAACTAAGACTTAAAATTTTTGAAAAAATAGTATAGTTATAGTAATAAAAGTACTTTTATTACTATATTGGTTTGTAGGGGGTAATTTAAATTCTATAATACTATTTTTTCAATATTTTTTTCTTTAACTTTTCCAAGATTTTTCATTAAGATTTTAATATATTTACAACAGAATTTTCGAGAAATATCGTTCACATTATCAACTTTAAAGCTAAAAATTCGCAATAATTAGAGAAATTCAGTAGATTTTCAGGATTTTTCAAAAAACTCTAGTATATGCACCTTAAGAGCTGTGGTTTTGACCCTAAAAAACCGTGTTTTTAGGGTCAAAACCCCGGTTTTTTTGTGTATTTTGGAAGTATAGTTTTGATTTTTCACCTTAAAAGTGTAGAAGTATTAATTTTTTTCTATGTAAATGGCACTGTTACAAGAGTTGAATAAGGTTGGTGATTTAAAGTTCAAAGAATACAAGAGATTAATAGAATTAGAAGAAAATAAGAAATACAAAATTTTGAATCTGGAGAAAATGAAAGATAAATTCGGGTTTACAATAATTGCCGAGTTGGAAGATTATAAAGTACACTTACCGAACAGATTTTTGACTGTTTTGGATGAAAAAAAGATTAAAGAATTGAATAAAAATGATAAATTACACTTGATTGTTACTGGAAAGAAGACTATTAAAGATAAAGACTGTGTTACAATTAACTTTGTAGAATAAAGATTTCGAAGATTTCTGGATTTTTTCATTAAAATAGCTTAAGAAATTAGAAGCCTACAATGAACAGTAAACAGCTAAAGATTCGGTTATTTTCCATTCGTGGTTTCCTGTTAGATTTCTTAGATTTGTTTATGGTTCAATGGACAGTATTTTACATTCGTGGTTTCCTGTTAGATTTCTTAGATTTTTTTATTGTTCAATGGACAGTATTTTACATTGATTTTCTGACTGTCCCAAAAGTGGTCTAGAACCCTCATATTTATATCTACTTATATATATATATATGTATATATCTGTATTAATATGTATATATATATATATATATATATATATATATATATATATTAGTACAGATATTTTATAACAAAGAGATAAATATGTTGCCTCAACTGTCGTAATTAGACGATTTGAAAACTCAATGGCCAAAATAAGCACTTTTACGTTGTAGTAAATTTCACAGTTTATGTATGTATTTATAATTTCTTCATCAGGACATAAGGTCAGAAACAATTTTTACCTGTAATTGTATGAGGCCAGAAGTAAGATGCAAGGGCTGGTAATTGAATCTGATAGATATAAGTCGATTTTCGAACCCTACTCATGTGTATATGTTTTTATTGGAGCAGTAAGGAATACTTACCTATGGCACTGCAAATAGGATTTTTAAAACGGAATTGAATTTTAAACGTTGGACACACATTTTGATAAGCTTGTCAGTCCTTCGTATGGCGTATGTATCCTTTAATTGAGATAACAAACCATACTCACTAATTCGACTAAAACGGCTAGAAAAATATGGTGTTTGGATCGCATAAAACTCAGTTCTTATTGATTATGAGCGCTACAATAATACGTGCGTGGTATATTCCTATTTATGTTCGATTCATAGGCCTCATAACATTATGGCATAAGTGCTTTCACTAAGGAGACTAGTAATTTTTTTTTTTTTAACTTGCATAGGAAGCAGTTTATAAATTGTACAAGACAAACAGCATTTTAGTTGCCGCTTCCTGTTTTTAGTTGGTATGTTATTACATATATTAGTAACAATAATGCACCGCAATTAATAAATTTTCTTCACTGTCAGTTTAAAATAAAAATAGTCCTGATGAAGTTACACCAAGATGTAGTGGCAAACAACAAGACATCATTCTCCTTCAATCTACTGCTACTGATTTATATCTCAGAAATTATTTTACAATTAAACATTTGCAATAACGGTTGTGTGACGACGTTGTTCCCTTTCCCCATGCGTTATGGTTATAAATATTTATTTGTATTCTTGTTCAGATCTGATACGTACTGTCGCATATAGTGAAACTAAAAACTGGATAAATATAGAATATATTATTATATACACCAAAAATATCAAATACTAAAGCTTATACATGGGATAACTTGTAAATGGGTCTTCTTTAGTCCACAATAAAACGATAGCGGTAAAGCTCCACGAGATGTGAGGCAGTGCCAAACGTCGCGATGTAGTGAACATCAAAACTACATTTCCATTTCTGGAACAAAGTCGCACTCAAGTTGCAAATCGCTTTATAACACTAAGAAGGAAAGTTGAGCAGTAACTCATGTTGTTGACATCGACGATAGTGCTGAAGCTGAAGCGAGAAATCTCAGACTTAAAACCTTTTCAGTACGATCGTTGTATAAGTGAATAACTTTCAAGTTGATACGATTATATCGTCTATTAATACCGTTTGGTGACTACTGCTGTAAGAAATACTTCAGTGAGTGTGCCTACTCGTCAAGTAAAATTACTTTAATTTGAATAGTAGACATATACAACTATAATTCTTTGATAACACTGATGGATGTATACGTTTGATTTATGACTTTCTAAAAAATAAATGATAAATATATTTTCCACTCTACTGCCATTGTATGTTTCTTTTGCATTTATAATGGGCTACTAAATCATAGCTTATACGTGGCTGTGTGGGTAAAAATCTTTATTTAATAAACAATCAAGTTTTAAATCCTTACTAATTTACGGTCAACATTTTGAAAGTATTTTAAGTGATAGGGGAGGTTTCATTTGTTTTAGGAAAATGTAATGACCACTGTAAAGTCATACAAAGAGAGTCGTTGCCAAAGCGATTAATCGAACCTCCAACTAACATTTCTATGTACAACACAAATTTTTTGGAATAATATTTTGCGTAAGAAACATAATCCTTTTTACTCTATAGTAACATGTATTGGTATATTTTTTTTATCGGAGCCAAAGGAAAACTCGAATATAGCACTGGAAATACGTTAGGCAGACAGTGCATTTAATAATTCAGAGTTGACGTTTTTAAGCCGATTATTTTCTAAGACATATATTTATATATCTTTTTAACATGGCATAAACAGAAGCAGTAGAAATTTATTTAATTTTTGAATCTTTAGCCATATATACTAAAATAATATGTAGCTGATGTATGTCTACATCTGTTTGATAAATATCATAGGGCTCCAGAATATTACTTAATAAATAATTTAAAAGCATAATAGTGCGTCTAAGGCCGCAGGTAACTGGTAGTATTCTATACAATACTTTCGTAGCTTAAACACAATGTTGTTGTTCGATGAGATTGTGGAGTAAAATAATTGTAATTGTATATTTATCTTGAATAATATAATTTTGTAATTGAAATAATTATTCATTATTCTCTTAGAATTCCTCATATTTAAATTACTAGACGATCAATTATTGTCCTTAGCAGAAATCCTTTACCATGCAGAACTCTTTTTAAGCCTTTAGTACAGCCGTTTATTGATCAAAAAGTGCGATGGCATCCCTAGTATAATTTAGTAATAATACTCATTCTGGATTGTAAATAAAGTAGACTTTCCTATATTTCGTGCAATAAAAATTTGATACACTATGCAATAAGGGTGTAAAACGATGTTTGTGCTTTTATTTCAACCAAACCTTAAACGTTCTCTAATATGGATGTTCAGATTTGATACAAGACCAATTTTGCATTTAATTGACGATTTTGAAGCCTACTAACGTTTCTCACAGGTAGATTAGAGAAGTGATGTTATAATCTCAAAATATATTTGAGACTCGACGGATAATCTAGTTATTCGGTGAAACCACTACTCTGAGACAAACTTGTTTGTGTTGACAAATTCTGCCGATATGTGGCACCAGTTTGTATGTGTTTGTAAGAGATAAGGAGTTGTAAGAGATAAGAAGCTCATGTATATATTGCCTGCATTGTGTACTCTGTTGTCCATCTTCATTCAGTGGATTTAGTATGAACAGTTAGTGTTGTATTATAATAGGTTCTATTAAATCTATAATACATATTTGAGAAAAGTCACCATTTGTGAAAAAATTATTAGTAGGAGGTTATAATGTAATAAGCTACAGAAACTTTGATGTACCATATAACTGTACTTTGTATGAATAATAATATGATTATTGTATTATTAAAAGAGTTTATTAGGAAATATACCTTACCAAGGTAAATTAAAAATGCATTTGGGTTTTTTATTTAAATTTCGTTTAGCTGTAAAAGGTTTAGGGAGACATTTTGATTTAATTTTACTTAATTTATTATCCAGTAGCTGCACTAAAGAGCAAATAATCAATATGTTTCAAAAATTGTTTTAACTTCGACTATTTTATACATCCCCATTGCTTAATTCGACCCAGTTGTAAAATCTATCGGTACAGAACATAAATATATTAACTGTATACTTCAATTCTGTTTTACATGATCTGAACTCAATATTATAGCATAACATGTTAACCAGAGTTCCTAGCTGATTATATATTGTTTTATCATTTTGTTCTATATTGTAACGGAAAGCCAGTGTTACTATTAGGTATGATACACGCATTATAACGAATCTATTGTTTTCTGGTGTATTGTTTGAAATGTGATATCGTAAATAATTTCACATACAAGTAGTTATGACTCAACAATTCTGTACTCTTAGCCTCTAAATGTCTGTCTTTGAAACATTTTTTACTTTTAAATTTCTCAGTATTTGACACTGATCGTGTCTCTCATACGTTAAGTCATATGAACTTCACAAAAAATATGTCACATAAGGTATCGGCTTTAAAATATGTTAGAAACGTTTCAAAGTATCTGAATGTTGCTATTTAAAAAAATGTTTATTGTTTAGACTTACCAGGAAACTCATCATGTATCGATTAATTATTATAGAGATATTTAATCAGAGGATCTCAGTTTAATACAAATCAATTAAATATTATGTAATAATTATGGTGTTTAATCCTGTTTTAACGACTGTAAATTAAGTTTATACAATCATTACTGAACTACTACGTAATTTTAAAACAATAAACAAACATAGTAGTTTTCTAATTTAACAAAACTTGCTTATTCTAAATAATTCTTTTTCGTTGTAGGATGCCCAAGAACTAAGTTATAACCGTTTACCATCATCATGCACTTATTAAAGACAACTAATAATGTGCTAGGATCAAGTTTGTTTGAAGTATACATATATATTCAAAAAATGTTTAGTCTGTTATGTGAAGTATTTTGAGATAAAGATTTTCCTTTAACACGAACTCCAGCTTTACCGAAATGTCTTGCTTTGAATTAGTTAGTAAATTCATTCAAAACATATGAATTTATGTTTTGTTAGTTCTAAATGTAATTTATGGCAAAAACAAATATCTAAACGAAATAGCGTAGTCAAAGTAATTTGAAAAATCTTATTCATACACATTTTAAGATACATCCATTTCATTAATAGTAATGTTTTTACTCAGAAAAAAATTGCGGATAAATATAAACAATATAAACAGATGCACAGACGTAAAAGAAATTATTCAAACTCTACAAATGATAAGCTTCACTAACGCTCAGCCGACACAATATTTTTTTATATTTGAAAGTAAACTGAACTAAAGCCTTAATTAAATATGTAATGTTATTTTTATTCTGCTATTTAAGATTATGTTCTAAAATAACTATCATTTAACGACGGTATTTTAAAAAGAAAAACAGCAGAAAAAAAATATATAACATAACTTCTTTACAAATGATCACTGTTTTCTCACGTAGTAATTTCGAATTCTTAATTTTTTAGGTTCAATTAGTCAAAGATGCAGATGAAATAATGAAACTAACCATTTTGCAGCTTTGAAGAAAACACTTACAGTAACCGTATACTGTGATGTTAACCAATGAAAACCACTCTAGTATAAAATAAAGGCTACGCTGTAAACCCAGATTGTTGCGTCAGCGTGTTGTAAAGGAGGTCATCAGGTATTATAGTCTGTCTATTCTACTGCAGTAAACATTTTCATGATTCTTGTTTGCACTGCTTCTATTAGACAATGTTTGCCGTGCAAGCATTATTTCATACAGCGTCAACAGATCCCAGTCAACCACGCTTATTGTTGCCCCACCGTCACTATGATTGCACTGACCATTTAGCTATAATGTGGAAATTTATGCCTTTTTGTGTTATATGTTTGTATTTATATACATTGTGAATCAATTCAAATGGTACAACAAGAGAACGATTGAAGCTTATATGAATTGCAACACTCACAAATCATGCACAAAGAATATGTTTGACTAAATTATTGAAATTTACATATCCAAAGTCGTACTATAACGTTATGTTGTTTCAGCGTATTATATTTTAGGAAGTAACCGTTTTCTGTAGTATCTACACGATTTTTTAAATTCTTTCTCTTAACCTATTGTTACTGGGGTTTTCAATCGTTGAGCTTTGTTAAGAAAAATAGTGTTTCTTAGCCTAAGTTTTCAAGCCGTTTTTTCGTACTGGATTGAGATTGAGACCCCTAGTCTGTGGCATTGTTCTTCTTTTATAAAGACCTTTAAAGTGAAGTGTCCACTTGATGGGGGTTTGAATTTAAAAACTTTTGACTTGACCCCCCAAACCCCCATTTTGGGTTGAGGGGCTAAGCTCTCATGTAGCGCAAAAACCATCAATTGTCATTATATAACTAACCCCCAAAGGATATTGGTTTGTTTAATTCCGTTCAAAAGTTAGAAGGGGGGTGGGACTTTTGGGTTTTAAGTCTGACTAATGATTTAAATATAACTAAATCATTCCGTACAATTAGGCATGTATGTGCTTGAAAAGTGTTATAGAACATTTAGTGAAGTGGTATAATACAACCCTAATGTTAAGATTTTCTTAGCGATTCTATGGTTCTTGGAAGTTGATTATTGTCGCCTTTGGCATTTGTATCTCCAGAACCTATAATACTATTCTGTTAAACACAGTTATTAACAACACCCTTTCTCTAAGTGTGAACAAAACTTGATTTTTTGGATATTCCCCTTTCTGAAATATAAAAATTTAAAACCTAAATATTTACCCTCAATGTAATATACATATTGAAAGGGTCTGTTATCATCACAAAACTTAATAGTAATTCCAAAATAAAATTGACGGCTCGTCATAAATTATTGTATTAGAGAATAACAACCTCGGTACACACTTTACTGATTAATCACTCTTGTGTTTAATAATACACAGTGAAAATTGCTATACAGCTCAACAGTTTAACTCGTAGGTGAGAAGTGTTAACATTATAATAATGATTGTAAACATTCAGCTTTGATGAATATAGTACTCTCGTCTAAAGTATTTTAATTTTGTTTATTTATTATTCAAGCTATATCAGGTGATTCATATTTTACTGAATCAGAGTATTTTGTTCGCGTCACGGTTGATATTACATTTCAGCCAGGAGCATCAACAACTGAAACCTTTCAACTACAACAGGTTTTGTGCTCCCGGCTCGTGCGAGTGTATAATTAAATTGGTCGTGCACGCATACTCGTTGACGGATTTTGTTGAAAAGAGTACAGTCGGAATCGGAATAAAAAATGTTAAATTGTTTCGTGTCAAATAACTTTTTATACTATACGGGTTATTTTATTTTTGGCTTAAAACATTTTTTTAACATAATTTAAAATTTTTCTCTAATCTATTTAAACCTACTTTATAGTTTGGTTTCTTTAGCTTGAATATTTTTAGAGATATCAGGTTAAAAACAAAACGGTGGTATTAGCTAAACGAGATATTTCTCAACCTATGTTTATATGATATGTTTTGTTTTAAACTAAGAGTAATATTAGCCACAGAAGTTTGTGAACACTCTGTTATAAAAAACAAGGATACAATTTTGTTATAAATTTAGGATAATTTTGGAAGTGATTTGGAATATGTGTAACCTTTTTTGGTTGTCTGAGCTGCCGGTTCAAAAGTTTTTTAGGGTATACCCTGTTACAAAGAGCTTCAGAGCTTCAAGTTTGCTTTTGTAAATTTTTAAATCTAAAGCGTTTGTACATAAGGATTTGGCTCTAATGGAAAGACTTTTTGGAATTGACTTTTTTACATAATTTGGATGGCAGCTACTGTAATGTAAGTAATTCATTTTATTGGTACCCTTAACACGTATTTTGGTTTTTAAACTAAGATTTTCTAGAAAAACTTCAACATCCAAAAAAGTGACGATTTTGTGATTAATATTTTAATTAAAGTTAAGACATGAAAATTTATTTAAACTATCAAGGAAATTATGAAGTTTCTCTAACCCATGATTCCAGACTACAAAAATGTCATCTATTGTGTCTTAGCCACAATAAAGGAAGGAAATTTTGAGTTAAACAAATTTTGTTCTACACATCCCATAAAATATTTGGCGTATGATGGGGCCATTCGAATACCCATCGCTGTTCCTTTAATTTGGAGATAGTTCTTACCCTTTAATTTGAAATGATTCATTGTTTATAATTAAATGAATGAGTGAGGTTAGAGAACTTATATAGAAAGTTTGTTGAAGATTTAGTAATATTTGGCCCTGTTTCAAGAAAATGTGTGGCGGCTTTCCAGACCACCTTAATGTGGAATGTTAGTGTAAAGCGATTCTACATCTATCGTTACAAGAATCGTCTCATCAGGAAGTGGCTGGTGAATATCCTTGAGTCTTGATAAAAAGTGTCCGGTGTCTTTGATGTAGGATGGAAGATTTCTCACCAGGGGTTGCAGGTTGTCATCTACGAATGCTGAGATTCGCTCTGTAGCAGAACCGATGCTTGTCAAGATAGGTCTGCCAGGAGGTGGTCTCGATGGTTTATGTATTTTTGATAAATGGTAAAAATTTGTTTTTTGGACAAGAAGATTTAGCATATCATCTGAAAGATCCTCATTAGCATCCTCTTTAGTAAGGAAATCACGGATATTTTGGTTAAATGCTGATGTTAGTTCTTCATCAATTTGTTTGTAGGTAGAACTATCACTTAGCTGACCTCTGCCTATTTAATGTAATCAACCTTGTTTAAAATTACAATAGAACTGCCTTTGTACGAAGGCAAAATCATAATTTGATCATTATTTTGAAGTGACCTAATTGCTTTTCGTTCAACACGAGATATGTTTTTGGATTTAGGAAGACTGTCTGGCAGATCAGGATTTGAAATATTTTCCAAAATTAAACTTATTAATTACTCACAGGGTGTTCTAGTGGAAGTGGTGGAGGTTGCCATCCTGAGCGATCTTTGAATTTGAGTAAACATTGAGGAGTTTTAATTTTATTATCTCAAGTGTTTTGACTGAAATAATATTTTATTCTTATGTTTCTTGCAAATTCGAACGCATCAGTTACGAAGTTAATGTGATTAAATTTGTATGGTGTAGGGGAAAAGTTTAGGCCTTTTTTTAATACCAAATTTTCTTTAGACAAAGGTTTTTCAAATGGATAAATTTTCAACGTTTATCAGAGATTCATCAGTGTTATGATTATTTTTCATTTTATTTAATTTTGAAGAATTTTTTTGTGTCTATTTTAGGGATTCGAAGTCGGTTTATTTTAGTTATTGTTATTGTATTGACTTTTAGCATATTTTACTCCCTACTAATAATTCGACAAACGTTAACAATAATACAGAGGAAAATATTCAGGGAATATAACCTAACATACAGTGATCTACTTAGTAGATAATATAATATCTTACTCTTATACGATAATGTACAATTCCTTAGTGCGACATAGATTTATTCAAGGAAATGCAGCTCGAGTTAGTTCGTATTGTTGCTGCATGCTATGTAGTCTATAATGGACTGCTACTTAAGGCTATGCCAACTTGAGATCCATGACTGAGATCTGACCCATGCCTGATAAATCGCAATCTCTGCTCTCCATACTGTCCCATGCGTGATGAAACATATTACACATGTACACCAACTGTAGTGCCATCTCGAAATATTAAATATTTACATATGTACTCCTTATTCACTCTCCATCTTGTTCCATGCCATCATGGAAATGCCACATACAAGAGTTCTATTTTAAATAACAACATTTTACCCGTGTCAGGTAGGTAATCCATGTTTACTTTAAAATCGTTACCTTTAGTGCACTATAATAGACTCTATTAAAGTTATAATATCCCTTGTTGGTGAGGTAACATAGTACTTAGACAAATCAGAAACTGATTGTGTCTCTCATCTCTATATCCTGTTTCAATAAAAACTTAGAGTGTCGGTATATGATGCTCTTATGTAGAGTAGAAAGCTTGTCATAACTCCAAAGGTAAAGCATGATACTTTTTAAAATGTTAAATCTCCGCACAAAATCCTGTCTTATTGCTCCAGGACAGACACACCATCGCTTCCAAAAGACACATTATTCTCACAGGTACTAAAATTTACGATATATTTCCCAGTATTTGTTAGGACCGTTGAATGAAGTTTGTTTTTCACGATAGAATAATTGTAAAGGAAACGGAGTTTCCTGATATTTGCCATCGTTTATTAATACAAAAATCAGTAACATTACGTTTCGAGATTTGCAATCTAATGTCTTCTTCAGTTAAATAAAATACATAATTAACAAAAGCTTAAAGCAAGCAAGTAATGCCAGAGCGTTGTAACACGCATGACTCACGTATAACAACTATCATGTTGTGTGTCAACTTCAGTAACTCAACAAAAGAAATATGAACTTAATAACGAACAAAATACAATATAAATTATTTAAAATTAACTACAGAATATAGTTCACAATAGACCTGCATTGGGTAAGAAACAAACTAAGACTAACTATAAGCCTATAATAAAATTTGTACGGATAGTTAAAATAAAACTACTAAGCAGCAAGTTATACCCCGTCCTGCATTTCATGTTCTCATATATTTGTAGAGGATGACCATTTGAACGTTTAGTAACATTGAGATAGCATATAATGATTAAAACATTCTAATCTGATAAATATTTTCGCTATGCTTCATTGAATATTTAAAATTGGCATATTGGCTATTTCTGTGAACACATATACGTTCCCAAGCTTCTGGGAAGTACATTATGGTAACTGCAAGACCAAATCACTGAATCTTATTTCGTATCGTTGGTCTACGTAATAGTTCAAAGAACTTCTACACGACTAGAACTGTGATATAAAGCAGAAAACTTACACACATATACACACTCACCCTTAGTTAACATTTGGAAAATTACAACATAAGCACTTCCTTGTGCCGTTGATACAAGGTGAACGGTACTGCAGTTGTTACTATACTTCCTTCAATAAGGAACCTTTATTATAGTCGCAACCTATATGTTTCCTAAAATTTTTGAGATTATTTTTAGTCGTTACAATAAAGTACATTTCAGCATATTATTCCGTATCATTGCACTATATCGTGTTTCAAAGGACTCCTACACAATATTTCTCTGAAACCTTAATATAGAGTAGAAAGCTTGCCTCTGCAGCTCCTAAGTAACATTTGATAATTTTTTAGATTAATCTCCGCACTTATGTCTCTTTTCTCCTGTAGGAATGCTATATTGTTTCCAACAGTAACGTTATTCGAACCATGTAAATAAAGGTGTGATCCTCTTGGCATCCTAATTCACCTCATTTGTTCATACCATGTTTTTAAGACCTACATAGGCATTTTTTGGAATCCTGATAAAGACCAGAAAACTTCATATTACGACTCTGAAGTATTTTACAGTAACTTGGGAAATTCCAACTTTCGTTGTTTTTGTACTACTAGATCTTCTCCAATATGGATGTGATTCAAAACTCAAATACAAAATGTTTGTTTCCTGATATTTCTGAGGTAGGTTTTAGCAGATGTAAGAAAGTAGCATCACTAACTATAATTTGCAAGATGTGGCTTCTCTATATGATTTTCCATGTAAAATATCCAAAGAACTTATCCAATCCTTAAGCAATGGCGAAAATCCACTATGGGGAAGCCCTGTTCCGGTGAAAATTGATTAGTTTAGATATCAGTTCTTCAGATTTGGAAAAAAAAGTATGGATGTACATAAACAAGTAATACAGAATTTGGTCGCATGCATAAGCTCTTTTTATAAATCAGTTAAGAAAGAACCTAATACGAAAGAATTCAATGATTATACACTCCTCAAAACAATTAAAGGATCACTTTTTTAACAGAATGCACTCGGTTAACGGTTCGAAATTTTCTAATAATTTTTTTTTTTTTTTTTTATTTCAAAGTCGGTGTTGAAAGTAAAATACATCGTATATGTTTTTTTTATATGATATTTTATTTTAGGCTAGAACAGTAAACAAAGTTTAAAACCGCAAAATTAAAACGAAAACAACTCTCTTAATAAAGTACAAATGTAATAAGAAATGGTCTGGTCTTTTGAATGTTACTTTCAATACCTTGTATTGCCACCTCTAGCTGATATAACCGCAAGAACACGCTGTGGCATGGTTCTGATGAGTCGTCTGAGGCTATCTTGAGGTAACCGCTCCCATTCTTCTCGTAATGCCATTTCCAGCTCATCCAAAGTCCTGGGTTGGTTTGGGCGGCCCCGGATACTTCGTCCTAGTTGGTCCCAGACGTGCTCAATCGGGTTTAGGTCCGGACTGCAGGCTGGCCACTCCAGCAGTGGTATGTTGTGTTCGCCCAGGTACTCACGGACCAATCTTGCTGCATGTGGTCGAGCTCCGTCTTGCATAAATAAAAAATTTTGACCTGCTTGCTCCGCTCTCGGACGAATATGAACGTCTAACACCTCGTCCACATAACGCTGGGCTGTCAAAGTACCGTTTCGGATTATGACAAGGTCTGTACGACCGTCCATTGTTATGCCACCCCACACTAATACTGAGCCCCCGCCAAACGGAACTCTGGGAGCTAGGCAACAGTTAATAAACCGTTCATTTCCTCTTCTCCACACTCGAACGCGGCCGTCATTACCAAAAATTGTACATTTTGACTCGTCTGAGAACATTACCTTACGCCACTGTCTCAGCTGCCAACGCCTATGGTCTCTTGCAAACTGCAATCTGGCTCTCTTATGACGCACAGTCAATCTCGGCACTCGGGCAGGTCTCCTAGATCTCAATCCAGCTTCCCGGAGTCGATTTCTAACAGTCTGATCCGACACACGATTTCCAGTCGCCTGGCTTAGGTCGTTTTTGAAGTTCTCTAGCAGTTAAAAATCGATTACGAAGTGCATTAACTCGTAAAAAATCGATCTTCTATGTGCGTGGTAGATCTCGAGCGGCCTTGTCCTGGCGTCTTTGAAGAGTACCTAGCTCCTGATGTCGGTTCCATAATCTTGAAATTACTGATTGACTCACACCTAAGCGCCTACCCACTTCTCGTTGGGAAACTCCCACTTCTATCAAAGTAACAGCTCTACTGACATCACTCTCAGACAAAATCCGTCTAACACCCGCCATAACAATAAAAAACACACAGGCCTAACTATAGAAGTCTAATCCAGACTGAACGAGATCAACTTCTGACAAAACTGAGTCTGAACCTTTCCTTATCTCATTCTTGTTTGGACATGATATCGAAATAATCGCTCTTATCTTTTACTGAATTGGTCAGAAATAAACAAGAATTATTTATCTTTGCTACCGAGAGGTTCCTTTATCAGTGTGCAAAGTTCAAACATTCTTCTGTTATTAATACTTGTTTTACAAGACGCAATCAAAGTGATCCTTTAATTGTTTTGAGGTGTGTATTTTGATGGTATGTATCTTAAAGTGTACATTTAGAAAGTATAGCATTGTTTATAATAATTTGCGTATTAGAATTTTTTTTATATTGTAACGTAGTATATACTAATTTTCAAATATGCAACAAGAGAATTATGTATATAGTGCGGTAATTTTGCATTGTGTATAACTAGATCGATAATACTCATATTAACAGTGAAGTAAATACAGAATAACATGTACATTAATATAAACATTTCACTAAGCTGTAAAGGTATGCGTATTGTATAATTATAGAAAATAGTTAATTTGAATTATTTTCCGTAATGGGTGCACATTTTAAAAACATTCTATAATGATCAACATCACTCCCTGCCTCCAGTAATGCAGCTCGCTCTGAGCATTAATAGCATACTTCCTGGCCTTAACTGTCACCGTATTGATCGTCAATGTTGAGGCGTGAATACACTTAGCTCTTATCCTTCACTTCAAAACTCCATTAAGAAGATAACCCGTTAAATCAATAGTGATCTTCTTTATTGCAAACGTATGCACAATAACTATAAGTGTGTTTTATACAGTTTAATTTAAAAATGGACCACTATTAAATATTTAAAATTATTTCTTTACTAAAAGATATTTTTCCATTTACTTAAAATCTAAATCTTTGTTATAGTATACTTTTGAAACAAACTTTTATTTTAGTTTATTGGATTAAAACTGTGCTTAAATCAACTTAATAGCTTCATAATTTTCCCTAAACCATGTTCTTGACCGTTAAAACCCAACGATCATAGGGCTATTATACAGATTATAAAACTAATATTAAGTTAGAAAGGGTTAGTTAGTAAATTAAAGCTATGCATTCTGTTTGATATATATATATATATATATATATATATATATATACTCTTCGAAGTAGTTTATAGTGTACATAAAAACAGAAACAAAAATTCAGTGGTCATGTTTAATTTTCGAGTTGACACAACCCTTCATCAGAACACACTGAATTAAAACATATAAACAGAACTCAAACCAAAAACAAAAGACATAACCAAAATAAAATTTTAACAAATAAAATATATATATATATATTGAACGTTGTAAACTCAAAAGAGACTACAGAAAACAGCAGAGAGTATTTTAACATATTGTATATCTTTTTTAGAGTAACTTTATTGAAGAATGCATGGCAATTACGATAAAGGTTCGAATTTTTAAGATTTAGTATTCGAATGAAATAATTTTATCCAATACATATGGAGTCGCAATTGTTCCCCTTTAAAAAAAGATTTATAATTTATGAAAAGCCTCCTTGTAGTCTACACATGGTGTTTCCAATGATATTGGGACAGAAAAAAAAGTCTGACACTAAATCCATTTTATTCATTTTATTAAAATTACAAAAAAAACACTCCATGCAAACAGGAAAGTAAAAAATAATACTAACAATTTGTTCAGACTCGAACAAAATGAGAGATTTTGGAACGTTTGCTGTAATAATTTTGTTTTACTTTCTCTTTCACATTATGTGATTATCTAACGTGTTATAGCGAAGTAAAAAAGTCTTTTTTACCAGCTTTGCATTTTTGGAACACTTGCCTCTAAGGGAGAGTTCCAAAAATTCTGAATTTTATCGGAAACGATACATTTGCCCGATATCAATTCAGCAAAGAGAGTTTTTATTCACGTCCTCTATCAAACCTGAAGTATGTGAACTTTTTATCCGTAACTATATACTATAGATTATAAAACATTGATATATTATTATTCGTCCATTATTTAATGTGTATAAATAAATTTGACTCATTTATAATATTTCATCATTTATAAAGCAAAAATTGTTTTGATACTTTTCAAATTACAGTTGTCAAGAAATACCGATGGGCTGAAAAGAAAATTATACGTATAATGTAAAAAAAGTGCAGAGATAGTTTAACTTAATGGCCGATTGTAAAAATAGTCCAAACGTTATCTTGAGAAGTAACACTGTACAACCTCCTGGTACAAAAACAGTTAGAGCAATGAATAATTGAATGCAATATCGGAATTGGTATATTCGCAAAATAAGTAGAAAAACAATGCGAATAAAGTAACAATGAAAAGTAGGCTGGGTATCCTTCAATAATTTTAGCTAGTGTACTTACACTCATACGTAATGATGGATATAATTTTGGTGTGTTTTTATAAAGAAACAATCCGGTATGAATGAGAATAAAAAAAACTTTTTCTTACATTTTTTGTGTTCTTTATTATAAAAAGAATCACTTAAGTAATCACATGTTTAAGTATACAATAAAAATATTATAATAATATTTTAGTCTCAAACTAATATAATATGTAAAATTCAAGTTGAAAATTAAATTAAACATTTCATTCTATAGGAATATTACTGACAAGTAAGTAATCGTCTGGCATTTCGTATTTAGCATTTATCTTTGTCCTACTTACAAATTGTCTATAAATTTGGTTAAATTTTATGGTTACATTGGTTTCAAATATTAAGAACAAAATTGTATTAATTTCAGAAATACAAATTTTAATTCTTGCAATTATATATTAATAATTGCAACTAATAATCTGACCATAGAGAACAAACATAGCGTATAAACCCTGACCAGCAAGTGTTTTCAACATATCTATGTGGTTGAAATGCTGTATTCAAATACTTTATTGTACATTTTAACTTTTATAGTTATGTAAATACTTTTATATGGGAATATCACCAACTTTATGATCATAAGTATCTAAAAAAAAGACCTGCGTCCGCCTTGGATACAGCTTAATTAATTTAACCGATATAATACCCGTACTAGTTTTGATTTATTATGAATAAAATGAGTGTAACCTAATCAATTTTCTAGTAAAATCTTACTTATATGTCATTAATTACAGTACAATAATTACAGTAAAATTGGTAATTGAGACTTATTTATATTTTGTAAAAAAAATCAAAATCAGAAGAAATAAAATGTTCTGTCAACTTTGAAGGGTTTGCAACTATTTAATGTTATGAAAAGAAATTTATTATACTGGTTTAATTTGTGATTGTTACCTAATCGTGTAGCACTTTTTAACCCATTTGACCAAGGAACTATACGAGGTTCTGTACACAATTGTATGCAAGTGTAATTAAAATTGTATAGAAAAGTTAAATAGCACTTAAATAGCAAAGATAATGACAAAAATGTTCGGTTAATCGGAAACAATAATTATCAAATTAACGGTAAAATACTAAGACAAAAATATAACATAAATTACATATAATTATCGACGTAATTTAAGAGGGTGAAAATTAAATACGTTCGTTCCTTTTTCGAGTATGAAAATTTAAAAATAACAGGAATTAGATTTATCGTATGGCTTCAAATTTATGTGACGTGGAGGTCAAGTTTAGCTAAGGCATATGGCGTCGTTGATCGGCATCTGATGGTTCATCAACGTTCTAAAATAGACAACTTCAGTAATAAAATACATTTATAAAATAATATATACCATTATATTGATCGTGTAAAAAGATTTCTTATTCCCAAACACTCGATTGTTCCTGAAATCTCAAAGAGTAAATCAACCTTAAATGATGGTATGCATACAATCGATTTAACCTAATAACATAAGGCTATGAAAACCATGTGAGGAAAAAGAATTTAAAAAGATTGATTATGATGTAAAGGGTTAATAATTATATTGATTGCTAGCGTTTGGATTTATCCAGTTCCAAGAGGTCACAGATACCAGAATTGTATTGAATAGAAGACAATTATCAAGATTGTAACCTATGTCTATATAAAGAATTAGAAGAGTTCGTTGTTCTATATTTCTCTACAAACAGCAAAGATCAACTTATGCGATGTATGGTTTATGATGTTCGGGTAACAACAAAATGAACTAAATATTTGCAGTTTAAACTGGCTCTCAATTCTTTAAAAGCGGCTTAAAAATGTTATTACAAACTAGGAGTAACATCCAAGAGCAACTCGAAACTTGGTAGGTTAATCCACTTATCTCTCTTGCTCAGTATTTACTCTGCGACTTCTCTAGATAGAAACTTTTCACGAAAACTTTAAACTTATTTTTTTTATGATGAGATATGTACTGATTTATTTGTACTCTTATTTTCCTAATATAAAAAAATATTCCTGTAAAGAATAAATTTGTTTCATTCAGAAAAATTTAAGCATTAAGTTGCATTTAATCTTTTTGTATTTAATATTATTTATCTTATATCTTATTGTATCTTGTTTATCGAATCTCTTAATTAAGAATTGGTCTTTATATATTGATACATACAAAATGTATTATAAAAGCTGTATTTGTTTTCTTCTATATGATCTGAGTTGTTAAATATCATAACATTACGGTACTCCAGTCTTTTTCTCGGGCGATGAATTTTGTATAATCCTTAAAATACTTTTAGAACAAGTTGTCTTAATAACAATAATGTCTTAATAGGTATTCTAACATTTTTCTATATATCAAGATGTACCCGCTTTTTCCTTCCAGTTTGATTTATTTAATCATGTAAATTTTAAATATAATTTTAAATTCTTTGTTTATACGTTCATTTGTTAGTTTAGCACTTAAACCTTCGTAAACATCTATTTCTAGAATAGAATTTTAGGATAGAATAAACTTTATTTCTCATAAATATGCACTCATTACAAAATATTCAATACAAATATACAACAAATATAACTGAAAACCACATACATAGCAAAATAATCTTGTGCATAGCACGCGATTACAGAGTATATCAGTACTGGCTGACCTTGACACATTAACATTCATGCCGCACATACATACATACATATACCGAGAAACAAAAGTATTGGCCTCCAAGGCAAAGCCTGTTTTGAGGCATTTACGTAATCATAGAAATAAAAGAACTAGCAGAGATAGAACAACAATTATACATCTTCAAATATTATAACATAATACTAAAAACCCTCTTTCCAACAAAATTGATTCAGATTCATATTTGTAAGATTAACAGATAAATCACACATACACTAATTATATAAAATAAATTATAATTTATAATCCTCATTATGTCTGCTTCTATTTTAAACAAATACTATCCATTGTACAATTTCCTACACCCACACATACATTTCACTATCATTCAACAATACAACATTTCATACATAACTCATATAATACAAAGACAAAATACTATTATTTCATCATTAGTGTTTATTATTAAACCATGGCTATTAACAGTGTACATCCCTCCCACTAGCTTTGTACAATAAAACTGGACATCAAATCAGTACATAATATATATTTAAAAACATTTAATTTGCATTTCATAATCATCTTGTTCGATATTTAGTTCAACATTTTGTATCGTAGATATAAACGGAAAAATTAGAATTTTAATAAATCAGTCTTTTGCGAACTGTTAATTTTAATAAATTCTACAATGCTTCAGGAAGACCCTTACAAATTTTATTTCGTTTTTCGTTTACTTTGTCTTATCTTTACATGTGGCCGTCATATCTAATCTGAAGATGCATTATTATTTTAGATGTATATTTTGCACGAAACTGATAGGAAAAAGCTTTCAAAATTTAGAAATGTCATTTATCTTGTAAACTTTTAGACAAATAATATTGTTTTAAGCATATTTCTTTTGTAAAATAAGGCCTTGATTTATTACGAATTATTCCCCAATTGTTTTATACAAATTAACCTATGATGTTTTACTGTTTTTATATGTATTTAAGTCTAACCAGCCACCATCTAAAACTTTAAAGTTATAGAAATTCTAAATTATGCTTTAATCTGCTTTAAAATATCAACAAAATTGTGTGAGTTTGAAATTTAAATATTTATTCGATCGGAAGGTATAATTCTGTCCCCTAAAAACCAAAAAAATGGGAGTTAGACAATAAAATATTCAAGATGGAAATTTACTTTATATAATAAAATTGCTTAGCTTTATGTATTAAAGAACTTAGATAGATTTGTAGGTAGTAATTATGTGTCCCTCAGTAAAATGGATGCGGTAGATTGGCTACACTAAAATATTTTGTTTTGAAAAACTCTAATAATTAAAATGTATTAGGTATACCTATTTAGAAATACCATGCATTTATTGTTAACAATGAATGCAGGGTTGTTATTATCTGGGTTATAATAGTTAGCCACAAGCTGCGAGACTTCGCCATCTTGTCGAGCAGACGTCTCGTGCTTACGCTCGGAGGTGGTTTTATGGTAGAAGCGGTTTATAGCTGAGTAGTATAAAATTGCAGTTTAAGAATAGTGCAATGCTCGTAAGTGTAGTAACTGTTTCCAGGTGACTAGACTTAAGTATGTACATTATGCGCGGTACTTAATAAAGTTATTTTTTTTAATACCGTTATGTTTTTGTTCTGTTACGAAACTGGTACAATCATAGTGTTATTGCTGGGATATGCATTGAAACAAAATAAATACATTTTTTTTCCTTAGCCAATAAATTAATAACATAAAGGTAACCATTTTTTCCTAATTAAAATAGAAACATACGAACGATGAGAAAATATCACAATGAACTATACCAAAAATGTTTTGAATTAAGTTCGTAATATACTAATTTATTATTTAGCACTGAAAAGGGTGAATACTTTAGTATTTACGCCTAAAATCATTTTTTTCTGATATGGTCCATGCTATAAACAAATGCAAAAATATAAAAAATTTATATTTTAAAATTTTATTGAAGAAAGTATTGAAAAGCATGAATTTTCATGTAATTTTAAAATCTTTTTAAAGCGACATAACTCCCAAAGTAAGTTTCGGGTTTTTCTAGTACAAGATAGTTACAGGTATAAATCTACTGACAATTAAGCTAAATATATAAAATAAGTTCATAAAAATTTTAATTAAATACTTTACATTTTTATTAAGGAAATATCAGCTTTAGTTCCGTAATTTAACGTGAAAATATACGTACTTTCAGAAAACGACGTTTAAATGGAAAAAGCGAACTAAAATGGTACTTTATTTATTACTAACTGTATTTCTAAATTAAGCCAAAATATTGAAATTTTCTGTAGGCGACTATATCTAAATTCAATGTATTGTAAATTTATATATGCAAATATAATATATATATATATATATATATATATATATATATATATATAATGGTATATTATTTACCTATTCAACGGTAAAAATATATTAAATTAATAAATCGGTCTGGTTTTACCCAAAAATTGCCAAAATATATTTTTGTATATATGAACTCAACGCCCGAATTGAATATATCCTTCTTAGCATTTCCTAAGTGAGAAAAAACCGGTGGCTTAGAGCATTTTAAAATTTTAGCATTTCTACTGTGCTTAGAGATTGTGTCTATCACATTGCGGTGCACTCAATTGTGTACCTAATGAGTCCACCACTTCACCTATTTATAGGTGTCTCTGATGTCGAAACGATGTAAATTTTTCGTTTTGAGCTTCTTCGTTGTCGACTTTCTTTGGATATCTTCAGGCGAACATGACTCCAGATTCCAGGAGTGAAATCTGAGACAACGTCAGATACCACACGCTGCAATAAAAGAATTGTGAACTGGAGCTAAAATCGACAATAAATTGAGTGAACTCTTCCTACCATAGCTATTTTAATAATATAGTCCCAGATGCATTAGCATGGTGTGATAAAAAAAGGCATTAAAATATAGTTTCTATTAATTATTCTTAGGGAAACAAAAAACTGGGAATAAACTTCTTATCCTAGAGGAATCTTCTCGTCCATACATATTCTATTTTGCCTGATTACACTAATCGTATATGAATATTAAATTAATTAAATGAGTATATTAAATGAATTCGTGTTAATGTTTATTAATATTGTTCTTCAGCAACCACTATGTTCATATTAATGGTTACCCATTAAATATTTATTACTAAAAGTTCAATAACAGAACATATCCCATTACGTTTTATTAAATATAAGTTGCAAGACATAAACTTATTTTATGTATTGTTCTTAAAAATTTAAATAGTTCTTAGTAATCAGCAGAATGATATAACACAATTAGAAAGTTGCAAATGGTAACATAATGGTAAGATATTCCATTCATAGTAAGAACACTTTAGTGAAGGTAGTAATAACCAGATTCAAATCTAAAATTACCAGTAACATAAGTTAGTATTCTAGACATGGGAGCTGCCATTGAAAGTTAACTCTAACGTGCGACAAGGGACCGCTGTAAGTAACAAAGTTACAAGGCAATGTAGTAGTCTAACATTTGCGTGACGTCATCTCTTGTTAAACTGTAATGATTTTTCGTGTTCTCATTCATGATATTTTGTCTAGCTTTTTATATCATGTATATATATATATATATATATATATATATATATATACACACAATGATTCTTATGTAACTTTATTGGTAAATGATCTATAAATTAAATATGATAAAAACTAACTCAAAATTGTCTTGAGTATATACTATATTAAATTTAAACAAACTCTCCAATAATATAAAGTTTTTATTTTTGTGAGGCCTTTCGTACTCAATGAGTACATCTTCGGACACACAACTTAATAAAATTAATAATAACAATAGTAACATAAAAAATTGTGTACAAAATAAAAACATATATCATTAAAAATACAAAGAGGTAATATTCTATGACAGCACATTATGTTATATGTATATGTAAAAATAAAGTTTACATTTAGTTTTATCAAATAAAGTAACGGTGAATTTTGAAAAGGCCCAGGTTCGTTGTTTACCAGATTATTTTGGTCCTTTTTTATAAAAATTATTTCCTAAACATCAAGGAATTTTATATCAAGAATGTAACTCAATACTATGTAATTAAAATGAGATATGTATGTGACCTTTGATGTAACAATATAATCTGTAGAGTTTTAAACTGTACAAACTTATGGTGCAAGGGGTAAAATACACGCTTTCGTTTCAGTCTATAGTTTTTAGGTGTTGTGTTTTTTCACTAGATCTTTTAGGAAAAAAAGGTAACAAAATAGGCATTCAAGCGTAAAAATATAAAATTGCCACACCTGCATTAATCTTTTATGAATTATCCAACAATAATTATATTGAAACTGTTTTTTTCCTATTCCGTATATAAATACGATTTTCAACCACTTAGACAGCTTATTTAACGCATTGCTATCCGACTACTAGTATAACACGGACGGCTAAAAGGAGAATTTTCGATGGTTGTTTGGGACCTGGCACTAGGGTGGTTTCAGGGCCGTGATCCAGGTTAAAAATTTTAGGATAAATTCATTTCTGATGCATATTTACTATTGTAAGCAAAAGTTTGTTTACTTTTTAATATAAAAAAAAAATAATACACATAAGGGAATAGGTAACATTTTATAGTTCTAAAGATTGATTAATTTTATACCTTAGGTATCAAGGATTGTTATCAGGGTGATGACAAAAAATTATCAATACGTAAAGACATTTCTTGTGACAATAACTTTTTTATGGCTTTATGCCAAACTTCAACTTATGGAGGTAAAGGTTTTCTAGCCCCTCGAGTGTTAGCTTTTGCTAAATTTCAGCCAAAGATGTTGGTAAAATTATTTTATCTATTTAAACATTGCTTTATATTGTTTTATTGTATGTACAAATCCATATTATCCGAACATCTTATTTCGTGCTGTCTCTGGTTACAAGAATTTAATTCTTGTTATACCATGTCTGAATAGTTAAATACCGCAATTGTAGGATTATAATATTAAATAATTTAATTAGTTTGTTTTCTTTAGTGGAATGAAATGAAATGATGAAGTTACAGAAAAGTGTTAAAGTAAGTTTTACCATCATGAAATACTACGTCAAATGTAAAGTTTGTCCACACCTTAAGCAGGAAAACCTTGCTCAGTTAAAATTAAACTTGATTTGTTGGTTGCGAAATTAAGTTCTGATCGAAAATGAATGAAGTTAATGTTTTCTAATCTTAAAACATGAAGGCTGTTATGATTTATTAAAACAATATAGAAAAGATAAAGTGATTTTGAGATTAACACATTGAGTACATTTAACTTATTTTTAACCTATTATTGTTCATTGTGCATTATGGTGCTGCAAGTGAGAATTTTGAATAAGTACAGAGAGTTATCAGAATACACGTTCAACTGCTATTTGTAAAATACTTAAATACTAGTCTCAAAACAATATTAAAAAAGTAAAATAATTTGTGTTACATATTTATAACATTTTTACTATTTCATGTTCCATGTAGTTAATGCATCGTGTTAACATCAATAATAAGATATAGTTATGAACATTAGAATAAAACTGAAGTTTTTTTTTGTATTTATTTTAAAGATATTTTAAAATACATACTACACTATAGGTCACAATTACGTATTAATAACTCATACTGATAAATCATAATAACGTAACGATAATAAATAACTATATAGTTTAATACACTACATAACACAATTGCTGTCGTTCATAATCTTACCATAGTGCTATGAAAATGGAGATACTTGCAAAATTCTTATGCGCGATATAAAATACGTTTAAGTAATAAATTTCAGTTACAGAAATGTCCTCTTTTATTTATGTGTAAAATATTGGTTAAGACAAATTTAGTTTATTTACAGTTATAAAAACCAATTTGTCAATATAATACCATGACTTGAAGGTTTGGAAAAGTTTTTGTCCGTATGGCTCGTAGAATTGAAATTGTGCATTTCTATATATGACAAACAATGAGATGGTACATGTCACTCCATGGCATTCGGTTGACATTAGCGAATATATTTACGTTTTTCATATAGGATCGGTAACAAGAAATACAGAAATAGATAACATTGAAATTAAACTCAGTTTACATATAAATCAACAAGGACCCGAAAGAGATTCAACAAGTTTGGAACAACAGTTAATAGTGACTTATGATTTAGAGTTTTATTATTGAAATACTGATAAAAACCCATTTTAATGAACAAATATATGAAGACATTATGTGGTGACAAAAATTGTCAATACGAAGAGATATTTCTTCATTCATCAAAAGATATTTTGAAGTATATATCATATGTAAGCTTTAAAATTTGGCATAAAACTTAATTTCCACAAGAATGAGTATTTTGATGAGTGATTTTCTTGTCAAATTTGTTTTGTATAATTGTATTTTTGTCTATTTATTATTCTACCAACGAGTTATAGATCTAAAATTTAGCATATAACCTCAGAGAACCCTACTAAAAATTAAATCAAAGTTAAACATAATACCCTATATACTCAGATTTATTTACCCTAAATGGTATTCTATTCAAAGTATAAATCTTAATTATTGTACTATTGATAATTCTAGTACATATTTTATTGAAAAAACTATTACACGTATTAATGATTTCTGAAGAATTTAAAAGCTGTTTATTATATTTTCCCTACCATAACACTGTTTTTTTTATCTACTCTATAGAAAAGTAATGAAAGGAACACTTACTACGAGGATGAGGAAGAGTTTTGCCTTATGATAAATCGTATAACAAAATCATTTAATAAATAATAGATTTTATAAAAACATATTTCTGGAGTTTTATGCGTATGGAATAAATTTCCAAAATCTTCATAGCAGCAGATATTTTTGTTTCCCTATAATTTATTTCAGTACAAAAATAAAAACTACTTTTACATATTTATCATGTGTATTAATAATACGTTTGTAAATAATAATTTAACCTTGTTATACTAAAAATTATTGGTAACATGTTATATATTAAATATTACTTAACATATAAATCACTTTATTATTTGCTAAAAATTAATGCAGCATATAACTTATTAGACATGACATGACTTATATTAGATATAACTTATATGTATATGTTTATAAATGTGAACAACAAGCCTATCCTTCGTATACACCGTTGTTCAAAGTATTCAGAGCACTAAATATGGAAAGAAATGAAAAATTAATGTTATAAATATTACTCCTATATATGGATATATCCTGATATGTATGTAGTTATTGTAACTTTCAGGTAAAACCGTGTTGAATAGTTATAGTTACATCAGGTGTATAACATTTTTTTGGTGTTTCCAGGATTTTATCTTCAATAAGGAATATTTTTCTTTACCGGAAAACACCTATATGTTATGTAGAACAGAAAAGGCAAATATTACGGGCACACAAAGAATTACATATAAGCATTTCATTGGAGAAACTTCCAATAACATATGAGGAAAACAGTTCACGGTTGCCTAATATTGTAAATCCGTCAATGAATATTCAAAATAAACGTTGTTTATAAGAAATCATGACTATATGTATGAAAATTAAAAAAAAACTATAAAATGTCAAACAGCAGTTCTATGTCAGCTCTTCAGTCTGACCGTCTCTACTATAATTGTTAGAAAAATCCTCCTAGGATCTAAAAGTTTCCTACATAGATTCTTGTTTATCCTTTTGACTTTGAGATCCAGAGTTTACAGAGAAGTCCAATCATCTCTTTGATTGTCTGCCTGTGAACCAACCCTTTCTTCACATTATGTTATTGGATCGCTATACATTATGTTTTATCAGTTTACAATCACATAAAACAAGAGTCTACTGAGAAATTTTAAAGCGTGTAATTTATGTAGGCGATTAAGTTTGCCATAACGTTGATATAATCCCTTCGTACTTTTAGAGGTCTTAATAATTATACCAGGCATAAAGCCCCACAATAACTTTTATGTGAAATACTAATTAAAACTTTAGATTTTTTTATCCAGAATTAATACACTTTCGTAACATTGTTTGTTGTTCTTCAAAGTTTGCGTCAAGCCTTTGGTTCTGATTAACATTGTTTATGGCATATACTTTTCTGAGAAAATAATTTATGTCGTGATCACTGGATAGCCCAAATTAATGTATCCTACTTACTACTGAATTTTAATGGCATAGTAAAATACCTATTCCATGATCCGGTTACGAGCGGTTATGAATCTGAAATTTAAGTGCGTCGTGAATTATTTTATTTCTCCCGTTTATTTACTACTCTTTGCAGAAGTAATGTGTACGCCCTGGATATATAACTGATTTTAGTGTTTACTGCGAACTTGACCTGACTAACAGAGCAACAATATTAAACTCATTCCAAATCAGAATCAGAATATTCCTTATTCGACAGCTTCAAGCTTAGAATAGACAAAAATGTAATGTTAATGACAGTGTTCACATCAGAGACGTAGCTCATTCCGTGTATTCCTACAAGCAATAAGCTATACTGGATCCCTTAGCAGCCAGCGATGAAGCCATGTCCTTATCTAACCTGGTAGCCCTCTCTTCACTTCCGCTGGGAGAATGTTAAAGAGCTTTGCTCCAGTATAGGTTGGTTTTCTGAAATAGAGTGAGGGATTGTGGTGGGACAGGTTGAAGATGCTCGCACCCTCCGAATTGTGCGTATGGATGTCGCTGTTTCTCATTAGGTTCTCAAAAGCCATGAATGCCCAACTATTATGGGTTTTGTTTAGCCCGTAAATTTGGATCAAAATTATATCCTCTTGAATATCCATGCAAACTTTTTAATTGTTCGATTACTGTCACTATCGTTGCAGTGAGCGTATATTTGGAGATTGTCATCATAGCGTGGAATTTTGAGTAAGTCAGTGCTGTGTGTATATCAATAATGTACAGTGAAAACAGTAAGGGGTCAAGAATAAACCCTTGTGGTACACCGCATGTGGCAGGTTCCACTTAGATTTGTTGTCATCAACCACAAACACACTCCTTGCCTTCCACTAAGACAAGATCTCACCTACCACATAACTTCAGCCGAACATTCCATAAATTTCAATTTTTAAATCAATAGAATATGATTTACAGAGTGAAAAGCCTCATAGAAGTCAAACAAGACTAGAAAAATGTATTGTCACTAAACCACGGCAACCAGGATGTCATCCGTTATTCGCAATAACGCACCCTAAGTATTGTTAATATAGTATATACAATAAAATATATGATATTTAAGAAAATTATACAACATATAATGAATTTGTTACAATTTGTAATCGATTTTTGGGGTTTATCTATTGAAGATGCAATTAAAAATTAACAAATAAATTCTTTTATAATATATAAATATGTAAAGAAGTATTAATTACATTTCTAAAAAATACATGAACAACAGTACTGCAAAAAACATACATTTATTTTTTATAAATTCAACAATAAAGTTTTTTCTATTGGATAATAATTTCAATGAGAAATAAGTATTTGGAGAACGATAACAGCAAAGCGCTCAATTATGTAATTGGGGATTAGCAATTAAATAAAGCCCTGGTACATCAATAATGCACTTTTAATCCTTTAATATTTGACTGATGTTGTGTTCATGTAAGCTTGTGGTTTTTTATTACCGCTTCTGTTGATATAAGCCTGATCCCTTAATTATTTGTATTTTTATATTTCTGTTTTTGCACTTTAAAAGTATAAAAATGATATAATGTGAATAAGACGATATAGTATGTTGTTTAGTATTCCAATACAAATTTATACAACATGACAAAAAATCTTATCTTTATCTTGTTGAGTAACTACGTTCTTAATATTGAAGACGCTTTCAGGTCCATGGAGAACTCAAATCTTTAATGACATGCAATGTATAGGGCAATGTATAGGGTGGTAGTGTAAAGTGAATAAGAATCCAAACGTTACAAGAGAGTCTTTAAATTATTACAATTAAAGTCAAATATAAAACAATGTATTTCATGCCAATGTCATTCTCTTAAATGTATATGACATAGCAATACAAACATACTTCTTATGTGTAAAGAGTTCCATTACAAAAGGACGGGAGACAGGATAAAGCAGCTAGTCTTCGCAATATCAAGAAAGAAAGCATCGTCTAAAATAAAATTTAATGCACATGTTTAACTTTTTGGGGATCACATCATGTTTTGACAAAATTTTCATTACGGTCTACAAAAGGTACTATACTGTTTAAGACGATAAAGGTAGTAGTATCGGGTATTTCAGTTTTAAACGTTTTTCCTTAAAGCAAAGCTTTATTTAATAGTTAATCAGTGGCATTTTAATCATCTAATTTGATGTTTTTGCTACATGTATAACAATGTTATTTACTTCTGGCAAACATAAATTTATGATACTTGGATTATTGAATCCATCCATCGGATAAATACTTGAGATATCACGCTACATTTTAAGGGCTGAGATTGAATTTATGTATTTTAGTAACTTAAATTAGTTTTGGCAGTTTTTACAAATTATACGATAAAAAACATAACAGAATTATTGAACTAAGTTTGGAACCACCTGAGTGTAAAGATACTTTTATTAATATAAGACCTTTTAACCATATATAAGATTTAATATGACAAAGTAAACATACAAATTTTAGTTTTTTTACATTAGGTATGTAAAACTTTAGCTTTATGATAGTAAGTATAATATGATTGAATATGATGTATTATTTATTAAGAACAAAATAAATTAACTCCAAACTATTATAAACACCTCTACCTATCTCGATCAACATGTGTCTGCCTCTCACCCTTAAGAGGGCAAACTAATTAGCTGTCGGCCGCGCATCTGAGGCTCAGAGGGATAAACATAACACTAAGTGTTATAGATAGAAACTTGTCTAGAATCTAATGATGTTTTAATTTGGAAACCTAGATTTTTAGTGTCTTTATTATAATAAATTTTTAAATATGCAATTATGTTAGTACCAATGGCTTTTGATTTTTATAAAAAATAATGTTTCTTAAGGGAAAAATATAGCTTACTTAATAAACAATATAAGCAATTATTATTAACAGAAACCAAAGAATAAATTAATTTTTAATTACAACATTTATAGCCACATACAATTTTATCATGTACAATTTTAATACAGGTACAGTAGATAAAACTTAAAAACATTTCATACAAACTCAGCAAAGCATATTACGTGATATGTAGTATACTGTGCAGTACCAAAATACTACCTTGTAGTATACTGTGCAGTACCAAAACCCTACCTTGTAGTATACTGTACAGTACCAAAATCCTACCTTGTAGTATACTGTGCTGTAACAAAAGACTACCTTGTTGTATACTGTGCAGTACCAAAATTCTACCTTGTAGTATACTGTGCTGTACCAAAAGACTACCTTGTAGTATACTGTGCAATACCAAAAGCCTACCTTGTTGTATACTGTGCAATACCAAAACCCTACCTTGTAGTATACTGTGCTGTAACAAAACCCTACCTTGTTGTATACTGTGCAATACCAAAACCCTACCTTGTTGTATACTGTGCAATACCAGAATCCTACCTTGTAGTATACTGTGCAGTACCAAAATTCTACCTTGTAGTATACTGTGCAGTACCAGAATTCTACCTTGTAGTATACTGTGCTGTACCAGAATTCTACCTTGTAGTATACTGTGCTGTACCAGAATTCTACCTTGTAGTATACTGTGCAGTACCAAAATTCTACCTTGTAGTATACTGTGCTGTACCAGAATTCTACCTTGTAGTATACTGTGCTGTACCAGAATTCTACCTTGTAGTGTACTGTGCAGTACCAGAATTCTACCTTGTAGTATACTGTGCTGTACCAGAATTCTACCTTGTAGTATACTGTGCTGTACCAGAATTCTACCTTGTAGTATACTGTGCAGTACCAGAATTCTACCTTGTAGTATACTGTGCTGTACCAGAATTCTACCTTGTAGTATACTGTGCAGTACCAGAATTCTACCTTGTAGTATACTGTGCTGTACCAGAATTCTACCTTGTAGTATACTGTGCTGTACCAAAATCCTACCTTGTACTATACTGTGAAGTACCAAAATCATACTTGGTAGTATATAAAATCGATGTGGAACATTCACACGAAGGTGACTAAACGATTCATAATATTTATTTATTCACCTGCGTAAAATACTATTAATCCATGTAAAAATAATTTCAGCCTTTCAAGGAGGAACAACACTTGATATAAACAAGCAATAAAAAGTCACTTTTTATTCAGTACACGCTATGCCCACTAATTGTATGTTCTGCCTGAGTTAGGCCTTTTAGATAATTGGTTATGTTAGGAATATCAATGGGTTACCGCAATAGTTACGAAAATATTCCTGACAACTTAATTGGCTTCTATAAACTATAGAAGCTAATTAGGTTATTAGAAAATTTATTATGACGGCAACAAGAAGAAACTAATGAAATCAATATCCTGGAATGGAAAGTAAGTTTGGTAGTGCATTCATTTTATTCATATTTCCCCCAAATTATTCTATATATCCCAATACATGTTCTATTAAATGTTACTATGCTATAAACTTGCTAAATTATCATAGATCCATCAAAAAGGTTGCTTACATCCCGAAATGAAATGAAACCGATGTAACCAAATGCTGTTACTTAGAATGTAACATAAATAATATGCTACTATGACTAAAATATGACTTGAGATTAGTGCCCTAAATCCTTCCTTGTGAATCTCGACAGGAAGCGTTCCTACCCCAACCTTACTCGTCCAGAATATCCTGTCACTCCGGAAGCAGCGCAAAGGTCGTTAAAGGCCTAGGTACATTTTATACGCTTCTCCTCCTAAGAGAACATAAAAAATAAAACTTTTTCCCACTATCAACTCACATGGGTACTCTAACTCATGGCCTGGAGTAAAAATGAAATATTAAGTTTAGAAATGAATCATAAGAATTTATCTTTGTGCACTTATATTTAATATTTACATGAACTAGTTCTGTTAGTCTTGTTAGAGGTAGATAACTTATACGGTGTATTTACTCGTATTATCTTTTAAATGAAATTAATAGAGAGATTTCCCCTAATAAAAAAAATTAATCGTCATTCCCATCAATGTTTATTATAATTGAAATTGGAGGGTACATGAAAATTTTAAAACATCAAACGGTTTTCTCAGACCATGTGGTTTACCTTCCTACACGTAAAACCTGCCGCAATAAACGTAAATAAAAGTTTACATCGGTGTCAACCAAATACATATAAATTTAAAATGTCTATACAAATTTTATCATTCATGTACGAAATAAAATGTTTTGATTACAATAAGAATTACAATACATTATAACTATTATAACTTTCATTATATTCTTTTTCGAAGAGATGATAGAAGAAGAAAAACTACAATACTACACATATTTTAACCCATTATGAAATGAAATGTTTTAGTTTCAAAATATTTAATTCAACAAGTTAGATCAATATCACTATGAGTAACGCTATTTAAAAAAATGTTTTTGGGGATTTAATTGCTTCTCAAATTTAATTTCCTAGTAAACCTTTTAGAATGTTTAAAATTGTCAAAAATGCCAGGTTTTACACCAAGGTGTGAAATATATTTTTGAAAACATATATACAAATAATATTCGGACTCAGACGTGGGGAAAACCTGATTTCACATTTTGCCGTTATCTTTAAATGTCCAATTAAAGAAGCATTATTACCTTAGGTGTTTCTTTTGTCCAAAACCCATTGAGGAATAATTTTAAATGTCGGTATATTAATATAATCGAGACATTTTCAATGACGTGGGTACTACCTTTCATAAAACCTTATAAGACAAAAATTGCTTTGTCATATAAATTTCTTGGTGTATATAAAAAAGTAGTATATTTGTAACAACATTTCTCTAGATAAATATCTTTATAAAAAATAACATAAGACAGAAATAAAGTAATGAGGTTCACTAATCACATAAACCAGTTATGAGTAAACGATAGACGTCCTTTTCGAATTGAGGCTTAGAAACGTTAGCTGTCACTAAAACACATATAAAGTCAAACATCTGAGAGATAATGACAACACATACTTGCGAATCTGTTTGTACTCATTGTATTATAACTGAAATCTCCTGTTAAAGAATGTTCTTTTATCGATTAATTTGAATTGAAGTATTTAGTTTCATAAGTCTAGTATAAATAGTAGTAAAACTATCTACGAGACACCAGCGTAACCCTATTCACTATGAATGTATCATTTTCTGTAATGCTCAGCAGCAGATAGCCCTGCCAGGGAGTGGTTGTGTCTCCCGTGTGCTTTAAAGGCATCCTCATAGAATGAGTTAATTACGATAATCCAACCCTGTAGAGATAAACTAGAATAATGGCCGCTAATGAGGTTGATTATCTGTAACGACAGCTTACACTCCAGCAAAAGTTTCATTTCTGTTCTTACTTAATGTACATTATAAAAAGTATTATAAGGAAAACATAGAAGTGTAAAGAAAATCGTCCTTAACTTTTCAAATTGGTTTGAATTCAAATTTTTATTAATATTATAGGTAAGTTTGACATTATTAGCAGGCACTAAATGTACACTTGCAAAATAACCATTAGCGCCAAAAATGCAAATCTGGATAATCGTAACATATATAATGAAGTTTTTAAGAAAGTTTGAAAAGTTTACTTCATCTCTTCAACACATTCGACACTCAAAGTTTCGTAAGGGAACCATTAAGCATTCAACAGCAGATTTTTATAGTATTTGACACAACCTTTCCAAATGGAAAATCAGTTCAATTTTATGATAAGTTTCATTTACGATTTTAAAAATTTAACTTAAAAAATAATTATTGGCAAACTCACGTTAAAATGATTTACTCGCTTACCTTACTTCGAAGTTGGCCCCAATTAATCTGAGATAAAATCCATACTACACTTTAGATCGGTGAAGCAGATAGACATTCACTTGCGTTACTGACTTACCTATTATCAAATAAGTTTATGAATAGCGTAATGTGTGAAATTTGTCAAATACAGACATTGAATAAACATTATATGCGATTATGTACAATTGTTTTTTTTTATTATACTGGCAAAATTTAATAAATAATACGAGTTAGTTGTAGGGTACAATTCATTGATTTATAAAGTATTTATGTAATATATTAATAGATGTTATTGATAATGGAGATTTTGTTAATCACCTTTTATAAGTAGGGATGAACAGTGAAGTACATAAGATAATTTTAAACAGAAATTTTCCTTGACAAAATAAATTTTAGTCGTAAAGCACTCTAAGAATATTGAGAACGATGTACCATAGCTCTAATTCATTTATGCTGAATCGCGGTAGGAAGTAGGCTCTTGTTAACTAGACGCAGTGCGTGGACATTGTTTGTTCAGTTAGACCGGTCAATCAGCTGATCGAGCGACGGTGATACGTTCCGACCCGGCTCGCTGCAGAGAGAGAAAGCAGTCAGTCGAGTTTTGGAGTTTCAAGGAGAAGGTGTACCGGTCGAAAGCTGAAGTTTTCTTCCTCTAACCCTATAGTTGGGATTTAGAGTAATTATTTATTGCTTGTAAATTCAATTTCAAGTATTTAAATTTTTAGTGCGTTTTATTTTCCGATCTGCCTCCGAATCTTCAAAGTAGTAAGTCCCGTACCAGCGTATAGTTAATATCTTTTATTTTTATAATACTGTAATAAAAAATTTCTAAAGTTTCCCACCTTTCAGAGTCTGAAAATTTAATTCAATTTTTTGAAGTATTGTGAATTAAATTTTGGTCATAAAGTAAATATCAAGTTTTGTATTATATTAATTTTGAGTATTTTGAGAAGAGAACTTTTTATTTTGTTTTGTTAATTTAAACCATTTTTTTTGGAGAAGTATACATTTTTAGTTTAATTTTAATTTTAATACCTTTTAATCAGACTCTTAATTAGATTTGTTCGATTGAGTGACATTTTGAAGAAAATTGAATCAAAAGTTTGTAAACTTTGTAACTTTTTGGTGAACTTAAATTTCGGAATAAACCAAGTATTTCCGAAAAGTTGTTTTAATTTATAAAATATTAGCTCCATAAAAATTCAATATATGTACTATAAAAACGGTACAACGAAGTGCCATTAAAATAATCGGTGCATAGCGTCTGGAATTGCGCGGCTCTTCCATTAGGTCGGACCTCATTTCAATCGCCTTGTCTCCCTTATAATGGTGGCTGTTGGGCTGTATAAACCGCATCTTCTTCCCAATACAAGGCCATTATCATAAAAGAAATGGGGAAGGGGATTACACCATTAAAGCAACAGTGGACATATAACCATTCAATATTTTGTCGATGCGTTAGTTACATGAATTAAGGACATCCATAAACTCAAGTAGAACCATAAACAGTATTATATAAATAGGCCATGCTTCTAAATTACTTCTTCGACAAGAGTCAAATGGCATACCTTATGGCACAAACAGAAAATTACGGTACTCTGTGATATAAAGGTACTTTTTATTGGCACCATTTTGTTAGTAACTATGATTGATATTATATTATCGTACTAAATAATTAGTTCCCAAGTCCCATTCTTTACTCGCACTTATCCTTGATCTTCGTTTAAGAAAGATTTTAAAATAAATTTTTCTGTTACCTATGTTTAGTTGACTTCAAGAAAAAGAAAAATATTTTTTACTGTATTTTAGAATTCTTTAATTATTTAAAGGAATGTATGTAAATATTCATAAAAATAATTATTGATAATCTAATTAAAACTATCCTGGTGATTTGTTTTGTTTAGTCTGATTGTATGCGGAAATCGTACTCGTACAAAATTTCATTTATCTTCTTTTACGTACGTCTAATCAAGTAATCAAGAGAAATATATGGTAACTCTGTAAGCACTGTAGTCAACATCTATATCCCTTTTTTATAGAAAACGCGGTTCCTACAAGTTTGTCTCTGCCACTTAATACCAATACCGTGTTATCTTATTAGTTTGTTATTTGTATCATATTATTTGTTACAGTTGTATCGTGTAAATGTAAAAAGTAAATTTTTATCTTAAGTACAAAAATTAATCGCAAAATGTGTTGATACTTTCTAAAATCGAATACGCCTAGACTGCTTTTTATCAAAAATAAAATTACTTAAAGGGTAGGAAAGTTTAATGTAGAGATAAATCATAAAATTTATCTGACAATTTAATAATTTGGAAAAAATGTTAATATTTATGGTTTCAATCCATATTTAGGCGACACTATACACCTGCTGACACTTTCCGTTGAAGTTTGCCTCAGAGTCTGTAACATTCTGTTTAAATTTAATGTATATAACATTGCTTGATCGTTAGTGATGAATATAGCAAGTTACCATCTAACGTTTACTCCAGATTGCGCCAATGGCAAATATAAATCACGGAATACGTTTTAAATACTACACAAGCACTGTTTTCGAACCAAGTTTAATAAACAAAGGTGTGAATAATTTCACACAAGTTACATCAAACTTGTACGCTATCTTCATATTGCAATACTGAATTAATACCCTGGCTTAAACAAATAACAGAGATATAAATACTAACATGCCTCAACATTTAACAATCCATTCTTTTCTAGACTACCGTACAAAAAAAAATAAGCCGCAAAACTCTGTAAATGATTATTTTGAAGTATTTCATGGCAATTGGTAATAATTTCTACCATATACTGCACCACAAATAGGAAGAATCTTCCTCTAGAAAGACCATAATATTTTTCTCAGTTCTACATACCTGTATGTATATATATATATATATATATATATATATATATATATTTGTTTTCGTCGGAACACCAAGGTAAACTCAATTACAACACTGGAAACATCTTAGACCGAAAGTAATTGTTTATTGACCGATATAGCGTAACGAGAACTACAAACAAATATACAATTTTTTTGTATCGGGATATATTTGTATGGATTTGTCAAACACGTGTATTATGAACTCAACAAGTTTTAGACAAGTGAAGTATAATATAAGGCCAGGAGTATTCACGCTCTGATCTAAGTAATATTTCATACCAAATGTTTAGTTTATATTTCTTGTTCAACAAAACAATACAAACGTATTATGGAGCCAGATATAACTTAGACTGAAAATCTACCCTTTTTCTCCTAAGAAGAGTTCTCAGGTTTATGGATATATAGGATGATTAACGAAGGCATACAGAAACTGTGAGAGTTAATTTTACACGTAATAATAATGTAAACAGTAAATATAAACTTCATAACATAAAATATATGGGTCTGGAAATACGTCGTTAGTGAGTTACAAATATTACGCCCGAACTGACAGAATACATACATACTAAATTGACTTTTTCCAGTTCTTGAGATACAGGCTTCACTAATGATCTGATAAAAAAAACATGAAATATTGTACAGATAATAATAGGTTAACCTTCGAAAGAATGTCAAAGGATGATAACGTGTACAATATACAATATAGAAAATCTCATCCCATCCCCAAGTATCGCCCATTACACATTGTCGAGTAAATGAAGTTTCTCCACTGGAGTTTATGTCATATCTCTGGTGTATGTTTTTTTATCGCTGCAGCTACAGTTATTAAATAATAACCTCACTTTATGTTAAACAGTGGAGCAGTCATTATTTGTATTTTAGTCGTTGTTAGGTTAAAGCACACCATGTTTTTACGTTTCAACAAAGTAGCTCAAAGTTTAAATAAGACGGAGATTTACTTAAACCTACCAATTAAACTACTGTAAATTAATTCATTACTATTTCTGCTAGTTGCAACACATCTTAAATCTGTCACTTATACATACCAACACTGGGAATATAGAAAGCACGTCGGGCTGGAGAAATTTTTAAAAGTTGGCGACGAGTTAATGGAAAAAAATATTGATACATGATATATACGAGATAAGTGCTTTCACTAGTTATTCAGGACGTTACTTTTGGAAACTTCATGCAAAGCTAAGAAAACCACTAGTAAAAAATGTTATGTTTTTGTAATTTAATTAGTTAGGACAGACATTAAATGATGAATAAGTACTTTAATGAATAATTACTGCCAAATATTTAGGTGTGAAATATTTCAGAAATAAAGAACTTAAAGGTTATTACCTAATACTCCCTACCTAGGAAGTAAAAAAGATGTTCCATTACAATACTCTTTTTATTGCAATTGGCATTGTTCGGATCTTCCATTATGCTGCCTCTTATACAGATTTCCTTTATTTTATAGTCACTTAAAATTTATAGCAAATGTTAATATATTATTATTTGTACTATACAACGAAAAAGAAAAATGGATGGGCACTTCTAACAATCATGTAGTTTTCAGAGCGCTTGTCGGTCTTTACGGTAGGTTAAATAAAAAGTTCTTAAAAAGTTATCATACATTTATCTTGATTCAATCTTTGCTTTTAGGGTAAATGTTCTACATTCAGACTGTCTGAATGCTTGTGAGATAGTTCATGATATAATTTCTAGATTTGAGATTTATTAAATAATTTCCTCTTCCTCCAAATAATAACTATAATTCAAAAGATCAAACGGCAGTTCATTCATCCGTCTTCATTCTTTGCATTATAAAAAGCAATAAGGAACTTTTATTACATTCTTTATTACAAAAAATATTTTATTTTTATAAAAAATACAATTTTTATTTTGACTTCATATTCCGGGTAGGGTACTTGTAACTATTTGAAACTATGAAAAGGATTGCAATTGTCACCATTAAATTATATGTTATCATATAAATTTTAAATGAAATTAACTTTTTATTTTTACGTTATTAATCCTTTTAAACAATTTGTATGCACTTAGACTATAATAAATCATTACTGGTCTCTTGGGAGCCATTTAAACTAAAGATTTAATCAATCAAATTTGTCTATTTTACCAATGGCTTATTGACAATCAGGTGCTGTCTTGGTATTTAAAGTTAATTTATTTTTTTTTATTATTTTAGGTTTCCTCCTATCGTTATTATATTAAATTAACTGTTATAGCATGCTTATTTGATAATTTATAATCTTATAATAATATTAAATTAAGTAAAAAAACTTTTGCCAAATTATATTGAGGTGAAATGAATTGTAAAATATCTATAATGATAATGTAAAAGGACACGTATACGTTGCAGCTATGATCTGATTGTCATGTCCATAGTCCATAGTTATTAATAGCAAATTTATTAGCTATCCGCATAGTTATACTTAGAGATATATTTACAGAACTAAACAAGTTTATAATCATCGGAGTTGTCCTCTGTCAGACTTTAGACTTTGGAACTTGGACAATTCATACTCGCAAGACAAGTTAGGACAGGAAAATTAATGGGAAACTTGGAAGGAATTTGATAGGACTTGACTTATTATTGTCCTCAAAGTCCACATTATGATACACTACATTTTATCATGAACAAAGCAACTTAAAATAAGTTATTTTTTAATTTGTCACCAATATGTAACAGTGTGCTTACACAAAACTTAAATCTAACATCAAACATGAAAAGTTATAATTTTTCTTGTTCCAAGTAGTCATTATGAAGACGAAATAGAATACACAGTGTAAACTAGATTCACGGCAGTATGTGCCATAGTAGACATTGGCAAGTGTACGTGTTAACCTCCTTTACAATCTGCTGACTCAACCCTCGTGGGTTTACTACGTCCAGTTTGTACTGAAGTGTCTTCCATTTGTTAACTTGGTACACAGGTGCTTTATGTAACAGGGGTTTTAAATTCCTGTTTCGTATTGTTTTATTTAAACCCATAAACTGTTCCACCAGTAGCAAACTAGTCTTAATCACCTACACCTCAGGTTCAGATATTAGTTTGATAACAGTGGAGTAAAACTAGCACACACAATTGTTTAGATTTTATAGTTGATCTACATATGTTGCGTGTGTCACTCGCTATTTCATCCTATCCTAAAGTTGGGTGCCACGTGAGGCGTTATAGTTATGAAACATTTAGTGGAAATCAAGAGAAGCACAAATTACAATTTTACTACGGAAAAGTTCATAGTAGAAACGTTTTGACATTAAAAAGAAATAATTACTTAAAATAATAATAAGATAAGCTGATAGCAGAATTAAGATAACTCGAGGATTGGAATGGATTTTAAGCAAGAAAACGCTGTCGAAAAATCTAAAAATCTAAAATTTCTGCAACTAAACTCCTAAAGTAATGCATGGCCTGTTCTGTTTTAAAGTGAAAGCAAGTAAATTCTAAACAAAATGGTGAAATACTTGTTCTCGGTAACTGATACATCTGACTCGTTTGTATTTAAACTCAAAATGTTCTATAATATTAAATAAAGGAAAAAAGGTATCGGCTCATTAGTATTATTATAACATAGGTCAGTTTATGAGTAAATATGAAATGTGTAGGCTATGTAATACTAAGTATTATCTTATTACTAAAAAATATATGAATGAAAAAGTTATTCAAAATACAAAATTAAATTTGTTTTTGATAGAATTAAATTTTATAAGAAACTACCAAAATATAATTTACGTGTAATTGTAAAACCCAAAGATTATCCTTATTCTAATTTAGACCTTTGTACTATGACTTTTAAACTACACAATACACAGATACTATGGATTTATTGATATATACGATTATTAAAACATGAAATTTAAAATATTAAATATTTACTTTTAATTGCTAAAGGAAATTTAAAACTATTAAAAGTGCTAATATATGAATTTTTGTATGAATAATAAATATAAAATTATATAAATATCTGTGATGATTGATATACTAATGGACTATAGTATTTTCTGTGCGTGTGAACAAGTTGTAGAAAAATAAAATTATTATATTTACATGTATAAAATGCACCAATTTTGTATTGCATTTTAATTATTTGTAATAAAGTGAAATTGGCACGTTGAGTAGACAATCTTCGTTTCTGTAACATTATTTTGTGTGTGTGTCAAGAAAGTGGTGTTCTATTGATTCTGATGGAATAAATTAAAAATAATCCAAATCTAAATTACGTTTACACTATTATACACTAAATGATTAAAGTAGGTAACTAATAATATTTTATTAAATTGAAATTAGTCTTTTCAACCTATTCTAAAACAATACACACATTTTGTTACAATTATTAATTATATTAATGCACATAAACATAATTTATCCAGTACGCATCCTCTTATCAATTACTCAAATCGATTCTAACTAAACAATCCAATCACTCATTTAAAATAACAATTAGATTAAAATAATGGAAAGCTTTGTTATCGAGGATCGAAGATCTTACAAACGTGGCACACAGTTAATAAAACAGGTATTGTTGGTTGTGATTGCTAAACAGATTATGAAAAACCTTTGACACAAAAAATAACTATGTGGCATATTAATTACATGCCACATAATGTTTTAACTTGTCACGTCTGACTACGCTTTCCACTAAGTGTAAAAAAAGTTTATATTTCTCAAGTATTTTGGCACTGTCCTTGTTTTTATTGTCCAACTCTTTGTCTAATATTAAACATGAGATAAATTTGTGCATTTGAATGTATGTTCCTGCAAATGTGTGGTACAATACCTAATATTAAAAAGTTTGACATAATCAAGAATAGGATTAACTGGCATTCTTACCTCGAATTAAGCTACTACTATAATTAAAACATTTATGGTTTGCTCTCAGGTTTTAAAACGTTGAAATATTTTGGAATTAGTGTAAGGATTGATTTTAGGTAAAAATAATTTTAAAACAAAAGTTCTCATAGTACTTATCAATATTTAACCTATAATTTAGTTGATAGAGATGGTGCAGCGTCGCTATTTCCTTGAGCTTAAATCAACTATTAAAAAACAAATACAAATTGCCCTTGAATTCCTGTTTAATGATAAGTTATAATTTTCATTGCTTATCAGTACATTTAGTTTAAATCAATTATGACAAATCCTTTTAAAGAAACATCAGTTTTCATGAAAGCAATCAAGGAAAACCTAGTTTGAAATTGCTTGGTACCGCAATAAATGTATCCTGTACAGAACCAACTGCAAATGATTTGTGAGTGGCCTTAATAAAACATCTGGATTATTTAATTTGCTTTTTAGGTTTAACGTATTGATTCCATATTTATTATGAACTAATTTAAAACTAATTCCAATTATTTACGCTACGTTTTGGTACCTTTTATTTATTCATTTTTACAGCATAAGAAAATTAGAATATCAAACAACACTATAATGTAATAACTTAAAGGATAACATATTTTCCCTGAACTAGTTAGTACAAAGCTGCAATTAATCTCACTTATATACGCTACATCCTGCTATTAACGACGTTAAGGTTTTTCCTACATTTTAATTAGTGTTTCATATAACACCAATGGCATCAGGCTTCTCTGTTTTCCTCGTCAAATATTGTTGAACAATTTAGCCCTTAAAATTAATATACTTTCGGTCTTAGCAAAATGAATATTTTAATGACGTCGATTGTAGAATTTTACGATATTTACCACATTTTTATAGCTTATAGTATATATATATGGGTAAAAAGTCTTTAATGAATTAATAAAAAAAATTATTTATACTAATAAATAATAAAGTATAACAAAATTGTTATCGTTTAGATCTAATAACACATTTTACAATAGTAAAAGACTTTAACTTTCCAGGACTTAAATTGCTAAAAATTACTCTATAATTAAATATAAACATTATAAAAATCTCGTCTACAACAATAACAGTTAAAACATAATTAATGGATAACGGCAACAAGTACCAAAGTGGTAATATGATAATATATTCCCTTAGGTATGAATCAAGCAAATCCCAAGCAATTGAAACATTTAAAACCTGCGTTTTTATTATACAGTATACGACACACTATTTAAAAAAAGATCAATGATCCACGGAAACGTACGAAATGAATTGTAAACTGCAGTTTCCTATTTAAATTACACAGTAAATAGTTTTATGATTCAAACATAAAATTTTTACAATCATATTGATAAACATGATTTTCTTACTAACTGAAATGCATGTAATCAAGATCACGACAATCTCTGCCATAGTAAACAAACACTAGGCTACGTTTTGACCTACTTTACAATCAGTTGACTCAACCCTCCTGGGTTTACAACGTACAGTTTGTACTTGAGTCTCTTTATTCTATTCGCTTACGGTACATGGGTGTTTAATTCTTATTCCACGCTCCGATTCATTAAAGATTTCGTTCAAAAATTTATTTTACATCCATTACACATGGTTCAGACCATTACATAAATGGTGACTACATACAATTACATTTATAATATCACGTAACATTATACATGGCAGATCATAGGCAGGCCAAGCAGTTAACTATATAACATTTTGTTCAAATGTAATTTTATTTGCTGTTGAAAATTATACAGGGTGAGTCAGATAAACCAAATTAGAAGATAGATTAGGGTTTGAAATGGTGTGTTGCAGTCCTGTAAGAACAAAATGTTTTTAATATGCATTGTCATTTCAAAAAATGTATATCAGAACTACTGTTTATAGTTTTATATTTACTATAGTTCATTATAAAACTATAGTTCATTATTACTCAAGATAGACAGGAGAATACTTTCTCAAAATATTTTTATAATTTTACACTTCTGTATCGAATATTGTACAATATGCTTTAATTCTATAATTTATTACAGGTTCAATTGTCTTAAAAAAGACATTCTGGAAAAAGGTTTTCTAAATATTTAATTTAAATTAAAACCTATTCTCCAAATTAGAAAAACGATCTAAAATAATATTTTGATATAAAACAAAATGAAATAAAACTTTTCCAAATGTAATTAAAATAAATCATATTATACTAAATTATAATTATAAATAAATACAATTTTGTTTAAACTTCCTTCAAAAGATCTTCGTGCTACGCATTTAAGTTCCTGTTACAGTTATCAAAAATCCAAAATTAAGCTAATATTAAACTACAATCCCTACAAAATTATTAAACTTAAAAACTTGTCGTACTAGTTTATAGTTGCAATTAAGTGTTAAATTTCTATATCAAGCTATCTATAAATAGAATTTAAATCGAATTCATTACTTTTTGAAGTCTTGGTATATTATGCAATTTTCCGTTTATAATTTAGTTATACTTAAAGTGTGTGTCATCCAATTTTATTAAAATAATACCAATTTCCCTTGAAAAAGAAAACCTGATCGCTTGGCAAAAATTTCTGTTATAACAATTTTAATTTGCATATGAAATTTTAAATGTTTTCATATTCAAACTCAGGATTTTTTGGACATTAAAAATTAAACAAAAATCAAACATACGCTAAAGATAAAAAATCGTCGCAAAAACCGCGATCAGAGCATTAAATACTACGGCTTTTTAACCTACATTACCTCATATTCAAAGCCACTGATTGATGTCGGACCATTCAATCACAATGCTGATGAAATTAACTGACAAATACTCCACACTATTGTAATCAGTTATCACAATCGGCTTCCAGAGAATCAGCTGTAAAATCTCTACCACAACCCACATTTTCGGGTCCTTTCTTGAGATATTACATTTCTAATTCACCGATATATTAACAATTCTACTTATATTCTAAAATATTTTTGTGTATATTTATTTATTTAATAAAATAAAATTTGGCGATATTAAAGTGTACTATTATTATTGTGTTAGAGATGTAGCCTCTGTTATATATGAATATTCTTTGTATCATTATCTAGTAAGTTTAGATATATTTGCAACATGTGCACCTCACCCCATATGGACGTAATGTGTCGGCTGTTTTAATCGTATGATTTTGAATAAACGGCATTGGCTACTCGAGATCACCTGACCCCCTCTCCTTTGGTCACTGCCTCGTCCGAGCATTCCTTGAGCCGGTAGTCAGTGAACTCCCAGTCTCGCTTGCCACACCACCCCTCGTGTGGCCGTGTTTTAAGAAATGTAAAAGTGTTCTTTATTTCGATTCACCCGCCCCCGGCATAAGTACTGTTATTTAGAACAAACATAACAGCCTCGAAAAGTGTTTGTTAAATATGTATATAATTATAAACCTTTTAACAATAGTGGAGTATACAAATTAATTTGCTACGATTTTCAATCCCCACTATATTGGACAAACCGGCCGATCCTTCAAAATTAGATTTAATGAACTCATAAAAGCATTGAAAACATCATCAAATTCAAAATATGCTGACCATTTAAATGACACCTGCCATACATGCACTAATATCGAAAGCGATCTTGAAATTTTACACAAGCAAAAAAAAGTCGCCTATTGTCTACTTTAGAACATTTTGAAATTTACTACATTTTGAAGTGCCAGAAATAATCACAATATATTATTAAAATAACAATTTTCTTATTGTATTATTCGATAGACGATTAAACAATATACATTGATCATGCATAAAATTAAATAAAACTAATTTAGCCACCAAGGTAGTAAAAATACACATGAATATTTGGTTTTAATTATTTATTTTCATAATTTAATTTAACTCTAGTACCTAAAAGATTAATTCCCAGAATTCGAAATGTACATATTATGAAAATCAAAAGTTTAAAAAGTGTTTTAAAGTGTTTATAATTATATACATATTATCATTGTAGTTCAATTCTGGAACTATATGTTTTACTTACATGGTCAAACTTGTAATAGTATAAAATAAAAATACTTAATTAGGTTCCATTGTTGTAAAAACCATGGGTATACTGTGTTAGAACCGAGTTATATTATACATAATGTGCTGGTATTTCCTATACCACACAATACCTGGGTAAGATGAAGGAGAACCTATGACCTAGTCACGTTGTTGGCGGGAAGTATCTACATACTCGTACAACAGCGAATATTAAACTGTACGCTTCGTGAAGTGTGAACAACTTTGCAATATCCTACTTTAGTTTTTAAGACATTATAGATAAACAGTTGATTGAAATAATAATCCATACATCATTATTGGAGAGGAACCATTCCTATGTATAAATACTTATTACAACTATAGTTCATGAAATCAAGCATACATAATGTAAATCAGGTGCCTGTTATCTGAATACTTGAGATAGAAGAAAGATATGCGTGGATATTAAGAAAGTAAATTTTAATTATTAAAGCCTTAAATATATCAAGAAAGTTGCCACCAAAAGCCATGTGGTTTCCTTGAAGTTAGCAACAGAATTAAGTATCGTATAAGCTTACCAATCTGAATATCAAAGTTCACACCGGAAGTCTGGTGTTTCTTGTGGAGTAATTAAAATTATTATTTTATCTTTTCAAGTTAAACGAAAAGTCACATACGTATCTTGGCATTACTCTGTTGTGACAGGTAAGAATATTAATGCAAGTTATTAAGAAATTGGTTGCGTGTTGTTAGTAATTACAACAAACATAACTGTTTTGTGAATGGTTATTTTAACTTCAGATCACCTTCCTCTTAGAACAGCATCTGGAATCTGGCTCTATCACAGACTTGACTCCTGTAATCTGGAAATATGTTAGTCTGAATTGAATAAAAATAAGTTTGGTAACAAATAAACTTAAGATAATCTCGTTTTAGAGATTAGGGATACTAGACTACGTGAACGTGTACGTATGTGACTAAGTATCTATTTGAACGTGAACTTTGATTGTCTCATCAGGTTCACAATCAGCTTAAACTGTTTTATATAAAAGATCAGGACTTTAAAAGTTCTTGATTTTGCATTATACCACCATCTTCTTAACCAAGAAAGTTTTACACTGGCTTGGAATGTACTCTTAGAGAGAGAAAGCTCTCGAGTTTCATCTGGGTACGCTGTAACACAGAGACTGCTGAAATGTGATGTTTATTTGTATCTGAAGAGACGGAAAAAACATAGAAACTGCTACACCAATCGAAAAATTTATTCCTTTTTTCGAACTTGGCAAACCAAATATGTTTGTTAGGAGAGCGGTCTCCTCTAAGTTTAGCAACCCCATTATTTTGAGGGCGTCTTCGTTTTATAAACGGGAACAAGACCTGGTGGAAAATCTATACTGAGAACGAATCTCAATGTTTCGATTCCCTTCTAGTGCCTAGCACTAGTATAGAATGCATGAGCATGACCAAAACAGGAGGTAGGTCTCCCCTGCTAGCATACACCACTATGCTTGAGCTGGTAACAGCCGAACCCATAGTGTTCGTGTGATTCCAAAAGTTCAGTTAACTCGGTCAATAGAGTTAGTGCTCTGTAACTTAAACTCACTAAATTTCGTGTTGAAAGTTAATCTCTCACTGAGAGCATAAATAATGGTGAAAGTCTCAGATGTGACGTCAGCTCACAATCCATGTAATACGTTTGGAGATATCTGTCTCTAGTCAGTGGCGCGAAGACTCGTGACCCTAGAGTCCCGGACGGATAATCCGTGTGATTCGTGAGGAGATGGACAAGTTGTCGTCTATAAAGATCATAGCCAGGAACGTTTTAGAAGTTGAGTTCAGTCTCTCCTACATTAGATAGGATTGTACTCGGAGAATGTGTTACGGCGTACTCAGATGAAGGGTACTACCTCAACCAGTGTAGGAGACTGAATTCAACAACTAAAATCAAATTAAACTTAAAATTTTACTGGATGCAAATTACTAGTATCTGTATGTAGTTCTTACATGTGACATTGAATTTGGGCAAAGTCTGGAACTATATTAATATTTAAAGTTTGGCTTGTAGTTATACGTTTTTCAGGGAGCAAAAATGTATTCTTTTTAAACGATAGTAACTTTGATTATTGTAATTCTAGATAAATAATTGTGCGTATTAATCTGACCAGAGAGAGCAAAACATATAGCGAGTAAACTCTGACCAGCAATTTAACACCAATCATGAAACCAAGTTAAACTTTAGACAATCAAGTTTGTCCTTATTATGGAGTTAACCAATTTTTAGCGCAGACTTAGTGTTATCATCAGTTTTTGCGTTGTTAAAAGGCCGAATTGCAACATTTTGTATAGTTTTAGCTTACAATACTTTAGTTGGCATAAGATGAATTATTTATAAAAAAATGAAAGAAAGAAATAAGATAAAAACACGACAAGTTTGAATAAATAAAAAAGAAACACGTTGATCGTGGATAGAGGTTCGGTATTTTTAAACCAAATATCCTCAAACGCTTAGATTGATTAATTCACTAGATCTCGATTTTTATGAGATCCTTTGTCTCAAGGGTAAAGAAATTATTCTAGAATTTTATCTATACTGAATAAGAAAGTAATGCAGTAAAATCTTGAAAAAAATTTAGAACTTGCTGGTGAAATCGAATTACGGTCCTAATAAAAATTATGAACAATAATGTCTACACAATTATTCACTGACATAAATAGATCTAACCTTAGAAGAGCAAGAGATATCATGAATTAGTTAATTAATGAAATATAACCAAGGCAAAATATTGAGTGCAACTTAATTAATTTTGTTAATATGGACAGAATCCTTTTTGGGAAATAACGTGTAAAATATAGGCTTATAAATGCAAAATAGCATATAAGAGTTTACCAAGAAAGTCATGATAACAGGAAAAACGATTGGTAAACTAAAATAATAATAGGAATTTTAACTTTAGCTCCAGGTCACCTACCTCTTAATGAAGCGTATGGAATCTGATGACAGACTCGAATTCTGGAATCTGGAGCTCCCACAAAGGATAAATGTGTGTAACCGAAAAAGACTATTAACGTAGATTTTATATCTTAAAGAATATATTACAATATAATAAATTACCTATAAATGAATATGACACTCAGATATAAGTTACATATCTAGACATTAAATCATTTACAGAAAATTAAATAGATCATAATGTATAAATTCAAGTGAAGTAGAGGTTAAAGCTATCTTAACTGGCTTTGAATTCCTTAAAGGTGACTTAAGAAAGTTATTGTAAACCAGAAGTAATATTCAAGAACAACTAGAAACCTTGTAGGTTAATCCACTTATCGCTCTCGCTCAGTGTTTCCTGTGTAACTTATCCTCATATAAGCTTTACACCAGACTTTTAAATTTTACTTACTGATGACATCCTGATATCTTTATATTCTCATTTACTGAATGCAATGAATTCTAAGATGTAATATACTTCTTACATAAATACAAATATAGTCATTAGATATCAAACATTTTTTTATAAATTCTGTTTACTGAACGCAATAAAAACGTAACGTTATATTTGTTGATAATAGAATTATTTTTTCTAAACCTGGATTTATTTCATTATATATGATCCGAATTGAAATATTATATATTAAAACATTAGGTCATAACGATAATAGAAAGATGTAATTTAATTTAAAATAAAGACGCTGGTTAAAAAACTGCATGCATTAATTAACAATAATAATTTTTAATAATTGTCCACTATTGCTTTCTAGTCACTCATCTTAAAGAATTATATTTGAGGGGTGTAGGACCATTTGAGATGTACATTATCATATGTTCAGTTTTGGAAAAACACCAAATTATTCATATATTCCAGCAAACTGAAATCTATAAACCTGTATAACAGCTTTTCGACAGTATGAATTTTTACAGTATAGACCTAAATAACGACCTTAAAGATAAGGCATGTTTTAATATATGAAAATTCAATTAAATTCAGAAATTTTATCTTAAAAATTATGCAATTTTTTATCAATTATAATCTAATAAAACTTATTTATTTCCTTAGATTGAAAATAATAAACAAATTTAATTTCCTTAAGGTATATGTATTTTGTATAATATAGTATTTCAAGTTTAAATCGTCAACTTTTTTGTGCACAAATTTCAAAATGACCTAAATTATAACGCTAAAGTGGAAATTGTTCTCTTCCTTCAAGGAATTTTCTTAAGGAAGAAAATTTTCTATATACCCTGCGTGTGGAATTAGTAAACTATTGGTGTGTAACCAAAAAACACATATATTTTTTAAATATTATCTACTGCCATTAATTAAAAGTACAGAAACATTATTTAATTGAATATTATTAAATGTTTTTAAATAAAAAATAATTAAAACCTAATTTTTGGACATCATTATTTGTTTGGATTATTCAAACAAATATTATGTTATACAGAACAGTTTACTGTGCCTAAAATATTACTTCTATTTGAAAAACTTAATTATAATTGAAACAAATCAGGAAAAATTCCAAAAATAGTTTACTTAAAGCTAAGTGTATTGAGGTTTTCATATACCTCTTAAAGGATCTGTATATTTCTTTAAGGTGCTGTTTTTCTAGTGACTCTTTTTAAGTTAATTCATGGCTTTCTAGATTTCTGTTTTTGCCATTAAAAGGATCCCGTGGTTCAGGAAACATGCCAAAGTATCAATTACACGTTACTCTCAAGTTTTTATTACTATGAAAAGTTAATATTATGTTGATATAACTGTTTAAATGATTCACTTGGGTTTTGATGCCCTGTGAGAGGGGGTTGGTTTCACGGCAAAGATTTGATTGGATAAATATCTCAAGATTTTTCTTTACTTATTGCATGACTTCAAGAACAATTAGTGTATGCCTAATACATAATAATAAGTCTAATAATAAATACCTAATTGTAATAAACTTTATATAAACAAGCATAAACCGTTAGGAAATCGTTGCTGATGAAATCAAGTACAGATTTTTTTATGTTTAAATAGAATGTATACGTCCAATTAAAAATAAACTTGATATCAACTTTTAAAAATATTCTATGGAACAAAACCAACTTTTAAGATTAATTATGATATTTTTAAATCTTGTATGTCATCATGATCCCACTCAAAATAAAAATTATTTTTCGAATAGCAAATATATTGCCTCAAACTAAAGACTACACAATGTTTGTTTTTCAGACTCGAGGAAAGAAGGTGGCCTGTTATTTTCCTTAATAATTTTTATTTTGCGTGTTTATATGTTTCATATCACATAATTGTACTGTTTTTCTCTTCTCATTAAAATACTACCTTTTGAATACACGTATAAAGCTAATATATGATTACCCAAGGCAAATTTTTTTTCTCACATTATTTATTATCTAACTTCGGAGTGGCTTTAAACTTTTACTGTTACAAACTTGGATGGTTTAGCCCCTGAGTTAGTGTTTCCGTCTCGAACATTATACAACCACTTTACATTTTACGACATCGTGGTAAAGAGTTATAATTTATAATCCGTTCTTGGTTAACAATATTATGACGATCCTTTACGTTTATTATACTTATATATATAGTTATTCTTAAAATCGAAGTTAATATTTAGTAATAGTATAAATACTGGAGTATAATATTATCGCTTAAAAATCAAGAATGTGTAAACTAACGAATTTTTGGTTGTGTAACTATACATAGTTTAATAATAAGGATGCATAATGGTTGTTGCATTTAATAAATATTTGCTAGATTAGTTATTCTAATTGAATAATCAATAGTTTGGAGAAGTTCTATTTTATTGGAATCCAAAAATCGGTACAACAATTCATTTAAGAACGCTACTAAAACCTCACGGAAGAGTGTCGCATAAGTGAAAGGACTGCCGTTTTAAATCCTGCATCCAAATTGAATATCGTTTTTCCTTGCACAAGTAAAACTTATGTACCAATTTTAAATTATCAATGACTTTTATATCACTATTTATCCTAGAGGTTAATCGGTTGGCGGATAGACTGTTCTTCGAACGTGTGGTTCCAAAATCAATACAGTCCTTCCTTCAGCGAAGGAAAATTATACACCAAGTTTCAGGCATCTGGGATACATGTATTATATTTACAGTACAGATGGATTTTGAACGACATGATTTCAAAAAGGGCATGTCGCGTCCTTAACGATTACAGGACTCAAGGTGTATACGTGTTCAGTTTTCTTTAACGCTAATTAGGAAACAATGCACTAGGTTCCTTTTTAAAGAAATCTCTTTCATTATTTAATTTACTGGAAGTACAAATAAACGTTTTAACCAACTGTTAGTAATTTACAAGTATTAATCTATCTTGAGATTTATCGTTATTCCCTGAACGTAAAAGGAATTATTAGGCTATTAAGTGCACGGAACGGTGTATATCGTTCTGTTCCTATTTTATCAATAGATCCTCCAAAGAGCACACAGACATCGATGTGTCACTCACCTAGACAAACTTAATGATGTCCAGGAGTGACACATCAATCACCGCAACTATAGATATGATGAGTACAATGATAGCTTGATCCATAGTTTGATTTACTGTGGTGGATGATTGCGAGTAGTTGGTATTTGTGCACTAGGAGATACAAATCAAAACATGAGGGGTCTCCAGTCCTATAATAGACTGCCCCGTTACGAAATTCAAATAACTGAGTAAAGGGAACTTTTATTGGCTCCATCCATCCTGAATATCAAGTTTCTTGAAAGCTATACACAAAGTCCATATAGAACTAAACACTAAAACGGATCTCGTTAGCTTCTTGTCCGCAGTGTACAATAAGATATTATTTTATGGTAGCGACACCAAAACATTGTTATAGTACGGATTAACATAACAAAATTACAAATAGTTAGTGCCTTAATATTTACCTTTCATAAATATCGTTTATTAAAACTCGTATCATTTACGTATTACCTTCAAGACACTGTTACATTATTCACCTATCCGTTCTTGAAAACTAAACTATTTGGAACAATAATGAGCATATAGAGTAATCACGTTGTAGGGATGTATTGTTTTGATAAACCTCAAAAAAAATTAAATGTATTCTTATATGAAGGGGTCGGGGGAAGAAAGAGATAAGTCCACTTTTGAAAATTTTTCAGGAACAGCAGTTTTACGATATCTAAACCTAAGTACACAACTGTTTTCACGTAAAATAAAGAGTTAAAGCCGGTTTTTTATGTTATAAGTTATATGAAACATTATACTTGCGCAAAAAGTGCATAAAACCTTTGTTAAATACTTTTTGTTTAAGTAATTTATGAAATATTTTTACATATACTGGGGGAAATAAGGGGATATGTACAACGGACTTATCTCTTTTCATTCCCCAGTTGTTGTTCATAAATGACTAGACCATGCACTTTCAAAGCAGAACTTAATTTTATTGTTACATTATTATAAAATAAGATACATTTAAAAAAGAAAACATCCTAAAGAAGTGTTTTTTTTTTTCACTTTTACTTATATTTCAACTTCCTGAATATGTCCTGTGCCTCTGGACCACAAAACTTTGATAAGTGCTGCAGGTCAGCATACTTAGCCGCACTTATGGGAAGTGGCCCTGAAACATAGCACATACCTGCTGTAAAATTATGGAGTAGTTTTTTAATGTTTATATTATTGACAATTTAATTTTAAATTTTAAAACTTCAAAGGCCGTTTACAGAATTTAGTTTAGTTACATCATTTATCTAGGATACAAAGAAATACAAAATATTGTATTAAAATAGTAACTCACCATTGTAGCTAGCCTCAGGCAGTGTGAATTCAGCTGCAAGATTCTTTGATTGATTCCTCTTTATCTTATATATATAAAAATCTTGAGTCACGATGTATGTTGCCAATAAACTCCAAAACGACTGAACCAATTTCAATCAAATTTCACATGTATCCGTAATTTAGTCTAACTTAGAAGATAGGATAGTTATTATCTGAATTATTCGCTTATGTCGTGAATATAAACGAATAAAATGTATTAATTAAATGTTTATTAAGCAAGTGTTTATTTACTATTTAGTTTTATGAAGTGCTCATAGATGGCGGTTTAATTCATTTATCGATCAAATTCTTCAATATTGTTTGACATCTAAGTTGCAAATACACCCAATAGATAGCGCTGTGTTCTGTTTTTTAGAATATAAATTCTACAACTTTATTCCACGTAATATTTATTTATATTCACGACATAATCGTACTTATTTTAATTGTTTGTGACTGATATTTTTATAATTATTCTGTGTATTATGTTACAATATTATTATCATTGTTAACAGATAAATTTTTGTACTACTTTTATTAGAGAATTATTAAAGTCTTGGCGCCAAATTCAAATCAATGTCTCAAAATCTGGCGATCAAATTCTATCGAGTCGCCATCTCTGATTAGAATGTCCAAAGCTTTAGTATCTCATTCGCTCTCGAGATCTGCTCTGAATCTAAATAAAGCTCTCTCTCGAACCTTCGAGAGTCACTATTTCGAACAATCGATCAATCGATTCTTCTCGAAGCATGCGCACTAGAACGTTCGGGAAATTCAAGGCCCAGATATAAATACTGGCGTCGAGTGTCACTGCAGTTCAGTTCCTTTTTAAACGAGTAAATACTATCTCCCGGAAAGATACTTATTTTGATTTTTAATCTGATAATTGTTAATTAATACATTCATTAATTTTCGATCTAATTTATTAATTTATTTCAATTATAAATATTTTCAGTTTCAGAATAATGCCGCGGAAGAAATCTAACCTCAACAATCCGTGTAGCAGAAAGGTACGACTCCAGCGCGCTCGGCGAGCTCGAGAATCAGAAGAAGAAACTGCAGCAAGAAATGCAGCTCAACGAATTAGAACAGCAAAAATTCGTAGTCAAGAATCTCAAGAACAGCGTAATAAACGTCTGCGACAAAATGTATTAAGGGCAAGAACTGCGCGACAACAGAATATAGCCAGATTTAGAGAACTCGAAAGAACGAGGCAACAAACCAGTCGTGTATTAACACGTGCATCATTCTTTCGCCTTGCGTTTGAGTATGAACCAGACATTAATTACTCGGCACATTCTAAAATTACAATTGGTGCGATGGATAAAATATGTCAATATTGCCACGCGTTAAAATTTCGAAATGAAACAACTGGAATGTGTTGTGCATCAGGAAAAATTGTACTGCCACTTCTTCCTACTCCACCAGAACCTTTGAAATCACTTCTTGCTGGCGAATCAGACGATTCGAAATTATTTTTATGTAAGACACGTAAATTTAATTCTTGCTTTCAAATGACATCTTTTGGTGCAACTAAGATTTGCGATTTAACATCTGATGGACGTAATTTTGAAACGACATTCAAAATCCAAGGCCAAGTGTATCATAAGATTGGGTCACTAATGCCGATGCCTGATGAGGATTCAAAGTTTCTTCAAATTTATTTTATGGGCAGTTATGAGGATCGTGTGACAACTAGGTGCCTGCATAATTTCATAGAAGAAGCACAAGAAAGAGCAATTGTGGAATCGTTGGAAGTTTTTTTCGAAAATTATAATCATCTTATTCAACTATTTAAAAGGGTATCACCACAATTAATAAGTGACAATTGTCAAATTGTCATCAAAGCCGATAAAGTACCATCCGGGGAACATGCTGGCAGGTTCAACGCGCCAACTGTAGATGAAGTTGCTATTATTATGGTTGGTGATCCATCTAACAACAGAGACATTAGAATTACACGTCGAGATAGAATTGTTAGTGTAATTTCGGATATACATCGTTCATATGACGCACTTCAGTATCCTTTGATATTCTGGCAAGGGCAAGATGAATATCACATTAACATCAAACAGCGTGATCCAGTCACTGGTAATGAAACAAATAAAAAAGTTAGTTCAATGAACTACTATGCGCACCGATTGATGATTAGATTTAATCAAGACAATTATATCTTACGATATCGTCAGCTGTACCATCAATACGTTGTAGATATGTACGCTAAGATCGAAAGTGAACGTTTACGATTCATTAGATTCAATCAAGCTAAATTACGATCAGAGGAATACATCCATTTACGAGATGCTATTATCGGAAACGTCGACGAAAACTTAAGCATCAATGATATTGGAACTGTATTTATTTTACCTTCAAGCTACATAGGCAGTCCACGGAATATGCAAGAATACATGCAAGATGCTATGACTTACGTACGTCATTATGGTCGACCTGATTTGTTCATTACATTTACGTGTAACCCTAATTGGGAAGAAATAAAAACTTTGTTATTATCAGGTCAACAATCAATACATCGCCATGATATCGTTGCATGTGTATTTAAACAAAAATTGAAATCTATGATTGATTTAATCGTTAAATATTCTATTTTTGGTAATACGTGTTGCTGGCTGTATTCTATTGAGTGGCAAAAGAGAGGTTTACCTCATGCTCACATTTTGATTTGGCTTGAAAATAAAATTCGTCCAGAAGAAATAGATCAAATAATTTCTGCTGAAATTCCGGATTCATCAACTGACCCAGAGTTGTTTGAGGTTGTTACCAGTCAGATGATCCATGGACCATGTGGTACTTTTAACATGACGTCGCCATGCATGGAGAATGGAAAATGTAAGAAACGTTTCCCAAAACCATTTACGAATGATACTATTACGGATATCGATGGTTATCCATTGTATCGCCGTAGAGACACTAACCATGGTGGCCGTACATTTAATATGCAAATGTCAAATTCTACAAATCAAGTTGAAATTGATAATCGGTGGGTAGTTCCATACTCACCACTGCTTTCCAAAACGTATAAGGCTCATATTAATGTCGAGTTTTGTAGTTCCGTGAAATCCATTAAGTACATTTGCAAATACGTTAATAAAGGAAGTGATCTGGCCGTATTCGAAGTACAAAAATATTAACCGAAATGACGAAATAACACGATACCAAATGGGGAGATATATTAGTAGTAACGAGGCTATCTGGCATATTTTTAGTTTTCCCATACACGAAAGAGATCCTCCTGTTCAGCATCTTGCAGTACATCTCGAAAATGGTCAGCGAGTATATTTTTCTGGAAAAATATTGTCCAAAAAGCACTTCAGCCACCAAAGACGACTTTAACTGAATTTTTTACTTTGTGTCAAAAATCTGATGTGTTTGGCCAATTCGCAAAAAACATTATTGTATACCGAAGTTCCATGCTATTTTACGTGGAATAATGTAAGCAAAAAATGGGAACCACGTAAAAAAGGAACACCACATCCATCAATACCAGGTTTATTTAAAGCCAAGACATTGGGACGGCTTTACACTGTACATCCCACACAACGTGAATGTTTCTTTTTGCGTTTGTTGTTGGTAAATGTTCCTGGACCAACATCTTTTGAATTATTGCGCACAGTTAATGGTCGCGTGTTCAATACATATCAAGATGCATGTTGTGAATTGAAATTATTGGAGGCAGACAATCATTGGGACTTGACACTTGCTGATGCAGCGTTAACATCCACACCCAATAGTATGCGTCAACTATTTGCAATAATCTTGACGACATGTTATCCAACACATTCATTGACTTTATGGGAGAAATATAAAAATTATATGACTGAAGACATCCTGTAATCGAGCCAAACAAACAAATCAATGTCCAAATCTAGATTTCACACCAGAGATGTATAATGAAGCATTAGTGTTGATTGAAGATTTATGTATTTTAATTGCAAATTTACCACTTAGTCATTATGGTATGCCAGCACCTAATCGTCCGGCCACTGACTTACTTAACACTGATTTGCAACGAGAAAACACATTACAATGAAATTGATTTAGCTTCAATTATTGCGAATAATGAGCCATCATTGACAACTGAACAAGAAAATATTTATAATCGAATTATAAGAACTGTTGATGCTAAACAAGGTGGATTTTTTTCTTAGATGCACCAGGTGGAACCGGGAAGACATTTTTAATATCATTAATCCTTGCAAAGATACGGTCGCAACAAAAAATTGCATTGGCAATTGCATCGTCAGGCATTGCTGCCACATTACTAGATGGTGGACGAACAGCACATTCAGCATTGAAGTTGCCATTAGACATTCACAACAAACCAAATGCAGTGTGTAACATTTAAAAAAAAAGTGGAATGGCTTCAGTGTTGCAAAAGTGTGCAATTATAATTTGGGATGAGTGTACAATGGCCCATAAGCATTCACTTGAAGCATTGGATAGAAGTATGAAAGATTTGAAAGGCAACGATAAACTTTTCGGTGGTACTGTTTTTACTATTGTCTGGTGACTTCCGACAGACATTACCAGTTATTCCTCATTCTACTTTTGCAGACGAAATTAACGCATGTCTAAAACAATCGTTTTTTATGGCGAAACGTCGAGACTCTTCGATTGACCGTGAATATGCGAGTACAAAATGCAAAATGATCCATTGGCACAAGTATTTTCTAAGCAATTGCTGGATATTGGAAACGGTGAAGTTGAACTATATCAAGATACTCAGTATATCAAACTACCAGATAATTTCTGCACTGTTGTTGAGACGAAAAGTGAACTAATTGAGAGTGTCTTCCCGGATATATTAAATAATTATTTAGATCATGATTGGCCTGTAATCGTGCTATTTTAGCAGCAAGAAACGTTGATGTCGACAAAATTAACTTCCAGATACAACAATTATTACCCAGTGATTTGATGCCTTTTAAATCAATCGATACAGTTGTTGACGAAAACGAAGCCGTAAACTTTCCCACCGAATTTTTAAATTCTCTGGATTTACCAGGAATGCCACCACACAATCTGCAATTAAAAAATTGGTTCACCAATTATTCTTCTCCGTAACTTAAACCCGCCTAAATTATGCAACGGTACACGTTTAGTTATCAAGAGGATCACTGGAAATATTCTTGAAGCAAAAATTTTGACTGGAAAGTTTAAAGGCGAAATCGTCCTGTTGCCGCGAATTCCATTAATAGCGTCAGAATGTTCAATACCATTCAAAAGGCTTACATTTCCCATTCGTTTAGCATTTGCGATGACCATAAACAAATCGCAAGGTCAAACAATATTGACTTGCGGTTTTAGATTTAGAAAATACGTGTTTTTGTCATGGACAACTGTATGTGGCCTGTTCACGTGTGGGAAAGTCATCAAATTTGTTTTGTATTAGCAAAAGACAGATTAACCAAGAATATTGTGCACAAATTAGTATTGAGATAATTGTCAATTTTAATAATTTAAGAAAAAAACTTTAAATCAAAACAGTTGTTCAAAATCAATGTTATCTACCTCATTTATAGATTTAGATTTAAATTATTCTCAGCTTTATTAGTGAATAATAATTTAATTGTATTTAGATAATGAGTAAAATATTAATTTAATCTATAGTTACTGAGCCACAGGAACGCGTGGCCGGGTCAGCTAGTTATTCCTGTAGATTCCCAAGCTCCATGATATGTGTGCCGATAAAAACATGTTTTCAAAGCTCTTATCATCAAACATAATCTCCCTTATTGGCCTAATTTTGAATTCTCTCTTTGCATAAAATGATTCGAGATGTTTGGTCCAACTCATAAAAATACATTTTGTAGCTGGATTTTGGTCATCGATTGGATCAATGGAGTTTACAACGAACGGAGTTGGTTTCCTTCTAGCTGCCTCAAAATGTTCTTGCCAATCTTTTTGTGTTTCCAACCACGCTTTAGGGTTTAGAAGAGCCATGTGCCTGTCGCAGTCGAGGTAACTGTAACCACGAATAGGGTATGTTACTGTGACACTTGTAAACCGCTTCTCAAAATGTACAAGGTAGTGAAGAAATCTGAACATTGTAAAATTCTTATTTTGGCCTCCACAGGCATCGGAGAATATGTGAAGCTTTTTTACATTCATTGATGAGTGATTTTAAAGAAAGTCGTGTACAAGAGAGCAAACATCATCGCTTCCTTTTTTCCTTGCTGCTTCAGTAAACAAGTAAAATATTGATTCACCTGTTGACAAGATTGTTATGTTGAAAACATACAAAGACAATTGTCGCTTATAATAAACGTCATTCGTCGAGACATTTGGGATGGGCAGGTTGCGTCCAAAATCAATACAAATTGGTTCTTCTTGTGGATTTTTTCTACACATCTTTGTCACAGCTCTTTTCCTATTATAAAAAGCATCTGCTTTTCTTTTGTGCAAATTTAGTTCAGTTTGTATTTTCCCTACTTCTTTTTGTAGCTCATCTCTTTGATTTAAATCACTACAATTATTTCTTTCCAATTCAATGGACCTAACTTTTGAGTTTAGCTCATCGCAAGCCGAGCAAGTGTCTATACGTGGATATCCAAATCCAATGTTGAACTCTTTGCAAAAAATCTCATTATACTTGTCAAAAGATACTTTAACTTGGGGGATTTTCTCTTGGAAAAATCTGTGCATTTTTTTAACATTGAGGTTTTGGTCAAGGTAAACTTTTTTGGTGTCCCTCAGCCCATAGTGAGAGTTTCTAGATGAGAATGACGTAATATGAGTGCGAATCTTGTCTAAAACTTCATCACTAATTTTATGTGGGCGGTTCTCATGTTTTCCTCTTCTATTTTTTGGGCTGAATCCAGTGTCTTTTAATGCAGCAGCAATACGCTCAACTCTCTTTTTACCTATTCCATGAAATGACACAAACGCCTTTTTACATACATCATACTCTTTTGTTTCACCTTCAATTCGCCCCCTTACTCTGTACTTGTAAGTAGCTTCATTTTTTCTTGCCTCTTCTTCAGGTTTCCTATTCCGTCGACGAGCAACAGGTACAACAGAGATTAGCCCGGATAAGTAGGAGTCTTGTTCGTCAGAGCTAGCCATAAAGTTAAAGGCATTTAGGACTGATTTTTTTGCATCGTCTGGCACTCTCTCAAAACATTTTAACCTACAATGGCAGTCTTCTCCTAACTCATGACTCGATAAGTTAATTTTTTTCATTACATCAGAAATTCTTCCAAAGGCTTTTCTTTTTCTACTTCCCCTACTAACCCCATTGCCTTCATCAACATCAATGTTTTCCATGTCACTATACTTATAATTTGTACTTATATAACCTACCAACACTTCACTCTACACAATCACTATACAAAACAAAATCTGAATTTAAAAAAACACTTCACAACACCATAAGGAAATATACTAATTGAAATTCACACAATAATTATCTTATCAACTGTTCTGCAAGAAAGCAAGCAACAAACTAAGAATATTGTCCATAAAAAGACAAGTCCCAACCAGTCTGTGGCGCAGAGGACCATGGGAAATCCAAATGAGCGCGAGGACTGATCCCTTTATTGCAACTTCGTAGTTCGTTTCATGGACTGATCTCTTTCTTTGCCCTTAGACCGTGGACTGATCCCTTTCTTTGCCCTGAGCGTAATTATTTATTTATTTTTTTCTGGTGGACTGGTCCCGTTTATTGCACAAGAATTCATCATAAACTGTGTATTTGCTACCTAAGAATAAAGTGGCATTGATATCTCTAATTTGAAAAAAACATGGACTTATCCCCTTTTTCCCTCGACCCCTTCATATATTTTTACACACAGTTAGAAGATACAGTTGGTTTAAACTTTTAAGAGGTAATACTTATATCTCAAGTAACAATAAACTTTTAGGTATTCTTAAAATGGGCTTTAAAAATTGGACATAATTAGTTTAGGTCCCTCCCCATCTCTTCCTCATGTGACCTATGCTATGTCTTCCCATAAATTTTTAGCATAAAACTTTAATAAGTGTCCTTTCCTTGTTTCATTTATTGAAATGTTCCTGCTATATTCACTCGGATCACTATTTTCTCTTAATGCATTTATTCGCCTATCGTTTTTAGCGCAACAAGCAAATAATTAAATAATTAAAATCAGTTCAAATCCTTAGAAAGGGCATTTATTTAACTTTGAATTTAGAACGGGAGGATATTGTGGGGGAATGGGGCAGGTATTATCTGGGTTATTAGTATTAGCCATCTTGTGCAGCAGACAGATTAGGAAACCTCGGGAGTGGTTTTATGGTAGAAAGCGGTTTATAGCTGAGAAGTATAAAACTGCAGTTTAGGAATAGTGCGATGCTCGTAAATATAGTTCTTATGTTCTGGATAGCTATACTTTGTATTAAGATAAATACTTAGTAAAGTGAATCAAAACATTTTTCGTCAAATTCCCAGGAATTTTCGCCGAACTTCATGCTATAACAATTCTTTGTTGTTCATATTTGCAATACTTGGCAATATAGTTTTGTAAAAGTGTAATAAATAATAATATTTCAAAATTGTTTCAGCATTTCAGTATAATGCGATAATATTTTCTAGAGATATATCTTACATTGTCTATTCTTAAGGACACGGATAGTAGAGTATTGCTCTAATTCTTATGGAATCATCTAGGGTAGCCAATGGCTCAGTGTAGCGGGTACGGCGGTTATCGCAAAATAACCAGATCAAGCAACGTCGAGCGTGGCTGCTGCTTGGTTAGGTGACCGCTGAGCGATCCTGTCCTTGAAAGCAGCCCGCCTGCCCGGCCATTGTTGGTGGTTCGGAAGTCACCTTTAAGCCGTTGGTCCCCAGGTTAAGTGTTAGAGAGGTCTTCTTAGCCCTAACTTCGCCTGGTAAAATAAGACATTCTTTACTTTTCCTTTTAGGGTCGATCTTTCGTGTAAACCAGCATAGTTGTACACTTTCTTTCCCTCAGATTGTATTTCCCTAGAAAAAAGTTTCAGCTGTATGGAATGCTATCAACATTATTTGAATATTAATTTAATTTATTTAAAATTATATACAAAAGTACTTAAGAAATTTATCTTAAATTTATCTATAAATGTATATTAATTATAATATTGGATAATGATTTCATCTAGAAATTGTAGAGCTAACAAGTTTGTAAAAGTCCTTTAAAATTACAGTAATACATTTTCTCTTTAATACAGAAACCTCAAAAAAATATGTCCTTCAAAATATATATAACGACTGATTTAATATTTCTTGTCTTTAAAAGTATTAGATATTGTATATATTTAAATACCGGTGAATTAACGAGAAACTTGCGCACAGTCAGAGAATGAATATCTTTGATCAAACAAAGCGAAGCCTTCTGTAACATTGTCTCATTTGTGTCTCCCAAAGCTGAAAAATTATTAGTTTTATACACTAAGGGTCACATAATTGGCTTCACCTATGTTATCCCTGATATTTTGTGTTGCAAACAAATATTGAAAGAATCATATAGAAAATAAAACTTGTTTAAATGTCAGCCAATTGTGTTGAAACTAATGACAATAGATTCCATGATGTAATTTAAAATTACATGGTTGTATATCTGCCTATAATTACATTAATTCATTCTGTCTATTTAGAAATCAATTTTATTATAAATAACATTTTCAGATATTAAAAACAAAATTTCGTTATATCTTTCCACAACATACATTAACTTTTTAATTCATACATTTTTTGTTTCATTGCCGTTTTTAACAAGAAAAGTTTACACAAAAATTCATAAAAGGGTGTTGTCTTTTATGGGTGCTTAGGCTACATGCTTAATATTTCACATTTAAAAATCATATTGTTGTATTCAGTTTGTTTATCATCATAGTCATCATTTAAATCAATGTAAGAATATTGGGCTACGCCCAACCAAATTCCATAGAGTAAAATTGAACATCACTGAATTCAGTATTTACTATAGTAAAGCGATCCCTAATTGAAAATGTTAAGCAAGTTAGTTTTCGTATATCAAATGGGACAGGGGGATGGATAAAAAATAAACAGCTTGTAAGGTTTACATTAATAAAAAATCATTTTATTTTGTTTTAGATCCTAAAATTTTGTTATTTCATGTATAGAAATAATAATAACTAAATACTATGAGATAATATGAAAAAAATTAAAAACAGTCAAATTTAGGGTAAATGTTTTTGAATTTGTTTACAAAAATGTATTTGACTAGAACAAATGATAGTGGAATATTAAAGGTTTACTGGGACTAATCACTAAAAATAAAACTCTATAACATTTTAACTGCTAATAAATGATCAGCAAATTGTAGCATGCAATGGCTGAAATCACTATTTTATATCTGGAATTATAATACATGGTATGACATGGTTTAGATTGATTGATCTTTATATGATGCTCATTTGTTTTCGTTTATGCCGCTTATTGAACGTAATATTAGTAAATACAAAATAAACGTTTGGGTTACCAGTTGTATTTAATGTGTAGGCTACAACTAGTGTCATCATCGGGTAAGAGGGTCCATGAGAACTTCGGAAACGTTAAATTCATAGAACCATTTTGAGCAACGGTTCATTTATATCAGGGGACGGTTCGTATTTTCTTCTTAAATACATGAAATTTTAATGATTTTGGCAAAAGTGCATTCTGTTAGTTTTGAGCAAACCTGGATATCAGTTTTATAACCTTTATAGCATTAAAAAGACTATTGAAACATCCTCAGCAATGTTTTAAGCAACAAGAACAATATAAATTGTTAATGTGATTTGAAACATGGAGACATGTGTTTTACTTTTTTAGGATTAACTGAAATTTAATCTACCCATAAAGCAATTTAACGACGTACGTGGCCAAGGACTGCAGGAAGGCTGGAAGGCTGCTCTAGATCTTTTAGGAGACGAAGGCTAGAAGCCAAAAAAAAAAACATTTGCAAGGTATTATAATTGTAGGTTCTGAGCTGGATAGACATATTTCTGGCTATTATATATTATCATGGGGTGTTGAAGCCTATGGGAAATTAAAAATTACTGATCGAATTGACTAATACGGAGTGGAATTTTTATAGATTTATTGCATAGATCGTGTTCTTTTAAAAACAGAAAACTATGCCTTTTTTAGAGCAGAGTGGTCAATGACTATAAATTAAAAATTGTAGGTCCTGTAGTATACTAGACACAGCTTCAGTTGACTGTTTTGGTTTTTTATAAATTATATGTCAGAATCATATACCACAATTTTAAGTAACCTAATGTAAATGTAATGTTGAAATATTGCAATCATATTACGAAGAGTGGAGTAGAAAAGTTAAAAAGAAGCACTTTCATATGTATGGTTACAATTTACATAACTTAGTACTTTATACGTGGTAGCTGGCAGAGAAAGTTCTTTACCGCCAATTTAAATTTAACGCGAGCAAAGGGACCAATGTAGTAACAAAGTTACAACGTAGACTGTAGTAATAAGTGCGTGAACATATATTATTCTTAACTGTTGTGAGTTTTGGTGTTTCTACGCGACCTTAGCATTTCTTATTGAGTTTTATTTGCTGAGCGTTACTGAATCCTTTAACTGGAAGATCTGGAAAAATGTATTTATTACGATAAAAAAATAATAGAGTGAAAAATCTATGCTACAGTCGGTAAAAGCAATTTTATTTATAGCGCTATTGAGAATTAGTTCCCAATCTTAATTAAACATTTTTTATTTAAACATTTATATTAGGCTAAAATTAATAAAGAAATATGAAAATGTATTAGTAAAAAAGATCTAGAGAAAATCACCTGTTGTTTCGAATTGCTTATATGAAACTTAATCTTTACATAGACATAATTGAGTGTTATCATGACGCATTCCCAACAATACATATGGCTGAGCATCATTGAAGCGTATTTATTACCCACTGGGCTGATAAAATATTTCTCTTCTGGTTGCCGAAAAATTGGAAATATTTTTCAATATTTCTGTATGTATTTTCAGGCCGTAAAATAATGAAAAGAGCTCGTGTGTTGCAAAAAATGTTGCTCTACATCTCAGCGAAGGTTGGTACGCGGTAGTGTACTTGGTGTTGCATCTTCCCTGTTGGCCGAGCGTTATCGAAGACAGGCGGGATGGAACGTTTTCATTTCTCTCTGAACGCACGATAATTCACAAATAATCTGACCTATAGACTTTAAATTGTGCATAAAGTTTCGTTAATACCAAGGCAACACTGAGCTTGATGGAGGCGTATTTCTCTCCATGGAATTCGGGTAAGCGCTATGAAATGTTGTGACATTGCTATTATTGTTATCCGTGATGGCACCAAGAAATAACAAGAATAAAAAATGTGTACACGCTCATAATACTTAGAGATTTTAACGTATGACGTACAAACATATGTAGCTAACTAAATCCACAAATTATTAATTTAATAATGACGTGGTAGACTTTTAATATTTAAACACTGGATACCTAATCTAATAAATACACATTGTGAATACAAATCTTTTTAGCTAAATATATAAAGTTTTCATCTATATACTTAAAGTTTGGATCAATTATTTAGTTCTATATATATATAAATGAGTTCTATGATAGTGCATGTCCAACAGTATGATGTTCATGTACACATGATGGAAGTTGGGTGAGTGTCGTTGAAATCAATTTATTCTGTATTCTGACGGAGTAATTTTCCTTTCGCTTTCGGAGGGATCTTAAGGATTCCTTTCAGTATGCATATGTATGTCTTATCTGTCAAGAATTTTATGAGGTATAGTCTTGACATTTTGCACTAAACCTCAAAGACCTCAGGCAACACATAGTAATGCGTAATGCTCCCGGCGGAGCAAGTAATTTTTGCGATTCAATTTTTATTGAAATTAAATAAGGCAATTGCTACTTATACAATTTAATGTAAGTATATATACATTCTTACATATATATATATATATATATATATATAATTTCAATACACATTGAATCACAAAAAGTACTAGCTCGGCCGGGAGTCGAACCCGGATCTCCCACTTACATATACTTAAATACAATTATAATTATGTAAGGATTTGGTTTTTAATATTTAAAATAATATAATAACGAATGTCTCATAATATAAGTTTAATGAGATATGTTTGTAACCTTTGATAAAAATTACATCGTTATAACGTACAGCCCAGAGGGTCCACGACGCACTTTCTTTGTTGCCTTTAACGCATGGTGTTTTTCCCAAGGACTATAAAGTGGAAATAAGGAAAAAATAGGCATTAAAATTATAACAATTTTAAATATATCTCCAGCATATGTTTAAAGCCTAAGAATATTCTGAGTCGATCTAAATATAAATAAGTAAGATGTAGGTCTTAGCTAATAAATGCTTTGTTGATTGAAGGTTTAGTAACTCTGTATTTAGAAATCATTAATATAATCAATACTGTAGTGGAATATGTTTTCCCTAAACATTTTATATATATATATATATATATATATATATATATATATATATATATATATATATATATAAGGTTATTAAATTATTGATATGGCTTAATTAAGGCATTGCTATCGTAATTGTTCTGTAAGTTGTTTTGATTTCATTGTGTACTTTGGAAGTCTTACAAGGTCACGAAACTTTAAAGTGTTTTATATATGGAACTCGTATTTTATTGAACATACAGAAATAAAAAATAAAAGCTTATTACAAAACTTGGAAGAATTACATGGAAAATGTATATTGTAGAGGATACAGGACGTTTTGTTTGTGTAGTACAGGATCACTATTCCATATAAGTCCATGGAATCATTGATTACTCCTCATGTTTAAATTTATAATTGTATTATTTTCTTAATGAGATTTTGTCTTATACTGCCGGTCTTCATGGAACACTGGTCTATGCAAGGATCTTATAAATAGAAGGTAGGGTAGACTCAATACAGTACAAGGCTTGATGGAACTTATAAAAGTGCTACGGTTACAGCCAATAGTTGCACTTGCGCTATCTGTACATATATACAGTCCGGCCACATCGGTATTCTAATACCTACACTAAGCACAATATTATATAAACTAACAGCTTCAACTGCTAACTGGGATCTTACCAGTTGAAACACACTAGTATCCCTATCAATATTAACTTGAACACTCTCGTATAGTACACCTTTTACGCGATATTATATTATATTAAAACGCTTGTACTAGAAATTTTCTAAAACTTAGTAAAACCTGTCAATTGGAAAAACAGCCCAGATGTTTCAAATATTTGAAGGTCGATTCATAAAACTGATAACGCAATGAAGGTGTACCCCAAAGCTAGTTTTTCACAAAAGACGCCGCTGAGGTTGGATCTAATAATGTAAGTCTCTATGTGTTACTACGTCATGTGACTTAAATATTAATTTAAACTAAATAAATAAAATAAATTTAATATAAATATATAAGAGTAGGAGCGAAAAATATTGTACAACTTTTTCTAACTACTCAGCCATATTGAACAATGAATTCAAGATCGAGCCCCACTTTAGAAATTTTGTGACAAGAAAGGAACAGGAAATATTTTAAAAAACGATCTTACATTTCAGAGTCTGGTAATTATTCTTCCATAAGATCCATTTTGGCGTTAAAACAGTACTTATTAGTTGTTCTTATTAGCCAAACCCGGGATTTTGTATCCTAGGAAAGGAGATATTTACATGAGGAAAGTAATATTTGGGAGAGTGAAAATCAGCTGACTTAGCTACGAGCAAAACGATGATTTCGCAAATTTCGGTTCAGCTGTAAAGGTAATTTCCTTAAAACAGGCTACAGAACGCCTTTGATGGATTCTTACTCTGATATGCCAAGAGTAAATTAAGTTTCATATGGAATAAATATCGAAATATCTGTGATTACCATTACTAGGAAGTGATAAAACATCTTGCATTGATATCAGGGTATCTTCAAACATAAATTTAAATTATTAATAAATTAATTAATTTAAAACATACTAATTCCATATTGTTTAATAAATTTTAACCTTATTTTTATATATTTCATTAATCAAACGTGACTTATGTTGTAACTAACACAGAAAGCATTTTTTTTGTTCTAATATGTACAATATTTGTTCTGGTTATGTTTTATGTGGGTTGTTACAGTTATCTCTTTTATCTTTTTATCAACTTGGCTCACAGATTTTTCTAATTTTTTTTCATATTAAATGATTTATCTTTATAACACAGTACAATTTTTCATTGTTCAATCCATGTTGGAACCTAGAGTTATACCTAGGTTTTATAAATCACATATATTCGGAAAATGCATAAGTAAAGACAGAAACTCTTTCAAAGACTCTGCTCAAAATAATACTGCCAAATAACTCTTTTCGTTCTTAAGTGAGCCAATAAGGATATTAATTCAATAATACTTTTTAATTTCAGACTTTATTTATAAGATCCATTTTTTATTTACTACCAGAACACGTAAAAAATTTATTATTAATACGTTAAAAGTTTTATGATGCCTTTTGTCGAAAAAAACATTGATTTGTTCTCTGGGAGTGATTCAATGATAGCATTGTGGCTTAATCACCCATCCATTAATCTCAATGAGGATTTCATGCATCACAAAATTCTTTCATTTTAACGGTATTTCATATTTTGTTTGTTCATATTGTGATACTTAATTCATACATAATAATACAGTTATGCTTCAAGCAGTGATTTGGAATATGATGTAATATTTTATAAATAAAAGTTTCTGTTTTATTTCGTTAATCAATTATCATTTAATTTGTAAAAACTATGAATTTGTTTCAGTTGTGCTGAGAAAAATATTGAAAATAGCTAAAAACCTTACACAAATCGTGAGAGAAAACTATCACTAAAAATGTTTCTTTCCTTTCGTTCCAGGATAAACTGTCTTTCCACAAGTAACTAGATCTCCATAGGGCCACAAAGTGGATACTACTTTAAGTGGAATTAAGTAAATAATACTTTAAACACTTCATCTATAGTAAAATAAGATGCTGTGTTTAATTCTGTTTTGATCCTTGGAGTTGTCAACTATTACCCTATAAGTACCATATTATAACTTTCACTCACGCACTGCTTATAAAATTTCACCTCAAGGATTTCTTAATAGAATGTATTCTCATTTAAAGCCTAGTGGAATATGGCATTAGGTGATTAAACAATCTTTAAACAAAAGTAACAACCAAACTTGTACCACGATGCCTTTTAGCTCACTTCTGATGTGTTAATACTAAAGCTGAAAAGCAAATAATCATTGTACATAATATTTATATACAAAATTAATCGTTGAGAACATTTTTTAAATATTTATTTATATTTTTACACAACTTGTACGAAAGTGTAATGAAAATTTAAATTTTAAACGACAAAAAAGGTGAACCGTTATGATTTTTTCTGCAATTGTTTGTTGTCCTGTTTTTAGTGACGAGTTTAGTGGAAATGAGTAATATTGAGAATATACTCATACTTCAATAGTATAATGAACGTTCGACATGCCGATAAGAAGTTATAAAGAACTGTAATTGCAAAAACATAAATGTAATATAGCTGTATATTCTTAATTTTTTTTTCACTCTCCATATTTTTTATAAAATACTAATATTCAAGAAATCATGTAGGTTGAATTGGAGCTGACAACTGTAACCAAGCAAACTCGGTGTCCTCACTTATAGAGTTTAAATTGGTCTGTTGGAGTTCCAAACTTTACACTGGAAGCCTAAGAGATGTTTGCACCTTCATTAAGTTTCTTGTGCTACAAACAAACATGAAATGCTTAAGTTTATCCTACAATTTCCTTACACGTTGTAACTGATACATTATAAATCATATATTTTTAAACACACAATCAAAATTATTCTGCAGGCGAATAGTAAAATTCAAATAAACTTAATCAAAATTTTGAATGAATTTCATATACTTACTGTACCTACAAATTGAAATATGATCCTTGAATAGATGGGACACATACTGCTTTTTAATAGCTCATAATCTAATGCTCTTATATTCAGAAAATTTTAAAGGGAAAAGCTTATTAGTTATAGGTGGATTTTTAAAAAACCTTTTTTTTTCGAAAGAATAATAGAGTTCTGCGACTCCATTGTTATGCAAAATAAAATATAAAACTATCTGTCTCCTCTAATAATGTTATAATTTGTATATATATATATATCATGATAAATATTTATATATATAATATCATAGGACTTTATCATATTACATCACAAGTGCTCACACTAAGGAAATTATGAAATTTTAATTTGGAGTTCCTCAACATTGATCTTAAATCGTGGGAGCTATTAAGATAAATACACGGAATGTTACATTTAAATTGTAGGCGAAGCTGCGGGTATGTGCTATTTAAGTAATAAATTCGATATTATAAAGATTTAGCACATTTCCCTGTAAAAATTATTTTTGAATTTCAATTTGAGTTGTCAACTTCATAGAAAAATAGATAACTGATGTTTAACTATATATTCTAATTCTTTCCTTTAATATTTAGAGAAATAAAGATTTTAAAGTATAAAAAGGACTTTTCCTAATCATCATACCCTATAAATCATATAATTTGTAAACATAAATCGGTTACCCGGCCACTAAGTACTCTAACAGTAATTAGTTTTCAAATTTTGAAATACAAAGCATGAGTGGAAAAAAAGCTTAAATAATGATATCTGATGCCTGCATTATAATGACTTACTTGATCATACCATTGTGTGGTTTATTTAACAACAAAACTCGTTTTAAGGACTGAACCTAGTTAGTAGCATTGGGAACAATCATAGTAAACCCACACCACACTATACCCAATTACAGTATTGCATGACCTACTTTGTGAAAGTATGCAATAATTGGCTATACACGAGGTTAATTGCTATTGTAATCTACACGATATAAATTTATGTACGTACGTTGGTCAAATGAACCCGCAATCAAAGTTATGCTTCATATTATATAATTTTACGACGTATTTTTAATGTCGTCAGATATCCATTTCAAAAACAACAGTTTTTATTGTAACAAAGGACAATGTATATATTTTTGTGATTTATACGAATTTGTCCACATAAAAGTACATTTAATAAATGTTCAAAAGTCCATGGAGTGTGACAAAACTAGGGCAGTATTATATGAAATATTGATACCTATTAATAAAAGCTAGTATAGAAAAGCATATTTTTCAATAGCGATAATGAGAAGATTTTATTGGGGATGCCACTGCTAACATGTATATGCATTATACGTTAATAAATATATTATAAGTAAATATAACATAAATATTAAACTACAACAAAATGTCAAGCTAAGCCTTACCCCAGCATTAGAGATTGCAACCAAAATATTAACGAAATTAAAAACTAATTAAATGTTAATTTTATAGAAATTCTCTTTACCAAATTATAAAAAATACAGAACATAATAGTTGATTATATATTTCAACATTCTTTCTTTATGATTTGGATTCAGGCAGTGATCAATGATGTAAGAGGATTTGTATCAGTGACATCATAAAGTATTGTTTAAAATGTGCTATCTGATTAGGAGTTATGTAAACTATATATTTATTAACACAAAGCAAAGGCTCATTAGTGCGAGAAAAAAATTTTGATAGTCAATCAATACATTTTAGGCAATTATTATGACTCGCTTTCTTACACTTCAAAAGACCTATAATTTTAAAATTGTGTTTTTTTTAACTCCTAATATTTTCCACGGAATGTTCACTCATGTCACTGATGCTAACCTAAACATGTTGGATAGGAACAGGGCTAACCATACCTTACAATGTGAAATGACTTACGTATAAGTCCGATACCGGTCTTAATAGATCTTAACTGAGATGGCGCTTGCAAGCTAAAAATCTTTCTCAAAAACATATTTTAGAACAAATTTAGACATTAAAAATGTAGAAAAAACATTTGTCTGCCGTGGCGATTACCATTGGCTAGCGCCCTCTGGTCAGTCGTAGGTGGTTAGTAGACGAATAAAGACGTATTGTGACCTGTATTCCGTGTTTTAGTTTTAATGATTTGTGTTGTGTATAGTTCTTTATTAATTGCATGTTTATACAGTTAGTGAAGTTGACAAACAACATGGTGGTTGTGATTCCTGACCTAGGCGTGCCACAACGTTTTGTTAAGATTTATTTATTTTAAAATAGTTTTGTGATTATGTATTAGGTTAGTTCTTTACCTGAAGAAGAGATCAGATTGCAGATCTCGAAACGTAGTGTTACTGATTTCTTGTTTCACTGAACGATGGCAAATGTCCGGAAAAATCCTGTTTCCTTAACATTTAGAAAGCTGGTGGAAATGCTCGTTTAGGGATAAGTGCAATCAGATGTTTTTTCAGCTTCTTATCCTACACTTATCGTAGATCAATGTTAGGAAAGTTTGATTCAATAAGAATATTAAGTTCAGCTCCATTTCACCTTCTACTTATTGCAGCGTTTTGAATTCTAACGACAGTTACAGATTGTGACAGATTGGACTCCTGGAATGTTGTAATCAACATCAATCTGAAGTGATACAAAACAGTCGGTGACGAAGAAGCACAAAACGAACTCGCTACAATCGTTTCGACCTTTGAGACACCTGGACAAACCTGATGAAATGTAATCAAGATGAAGTGGTGTTCTCGTTATCTCATCAGGTACACAATTGAGTGCACTTCAAATGCTGCAATAAGTGGACGGTGAAACTGAAGCTGAACTGAACATTCTTATTCTTATCCTAAGCGGAAAAGTCTTCCGATACCGTAACAACTATTAGAAATAAATCTATTTTTCGAAGATTGTTTGCTGTCTAGGAAACAAAACGACCACCCCTAGTCTACTATCATAAACTTTGAAATTCTAAAAGATAAATTTTCACTTTAAGTAAGTATTTCAAGATTACTTGATTATATTTTATCAGCTCAAGTTCCATTATTGTTTACAAACGGATAGTTTAAAAGGGTTTTGGAAAATTATATTAATCTGTAACGAGATATATGCATGTAAAAATATATGACGAATTGAAAAAACCAAACTGATTCTACAAGTTCAGGTTTCGTACAGTTATGACACATTAACTTTAGGTAGTATTCAATTTATTTAGCAGTAACTATTCTAACTTTATTTTATAATGTATTTAGGGAGTGCCGATGGTCTAGCGGTCTAAGTCGTTGGACTTTGGGTCTGAGTTAGAGATAGCGCAGGTTCAAATCCTATCGGTGACCGTTGCACTTTTCATCAGTACTATCAACCTTGTACTGTATCGACTCTCACCCTTATTCTATTTGATAAGATCCTCGCACAGGCCAGTGGGCCATGAGGACGAACAGAATAAGGCTTAAAAGGGGATCTGTCTCGCCTTAAAAAAAAGTGATAATAAAAAAACTTATCAAATAATTTCTCACATTACCGAAATAAATAGCTTATTTCAAATAGTTAACGACATACAATTACTTTGTTATCCCATTTCAATTTTAATCAATATATATATATATAATATATATATATATATATATATATATATATATATATATATATATATATTATATTAGTTTCCTGTTGTGTACACCTTATAGTATAGTTTTTTTAATAAAATAAATCAACTTCTAAAGCCTAAAGGAAAATCAGGAAAGTAAATAAAATTTTAATTTTAATAAAATTTGATACCACAAAATTTTGTAAACGGCGCTTAATTTTACGAAACACAAGTTTGTGTAACGCATTTAAGCGTTATACGTTAAATATAAAATTTTCGCTTTATCTGGAGGACTTCGAATTTTTAGTTTTTTCAACCAATAACAAATTCGATATTTGAATATTCATATATATACTAAATTACATGATGAATTCTAATTATTGCCAATGAAAACAAACTTGCCTTTATATAATTTGAAATAAGTTGTTTATACTAGAAAATTGTGAACGTAGAAAAAAAAATCGTGACAGATAAGTTACATAGAATGCTGCCATGTTTTTGACACACTCCATGTGTATTTTTCAGGAAGTATTAATATTGTGTAATATATAATAACTGCACAGTTTAAAAAACGTTCAATAACGATCAAACATCACTCCCTCCCTGCCTCCAGTAATGCAGCTCGCTCTGAGCACTAATGGCGTACTTCCTGGCCTTAACTGTCACCGTATTGATCGTCAATGTTGAGGCGTGAATACATTTAGCCCTTATCCTTTATTTCAAAACTCGGTTAAGAAGATAACCCGTGAAATAAATCGTGATCTTCTTTTATCGAAAATGTATCCAAAATAACTATAATTATGTTTTATACAGTTTGATTTAAAAATGGACCAATATTAACTATTAAAAAATAAAGAGATCGCTTTACTCTAAGATATTTTCCATTTACTTAAAATTTAAAACCTCCTTATATTTGAGTTTATTTGTATAAACTGTGCTTCAATCCACTTAATAGCTTCATAATATTCCCTACACCATATAGTTCACCGTTAAAACCCAACATAGCATAGGGCTATTATACAGATCATTAACTAATATTAGGTTAGAAAGGGTTAGTTAGTGTAAGACTTAATGTAATTATTAGTAATATAAAATTCATAGAATAGATGTACAGATAGTTGCTGGAAAGGAAGTCTCGTATTGCAATTCGAGACAAACATCCTCCGGATGTAAGTAGATACGCACATCCGCCCAGACGCCGATGGTGAACAAACAGGAAATGCTTATTTGTAAAAACCGTGCGACAATGTAAGGGACAGCCATGCTGATATGGAAAATTGTTTACTCACCAATTATGATGGAGAGATTTGGCAGAGAGCGTGGTCAATGAGCTGGCGGGAGAAGAACAATCAAAACTGAAGAACAAGGAGGAGAGGTGGAAGTGGAGGCCGGGAATTCGAAAAGTGAAGTTCGGGAGTGTTTGTGTTCGTGTGCGGAAAAATATCTCTAGGCGTAATAAGTGTGATGTGAAATAAAATGTAAGTAATTTTAAGAACTTAGTAATATTTTAGGGTTTCATTAATCATTTTCAATTCCATATCTATTTAAATGTTCACAATTTCGAAAATATAAATTCATGTAAATGTTTAGCTATTTTAAAGAAAGTTTCTCATGTTAGTCCATGAACTCATTATTATTGCAACACTACAAAATTACTAGTAAATGTTATAATGAATTAAATTCAAAATAAATTGTAATGAATAATTTAATATTAAATATGTCTTCAAAGTATTAAGACATTAAGTTTTGTGCTTAATATGTCGATTGACGCAATCAATTAATCAATTTAATGAAATGTTGTCACAAATAAATGTGTTGGTTCATTTGAGGGTATTTGTACTGCCAATCTAACCTATTATTAAATCCTCTCACAGCAACCCTTGCTCAAAATATGTCACAACCTTAATCTTAAACTAAACCAACCCTACAAAACCTTACATTAGTTAATTAAAGCTATACATTCCGTTTGAAATACGAGGAAATTTTATTCCTTCTTAAAAGTAAAAGAACCACTTCATGCAAACAGGAAAGTAAAAAAATAATACTAACAATTTGTTTAGCATCAATAAGTTGGGAAAAATTTAGAACATTTGCTGTATTATTTTTTTTAACGTTCTATTTTACATTATGTGATTATGTAACATGTTTATAGCGAAGTAAAACAAGTTTTGTAACAGCTTTGCATGTTTGGAACATTTGCCTCCAAGGGAGAGTTCCAAAAATTCTGAATTTTCTCGGAAACGATACATTTGCAACCCGATGTGAATTTAACACGGAAGAGTTTGTTTTACATCCTCTATCAAAACCTGAAAATATGTGCACTTTTTATCGGAATCAACCCTTTATATAAATACCTGTTTATCCTTTACTGTATGCTACAGTTTATAAAACATAAATTTATTTATTTATTTTTTCCATTATTTATCGTGTATAAATAATTTTGATTTATGAAGATTACCTTTCCAGAAATATATATTAATTGAGCAGGAGAAGAAGTCCCTCTTGCAGTAGTCATTTACTGTGACACGTGACAATATCAGCTGTTGGTTGGCGAGCACATAGTTTCATAGGCTAGGTATAAATTAGAACTAAATAATATTTATAAGAAAGTATTTAACTAAAATAGCCTACTTTCAGTGACAAACCACTCATTTACCTAAAAGATAAATGAAATTTCCAATAACTCAAAAATATTTTTCAAACCCGTAATTAGAGTAACGCCAAGTAAACTAACGAGGTACATCAATGGACCATGTATAACTAAAATGGAAACCATACTACATGAAGATTTAATACCATTAGACACATATAGGACTTCCAAAAGTGACATAATAAAAAATATTAAATGAATATGGAATTCTATCTAGAGACACAGACACTGTAGCAGACCTCAGACCTATCCTAGCGGCACTTAAGAACTTAACACGTATAAGCGCAAGTCACCCTAATATTAAAACCATATTTAATTATTTAAACTACACGAAAAACTCACCTAAGTGAAGAGGACAGGGAAAACTATAAAGCATCTAGCTACAATCGAGGATTTTCTAGTGCAGAGAACAAATTTATACGACATAGTAACATAACCCTGAGGCGGACATCAAGACACAAGCACCCCCAACCTTAGCACAACATTACGAGCCACTCACACTACCTGACAGAACGAACACAGCAACCATGGGGGAAATCATACCGCTAATATCAGCTGGGACTTACACAGGTCTCCAGAGCGAAAATCCACAAGATTTTTTTAGACAAATTCTTAGTTGCAGCAGCAACTTTTCAAACAGATGGACAGATAACACTAAAGTTAATTTATTCCCAGCGCATTTATCAGGCACAGCACTAACTTGGTTCAAATATTATAAGCAAAAAACAACTAGGGGAAGCCATACAATGGGATCAACTTGCTAAAAGTTTCATAGAGGCTTTCACTCCATTAGCACAAACCCAGAGTCTACAAATGATTTTAGAACACAAAATACAGGGAGAGAACGAGCCAACACTAAACTATTTTTTAGATATATTAACAACATGCCGAAGATATGACCCTACAATACAGGACAAGCAAAATTATACATTATTATCATACAGGGACTAAAAAAAACCAGAAATCTGTGAACGAGTTTATAGGACTGAAAAACGACACCTTAAGTGATCTAGAGACTAATTTAAAAAATTACAGAACAGCTAGTTCTAACACAAATAAAAAAAACAAAGAAAGATACAAATAGGGTTGCAGCAAACAGACCCTATAGTACACCCTTATATGAAAAAAACATCATCCATAAACTACAAGCAGAAGTTAACACCCTAACCAATTTAGTAGCTACCCTAACTACAAACCAAATTTCAAATCATAACCACAGGTACGAAAGGTCTCCATCCCCGTATGGAAAACTCAAAATATAAGCCAAGATATGATAGAACACCTAGTCCTCACCAGAAATAGACATATGGAAAGCCCAAAACTACCCCAAACAAACCCAAAGGCCACCTATGATTAAACACGTTTACTTTCAGTGATAGGAGAAGACCAAAACCATTCCCAAATACAACCTGCTAGACAAAATAGGTATTGCACTATTTGCCGTAAAGAACAACCATAATACTGAACAATGTTGGTTCAAGCAACGTTCATTAACTTCTCAACCCCAAAGTAACCGCTTAGCACCTAAAACCAACAATACACAAGAGCTGTTTCTGCAGGTACTGCAAGCGAACAAACCACAATATCGAATCATGTTACAAGTCTAATTATTATAAAACAGAATCAACAAAAAAACGGGAAATAGTGGGAGGTTATACTAACCCCTTACCGAACTTCCCCCTTACTAAAAGCGAAAACAAATAACACTATAGATTTTAAACCAAAGGAATCGACAAACTTACAAATGTATAATTCTATGACATTTACTCCAACTAACCCCAAAGTAAATACCACTATCAACCCCTGGAAAGACCAGTTCAGAAGTGATATTTAAAGCCATAGATTATAATCAAAGAATTCCCACCCTTAAAGAAGATGGAAGAAATTGAACAACCTATTATGCAAAAGCCTATACACACCATAAAACTTCAATCTGTCTTCAATCCAACACCAACCCTAAGCGAACCAAACCCCTCGGGGACAACAAATATAAATAAACCCAGCTTTACAAGAAACCTTGCAGTCTCAGAAAATTTCACACGACAGATAAAACCTAGTGTATTAAAGGGGGTAGCGCACGTAAAACAGGACCCAGATTGTAGTATGGGGGAGGTAAACACACATACTGGATTGGAAGAAACCATTGAGATAGACACTATACAGATTTTAAATCACATAGAGCAACAGAAGAAACAGAAATATGATAGATTGTACTAACTTGCAAGAAATAACGCAAGACAGGATACACAGACCGAGGAAAAATAAAACATTATTATTAGAGGATATTTATGAACTCATATTTAATTGCGAAAATAAAACCAAGAAGAAGATACCTGTCCTAACAATAGACGTAGCCTTGACCACAAACCCTCGACATCCAGTACCCTGCATTATAGATACAGGATGTAACATAAACATTATTAGAGCAGACCTAGTTTGTGAAACAAAATTAAATACTAGCAACATACCCTCGTTGATATCGGCTAACGGTATACCATTAACAGTTTTTGGGTTCAACAAAGATCGCCATAAAAATTGGCAAAGTAATACTTGAAGACACGTTTTATGTGACACCTGATCTAAACAGCCCCTATATTGGTAGGAAACATATTCCTATTTCAGAACTGCGTGGAGTTAAAACTATAAAAATAAAACAATAAAAATTACCAAATATCACATTGAACATATAATACCTATGAAATGAACAGTGGCAGTTAGACATCCAAGAATTTTAAAAACACACAGGAATTAGAAGTACAGCAAGTAACAGAGGTAACAGCCCCACAAGACATAATTATAGCACCACATCATGGGTGGGGGGGGGGGGGGGTGGGGGGGGGGGGGGGTGGGGGGGGGGGGGGGTGGGGGGGGGGGGGGGTGGGGGGGGGGGGGGGTGGGGGGGGGGGGGGGCAAGATAACTTATGGTGTTCTTAAATAAAATTTATAAATAATTCCTCCGCCCAAATTTCCAAAATTTTGTTTATAGTTTATTTTATTGTCAATTTTAAAATTACGGAAAATTAATAAGTCTACATTTAAATTTTTTCCACTTTACCCTCGTAGAAATTTTCCTTTTCTAAAATGAATAGCTTTTTCCCACCCATTTTTTAAAAAATGGAGGATGCGAATTTACATGTGTACTAAAATGATTATCAAACAGAGGTTTACTGTACAGCTACGTTACATTGTACATAGAGAGCTCTTTAATAAGGTACCTGAAATTATTGGTTATAATGGATGTTAAAATAGAAACCTTTTTTTTTACTTGTGTTTAGAGTTTTCCCCCATCCCCAGACAAAACTTTTAGTTACCTTGGCCTAAGGACATGAATTGACCCCCGGAATTTACCCTTGTTACTGGCGAGTGATACCTACCACTACACCCAAAAGAGCCTCTATGTTTTTTGAAAGAATACGGAAATGTATTGATGTTTGTTTTTTTTCTCCTTCATTCATTTTCAGCACAATATTCTAAGCCAAATTAAATCCTTAAAATTTATTAACCTAAATATTTTTTTTTATCGACAATAAAACGAATTTTATCCAACACGGGGAAAGTCTCACTATTTTGTTATCATAATGATTATAAATAGCCATAAACTAATATACTTTTTTTTATATCTTAAATATGTATTATTTTAAAAAATTCACTTTTTAATTTAGTGGAATAAATATTATACTAGTGACCGACATTTAAGACAGTGTTTATATTTATATTAAAATCATACTCTGGTGAATCTACAAGTATTGAATTTAAAAAAATAAGAACATGTTTTTGTATCTTTTGCTTTAATTGAAATATACTTGTACATAAAATTATATGAAATGGAAACTTTTTCATTTTTAAATAGGAGGTTTTTGTTATTATTTATGGAAGAATAATAAGTTATTGTCACAAGTGTTGTTAGTCTTCAAACAAATATTACTTTCAGGAATTTATTTTTATTTATTTATTTCTAAGATTTCATACGAGTATTGGTAAAAAACTTAATAGATGAAGCATTAAAGCCAAGGTAAAAGTTTTTTTTTTGAGCCTTTTTGTATAACGGATTTCTTTTACATTGTTTTATTATTAAATATTCTCTGGCTGTAAATACCCTTTTTAAACTTATTACAAAACTTGAATGGTTTTATTCCATGAAATTTCTTCCCGGTCGACTCCATTTCTTCACCTGAAACACGATACTTTGTACAGAGCACTTTACTTTTTACGACCATTGGAGGCGAACAGTTGTGAATAAATGCTCTCGGTTAAAACCGCGGGGGGGGTTGTGTGTATTACGATAAATTAGAATATTTTTATATTTAGGTTTTCTCCGAAAGTACTTGTCACTAAATAAAAATAAGTTTTTTTACAAAATAAGCTACATTTTAAAAGGATAAATATCATTATTTGGCTAAGTATCTTAGGATAACTTCTAATTCACAACAGTCAAAACACGAGTATATTATCTAAGGGCTCACCCTTTAAAAGTAATCTAAAGACAGAGGTTAAATATATATATTTAAAAGAGGTTAGAGAATTAATTCATGGAGACCTTTTGTTGAAAGACGGGTTAACCAGTTATCCAATATTGAAGTAGGAAGGTTATTTTTTTTTTTTCATATATTTAAAAATCATTAAATTGTTTTCAAATGCGATTTTTGCTATATTTTGTATTAACTACTCAAATCCATACTTAACATCACACTCGTTACTGTTCCATTATTAGTTACCTCTTTACACAATCGTATTGAGGGAGGGGATCTATGGGGGAAAAAAATGACCAATAAGGTTTCTATTATGTGGGCTCAATTCCGTTTACATAGGAGAATACATACCATAATGTATGAAAACAAGATGTCATATCGCTATATATGGTAATTATAATATATAAATCTAAATGGTTTTTCCTTTTAAATGTATCGTGGTTGTGTATTGGCTATTAAATTTGATCGACTTTTCAAGAATACATTTCATTGTTATTTTTTGTTGATATCGTAGTACTTTTCAATTTTTTCTAGGCTTGAAATCGAATTTTTCAACAGCGTAACTGGTTGTTTTACTTGATAGATGATTTTACTTATCTAAAGGCATGGTTTTTACATTATTAATATTATCCAATTGAATTTAAGTATCTATATACTATATAGGATCACCTTAAAACTAACATCACAGTTTTTTCCCCAAAGTCTTACAGGGTTGTTGACAATATTTGACCCTGTTTTAAACTACTGGAACATAACTTTTTATTACGTTAAAGTTGCAGAATATTCACAATATCCAGAACTAATTCACCTAACTAGCTCTCCACGTGCTTTACTGGTGATTCTAAGACATAGGAGATGACTGCTATGTGCTTTAACGTATCAGCGAATGGGGTGGACAAGTACTGAACTGTTTTGATTAACTAAAAGTTTTCACTACAAGATTTACCAAGGCCGTAGAATTCTATGTTAGAATCAATGTTAATAGATATACCCATCTGATATCAGGGCAACTATAGCTCCTGCGCCTGGATAGCCTACGTACTAATGAGGGAAACGCAAACACCACAATGGCCCCTCCGTTTCTATCCTATGTCCCAAGCCCGGCGTACCAGACTTGAGAACATGGTGGTGCGTGATCAGTGATATTCGTCGTGGACGAGGGAACAACCCAGAACAAACAACACACTCCATTTTTTTCCCTTGTGATTGTTTTAGTTTGGTAGTTTTGGAAATAAAGTCATACATCCCTAGGAGCTTTTTCCAAAGGACCAGTCACTTGAACATGCCTCAATTTGTTTTTTTTTTTTTTACATAAAACCAATTTGATAACCATATAGCAAAAGCCTGCCTCCTTGAGGGGACGGGTGGACAAATTTTCATTTTATGTTTTTGTTTTTTTATTCACACCCGAAGAATTGAAGAAACCTTTGTATAATTAAAAAGCAAAAACTAAAAAGCTGTCATGGTTACTATATTTGGGGGTAAGTAACGTCCGTTAACATTCTATGTAATAATTATCGAACTTTTCTGTAATTCTCGTATAAAACATAAAGAGAAAAAAAAATTATGGCGAATATGTTTCTATTTGTTATAATTAGTTTGATATTTCTCCAACAAAACGTCCATCTCATCAATATTTAGACGGAACATTGCAAACTGCAACAGGCTGCCTATACTTACACGATACATTAAACACAAACGAGAAATTGTGCATTACACAAAATAAAGTAGTAAGAATGTTATTCTTCATCGAGCGTGGTTTCAAAGAAAGCTATCTATTAAGTAAAAGTATTTGAAGTATAGACGTCAAAAATTTTCTCCGCACAGTTAAACCTTACGTTATATCTTATTACATAATTTTAGAGAAATATGTACCAAACATTGTAAATACCCTGGGCTCAGCAATTGGGTCAAATAATGCATAAACCCGCAGGCGCGAACATCGTTGATTTGCACCCTGTTGTTGCTAAGTCCTGAACCAATGCACACCACAATAATGGTAAAACAAGAAATTACTCATCATAGACTTGTTTGTTTCATTGCAAGTCATTCCTTAGTATTGCAACATATATTACCAGTAGTCTCGTTGGGTGTGCTGGAAATTTGTTGACGAAAGATGTGACAATTTACCTATCTTATATTTTAGTATAGTAAAAATTTTAAAATATATAACTCAGTTTACTAATAAGTTCGAGAATCAATGCGTTTTATGTTAAAACATTTAAAATCTTATATTAAATAAATCACAAATATACCATCTAGTTTTTTAAATTTTTACAGTACTTACACTCAATGTTATAAACTTATATGGTTGGATTTAATCCCTTTCTCGCTCAGGAAATGAGAATTTCGTTGAAAGCGTATCTTTTTTACTACTGGAATCAGCCTAGCGTCCAGTACATTTTTTTCTACTTGGGTCCTCTACACAAGCCCACAATTTAATAACCCTTAAGCTTTCTTTAGACTAGACTTGAATCCCATAGGGATTTATAAAGGCAGATATTGTTATTATTATGTAAAATATAATCATCAGCATCAATGCAAGAAATAATATGACCTCTTGATCGTTTTACATTCAATATCTTTCAGAGCATCCTTAGGACTACTTTTAAAAAAAATGTGTTTTTCTACGATTTTGTTGTCATATTCGGTTAACTCGCATAACAAAATAATTGTATGAATTGAACATAAACCTGATTAATTAACTCTCATACTATTGTGGATCTTCTTACAAACTTCTTGTCAAAAGAAAATAAAATGATTACATACGGAATCTAAACTAACACGAACAAACATAATCAAAAGAGTAGATGGAAAAGTTATCGTTAGGAGATTAGAGCCAAGCAATCTCCTAGAAAGAACAATTGGGAATAACTTGATATAAATAAAGTGAAGGATTAGAGAAGGAAGTATTTTTTCTTAAATCAATTCATATAAATTTGATACCATGAAAATATAAGTTTTCATATTTAAATCCGACAGTTTATTACGTAATTTGTTTATGCATTTTCCTTCAAAGTGACTATACGATCAGAGATAGTAAAGTCTAAGGATTAAGGTATAGTTGAGGATCGGATAAGCTAAAATGCGCAGTTGGTTCCAACTGAAACTTCAACCGTGTACAAGTTCCTAGTTAAACTCAGGGTGGGGGGTCAGTTGTGGGTTAGTATTTACAGAGGGGTTTTATAAACGTTATACAGGTTAGTAGAAAGAGTTTTTTTTATAACAGTCTTCTATACTGTTTTTGTAACTTGATAAATGATCTGTTTTTTATGTGTTTATTTTAATTAATAGCTGATTTGGATAAACTAAATTGAATATTCACTAGCAATTAACATAATATGGATTAATATTTATCTAATGCAAACTCTATAAACATCAATAATAAATTGATTATGGCAATAGAGAACAATTTAAGAAGTAATAAATTTTTTTGATGAATATTCACAATTGTTGAATATTTTTCAACAGTTAAATTTGTTTACTTTTCTTTACAATAAGGTATTTCATTAATACCAATCATATTAAAAATAAGAGTTGTAATAACTAGCAGAACCTATTGAAAGTATTTAATACATTGCATATTATGAAACTAAAATAAGCACACATGTAACATAATATACATACTACTAACATCTTATGAACTATACAGTGTTTTTTGATTATACACATTGATACATGGTATCGTCTTCATTGGGGATGCTGGCGAAATTTGAAGTTTAAAACTCATTTTAATCTAAAAATTTAGCTAACATAAGTCTAGTGTCAAAATATTGTGTGACAGTTAGTCAGTTAGTTTAAAAATGTATTTATTCTTGAATGTTTTTGTATACCACCATGGTTATTTTACTATTAATATTCTCTAGTGTTTCCCTTAAATATCAAATGTTGCCTGTAAATAAAAACACTGTATGCACAATATTCAGTCCATAGGGTTGTTTCCATAAAATATATAATTGCTTACTTATGATTCATCATGTAAATGTGAAAGGAAGGGACGGTAAGTTAGTAATCTGCTATTTTTTCGAAATGCACATTAAAAATGTGCTAGTGATATACATATACAGCAATATCAGAAACTACAAACATGTAGTTCTTTACAGTAACAATAATCCCGAGAAATATTCCTGGATCATAATAACGAATAAGAAGTTTCAAGAAGTTCAATGAGTTCGGAGACATTTTACGCCATTTCCTAAGTAAAGTACAAATGAACAACACCCACTCTACTCGTGCAGCAACTGAAGCGAGGTTCGGTAACTTTTCGCTGTGACATCACACCAACAGCTGATATTGTCACGTGACACCGCAATGACTACTGAATGAGAGAATTCTTCTCCTTCTCAATTAATATATATTTCTGGAAAGGTAATCTTTATAAATGTGTCAAAATTATTTATACACAATAAAATAATGGATAAATATTTATAAATTTATATTTTATTAACTGTAGCATACAGTAAAGGATAAAAAGGTTTTTTATATACAGGGTGATTCCGATAAAAAGCTCATACGTATTTCAGGTTTGACAGAGGAAAGTGAATACGTCTTTTGTCGAATTCTCATCGGGTTTGCAGATGTATTGTTTCCGAGAAAATTCAGAACTTTTGGAACCCTCCCTAGTAGGCAAGTGTCCAAACATGCAAAGCTGGTAAAAAAACTTCGCTATAAACACGTTAGATAATCACATGATGTGAAACAAAATTATAACAGAAAATGTTTTAAATTTCTCCCATTTTTTTTCGAGGCTGAACAAATTGTTAGTATTTTTTTACTTTTCTGTTTGCATGAGAAGTGGTTTTATTTTACTTTTAACAATGAATAAATGCTTTTAGTTTCAGTATTTTAGTTTTTTATGTCCCAATATTATTGGAACCACCACGTATAGCCTACAAGGAGGATTTTCATAAAATCTAAATTTTTCTCTAAACCGGAACATTTTCGACCCCATGTGTATTGTATAAAAAAATAATTTCACTCACATCGTCTATTAAACCATAAAAATACGCACTTTTATCGTAATTTCCATTGTATTCTTCAAGAAAGTTACTCTAAAAAAGTTTTAAATTATTTTAAAATACACTCTGCTGTTCCCTTTAGTCCCTTTTTGAGTTTATACCTTTCGTTATTATATATTATATTTCAGGTCAGAATGCATAGCTTCAATTATACCCTTACAACCCAATATTAGTTTATGATCTTGCATAATAGCCCTATGCTCGTTGGGTTTTACGGGCGAGAAGATGGTTTAGGGAACACTGTGAAGCTATTAAGCTGAAATTAAGATAACTATAATAATGATACATGTCCTAAGCAGAATAATATGTTATAGTTATTTTTAAATATGAGGTGCAGATTTTTACTAACAAACTACCACAACAGTGATGTTGGGAATATAAACATGTCATGCTATTGTAATTAAAAGTTCAAAACCACGTAAGATAGAATTACTGTGTGCAGCTAATGCATGTGCACAAGCGTCTCTCTGACCAAGGTATGTCGACATAAATTCACAGCTTATGGAACATTTATCTCTCAGAAATGTGGAAATATGACAAACATATTTGCAAGTGTAATATTCTTCCTTCGTGAGCTTTAACCGTTGCATCGTAAGTACCTTTTACATAGTTATAAAAGCAACGATGCAACCTATAGTAAGCCTGAAACCGGAATGAATGAAATTAGATTAGTTATATTTTTTTTCAAAAATAAATGTAACAATTATTTCAATCGAAAAATGGATAAAAACCAAAATACCTACTCAATAAATAATGAAAATTGCTGGTTCCTGTGTAATGAGTATGGATTCTGTGAAGAATATGAAGATAAGTCTTTGAGCCAGGATTGCGAATCCCAATATTGCTTCTGATACCGTGTCACAAGACAACCATATCAGGATAAGGAGTAATGAGTTTCCCAAACTGAAGATGTTTAAATTAACAAATCAGTTGTTACAGGGTGGAGTGCGGTAGTTTGCTGATTTGGAAATGAAATAAAAAAATTATGAACATTAGAAAAAATTATATTTTATTATAATTATATTTATCAGAAAGGGAATTTTAAAATTACATGGTTTTTAAATAATATATCTGGCAAATGTCGACCTTCGGCATCCACACACTGCTGCATACGTTTTCTGAAGTTTACATTAACTCTAATAATGCATGTTCGACTGGTATTCTGCCAATTTCAGCCTCAATTTTGTCCCTTAGGTCTTCCAAGGTGTTGGGACGGTTGATACACACCTTCGACTTCAGGTAACCCCAAAGGAAAACATCGCATGGGGCTAAGTCTGGTGAGCGTGCCGACCAGTTCACAGCACCCTCAAAGAGATAAGCCGTCCAGGAAACATTTGCCCTCAAACAATTTCATGGTAACCCTCCGCTGTGTGTGCAGTGGCACTATCCTGTTGGAACCATGTATCCTCTAATTGCATTGCCTCAAGAGCCGGCTGAAAAAAATCCTGTATCATAGTCATGTACTGTTCGGAGTTCACAGTTATGGCACGACGGTTATTCTGAAAAAAGTAAGGGCCAATAATGCCTACTCGTGATATGGCGCACCACAAAGTGACGCGGTCCGAATGCAGAGGTCTCTGGTGGACTTCTCTGTGGTTTGTTTCACTCCAGTAGCGCATGTTTTGCTTGTTGACACACCCACTGAGGTGAAAGTGTGCCTCATCAGAAAAGAACACAATTGCGTCACGCGGTATAGTTGCAAGCATGTCTTCACAAGAAGTACGCCGTGTCAAATAGTCCCCGTGCTGTCAATTATGGACCCACGCACATTTTATACGGGTGAAATCTCAGTTTCATCATAAAGAATCCGGTGGGGAGAACGTCTTGAAATGCCAAGAGCAAGTGATTGCTTCCGAGTAGAGCGTTTTTGGAGATTGCAGTACTGCTGCTCTAACTCTATTGATGTTTTCCGGTGTTTTAATCCTTCTCTGAGGTCCCCTTCGTACACCATGACACATTCCCTGCTGTTCTGAATGCAGTTTACCCAATTTGCAATTGATTGCCGACCAGGAACACGTCCGCGTGGGGGAACAGCGAATCGTAAACGGAAAGCACGCTGCACTGCAATGATCGAGTGGGCATCTGAAAAATACGCTTCAACATAAAACGACCTCTCCTCTCGTATCCACTGCATGATGGCAACTGGAACGCGGAGGAATACAAATCTCCCGTTCAGCTACTATAAGCCACGCCCACTCTCCCCTCTCTTCGACCAACAGTGCCGCCACAGCCTGCAGTGCAAAAAAGCAAATTACCGCGCTCCACCCTGTAGAAGGATGCCTGACTCTATAGCCTGAAAGCATATGTTATATATGTTTTAGGGCTAGTGCCTAGTTATAATTTTGTTACTATGCACAATTCATAAAAATCTTTGTGGCTACTTGTAGGTAACCTGTGGTTTGGAAACAGTTTCGTGAACCGCTGTTTTAGCTAACATACCTTACAGGCAAAATAACAAATCAATCTGATTTTCTTTTACAATTCACTATCACCTTGGAGCACAATAAATACTCAACTCAAATACTTTTAGCATTTTTAGTAATTATTGGCATTCAGGAAATTCTTTTTCTATAATCACCTTGTGGCGTTTGCCACTTTAATTTTGTTGGTCTTTGGACGGACCGGGAGCTGTTTCCTTACAGCTGGTCGAGCCATCTGTTTTACCAGATTGGTTGTTCTCTTTCTAGATGTTTTCTGTGGCTTTCTGGCTTTTTTGATTGGTTCTAGTATTTTCAGGTTTTCTAGATATCGGGAATTAGGTTTCTTGTCCTCTTCTCTTCTGGACTTCGAAAGGGCAAGGACATCTTGGAGTTTTCTGTGGTCGGAGTTACAAAATCAAAGCTGGCTGCCCGCTCCCTCTACGAACCGGCACGGTGTTTTGGTGTTAATATCGTATGCCTACCTTCCAATCAACGTTTCACGACCTCGTTTAATATTTAGGACCCAGTCTTTCCATAATTCGGTTTTCGAATATCGTCGCATATTGGTAGCAGGAGCGTGGTTTGAAATGGAAGGCTAGGCTTGCCGGTGGGAGCGGAGGAATTCTACACAGCTATGAGAGCTAAGTCCTAGTTTTAAGTTTTTTTAAAGGGGTAGACGTTTTTCTAAATTTTTTTAGTTTTCTAAATTTTCCTTACACTGCCTTTTTTTTTACTCAAAATGTTAAACTTTTTCGAAGTAGCTTGTTTTTAAATGTGCAGGTCTGAGCCAAGCAGTTCTTGCAACCAACTGCTACCTAAGCCTAGTTGTGTAATAATTGAACATGTGAGTGGCAGTATTTCTTAAACTTTAGTAACTTATTCTCACTAATTATTTAGGCATAGGTAATTTGGTTGATTTTTTCTAGCTTAAAATTTTTACTTTAAACCAATTTTAAATAAATTTTTTTTCTCTCACCAAGTTAACTCTTAACCTAACTTTTACTTTCCACCTACAGTGTAGCCTGTTGCCTTAAACATACCTGGTACTTAATTACTTGTGCTTTCTAAACTTTAATTAGCACCTTTTAGTATTTTAATTTAAACTTTGGCTCAGATCTGTGCAAGTAAAGTCGAAGGATTTCATAGATGCTGTTGGTGACTGCGTATTGTACTGCCGCCTATGTATAGCCTACCTTTTGTTTTTAAAGTTCTTAGCTTTTCTGGTTAATCATTTTGAAACCCCCATTCAGTTTCACCAGATTATTTACTTTGGGTTGGCTTATAATTAAAAGTGTTCTTTTTTATATAACTTTTGCTTTCCTTCTGATATTTCATCTCTACATCTGATTTAATTAAAATTTTTTAACCTTTCCACACCTACCCTTAGTTCCAAATGCTATTAATTGTTGTTATTCTAGGATTTAATTAATTATTTAGTTATTTATTTATTCTTCCAGCAGATTTACACCACTTGTACATGTTATAAGTTGATAAGAGTTTTAAATTTTTAATAGCACTAATTTGATGATTTTTGTCTATTGTGTTGAATTTATTCGAGTCTTACAAAATTTTGTTAATTAATCTTAGTCTTATACACAAGGTAAGTGAAGTGTTACTTGTTAAATTTATCTGATAATTTTTTCTACTTAGAAATATGTCAAACTTTTATGTAGGCCTATGCTATTTGATTGTTTCAGGGCAGTTTCAAGCTTAAGGGGTTGATTTAGTCTAACAGTTTGCAATTTTTTTTCCTAAAACCTTCTTCAAAACTTTAATGTTATTGTAAAAATAATAATTCTTTCATAGTCTATTATTAAAAGCCCTTTGATTCTTTTGACTAGTTGCCTGTTTAAATTAAAACAGTTAAAGTTAATATGGAGTACACCTTTAGTTTCAACTAGTCTTGAAAGTAACATGGGCCTAGGCTTGTTTTGTAATTTTTATGAAGTTGCAGCTTGGGTTGGATTTGACGTGCTGACATACATATAAGTGCTTTAATTACTTACAAAACTAAACTTTCTTTCCAAAATGTTGAAACATCCTTTCTTTTACAAACTTTTAAAACTATAGTTTTGCCACCTTGAGGGTTCACTATTTTATAATATACCAAACCCTAGTGGACTCTTTGGATTGATTGATATGTCAGCTTGCTTGATTCAGCTTCGGGTGTTTAACTTACCTAAATTTCAGTTTAGCCTAATTTAAGCCTTAAGTGGTTTAAATAATTTTTTTTTTTCCTTTGGTCTTTAATTTCTTAATTTTTAATTTTTCACTGGGGTTTTTTTTGGATTCTTGGCCTCAAAAGAGATTTTTTTTTTTGGGGGTGTTCTAAATTATTTACAGTTTAAAGGGAGAGTTTACATATTTGGGCTTGTGTCTTATTCACTTGGGACTTGTTGAACTTTATGTAGTAGTTACCTGTAGCGCTACTTTACGACTTGCTCCCACATATTTTTTTTGCTCTTCTACGGTACAGTTGCTCTTGCTTTTGATTAATTCTTTTGTTTACTTTGTTTTCCCTCTCTTATTCTTTTAGGTTTTGAAAGGTGTTGTTAGTTTTTTTTGAATACTTTGAACTTTCTCAACCTTTTGAGAGGAAAACAAATTGAGTCTACCCCCGACTGATGGCAACCGACTTTTTTTTTGTTCTGAAAGCCAAACTTGTTGTATTTTTCTGCCTTCACCTGTTGGTGATACTGGAATTTTGGTTTCATGGTAATAATAATGAAATGTACTTTATGCTTTTATTTATTTGTAATACTATAAATTTATAGTAGTTTTTTTTTACAACTTGTACTTTTTCACACACCACAGTAAAGTTGCCCTAATGTTTTTCTGAATTTTTTTTACTGCTCTCTAGTTTGTGTGGAATATCTGTCCACGCTCTCATGTGTCTTTGATTAATTTATTGTTTAACTTGTTTGTTGTGATTTGTGTTTATTTATTGTTGATTATTGAACCTTTTACGAGATGAAGTTCTTCGATTTAAATAATGTTCCAAAGACTGTGTCTTGGATTAAAAAGTTGACTATTGAGGAAGCCCGCGAACAATGCAAGCTATGGGGAATTAAACCCAAGGATAAGCTTGATGCCATGCGTGTGCAGGCTAAGTGAATTTGTGGCTCGGTCTAGCGAAGGGGTCGTGAGTGACTTGGAGGAATCTGCGGATGAACCAAGGGTACCCGTAACGGATGATTTAGTGGATAATCCCAGTTTAAAACAGGACGAAGTAGGAACTTGTACTGTGCTGCCCCCCCTGTAGTGCCGGTGGATCTTGGTGGTTTAGTGAAGAGTCTGCATACAATGACCTTAAATGCTATTGAAGCGACTGCTAAGACGGTAGCCCAAGAAATTGCAACCCAAAATAGGCCATATAACAGGGACGATGTCTCATTCCCTAACATTTTGCGGGATATGCTTAGAGAGGTACCCATTACTTCTGGTACAGATTTATTTCAGCTAACAGAATTTCTCGTAAAAATCCAAAAAATAGTAGAGTTAAATTTAGGTTCAGATAAAACTATTCTATTAAACGCTGTGGCACGCACTGAAGGCAGACTTCGTGATGTGTGGATGGGTCTCGTGAGTGCTGACTCTACCTGGCCGAATGCTCTGCAGACAATTAGGTTTACCTTTTTCTCATCTAGGGCCATTAGAGACATTCAGTCTAAACTCATGTATAGACAACAACGACTGTCAGAACCTTATGCTGATTATCTTACTGACATTGTTAGCATTTTCCAAATTCTTGGACCAGAAATAAGTGATGGCGAGATTTTTACAACTATTTTTACCGGTCTCAACCCTCATACTAGGGCAGCTTTTGCAGGTCTTCAACCCCCCTACCACAGTACAACAAACTGAAAAACATGGTTTCCATGATTGAGAGTTTGACGGTCAACACTGTTCAAGCTCCGTTAGGGTATGGCAATTCTGAATCTCAGGAAGCTGCAATAGATTCTAATAAAAATGTCACTTATGATAATACTAATTTACAATACGCTGGACATCTTTTCCAAAATAATCGTTATAATAACAGAACATTTTACCGTGGTTCGGGTACAAACTTCGACCGAGACGCCGCTAAAAGAACCCCCTATAGCACATTTTATCCAAACCATTCGTTTGGAGGTAACCAAAGGCAAGGAAGCGGGCCTTACAATAATAGTAGACCTTACCAGAACTTTCATTCTCAACCCAATAATTCTAGGCAGGGCCAAGTAAGGGCAAATGGCTAATGATAATGCTTTCAATCAGCGGCTGAACCCCCAAGTTTGTAATTCTAATCAATTGCAAGATAATATGCTACCAGGGAACAATAGTAGGCCAAACCAGGAACGGAGGTTTTCCTATAATAGGAATAATCAAAACCATAATTATAGTTCCGCTAATCCTGCGGTTAATTTAAACTCCAAAAGGGGAATTCGCTGAAAGGGCCGGCATTCCCCAAGAAGACTAGGCCCATTAATCCTTTAGCTCCGGCTTTGCCCAAGGTCAAACCCCTAGAAATTCCTATTGCTTTTTCTAACATTAAGTCTTCTGCTGTGATTGATACTGGTTCTACCAGATCTAACGTAGCTAAAAGGCGTATTTGATACTCTCTCTAAACTCAAGGGTGTCGTGAAGAAAGTTGAAGAAACTTCATTGACGGCTACAGCTGCAAATGGTTCAGATGTCTCCTTTCAATTTTTGGCCCATATTTCATTTCAAATTAGCTTGTTTCTCTTGGACTTTCCCATTTCTTGTTGCTAACAACTTACCGGTTCCTGTTTTGATTGGACTCGACTTCATTCAGGCCTCTGAAATGAGCATTAATGCGGCTCAACGCCAGGTGTCTTTTCCCTTTGACACTTCACTAGTTATAGCCGAAAACCAAGAGGATGAACAGGCAGAGGATGTTAGTTTGGGACCTATCTTTGGAGAGAGGCTTGATAATTCCCAAGTTCAGACATTTAAAAATATTCTGCGGTGTTTTCCCGAAACTGTGACCAAACAGCTGGGTAAAACTAACCTTTTGACTTATTCTATCACTGTCAAGTCAGACAAGCCGTTCAGGTGCCGTCCGTATCATTATGCTCCCCCGAAAATGGCTTTAATTCGTGAGCATATCGAAGGCCTTCTGGAGAAAGGCGTTATTAGACCTTCAACTTCCCCCTTACTCCAGTCCAGCATTTTTAGTACCTAAAAAGGGAGGTTCTTCACGCCTGGTGGTTGACTTCCGCGCCTTAAACAATGTCTTGGAGCTCGATACTACTCCGATGCCTATTGTAGAGTCTTTCTTTTCAATTTCTAGGCAAGGCTAAGATCTTTTCTATGTTAGACTTGGTGTCTTACAACCAGATACCACTTGATGAGGCTTCCAAGAAGTACACTTCATTTGTCACAAGCACTGGCCAATGGGAATACAATTACCTCCCTTTTGGTCTAGCTAGTGGTAGCATGATACTGACTCAGTTGATAAATAAAATCTTTGGTGATGTGAAATTTGATTTCTTGTTCTGCTATTTCGACGACCTTGTTATTTTTTCTGAAAATCTGGAAGATCACCAAAGACATCTCGATTTAGTCCTTGACCGACTTAGTAGGGCAGGGTTAACAGTTAACCCAGAAAAGATGGTCATTGCCTCTCATAAAATAGAATTTCCTAGGCCACGTCTTCGAAGATGGGAAAGTTACCATCAACCCAAATAGAACTCGCCCTATCGACAACTACCCTCAACCCAAAAATACTAAGCAGCTTAGCAGGTTTCTTGGAATGTGTGCCTTTTATTCTAAATTTATTCCCAATTTCGCGTCAATCTGTGAGCCGTTGAATAGGTTAAAGAGAAAGGATGTAAATTTCATATGGGGTGAGGAGCAACAGAATGCTTTTCACAAACTTAAACGGTCTTTAGTCTCTGCTCCGGTCCTACGCTTACCAAATTTTGATGCCCCGTTTATTCTGTCAACTTGATGCTTCAGGTTACTGCTGTAGGTGCAGTGCTGTCTCAGGAAATCCAGGGCCAAATATAACCCTATAGCTTTTGCGAGCCGTCCTTTAAATGTACACGAGGAGGAACTATTCAACTTTCCATTTAGAAGCTTTGGCAGTAGTCTATGCCTTTACAAAATTTAGACAATATTTAGAGCATCGTTCCTTCACGCTTGAGACTGACAATTCCTCACTCTCATGGTTACTTAACAATCCTCGCCAGGTAGGAAAAATAGCACGTTGGACCACTCTCATCAATGCCTTTCAATTTACTGTCAAGCATGTTAGGGGCAAAGACAATGTTGTGGCCGACTGCCTCTCGCGTTTATTTGAGCCCCAAACCGATTCATCACAGAGTTCTACTATTCAAAATAAAACCGACCACACACAGGCTTTTATTCTTTTTTCTGTACCGGAAGCCTTCAAAGACATCAAAGGCCACCAAGAGCAAGATGCTCAAATTCGCAATATTGTGAAATCTTTGAAGGGTACTAATCCCAATCAAAATTATTCTGTAATTCAAGGCATTTTAGTTCACCAATTGCCTAATCAATCCAAACCTAGAGTAGTGGTACCTAGCAAACTCTACGACCTATTGTTTAAAGTTTACCATGAGTCACCTCTCGGAGCTCATCTGGGATTCAAGAAAACTTGGGATCGGATTAGTCAAATTTTCTTTTCCTACCGACCTGAAGCAGGCTATCCAAGAGAGGGTAAAGGCTTGTCCTTTCTGTCAGAGATGCAAACAGGCTCAAAATACTAAGGTAGGCCCTTTGGCTTCTCAATTAGCAACCAGGCCTTTTCAACGGGTGTTTGTTGATTACGTGGGACCTCTTCCTAGAACAAAAAAAGGCCACAAATGGCTTCTTACAATCGTTGACGCCTTTTCAAAATATACAGTGATTTTGCCTGCTAAAAATGCTACCGCTCCTACTACGGTGAATCTTTTGCATAAGGGCTTGTTCGCGTATTTTGGCTTCCCCCTCACAACTCGTCACCGACCGTGGTGGTTTGTTTCAAATCCAGACAGTTCGATAACATGTGTCTGGAACTTGGTATCAAACACGTTATGACCTCGCCATATTATCCGAAGCCGTCAATTGCTGAAAGAGTTAATAAAAACCTCGGCGTTGCCTATGAGAATTTTCCATTCTCAAAATCATACTGACTGGGACACTAATCTCCATTTATTCCAAGTCGCTTTTAATTCGGCTAAGCATGAGTCAATTGGCACCTCTCCTGCTGAAATTTTCCTTGGCTACAAAATTACTTCTCCCCTGGAAAACAATTGGAATTTGGATGATCTCCTCCAAACACAAGATTCCAGAGACATGCAGAGGAGATGGTCTCAAGCCTTGGATCGGTTGGAGGTTGCACACCGAAAAGTTGCTCGGCAGTACAACCAAGGTCGTTTACCAGTTAATTTTCGTATCGGTGATTTGGCGATGTTTCGACGAGTAAATTTGAGTAATGCGGCTAATCTAATTTCAGCCAAACTGCAACCTCTGTGGTCACGCCCTATGGTTATTCATGATTTTACCTCTCCAGTCACCGTGACATTGAGGTGTCCCCAAGTCAGGGAAACTTATTAGGTCGGCCCATGTTTCCCACCTGAAGAAATATTTTGGGCCTATCTAAGACCAAAGCGCCGCTGCCGGGACGTTTATAGGGATGGTTTAAGGGCCATAGTGATGTTAGTTTAGTTTTTTCCCTCCTCCCCTTTCTTCTTCTTTCTTCTCTTCCTTACACCACATTAACACTCTGATACTTTTACTCCTCTTCTTTTACAGTACATATACACGGGGGGATCAGGGTTAGCATTGGCTGTTTAGAGAATTTTTTTTTGCTTCGGCAATTTTTCTAGGCTGTACATTGGGAGTGAATTTTATGTTTTATTTATTTTTTAACATTCCCTAATGCAGTCGCGCAGCCTGCTATCCTTGGTTCGGCCAACCCATTACATTTTACAACACAAGCTTACTTTTTCTTTCCCTTTTCCTTTTCTTTGTCTTTCTCTTGCTTAGTAGGGTCAGTCTTTTGGCAGTAGGTGGAATTCTTTGTTATTCAGCTAAGTTAGCAGCGATGGATAGGTTTAGTTTTTATTGTTGAAAATATTTTTGAAGATTGTAGTTTGTCTCTATATTTTTTGTAGTTAGTTGTTGTTGTTATCTCTTTGTGTCTTTAAGACTTTATAATTTTGTCTCTGAAGCTGCTAAATGTTCCAGCAGCTATCTTATTTATTTGCTGTTTAGTGTTTATATTGGAAGTGTTTTTTTTTACTGTTGTTACTGTTATCCTTTGAAGGCTTTTTTATTGTTATTGTTTTAGAGGTTTATTGATTGTTAACCTAATTTTGTTGGGTTTTGGCCCAGTTAGTTTTTTTTGAGGCTCTTTTCCGTAGGTTTCAGGGTTTTTTTTTGCCTTTCCTGGCCAACACTTAGAAACTAGTTGTTTTTTTGTTTTTAAAGTTCCTAATTAAACCACTTTACCACGACCAAATGATTTCCTTACTCCGTTAAGCTCTTCCCGTAGCTCTACAGTTTTTTCTTTCGCGCCTTTTAAGAGCCTGAATTTATTTGCTCCAAGTCTCTAAATTTAAAAAACTAGTATGGAAAAATAAAACTTTATTTTGTCTTTTCCCACTGGCCACCAATTTTTTTTTCTCAGCCGTCCCGTAGGGGGAGGAGAGTACTGGCCCACTTTTGCTAAATTTTGCCAGTACCAGGTTTTTACCTAATTAGCCTTTACAACACGAACTTGGGTCTGTTGATATTATGATGGGTGTAATTTTCTCATATTTTTAATTTTCGCTTTGGAATTGGTCTCTTCATCCCTTCTGTTCCTCCCATCTTTGAAGAAAAAAAATACAGACCTTATGTCTGGAGTAATACTCTCCCGGTGTCCAAGGAGTTCCGCCAGCCGTTCGGGGTTTCCATTCGGGTGCTTAAGTGGCCCTTGGGTTCCGGGGTGGAGATACCCGGATGGTGGAGACTTTAGGAAGTGCTTTGGCTAATAAGCTTTGGCTAATAAGTGTACACTTATTTAATTTCCTTCCCAACCTTACTGGAACACCCTCTTGTAGCCTTTTGACCACCAAGCGTATTAGTGATGTAGAAACAAACGAAAAAACCCATCCTTGTGTCAACACTTCAGACCTTTATTTATTGGTAGCTACCACAGAAAGTAATTAATTTTGTTCAAGTTTTTTTTACTACTAGGCTTTTCCTCAAGCCTCTTTAAACAAAAAAGATTTAATCTTGAGTAGTGTGGTCAGTCGGAATGGATTCTAGCCGTTACGCTTTTGGGAGCGCCTCGCGAGCGTGCAGGATATCCATACTAGAGCTATTTTCTAGCTGTTTGCTAACGACAGCCAGTACCAGTTGTAGTCTCTAATCTTTCCGTCCTTGTCTTCCTACCTTATCCTTTTGAGTTTTTTTCTTTTCTCTCCCGGGGTAGAGGGGGAGGATGTGGCGTTTGCCACTTTATTTTGTTGGTTCTTTGGACGGACCGGGAGCTGTTTCCTTACAGCTGGTCGAGCCATCTGTTTTACCAGATGGTTGTTCTATTTCTAGATGTTTCTGTGGCTTTCTGGCTTTTTGATTGGTTCTAGTATTTTCAGGTTTTCTAGATATCGGGAATTAGGTTTCTTGTCCTCTTCTCTTCTGACTTCGAAAGGGCAAGGGACATCTTGGAGTTTTCTGTGGTCGGAGTTACAAAATCAAAGCTGGCTGCCCGCTCCCTCTACGAACCGGCACGGTGTTTTGGTGTTAATATCGTATGCCTACCTTCCAATCAACGTTTCACGACCTCGTTTAATATTTAGGACCCAGTCTTTCCAAATTCGGTTTTCGAATATCGTCGCAACCTAATATACATGAATGTTTGCTCTTAGATAAAGCAACAATTATTCGACCACTGTTTACAATTGGTTGTGATGTTATTTGTAGTCACATAGAAGCGTAAAGTATGCACAAGTGAATAAACACTGGCGATATGAACGCAAAAGTACATGAAAAAACAACATAGACTGTATCTGATATTGGTGGTGAACCGCAAACAAAATATCCGATTTGATGCCTCAGGGAGCAATATTTACCTGTCAATACAATTATAAAAATCCGTTCGCACTATTTAATAAACATTTCCAAGCTGGATTGTAAATAAATAAAATGTATGGATCTGTTTTTTTATTTGAATAATTGTGTCATTATTTATTCCAAAACCAGTGATATTAAAATTTAATGTAAAGCTTATTTAAGAACTCTTTAAAGAGATACCACTGGTAAATTATTATAAATCTCCGATATTTATTTGTATTTTTGCAAAGCCTTTAAAAATATCATTATCAGGCAACTTTACTATGGCTTTTTTATAACACATGCATAAATAATTATAATGAATGTTCCATAACGCGCATTAACTACCTTAACTACATAAACTAATTTATTTTAAAAATAGAAGTTTTGTAACTAATGTTAACATTTTTATTATACTAATGTGGCCCCTCAACAAAGTTCCCTAAAACTTTCCATTTAGAAGTAAAGTACAGTATATTTTTTAGAAAGTACAGTTATTGCAAGGGACAAAAGATACCTTGAATATTCCGTTAGGCGTGACTGGCCTTCCCAAACCACAGAGTTATATAGAAATATCGCAATGATATCATTAAGTATAACGCCAATTACTGTAAAATGAGAGAAATAATAATCTTTGTTATCAATAAGGGAAGTTAACCTATACCGTGTGAGTTAGCGCCGCTAAGGTGTAAAACGAGAGAAATAATAATCTTTGTAATCAATAAGGGAAGTTAACCTATACCGTGTGTGTTAGCGCCGCTAATGTGTGAGATGAGAAATATGATAATCTTTGTTAATCAATAAGGGGAGTTAAAATATATTGGGGAGATTTAACGCCGCTAAGGTGTGAAATGAGAGGAATAATAATATTTTTAATCAATAAGGGAAGTTAAACTATACCGTGTGAGTTAACGCCGCTAAGGTGTCAAATGAGAGAAATAATAATCTTTGTAATTAATAAGGGAAGTTAAAACTATACCGTGTGAGTTAGCGCCGCTAAGGGTATCAAATGAGAGAAATAATAGTAATAATTAAAATGTATGAATCTTTTATTTATTTGAAAAATTGTGTCATTCTTTATTTAAAAACCAGTGATATTAAAATATAATGTAAAGATTATTTAAGAATTTTTTAAAAAGATACTAGTGATAAATTATTATAAATCTCCACTATTTATTTTTATTTTTTGCAAATCCTTAAAATAATATAAAATAATAATTATCAGGCAACTTTTCTATTGCTTTTTTTATAATACATAAATAAATAATAATAATGAATGTTCCATAACGCATTAACTACCTTTAAGTTATTTAAAAAATATACTGGAACAAATTTTTACATTTTATTACACTAATAAGGCCCCTCAACAAAGTTCACTAAAACTTTCCATTTAGAAGTAAAGTACAGTATATTTTTTAGAAAGTACAGTTTTTTCAAGGGACAAAAAGATACCTTGAATATTCCGGTAAGCATCACTGGTCTGCACAAACCACAGAGTTATATAGAAATATCGCAATGATATCATTAAGTATAACGCCAATTACTGTAAAATGAGAGAAATAATAATCTTTGTTATCAATAAGGGAAGTTAACCTATACCGTGTGAGTTAGCGCCGCTAAGGTGTAAAACGAGAGAAATAATAATCTTTGTAATCAATAAGGGAAGTTAACCTATACCGTGTGCGTTAGCGCCGCTAATGTGTGAGATGAGAAATATGATAATCTTTGTAATCAATAAGGGGAGTTAAAATTATATTGGGAGATTTAACGCCGCTAAGGTGTGAAATGAGAGGAATAATAATATTTTTAATCAATAAGGGAAGTTAAACTATACCGTGTGAGTTAACGCCGCTAAGGTGTCAAATGAGAGAAATAATAATCTTTGTAATTAATAAGGGAAGTTAAACTATACCGTGTTGAGTTAGCGCCGCTAAGGGTATCAAATGAGAGAAATAATAGTAATACTTAAAATGTATGAATCTTTTATTTATTTGAAAAAATGTGTCATTCTTTATTTAAAAACCAGTGATATTAAAATATAATGTAAAGATTATTAAGAATTTTTTAAAAAGATACTAGTGATAAATTATTATAAATCTCCACTATTTATTTTTATTTTTGCAAATCCTTAAAATAATATAAAATAATAATTATCAGGCAACTTTTCTATTGCTTTTTTTATAATACATAAATAAATAATAATAATGAATGTTCCATAACGCATTAACTACCTTTAAGTATTTAAAAAATATACTGGAACAAATTTTTACATTTTATTACACTAATAAGGCCCCTCAACAAAGTTCACTAAAACTTTCCATTTAGAAGTAAAGTACAGTATATTTTTTAGAAAGTACAGTTTTTTCAAGGGACAAAAAAGATACCTTGAATATTCCGGTAAGCATCACTGGTCTGCACAAACCACTGAGTTATATAGAAATATCGCTAAGATATCATTAAGTATAACGCCAATTACCTACATTTATATTAATTCATAGTAGACACTTTTCTATTAATATGAAAACTGCTGGTCTGTACATTAGTTGGATATCTGAAAATTTCCCATTATAAAAGTATAAATAAAAGTGACTTTAATTTAAATTGTGACCGAAGAAACATTTAAAAGACTTTTCAGAGGGCTTTCCTTGCAAGAAGGCCGGCTACCCGGCCATTGGTGGTGGTTCGGAAGTCACCTTTAAGCCGTTGGTCCCAAATTTAAGTGTTAGACAGAGCTGCTTAGCACTATCTACGCTTTAGCACAATAAGACTTTGGAATCTGTTTCCTTTCTATGATTGCACTTCGTAATTGCCAAATTTTTTGTGTCTATTACTTTATATTGCAGGCTAGAATAAATATTCGATACTTAAATAAGTGTCCTCAACATGAATTACTGTACAGGAGTTCACAATCTTCTGGCTGATATGACTCCTAATTTTAAATAATCGTATAAAAATAGGGTCCAGAAATGTCTCGTTTAGCCGCTAGCCACGGTTTTGTATAAAAAGGAATACCTTTAATATTTTTAAGCTAAGTAAGCCAACTTAAATGGCTTTCAATATATATGACAAAACTTAAAAAATTTTTGCGTTTCTTTAACATAAAAAATTGAAGTCAAATACCACAAATCCAGTTCAGTTATAATACAACCATCCATTATAATACATCCATTTATTATAAACCAACCATTCGAAAATTTCTATTGCAATTCCTACTGTACTTTTTCCAACAGAATCTATTAGCACATAAGGGAGATCGACCACTTTAAAGATACGCTTGCACAAACGTGTTAGAGTTGAAAGGTATCAGTTGTAAGTTGCTCCTGGCTGAAATGCAATACCAACCGTGACACGAAAAATACTCAGTAAAATATGAATAACATTGGCAGAGCTTGAACTATAAGTAAACAGAGTTAAACAAAATTCAAACAAGAGTATTTCATTAAGCAATGCTGATTGCTTACAATCATTCTTATTGTGTTAACACTTCTGACCTATGAGTTAACTGACATGCTGTGTAGAAAGTTTCAGTGACATACTGATCTTATGTGTCAGGGTTTATGTCAAGGACTGTATAAGACTAAAGACAAGAGTGATCAATCAGTAAACTTTGTACCCAGGCTAGGCGTCTCTAAGACAATAATTTGTGAGGAAGCTGTCAATCTCACTTTGGCATTATTAGTGGGTTTCGTGATGGTAAGAAAACCCTTCCGATATATTATACATTGAGAACATTTGATAACTATTTAGATTTTACATTTTATATTGAAAACTTACATATGCAAATAATACAATACATGATCTTTACGGTACTATGATCTTTCAGAAAGGGGAAAAAAGGATTTTATAAACACTTAACAGAAAAGGATGTTATTGATAACTGTGTTACAATGAATAGTATTATAGTGTGTGTAGATACGAATTCCAGAGACGAAAATGATCGAATTCTAAGAACCATAGAATCACCAGATAAATCTTAACAACAATGGGGAAGTATTACTATACTTCTCAAAATCTAGCATTACGCTTTTTATAATTACATTTATGCCTAAATCCACGGATGAATTTAGTTGTCTAGATTTGAGAAATAAATTTACAATTTATTAAATAAAATCAAAATAATTATGAAAGTCAAAATGTTGGTTTAAAAAACGAGTGGCATATAATCAAATCATGAAATTTTAAAAGCTAACGGAGATATATGTCCAAAATGGAAGAATATGGGAATTATTGATTATGTAATTTTATTAGAAAAAACTTTTTTATGGGCTTTGTACAACAACCTTCAGGTCTACAGTTACGGGACCTTGGGTATATTATTCCATTAACTTTAGTTAAAAAAATATTCATTGTATGCTATTTGTGATTTGGTAATAAATGTATTTCATTGTACAATTTTAATGTTTTTCTTGCTATAAATTTTCTTGTTTGGAGTTGATTCACAATGAATATATAAATTCAAACTCGTTAGCACCAAAGAAAGGACAGTAAAATTTGCCACATTATTAGCTAAATATTCAGTTGCACATCATAGTGGCATGCGGGAGGCAGGCATTAAGCGTGGTTACCGTATATGTAAATAATGACTTACCTTTGGGAAAAACTAATAAAAACAAGAATCATGGAAATGTTTTGCTATAGTAGCTCAGGACAAGGAACTCGTAATACGTGACCTTGGGTAAACAACTTTAGTAGGTTTGACCTCATTTATATAACACGCTGATCACAAAACAGTCCTGGGTTTACAACGCGAGCCTGTGCTTTATACTAGAGTGGTTTTCATTATGGTTAACATCACCAGTATATACGGTTATTGTAAGTGTTGTATTCCAATGCTGTGAAATAGGTTTAGTTTCATTTTTTTCCTACTGCACCTATTATAGCTTATTTTGAAAGTAAGTGCTTTGCTCGAGAAAACAATAAAAACAAGGAATCATGGAAATGTTTGCTATAGTAGATTCAGACAGAGGGGACGACTGTAATACGTGTTTGATCTCGTTATAATACACTACGCTGGACACAACACACTCCTGAAAGTCAGTTATGTAACACTCACAAGCTCAATTGTATATAGCCCAACCAAACTAACCCGTCTTGATACGAATTACTCTGTCCTAATTGCCCCCTCGCTGAAGGTCAGTGATAACACACACCAGCTCAATGTACTATAGTCACAACAAACCCGGTTCTTGATACGAATGCCTGCTATTCCCCCTGAGTGAATACAAAATGAGAATCTAGGGGTCTTTTGTAAAATATGTCAACGCAATTCACATAAGGGATCGTAATTAAAAAACGGTTTAATTCACTGTCAATTGAAAAGCGGGAAAATCCTGAGAAACTCCTGGCTTGGTCACTTTTAAACCGACGAATCACGAAGTTTGGGGCCACCTCGCTACCTATATAAGTGTGCGTTTTTTCCCCACTCGTCTGGTATCTTTACTCCAAGATGATAAAAGTGCCGCCCCACTTGGATCTGGACTTTGGAGACTTTGCAAGCTCGAGTTAATTTTTTTTGTATAAAAGGGGGGGGAAAAATAGGGCAGTAGCAGCGCAAAGCGCTGACGCAGGCGGGTTAAGCGAATCGACGTGGATTATAAACCCATTCTGAAAATTTTTGTTTGATTTCCTACAACAAGAAGCACACACACAGAGAATCGAATCGCTCTGGGCCGTCCGAGGCTAAAACGGCGTAATTAGGAACGGAATGCGGGCGTACAATGTCGCAACTTGCGTAGACTGCATACTTGCTGTGAGTTTTCTGTGGAAAACACTTCGCCCACTAAAACACAGATTTGTTCGAACAAATCCGGTTGTGAGGACATTTAAATCGTTCTGACCACCAGAATAGTATAATTTATTTTACAACATCTTTCATTACTAATTTGCGTGTGTTTTTTTTTGTAATCAAAATTAATAAACTCAGTTTTTATTCAAATTTGTTTTTTTTTTTTTGCAAATTATTGTCAAAAAACCTAGCTTAACCTGACCCCCCTCCAATTTACCTTTAGAAATTACATTTGTAGCTCTAAGCTAAACGTAATCTCAACTTATAGAACTAATTAAAATAGAGAATGCGGGGATCAATACTAGGAAAAGACCCGAATCTAGTTTTTATTAAGTTGCCTATATACATTGAAATAGCTTAAAAATATAAGTTTTTTCACCTCTTGAGGACAAGAAGCATGCAGAATTTCCCGCATTAAAAGTTAGCCAAGGGACTTTTAGAATTGACTTCCAGAGTCATGGGATTGGGTCAGAAAACGGTAATAATCGGGGGGTGGTTCTGTTAGATTTCCAGTGGAAATCCCTTTACTCGTGCACATTCACTTTGAGAAGGGATGTAAGGGCTCTATATCTCCAGTCAAGTCACAGTGGAAGGAATTGCCCTTTTCCCCGTCAAAAAGATCTAAGGGGGAAGGTCTCTTTTCACCACCATTTCTGTGCGCCACAATATATAAACACTAAAATGGAGCTCTACACATTCAAATACAAATGTCATAGCGCAATAAGTTAGGACCTATCGACGAATTACCCAATTAATCCTAATTTTGCACATTAGGTGGTATAGTGACGTTACGACGCTCCTAAGATATCCATGGTGAGTATCCCAGAACGTAAATGGGCACATTGGCTTTTTGCTGCACCCAGGTGTAAACGTCCGAATTAAAAGTTTATAAAAAACATTAAAATAAGCAAGACACTTATTTGTCAGGTTGTCACTGTTTACACCGGCCAGAAGTAAACTCTCCCTGGAGAGCTGTTTATGAACTTGAAAACTTTTGCTGGACTTATTATAATATACATATAAGAGAATTTATTAAATAATAATAATTCTTATTGTTAAATACTAAAATTGGTTTTCATGAAATATCAATAACATCAGGAAAATAAATTTTATATTAACCTTTATAAACAAAAATACTATTGTACGTAATAACAATCAGTACCGGTACACAAAAAAGACTAAATTAGATTCCAAAAAAAATAAAAATTTAGAGGACAAATCCATTTGTGAATATAGTAAAGAATTCCATGAAACTAAAATTAACGCTCAAAAATATTCTACAATTAAACTTTTAGCGATGTTTTTTATAGTCACTTGAAATCTAGTAGAAATGATTTATCCAGTTTTTGACAAAATTTATTACTTCTTCTCATAAACTTTCAGTCATAATGGGGGGGGGGTGGGGGGGGGGGGGGGTGGGGGGGGGGGGGGGTGGGGGGGGGGGGGGGTGGGGGGGGGGGGGGGTGGGGGGGGGGGGGGGTGGGGGGGGGAAATAATGCTCCCTGAGGCATCAAATCGGATATTTTGTTTTGCGGTTCAGCTCCAATATCAGATTACAGTGTATGTTGTTTTTTCATGTATTTTTGCGTTCATATCGCCAGTGTTTATTCATTTGTGCATACTTTTACGCTTCTATGTGACTACAAATACATCATACTAATTTGCAAAACAGTGGTCGAATTAATTGTTGCTTTATCTAAGAGCAAACATACATGTATATAAAATGATTATAGAAAACGATTTTTCCTGTATGCTAATAATGACTAAAATGATAAATTTATTTCATATTGAGTATTATTGTACTCCAAGGTGATAGTGAATTTTAAAAAGAAATTCCCATTTGATTTTTTCACTTTACACATAACCCCCGGTATTTTTATCTAAAACAGCGATTTACGAAACTGTTTCCACAAGCCACAGTGGTACCTATAAAGTAGCCACAGCGATGTTTATGAATTGCACATAGTAACAAAATTATAACTAGGCACTAATCCTAAAATAATATAACACATGCTTTCAGGCTATCCTTCTACAAAAGATTTTGTTAATTTAAACATTTTTATTTTGGGAACTTATTACTCCTTATTCTTATATGTTACCTAGTGACAATGTATCACAAGCAAATTTTGGGATTCGCAATCCTGGCTCAAAGACTTATCTTCATATTCTTCATAGAATCATACTTATTATAACAGGAACCACCAATTTTTCATTTATTTTTTAGTAGGTATTTTGGTTTCTTTTCCATTTTTTGATTAAAATATTGTACATTTATTTTGGAAAAAAGATAACTAATTTAATTTATTCCGGTTTTCAGGCTTACTAAGGTTTCAATCGTGTGCTATATACCTATGTAAAAGGAACTTGCGATGTAACGGTTAAAGCTCACGAAAAAGAAATATTACACTTGCAAATATGTTTGTCATATTTTCCCATTTCTGGGAGATAAATGTACCTTAAACTGTTAATTTATGTCAACATACCTTGGTCAAAGAGACGGTCGTGCACTGCATCAGCTACATACTGTAATTCTATTTTACGTGGTCTTAACCTTAATAGCATAACAGGTTTATATTTCTAACATCAATGTTTTGATAGTTGTTTAGTAAAAATCTGCACCCTCATATTGAAAAATAAATATAACATATTAGTCCGCTTACAATATGTATTATTAATATAGTAACCAAAATTTCAGGATGAGTAAAATCTTCGTTCGATTTTAAAACTGATATTTTATTACTGATCATATAACTAGTTGTTGTTATAACTGATTAATGTTTGTACAGTCTTACACTATTGAGAAATGCTCTGTGGAGTAGATTGTAACTCCTATTATAGACTTATTATTTTTTCATGATTGAAAGTCGTTTTTTAATTTAAATCTAAAACTGTGACATTTAGAACTGCGTAACAGAAACAATGTACAAAAAGTAATTAAACTCTGCCTTCATACACAATATAATAATTATTCAAAACTAATCAACTACATATAACGGACTCCAATTGCTTGAGAGCAAAGTACAATAACCATAATCTGTCCCAATGTAATGTAATATGTATGATAGTACTCTTTCAACAAGCAGGTCACACATGATGTTAATTACCATGAAATATTGTATTGTGGGGCTTCTCTATTATTGTTCCCCAACTACTAACTAGGTGAACTTAATAAACGGCTTTTCTGCAAAATCCACAAGCTCCAAATGTAATGGAATAGTTTGTTGGTCTCATCTAATTACTATATTTTGAATTTAATGCCTGTAACATCCATTACGAAAACATTTTAGCTTTTACATGGAACTACACGTTACTCCAGCTATATCGCGTTATGAAATATGTTCAACCGCCTATAAATTTTTTTTTTAAATTTATAAACCTAGAGAAAAAAAAGAATTTAAAATGCTTATAAAAATTAGTAACAATTTGTGCTCTATTTTATTTTGAAGTGTTTATTGAGCAATTTTAATTCCATAATAGGAAATAAATAACAATTTATTTGTGAAAAAATCTACCCACTTCGTCTAACTGACCTAGAAGGAATGTTTCATTTCAGTGGTTCCAGTATAGTTCATTACTCTCTCAGTTATTTATTTATAACATAGCTATGGCATAATATATTTACTTATAACATACATTGAAGCCTATGTTGAAGATGATGAATAAAACTTACGCAAAATACATGATTGTTCCATATAGAATTGTGATCAATAAAAATAATCTTGAACTTATTAGCATATTTGCTAATGAATTAGGGAATTCTTCAAAACATCCATAAAAATCAACCCTACTGCTTAATTAAATAAACAGAATAAAACTAGGGTAAACTTTTTTAAACCAAATTAAATATATATCGTATTATTCAAAACCAGTATATCAATGATTTGAAAACAGGACTTTATGTATATATATATATATATATATATATATATATATTTTATATATATATATATATATATATATATGTTTATACATATACAAATCAGTAATAACACTACAGCACAGGCCATTGGTATCACACGCCGTGTATTAATGTTATTAATATAATAATATTCGTATTGTACTTTATTTCCTTGTTGGTGAAATCCAGGATTGTTTCTCAGACGTAGATTATGGAAGTAATGGGAGTAAGGCAAGTCATGTTAAATCCCTTAACATAACAAAGGACTCGAGGGATAATCCAGCTATTCAGTCAAAGCACTGCTCTGATCCAAACTTTTTTATGTTGACAAATTCTACCGATATGTGGCACCAGTTTGTATGTGTTTGCAAGGAAGAGATAAGGAGCTGAAATACCTTACCTGCATTGTGTACCCTGTTATTCATCTTCGACCGGCGGCTTCTGTCCGTATATAAATAAAGCATGACATCTCATGGGATTGTGTTAAATCTACGAAGTTTTATAAGACTCTTAAATTTAAGGTTGTGATATAATTATAGTTTGTATTGTTAAGATTATATAAGATATAGTTGTATTAAATACATATATATTTTAATAAGGCATACTGCAAATAATAGAAAATTGTTATGTGTATTTACTGAACATAAGTTAATAAGTGTTATTTAATGATAAGTTAACTCTATGTAGTAGTAAATGTTTGTGAAAACTATAATAGAGTAATAACTATTCTCACTCTCTTTTTCGCTTTAAATAAGATATTGTAATATATTGCAACAAAAGTATGTGTTATCTATATTTTGTATATAAAGCTTACTTGGAGTATTTATTACTTTTGTTTATTTCAAGATCCATCCTTTTCATGGCAGTGCCTACGCTTTTAGTCATCTTCGTAAACTTTAAGATTGTGTAAAAAAATATATTATATTTTAACTATTTAAAAACTATCATACGTTTTTTTGGATATTATCATTATTTATTTTCTCTTAAACTTTGGCATTAATCACACCTTTACATATAAGAAGTCCTCTGTTATGTTTTTAAGCAAACTTGTCTTGTATATTCAAAGGCCAAAGAAGGGCACTAGGGTTAATTTTTTTTACCAACTTAAATATATTCAAAACATTTATGTTGAAGACTTTAAAACGGGAATATCTTTTAACTGCAATGATACAGTTGACTTACGACATTTTAAAGGTAATTCATCCTCATTAATTAGTTTTTCGTTTAAATATATTGTAAGTCCAAAAAAATACATTTTTTATCCTGCATCAATATAATTAGAAGTTATTTCCTTAATCATCGCTCACTAAAATATTCAGCCAATTACCTATTGTAACACAACCTTATTTAAAAAAACATATTTAATAAACAAAACAAACATTTTCTTTCACCAATCCCCAAGTTAATGTTATTTAGAAACAAATATTTTCTCTAATAATTTACGAATACAACTGTTCATTTACCAACATAATATCCTTTTCACCAACCACAAGAAGTTGTCACGAAAGAATGCTGTAAATTGGAGAAATTATTCGCAAATTCCTAAACCTAAGCCATCCTCTTCTATTTTTATTCCCACTGGGCTAGTAATAAGACGTTAGACTTGGGCACTACCACTATTTATTTACGTTACATATATTTGTTGAATACCAAACGTTTGACAATTATTGGTAAGCTCGAGCCACAGAGAGAGATTATCTTTCCCTTTTGACACCAATAATTATATAACTCCCACACACAATCGGATAGCACCAAAAAGAGAGCGATATAGTTGGCAGTGAAGCACTGTTTGTAACATGTAACGCAGGGAGGCGACACACTCTGTGCAACGAACAGTTGTATGAAGCAGCTTCTGTATCCGCTGAAGCGTGAACCATTGTTCCTCAAGACAATTATTATTTCCTCAATTTGGAATTATTAGCAGCGTGATCTTTCTGCTTTACACTTGAATTATTAAGTTAGATCTCTGAGATTAATGTCTGTCTTGTAAATAAAAAAATATTTGTAGCGCTTTAGCTTAATCTCAATGCAAAAGTTTTGAAAATTGCACTAACAACTCAGTTAATTTGTATTTAACGTTCTTTGTTGTCCTATAGATAAAAAAACTTTCCTTGAATAATTTGGGATATTAAAAAAATTAATATATATAAAACATAATCCATATTTTTCAAATACTAAAACAGAAGTTGAGAAATTCAGCGGAAACTTGCCAAAGAAGCAGAGCTAAACTATAGCTAAGAACTAAGCTTAACACAGATTACAAAAACAAATTAAATATTCACTTGTTATTACAGATTGCACCAGTAACGATTACAGCTCATTTAATTCATTTTCGGGTACTATTTAGGCAGTGTAGGTCGCTTTGCAAATGGCACTTGTTTTGACCAAATTGGATAACTTAAAGGATGTTCCTGCGAACATTGGCGCCAATAAGGATGAACTTGCTTCAGTTAGTGAAATGTTAAACAATTTCGAGCCCCGCATTGCTGATATTGAGAAACGTGTGGAGACACTTGAGGACCATTTGAAGGATTTACAGACTGGCAATGAGTCCCGGGTCGGGATTGAGTCTGTGTTGGAGGAGATGTCTGATAGATCTCGTCGGTCCAGAAACATTATCATACATGATTTACCTGAAAGCAGTAGTAAAACGTTGGCTGTAAGAGTTGAGCACGACAATAAGCTTATTGCCGTCTTGATAAGCAAATTTTGTGCTAGCAAGGATATGACTTTTAAGTCTTTCCGTATAGGAAAACCATCTGCTGTAAAGCCCAGACCTCTGAAAGTAGCATTAAATAGTTGCAATGATGTCACCGATTTTGCCAGACACTTTGATCAATCTTCATTAGACGGCCTGGATTCTCGTCTCTCTGGAATTAGTTTCTCCCAGGACAGAACCCCTCAGGAAAGAAAGCATCTCTCTAATCTTAGGGCTGAGTTGAGGAGAAGAGAGGACGCTGGTGAGATTGGTCTCACAATCAAGTATACTCTCGGCATACCTAAGATAGTCAAACAGAGTCCAAAAAACTAGCTAACTCTCGGATATCTCATCTCACGGTATATTACCAAAATGTTAATGGTCTCCGTACCAAATTAAATGACCTCTGTAAAGCAGCAGCTACATGCATCTATGATATCCTGGTTTTCACAGAGACAAACTTAAATTCTGATATTCATAGCTCCGAATTGGGTCTTGATGATTTTAATGTGTATCGCCACGACAGATCTTCTCAGTCTAGTTATAAAGAAAGTGGAGGTGGGGTTCTAGTGGCCACCATGATATATCTGGGATCTAATGTTATACATTCTTCTGTAGAAGATATTGAATGCATCTTTTTGTCTGTTAAGGCCAATAAGTTAGATTTACCTATACTGATTGGAGGAGTCTATATTCCACCACAACAGCCCGCTGTCACCTACTCCCGCTACTGCAATGCAGTCGATGAAGTTTTTTCAGATGGTACTACTTTTTTGCCACAGTTTGTTTTCTGGGGGACTTCAACTTGCCGGATGTGGATTGGGCTCGACTTGATCCTCTCGCTTCTAATGGAGCTGCTTCCTATGTTATTGAAATGGTAGCCACTTATAGTTTAACCCAGATAAATGCTGTGCTCAATCTGCGCGGGGTGTTGTTGGATCTCATATTTGGCTCTGACCCCTCTGTTTTGGTTACTGCTGCCCTTGATCATCTATTGCCTATTGAACCTGCTCACCCGGCTATTTTGTTGTGAAATACCTTCTCCCCAAATGACTGTCGATGACCAACGTGTAGTATACAATTTTTATTAAAAGTAATGTGGGTGAAATTGCTCGAAGATTTCATTATTTACTTGGAACTGTTCAATGTGACCTGCCTGATGTTTCTGATTTCTTCAATGATCTGTTGGACAAGATTCGGAGTATTGTGATTGAAAACACACCTACTAAGAATGTTGGCAAATCAAGGTTTTCCCATTTGGTTCACGGCCGAGTTGAAGAGGATGACAATTCTTAAGAAGACTGCTCAAAAGCGATACAAGGGTCACTATTACGATTACGAGGAATTTAGGCATGTCCGCGCTCTCTGCAAGGACCTCAGCTCTGAGTGTTATAGGGGTTATATTGCACATGTAAATGGTTCAATTCCCAGGAACATTAAGTCCTTTTGGAGCTTTGTCAATGGAACTTTGGGAAGTCATCGGACATCATCTGACTCATATACCCTTAGAGATCGTATGGTTTCAACTCCACTTACAGTTTGTGATCTTTTTGCCGACCATTTTTTCTTCCGTATACTCTGCTTCAAATGTGACTGTGCCACCATATAGTTTTGATCTACATACAAATTTATCTTCTTGTGTGTTTGAAGTTGATTAAACGAAAGCTTGATTTACTGGATCCCTACAAGGGTACTGGCCCTGATGATATACTTCCTCTAATTCTCAAGAGATGCAGTGATATTCTTGCTCCCCAGCTAACCGTTATCTTTAATAAGTTTCTACTCGAAGGTGCTTTTCCGGATAGACTCAAGTCCAGCTTTGTGGTTCCTATACACAAGTCCTCAAATATCGAAGATGTCCGAAACTATCGCCCAGTTGTCATACAGCCTGCACTTGGGAAGCTGTTTGAATCACTTGTACTGGATCGCATTGGATTTTCCTTTCGCCACATTCTTACATCTGCGCAGCATGGTTTTGCAGCCGGAAGATCAACTACTACTAACCTTGCATTGTATGAAAGCTTTATCATCGCAGCTTTTGGAGATGGAATGCAGGTTGACACCGGTTATATTGACTTCTCCAAGGCGTTCGACACTGTGAGTCATCCGCATCTTCTCGCCAAACTTAACGCTTATGGTATCACTGGCAATCTTCTACAATGGTTTTCAATCATACCTGGCAGACCGTAGTCTTTCTGTGAAGTTTTTTGGGTGCCACTTCTCGGCCTTTTTATGCTACATCGGGGGTGCCTCAGGGATCTCATCTGGGCCCATTTCTTGTTTACTGTATTTCTCAATGACTTGGTGGATGTTATCAACGTAAGATGCTTACTTTTTCGCTGACGATATTAAGGTTTTTTGTCCTATTTCATCCATTGAGGATTGCCATCTGTTACAACGTAACTTTAAGAGAATCGAGGAGTGGTGCCGACTCAACGGAATGAGACTGAATGCCGAGAAGTGTGTTATTGTAACATTTCACAGGAACTCCAGGCCTTTGATGTTTGATTACTGTCTAAGCAACACCACACTTTGCCGTAAGTCTCACGTTAGAGACCTTGGAATTGATTTGTCGTCGGATCTAAGCCCTGAGTTACACATAGATATAATCACCGGGAGGGCTGCTAAGATGTTGGGGTTTATCATAAGGACTTCTAGAAGCGGTCTTAGTGTTGAGGCGATGAAGATAGCATACACAGCGCTAGTTAGATCTGTGTTGGAGTACGGCTGTGTTGTGTGGTGTCCCTACCAACTTGGACATATTCAGCGACTGCAGAGCATACAAGATCGCTTTGTTAAGATAATTGGTACCAAGCTGGGATACAACTACAGGGAAGTTCCCTTGGAGTTGGTAGCGGATCAATTGGGGCTGGCTCCATTATATGCAAGAAGGAGACTGCATGACCTGGTGTTTCCACAGAAGATCCTCACTGGAGATATCGATTGCTCAGAGTTACTCCACCTCATCAATCTCAGAGTACCTGGTAGAACTTGAAACACCAACTATGAATTTCACAGTGTCATCCCCAGATTACACCGGCTTGGTAACCTAATCTGCCATCACCACGACTTTTTTGCAATAGTGTGTCATCGCTGAAAAGGATATTTTTATTATTGGGCTACACTATGTAAGCATTATCTGATACTGGATAGTTAGAGCATTGTTTACCAGTTCGTTTTATAGCTCTTTGTATTTTATTGTTGAATTGTATTAGTTACTGTATTTGTTGATTATTGCCCTACTATATTTCGTAAATAGTTATTGCACCTTGCCGATATTGCAGTTATTTTCAATGTGTTTTTCTATGTAGATATTATTGTTATTTATTATTTAATATATTTATTTTGTATATAAACTGTATATTTTAGATATTAATGGCATGTACTATTTGCATGTTGTTGGTTGTTGTATTAGTTTGTATTATGGTATATGAATCTATACAGACTGCTCGTGCATAAACTAGTCATAATGAATCAAATGTATTGCATGTCTGACAGTTGTTTATTTATGCATAGTAGTTTATTGTGTTTAGCATATTGTATTGTTTGCATGTACATAATTTTCTTGGCTTCTCTCCTGTTGCATGAGTATGATTCACTTAAGATGAAGTTTTGTTTTGTTTTGATTGTATATATTGCCATCTTGTGGAACATGATCTATTTATTATATTACTTTGTAAAAATGGTGACAACCGTGTATAAATAAATAAATGTATTAAACCCACCTTATTGAACAAAAATAATGTTACTGGGTGACTTCCAAATTTCAATATTATATTTTTACGGCGTTTTTAAGTAAATTTTTGGGTCTGACGAGAAATATTGCTTAAAGAGCCATTATATTTTGGACTAAAGTTTGAAATACAACAAGATTTTCAAATCCTATTATAAAAGATTACTTAACGATATTATATATGAAACTAGTAAGTGCTATCCACAGTTCTTCTTACAGCAAATGTAAATTATTAGTGCCAGAAATAGATGCTTTTGAGGAAAACGGTCCTCTCAAATCTAATTGTGTATACTTTTTTCAAAACTCATCAGGACAACAAGACAAACTCACGTATAGCTCAGGAAATATTATTAGTGTGGAAGAGGTCTATTTTTGAGGTGTATATATATACAGGGTGATTCAAAACTAAACGGCAATCTCTCGGGAGCTTATTCTATAGCTAAAAACAAGTAAAAAAGTTCATATAACCATATGCCCGGAAACGCTTCGTTAGCGAGTTACGCCTGCAACTTACGTAGCAGTTACGTAAATGCAATACTTTCAGAGATATCTTACGTAAAACACAAGAATTGGTGCAAAGAAATAACACATTTTTGTGTTTAACGTAAGATTACTTCCATAAATGTAAAATAAAGGTCATTTTTTTCTTAAACAGATTTGTAGAACATTTAATTCTGAAAATATTCATGTGAATTACTTAGGAAAAAAATTAATAAAATAGGTATTGAAATTTAGCTTTATTTAAAAATAAAACAGACGCACAAAAATGCACATTCTTATCTGCATAAAATATTAACTAATGTTTAGGTTGTGAGTAACAGCTGATCATTTATTCAACACTTTTTATCGTCATATTTTCTTTGCAAAGGTTGGCAATATCAGCTGATCAACAATTAAGTTCATCAAGTAATATTTGAATAACCTTTATGGAGGTTTTTGTATTGTGGCGTGTGAAGATTGTATTTTGTGAGATCCTGTGATTATTTGGAAATATTTTATACAAGTGTATAAAATATTTTATTAAATATTTTTATAAAAGTGTATGTAATTATCTTAGTAAATAATGGCAGATAATGTAAATGGTATGTATTCGTTTGAAGAGTATACGGACATGATACTGATTTACGGCAAAGTTAACAAGAATGGTTTAGCTGCAGTTCAGGAATATCGTGATACTTTTCCACATCGAAGAACACCTGATCGCAAAACATTTGAAGCTGTGGAGAGACGACTTAGAGAAACTGGTAGCTTTAAACCGAAGCGAATAGATACTGGTCGTCAACGTAGCGCAAGGAACTATAATAATGAACAAGCAATAATAAATGCTGTAGAATTATCACCAACCACAAGCACCAGACGATTATCACGTCAGTTAAATATTTGCCAGTCAAGCGTATGGCGGACACTTCATGAAGCACAGTTGTACCCATTCCATATAACACGTGTTCAAGACTTATTACCGCAAGTTCGTAATAAACGGAAGATGTTCTGCCGCTGGTTAAGAAGAAATTGTTTACGACATCAGTATTTTCTTCGGCGTATTCTCGTTACTGATGAATCCTGTTTTACTAGAAATGGAATTGTAAATTTTCGTAATATCCATACTTGGGCGTACGACAACCCACATGAAACTGCGACGAGGCATTTTCAACATACATTTTCAGTCAATGTATGGCTTGGTGTTCTGGGTGATAATTTGAGTGGTCCATTTTTCCTCCCTAATCGACTTAATGGAGTAGCGTACTTAAATTTTTTAAGAACAAACCTGCCTACCCTCTTGGAAGATATTCCTGTTCAAAACAGAATAAATGCATGGTTTATGCACGACGGAGCACCTCCACATTTTTCTAATGATGTGAAAAACTATTTAAATGATACATACGGTAGACAATGGATTGGTCGAAATGGACCAGTAAAATGGCCACCACGTTCTCCTGACATCACGCCAGCAGACTTTTTCTTATGGGGTTGGATGAAGTCAATTGTTTATTCAAAACGGATTAACACCATAGAGGAGTTACGTAATCGCATTACAGAGGCGGCAGAAACTATCAAGAATGCTCCAAACGTTATAAAACGCGCTAGAAAAGAGTGGATTCGTCGTGCGAAAACGTGCATTGCTAACAACGGAGGACACTTTGAGCAACTATTATAGGTGATTATTACAGTTTTATAAAGGTAAATACATGTTAATGTTCAGTCTAGAATAAATGATCAGCTGTTACTCACAACCTAAACATTAGTTAATATTTTATGCAGAAAAGAATATGCATTTTTGTGCGTCTGTTTTATTTTTAAATAAAGCTAAATTTCAATACCTATTATTAATTTTTTTCCTAAGTAATTCACATGAATATTTTCAAAATTAAATGTTCTACAAATCTGTTTAAGAAAAAAATGACCTTTATTTAACATTTATGGAAGTAATCTTACGTTAAACACAAAAATGTGTTATTTCTTTGCACCAATTCTTGTGTTTTACGTAAGATATCTCTGAAAGTATTGCATTTACAGCTCTGGGACGAATTTTAATAAATCTTTCAGATATAAAAACATAAAAAACAATCGTACTTGTATCTTTGTAACTACCTTTACCATTTTTATACGGCCTGACTTCACCAAGGGTTCTGAAATCCGGGGCGAAATCTTTCGCTAGGCGTAACTCGCTAAAGAAGCGTTTCCGGGCATATGGTTATATGAACTTTTTTATTTGTTTTTAGGTATAGAATAAGCTCCCGAGAGATTGCCGTTTAGTTTTGAATCATCCTGTATATAACAATACAATTATTTTTATATACATAAATATATATGTATATATATTAGTACATATATTTTTTAATGAAGAGATAAATATGTTACCTGAACTATCGTAATTAGACTTGATTTCGAATTCAATGGCTAAAATAAGCACTTTTATGCTATAGTAAATTTCACAGTTTATGTTTGTATTTATAATTCTTCGTCAGGACATTTATTTATTTATTTATTTTCCAACGGCAGCAGCCAATTTACAAATACAAACATAGATAGTAGATACAGCGGAAAAACATTAAGACAGAAACAAATTTTACCTGTAATTGTATGAGAACAGAAGTAAGATGGAAGGGCTCGTAATTGAATCTGCTAGATATAAGTGGATTTTGAAACCTACTCATGTGTATATTTTCTTTTTCGGGGCTGTAAGGAATATTTAAATATGGCACTGCAAATACATTAAAATGGAATTGAATTTTAAACGTTGGACACACGTTTTAATAAGCTTGTCAGTCCTTCGTATGGCGTATGTATCCTTTAATTGAGACAACAAACCATACTCACTAAGTAGACTAAAACGGCTAGGAAAATATGGTGTTTGGATCGCATAACCTCTGTTCCTATTGATTATGAGCGCTACAATAATACGTGCGTGGTATATTCCTATTTATGTTCGATTCATAGGCCTCATAATATTAAGGCATAAGTGCTTTCACTAAGGAGACTAGTAATTTTTTTAAACTTGCATAGGAAGCAGTTTATAAATTGTACAAGACAAACAGCATTGTAGTTGCCGCTGTTATATATTAGTAACAATAATGCACCGCGATTAATAAATGTTCTTCACTGTCAGTTTAAAATAAAATTCGTCCTGATGAAGTTACACCCAGATGTAGTGGCAAACGACAAGAAATCATTCTACATCATCTGCTACTGATTTATATCTCAGAAATTATTTTACATTTAAACATTTGCAATAACAGTTATTCTACGACGTTGTTCCCTTTCCCCATGCTTTATGGTTATAAATATTTATTCTTATTCTTATTTAGGTGTGATACGTACTGTCGCACATAGTGAAACTAAAATATGGATAAATAGGGAATATATTATTATGTACACCACAAATATCAAATACTAAAGCTTGTAAATGGTAAAACTTGTAAATGGGTTTTCTTAAGTTCACAATAAAGCGATAGCGGTAAAGCTCCACGAGAAGTGAGGCAGTGCCAAGCGTCGCGAAGTAGTGAACATCAAAACTACATTTCCATTTCTGGAACAAAGTCCGCACTCAAGTTGCAAATCGCTTTATAACACTAAGAAGGAAAGTTGAGCAGTAACTCAAGTTGTTAACATCAACGATAGTGCTGAAGTGAGAAATCTCAGACTCAAAACCTTTTCAGTACGATCGTTGTATAATTGTATAACTTAAAGTTTATACGATTATATCGTCTATTAATACCGTTTGGTGATTACTGCGGTAAGAAATACTTCAGTGAGTTTGCCTATTCGTCAAGTTAAATTATGTTAATTTGAATAGTAAACATATCTAAATATCATTCTTTGATAACACTGTTGTGTGTATACATTTGGTTTATTACTTTCTAAACAAAAAAATGAGAAATATATTTTCCACTCTACTGCCATAGTATGATTCTTTTTCATTTATAATGGGCTAATAAATCATAGCTTGAATGTGGCTGTGTGGGCAAAAGTCTATATTTAATAAACAGTCACGTTTTAAATCCTTACTACTTTACAGTCAACATTTGAAAGAATTTTAAATGGGAGGTGGGTTTTCATTTGTTTTAGGAAAATTTAACGGCCACTTTAAAGTCATACAAAGAGAATTCGTGCTAAGCGATTAATCGAGAACCTCCAACTAACATTTCTTTGTACAACACACATTTTTGGGAATAATATTTTGCGTAAGAAATATAATCTTTTTTACTTTATAGTAACATGTATTAGTATATATTGTTTGGAGCACAAGAAAAACTCGAATATGGCACTGGAAATACATTAGGCAGACAGTGCATTTAATAATTCAGAGTTTACGTTTTTTAAGCAGATTTTGTTTCTAAGACATATATTTATATAATTTTTTCAACAGGACATAAATAGAAGCCGTAGACATTTATTTAACTTTTGAATCTTTTAGCCATTTATACTAAAATAATATGTAACATATGTTTGAAAAATATTTTAGGATAATTACATAATAAATAATTCTAAAATCAGAAAGGGCGTGTAAGGCCTCAGGCAACTTGTAGTATTCTATACAATAATATTTCTTAGCTTAAAGACAATTTTGTTGTTCGAAGAAACATTGTGGAGTAAACATAATTGTAATTATATATTTAACTTGAATTATATAGTTTTCTAATTGATCACACCATTATTCTCTTAGGTATTCCTTATATTTAAACTACTAAACGAGCTCTTGTAGGCTTTAGTAAAGCCGTTTATTGATCAGAAAGTACGATGGTACCCTTAGTAATAATTAAGTAATAATACTCATTCTGAATTGTAAATAAAGTATTCTTTCCTATACTTTGTGCTATATAAATTTTATACACGATGCAATAAAGGTCTAAACGATGTTTGTGCTCTTATTTAAACCAACACCTAAGTTTTGTCTTAAATGGATGTTCAGATTTGATACAAGACCAGTTTTGTGTTTGATTGACGATGTTGAAGCCTAGTAAAGTTTCTCACAGGTAAATTAGAGAAGTAATAATAGAGAGGAAAGTTATGCTATAATCTCAAAATATATTTGAGACTCGACGGATAATCTTGTTATTCATTGAAACCACTGCTCTGAGCCAAACTTGTTTGTGTTGACACATTCTGCCAATATATGGCACCAGTTTGTATGTGTTTACAAGGAATAGATAAGGAGCTGAAATATCTTACCTGCATTGTGTACTCTGTTGTCCATCTTCATTCGATGGATCTAGTATAAATAGTTAGTGTTGTATTATAATAGGATCTACTAAATCTATAATACATTCATGAGAAAAGGGACAATTTGTTACAAAAATTATTAGTAGAAGGTTATAGTGTAATAAGTTACAGAAACTTTGATGTACCATATAACTGTACTTTGTATGAATGATAATATTATTATTGTATTTTTAAAAGGGTTTATTAGGAAATATACTATACTAAGGTAAATTAAAATGCATTTGGCTTTTTTAATTAAATTTCGTTTAGCTGTAAAGGTTTAAGGAGACATTTTGATTTAATTTTACTTAATTTCTTATCCAGTAGCGGCACTAAAAAGCAAATAATCAATAGATTCCAAAAACTGTTCTAGCTTCTACTATTTATTACATCGCCTTTGCTTAATTCGACCCAGTTGAAAAAGCTATCAGTACGGAACATAAATATAATAACTGCATACTGCAATTCTGTTTTACACCATCTGGACTTAATATTATAGCATAACATGTTAACTAGAGTTCCTAGCTGATTATACTGTATATTGTTTCATAATTTTGTTCTATGTTTTGTTATTTCATTTTGTTCTTTCAGAAAAAAATTTGGATAAATATAAACAATATAAACAGATGCACAGACGTAAAAGAAATTATTCAAACTCTACAAATGATAAAATTCACTAACGCTCAGCCGACACAATATTTTTTAATATTTGAAAGTAAACTGAACTAAAGCTTTAATTAAATATGTAATGTTATTTTTATTCTGCTATTTAAGATTATGTTCTAAAATAACTATCATTTAACGACGGTATTTTAAAAAGAAAAACAGCAGAAAAAAATATATAACATAACTTCTTTATAAATGCTCACTGTTTTCTCACGTAGTAATTTCGAATTCTTAATTTTTTAGGTTTAATTAGTCAAAGGTGCAGATGAAATAATGAAACTAACCATTTTGCAGCTTTGAAGACAACACTTACAGTAACCGTATACTGTGATGTTAACCAATGAAAACCACTCTAGTATAAAATACAGGCTACGTTGTAAACCCAGGAGTGTTGCGTCAGCGTGTTGTAAAGGAGGTCAGCACGTATTATAGTCTGTCTATTCTACTGCAGTAAACATTTTCATGATTCTTGTTTGCACTGCTTCTATTAGACAATGTTTGCCGTGCAAGCATTATTTCATACAGCGTCAACAGATCCCAGTCAACCACGCTTATTGTTGCCCCACCGTCACTATGATTGCACTGACCATTTAGCTATAATGTGGAAATTTATGCCTTTTTATGTTATATGTTTGTATTTATATATACATTTTGAATCAATTCAAATGGTACAACAAGAGAAGGATTGAAGCTTATATAAAATTGCAACACTCACAAATCATACAGGATTTTTGAAATTCTTTCTCTTAACCTATTGTTACTGGGGTTTTCAATCGATGAGCTTTGTTAAGAAAAATAGTGTTTCTTAGCCTAAGTTTTCAGTAAAACTTTGACAAGCCGTTTTTTCGTACTGGATTGAGATTGAGACCCCCAATCTGTGGCATTGTACTTCTTTTATAAAGACCTTTAAAGTGAAGGGTCACTTGATGGGGGTTTGAATTTAAAACTTTTGACTTGACCCCCAAATCCCCCATTTTGGGTTGAGGGGCTAAGCTCTCATGTAGCACAAAAACCATCATTTGTCATTATATAACTACCCCCCAAAGGATATTGGTTTGTTTAATTCCGTTCAAAAGTTAGAAGGGGGAGTGGGACTTTGGAACACCCGGTATATATATATATATATATATATATATATATATATATATGATAAAGTATGACTAATAATTTTTAAATATAACTAAACTAATCCGTACAATTAGGCGTGTATGTGCTTGAAAAGTGTTATAGTACATATAGTGAAATGTCATAATACAACCCTAATGTTAAGATTTTCTTAGCGATTCTATGGTTCTCGGAAGTTGATTATTGTCGCCCCTGCATTTGTATCTCCACAACCTTTCGTTTAAACACAGTTATCAACAACAACCTTTCTGTAAGTGTTAAGAAAATTTGATCTTTTTGGTTTTCCCCTTACTGAAAGATAAAAATGTAAAACCTAAATATTTACCAAATGTTCTCAATGTAATATATATCGGAAGGGGTTGTTATCATCACAAAAATCTATAGTAATTTTAAAGTAAAATTGACGGCTCCTCATAAATTATTGTATTAGAGAATAACAACCTCGGTACACACTTTACTGATTAATCACTCTTGTGTTTAATAATACACAGTGAAAATTGCTATGCAGCTCAACAGTTTAACTCGTAGGTCAGAAGGGTTAACATTATAACAATAATTTTAAACATTCAACTTTGATAAATAAAGTACTCTAGTCTAATGTCTTTTAATTTTGTTTACTTATGATTCAAGTTCTCTCAGGTGATTCATATTTTACTGAGTATTTTGTTCGCGTCACGTTGATATTACATTTCAGCCAGGAGCATCAGCAACTGAAACCAACTACGACAGGTTTTGTGTTGCCGACTTGTGCAAGCGTATAATTAAATTGGTCGTGCACGCATATTCGTTGACGAATTTTGTTGAAAAAAGTACAGTTGGAACTGGAATAAAAATGTTAAATTGGTTGGTCTCTAATAACATTTTATAGCTATACAGGGTATTTTATATTTGGCTTTAAAAATTTTGTTAATATTAATTAAAAATTTTCTCTCATCTATTCAATCCTATTTTTAAGTTTGGTTGTTTAGCTTGCATGGTTTTAGAAATATCAGATGAAAAAAATACGGTGGCTATTGGCTAAGCGAGATATTTCTCAACTATGCTTATATGATATGTTTTGTTTTAAACTAAGAGTAATATTAGCCACATAAATTTTGAAACACTCTGTATAAAAACTAGCATATAATGACTAAAAAATTCAAATCTAATAAATATTGTCGGTATGCTTCAATGAATATTGAAAATTGGCTTATTGGAAATTACTGTGAACACATATATGTTCCCTAGCTTCTGGGAAGTACATTATGGTAACTGGAAGACCACATCACTGAATCTTATTTCGTATCGTTGGTCTACGTAATAGTTCAAAGAACTTCTATACGACTAGAACTGTGATATAAAGTAGAAAACTTACACACATATACACAGTCACTATTGGTTAACATTGGAAAATTCCGACATAAGCACTTTCTCGTGTCATTGATACAAGGCGAACGGTACTGCAGTTGTTACTATACCGCCTCCAATAAGGAACTTATATTATAGTTGCAACCTATATGTTTCCCGCAATCTGTGAGATCATTTTTAGTCGTTACAATAAAAGTACATGTCAGCATATTATTCCGGATCATTGCACTATATCGTGTTTCAAAGGACTCCTACACGATATTTCTCTGAAACCTTAATATAGAGTAGAAAGCTTGCCTCTCCAGCTCCAAAGTAACATTTGATGATTTTTTAAGATTAATCTCCGCACTTCTGTCTCTTTGCTCTTATAGGAGTGCCACATTGTTACCAACAGTGATGTTATTCGAACAATTTAAATAAAGATATGATCCTCTTGGCATCCTAATTCACCTCATTTGTTCATACCACGTTTCTAAGACCTACATAGGAATTTTTTTGGAATTCTGATACAGACCAGAAAACTTTATATTACGACTCTGAGGTATTTTACAGTTATTTGGAAAATTCCAACTTTAGTTGTTTGTGTACTACTAATTATTCTCCAATATGGATGTGATTCAAAACTCAAACACAAAATGTTGTGATTCGTGAGATTTGTGAGGTACGTTTTAGTAGCTGTGAAAACATTGCATAACTAACTATAATTTACAAGATGTGCCTTCTCTATATGGTTTTCTATGTAAAATATCCAAAGAACTTATCCAATCGTTAAACAATGGCGAAAATCCACAATGGGGAAACCCTGTTCCGATGAAAATTGATTACTTTAAATATCAGTTGTTTAGTTTTGGAAATAATTCTATGGATGTACATAAAAAGGTAATAATGAATTTGGTAGATTTTATAAGCTCTTCTTATAAATCAGTTACTAAAAGACTTAATACGTATGAATTCAATGATTATCAATTGGTCGTATGTATCTTAAAGTGTACATTTAGAAAGTGTAAGATTGTTTATTAAAATTTGCGTATTGTACAGTGTTTTTTATTTTAAATAGATGACAAAAAGATTAAAAACTAAATAAATATATACTGTTATTTCTTATTTAAACCCATATATTTTAAATATAACGCAGTATATACTAATTCTTCATTATGTAAAATTAGTTTTGAATTGTTTATAATATCTAGAGTATTATCAATAAATTAAATACAAAATAACATGTATAGTTATATAAACAATTCACTAGGCTGTAAAGTTATGCATAATGTATAATTATAGAAAATATTTAATTTTAATTATTTTTGTAATGGCTGCACAGTTTAAAAACGTTCAATAACGATCAACATCACTCCCAGCCACCAGTAATGCAGCTCGCTCCGAGCAGTAATGGTGTACTTCCTGGCCTTAACTGTCACTGTATTGATCCGTCAATGTCGAGGCGTGAATACACTTAGCTCTTATCCTTCACTTCAAAATTCCATTAAGAAGATAACCCGTTAAATCAATAGTGATCTTCTTTATTGCAAACGTATGCACAATAACTATAAGTGTGTTTTATACAGTTTGATTTTTAAAATGGACCACTATTAAATATTTAAAATTATTTCTTTACTTAAATATATTTTTCCATTTACTTAAAATCTAAATCTTTGTTATAGTATACTTTTAAAACACACTTTTATTTTAGTTTATTGGATTAAAACTGTGCTTCAATCAACTTAATAGCCTTATAATTTACCCTAAACCATGTTCTTGACCGTTAAAACCCAACGATCATAGGGCTATTATACAGATTATAAACTAATATTAACTTAGAAAGATTTAGTTAGTAAATTAAAGCTATGCATTCAGTTTAATATATATATATATATATATAATAATGAACGTTGGAAACTCAAAAGAGACTACAGAAAACAGCAGAGAGTATTTTAACATAATTTATATCTTTTTTTAGAGTAACTTTATTGAAGAATGCATGGCAATTACGATAAAGGTACGAATTTTTTTAGATTATATAGATATAGCAATACATATGGAGTCGCAAATGTTCCGCTTTAGAGAAAGATTTATAATTTATGAAAAGCCTCCTTGTAGTCTACACATGGTGTTTCCAATGATATTGGGACAGAAAAAAAGTCTCAAACTAAATCCATTTTATTCCTTGTTAAAAAAAAAAAAAAAAAAAAAAAACACTCCATGCAAACAGGAAAGTAAAAAATAATACTAACAATTTGTTCAGACTCGAACAAAATGGGAGATTTTGGAACGTTTGCTGCAATAATTTTGTTTTACTTTCCCTTTCACATTATGTGATTATCTAAGGTGTTATAGCGAAGTAAAAGTCTTTTTTACCAGCTTTGCATTTTTGGAACAATTGCCTCCAAGGGAGGGTTCCAAAAATTCTGAATTTTCTCGGAAACGATACATTTGCAACTTGATATGAATTCGGCAAAGAGAGTTTTTATTCACGTCCTCTATCAAACCTGAAGTATGTGCACTTTTTATCTGTAACTGTATACTATAGATTATAAAACATTGATATATTATTATTCGTCCATTATTTATTGTGTATAAATAAATTTGATTCATTTATAATATTTCATCATTTATAAAGCCAAAATTGTTGTGATACTTTTCATATTACAGTTGTCAAGAAATACCGATGGGCTGAAAAGAAAATTATACGTATAATGTAAACAAAGTGCACAGATAGTTTAACTTAATGGCCGATTATAAAAATAGTCCAAACGTTATCTTGAGAAGTAACACTGTACAACCTCCTGGATCGAAAACAGTTAGGGCAATGAATAATTGAATGCAATATTGGAATTGGTATATTCGCAAAAGAAATAGAAACCAATGCGAAAAAATTAATAAAGTAGGCTGGGTATCCTTCAACTCTTTTAGCTAGAGTACGAAAACTCATAATTAATCATAGATATACTTTTGTTGTCTTCTATAAATAAATAAATATTCTTATTTCGGTATAAATTATAGTAAAAAAAATTCTCTAGCATTTTTGGCTTTGCTTTATAATAAAAAGAATGACTTAATTAATCACGTTTTTAAGTATTGAATAAAAATAATGTTGAGTCTCAAATTTTACTATGTCAAATTCAAGTTTAAATATTTAATTAAACATTATTTTTATAGAAAAATCACTTTGAGGTAAGAAGTGACCTGGCTTTTCCTGTTCAACATTTATCGTTGTTATACTAAACGTAGAAATTGTCTGTAACTTTGATAATATTTTATTGTTACATTAGTTTTATATGTTAAAGAAACAACATTTTATTAATTTCCAGAGATACAAAACTTAATTCTTGCAATTCTAGATAAATAATTACACCTAATAATCTGACCAGATAAAACAAACGTAGCATATAAACTCTGACCTAAAATTAAGGCCCGTAACTAACAAACCCAGTTAAACTTTAACCAAACTAGTTTGTCCTCCTTAAGGTATTAGCCAAGTTTTAGCATTACCTTAGTGTTTTCAACAGATATATGTGGTTGAAATGCCTTATTCAAACACTTTATTGTAAAATTTTAACTTTTATAGTTATGTATATACAATTGTATGGGAATATCACCAACTTTAGGATCATAAATATCTAAAAGAAGACCCACATCGACCGTGGATACAGATTGATTAACTTAACCAATATAATAATTGTCCTAGTTTTTATTTATTAGGAATAAAAATGAGTGTAACCTAATGCATTTTGTAGTAAAATCTTACTTGTATGTCATTAATTACAGTACAATAATTACAATAACATGGGTGATTGAGACTTATTTATATTTTGTAAAAAAATCTAAATTAGAAGTAAAATGTTCTGTCAACTTTGAAGGGTTTACAAATATTTAATTTTATGAAAGGAACATTTGTATACTGGGTAATTTGTTAATTTTACCTAACGGTATAGCACTTTCTTCACTATGTGACCAAGGAAGTATAAGAGGTTCTGCACACAATCGTATGCACGTGTAATTAAAAATGGTATAGAAAAGTTCAATAACGCTTCAAAGGTAATGACAAAAATGTTCGGTTAATCGGAAACAATAATTATCAAATTAAAGGTATAATATTAATACAGAAATATTATATAAATTAAATATATATATATTTATTTATTTACATAATTTAAGACCCTGAAAATTACAGACGTTCTTTCCTTTTTTGAGTGTGAAAATTTAAAAGTAATAGTGAATTAGATTTATCATTTGGCTTAAAAGTTATGTGAAGTGGAGGTCAAGGGTAGCTAAGGTATATGGCGTCGTTGATTGGCATCTGATGGTTCATCAACGTTCTAAACTAGATGACTTCAGTAATAAAATATATTTATGAAATAATCTATAACATTATATTAATCGTATATAAAATTTTCTGATTCTTAAATTCTTGGTTGTTCCTGAAATCGTAAAGAGTAAATCAACCCTAAATGACAGTATGCATACAATTGATCTCACCTAATAACATAAGGCTATGAAAACCTTGTGAGGAAAAGGAATTTAAAAAGCTTGAGTATGATGTAAAGGGTTAATAATTATTCATTACTAGCGTTTGTATTTAACCAGTTCCAAGAGGTCAGAGATACCAGAATTGTATTGAATAGAAGAAAAGATTGTAACCTGTGTCTATATAAAGAGTTGGAAGAGTTATTTATTTTTATGTTTCTCTACATACAGCAAAGATCAACTTATGCGATGTATGGTTTATGATGTTCGGGTAACAACAAAATGAACTAAATATTTTGCAATTTAAACTGGCTCTCAATTCTTTAAAAGCGGCTTAAAAATGTTATTACAAACTAGGAGTAATATCCAAGAACAACTCGAAACTTGGTAGGTTAATCCACTTATCTCTCTTGCTCAGTATTTACTCTGCGACTTCTCTAGATAGAAACTTTCCACGAAAACTTTAAACTTATTTTTTATGAGATAGGTACTGATAGATTTGTATTCTTATTTTCCTAATATAAAAAATTATTCCTGTAGAGAATAAATTTGTTTCATTCAGAAAAATTTACGGATTATGTTGCATTCAATCTTTTCGTATTTAATATTATTTATCTTTTGTATCTTGTTTATCGAATCTCTTAATTAAGACTTGGTGTTACAAAACATTTATTATAAAAGCTGTATTTTTTTTCTTCTATATGATCTGAGTTGTTAAATATCATAACATTACGGTACTCCAGTCTTTTTCTCGGGTGATGAATTTTGTATAATCCTTAAAATACTTTTAGAACAAGTTGTGTTAATAACAATAATGTCTTAATAGGTATTCTAAAATTTTTCTATATATCAATATGTATCCGCTTTTTCCTTCCAGTTTGATTTATTTAATCATGTAAATTTTAAATATAATTTTAAATTCTTTGTTTATACGTTCATTTGTTAGTTTAGCACTTAAACCTTCTTAAACATATATTTCTAGAATAGAATTTTAGGATAGAATAAACTTTATTTCTTATAAATATGCACTCATTACAAAATATTCAATACAAATATACAACAAATATAACTGAAAACCACATACATAGCCAAATAATCTTGTGCATAGCACGCGATTACAGAGTATATCAGTACTGGCTGTCCTTGACACATTAACATTCATGCCGCACATACATACATACATATACCGAGAAACAAAGTATTGGCCTCCAAGGCAAAGCCTGTTTTGAGGCATTTACATAATTCATAGAAATAAAAGAACTAGCAGAGATAGAACAACAATTATACATCTTCAAATATTATAATATAATACTAAAACCCTCTTTCCAACAAAATTGATTCAGATTCATACTTGTAAGATAAACAGATAAATCACTCATACAATATATATAAAATAAACTATAATTTATAATCCTCATTATGTCTGCTTCTATTTTAAACAAATACTATCCACTGTACAATTTCCTACACCCACACATACATTTCACTATCATTCAACAATACAACATTTCATACATAACTCATAATACAAAGACAAAATACTATTATTTCAGCATTAGTGTTTATTATTAAACCATGGCTATTAACAGTGTACATCCCTCCCACTAGCTTTGTACAATAAAACTGGACATCAAATCAGTACATAACATATATTTAAAAACATTTAATTTGCATTTCATAATCATCTTGTTCGATATTTAGTTCAACATTTTGTATCGTAGATATAAACGGAAAAATTAGAATTTTAATAAATCAGTCTTTTGCGAACTGTTAATTTTAATAAATTCTACAATGCTTCAGGAAGACCCTTACAAATTTTATTTCGATTTACTTTGTCGTATCTTTACATGTGGCCGTCATATCTAATCTGAAGATGCATTATTATTTTAGACGTATATTTTGCACGAAACTGATAGGAAAAAGCTTTCAAACATTTAGAAATTTCATGTATCTTGTAACCTTTTAGACAAATATTGTTTTAAGCATATTTCTTTTGTAAAATAAGGCCTTAATTTATTACGAATTATTCCCCAATTGTTTTATACATACTAACCTATGATGTTTTACTGTTTTTATATGTATTGACGTCTAACCAGCCACCATCTAAAACTTTAAAGTTATCGAAATTCTAAATTATGCTTCAATCTGCTTTAAAATATCAAAAAAATTGTGTGAGTTTGAAATTTACATATTTATTCGATCGGAAGGTATAATTCTGTCCCCTAAAAACCAAAAAATGGGAGTTAGACAGTCAAATATTCAAGATATAAATTTACTTTATATAATAAAATTGCTTAGCTTTATGTATTAAAATATATTTGAAGGTACTAATTATGTGTCCCTCAGTATAATGGATGCGGTAGATTGGCTACATTAAAATATTTTGTTTTGAAAAACTCTGATAATTTAAATGTATTAGGTATACCTATTTAGAAATACCATGCATTTATTGTTAACAATGAATGCAGGGTTGGTATTATCTGGGTTATAATAGTTAGCCACAAGCTGCGAGACTTCGCTATCATGTCGAGCAGACGTCTCGTGCTTAAGGTCGGGGGTGGTTTTATGGTAGAGCGGTTTATAGCTGAGTAGTATAAAACTGCAATTTAAGAATAGTGCAATGCTCGTAAGTGTAGTAACTGTTTCCAGGTGACTAGACTCAAGTATGTACATTATGCGCGGTACTTAATAAAGTTATTTTTTTAACAAAGTTATGTTTTTGTTCTGTTACGAAACTGGTACAATCATAATGTTATTGCTGGGATATGCATTGAAACAAAATAAATAATTTTTTTTCCTTAGCCAATAAATTAATAACATAAAGGTAACCATTTTTTCCTAATTAAAATAGAAACATACGAACGATGAGAAAATATCACAATGAACTATAACAAAAATGTTTTGAATTAAGTTTTTAATATACTAATTTATTATTTAGCACTGAAAAGGGTGAATATTTTAGTATTTACGCCTAAAATCATTTTTTTTCTGATGTGGTCCATGCTATAAACAAATGCAAAAATTTTAAAATTTTATTGAAGAAAGTATTGAAAAGCATGAATTTTCATGTAATTTTAAAAACTTTTTAAAGTGATATAACTCCCAAAGTAAGTTTAGGGTTTTTCTAGTACAAGATAGTTACAGGTATAAATCTACTGACAATTAAGCTAAATATATGAAATAAGTTCATAAAAATTTTAATTAAATACATTTTTATTAAGAAATATCAGTTTTAGTTCCGTAATTTAACGGGAAATATATACGTAATTTCAGAAAACGACGTTTAAATGGAAAAAGCGAACTAAAATGGTACTTTATTTATTACTAACTGTATTTCTAAATTAAGCCAAAATATTGAAATTTTCTTTAGGCGACTATTTCTACATTCAATGTATTGTAAATTTATATATGCAAGTATAATATATTTAATGGTATATTATTCACCTATTCAACGGTAAAAATATATTAAATTAATAAATCGGTCTGGTTTTACCCAAAAATCGCCAAAATATATTTTTGTATATATGAACTCAACGCCCGAATTGAATATATCCTTCTTAGCATTTCCTAAGTGAGAAAAAACCGGTGGCTCTACTGTGCTTAGAGATTGTGTCTATCACAATGCGGTGCACTCAATTGTGTACCTAATGAGTCCACCACTTCACCTATTTATAGGTGTCTCTGATGTCGAAACGATGTAAGTTTTTCGTTTTGAGCTTCTTCGTTGTCGACTTCCTTTGTATATCTTCAGGCGAACATGACTCCAGGCTCCAGGAGTGATATCTGAGACAACGTCAGATACCATACGCTGTAATAACAGAATTGTGAACTGGAGCTAAAATCGGCAATAAATTGAGTGAACTCTTCCTACCATAGCTATGTTAATAATATAGTCCCAGATGAATTAGCATGGTGTGATAAAAAAAGGCATTAAAATATAGTTTCTATTAATTATTCTTAGGGAAGCAAAAAACTGGGAATAAACTTCTTATCCTAGATGAATCTTCTCGTCCATACATTTTGGCTGATTACACTAATCGTATATGAATATTAAATTAATTAAATGAGTATAGTAAATGAATTCGTGTAAATGTAGATTAATATTGTTGTTCAATATTTAATTTAATATAGATAAGCATAATCTAGCCCAGACGCATTTAGGTATAAGAGAGAGAGGGAGCGTGGTCCCAAATCAGTCGTCCGCTGTTCCAATCAGCGCCACACCCCCTGATATCTTAAAGGGTCCTGTCCTTGAAGTATTCTGGGCGCTCTTCCGCTTTGCGACTGCTGCCCGTTCGGCGAATAGCAGATACCCCTCTAACCAACCAGGGCGATAGCGTCCCCTGGAGCGAGCCGCTTCCCGGCATTCTGAGTGGAATCATCGGCCGGAGACCATGTAGCTCTACAGTTCGTGGGTCACTCTTTGTGCTCGACCCTTTCGTATTGACTTTGTTTTCAAGTGTTTTTCTTTAATGTGCATTACCATCCTCCTCCCACACTCCTTTGGAGGTAATTTCAGGGTATTAGTGGAGAAGACAGTGTCCAGTGCGGATTATTCGTCGTTCTACCGCGGCCGCCAGCGGTGACGCCCGTTCGCTACGCGCCAATTACGTCGCGCCTAAGCACTCCTGTCGTTGCTGCTTCCCCCTGTGGATCTCTACACACAGCGAGTTTTCCAAGGTACTGTTAAAACTCCATCACTTGTGTTGTATTCTCCTCTCACCTCTTGTTACCTGCCCACTTTCCCGCCATTCTGCACATTGTTTTATTTTTATTTTCATAATTGGTCCTCCGATTATTAATTTTTAACTTCTGCCCCGTACATTTTTGGTCCTCCGGGCCGGATTATTGTGAATCAGTCCTGTAGATTACAGTAATTTGTGTTGTAATTAATTAATTGTAACAGGCGTCGTTACGCCATTTTGAATCTGCCGTACCGACGCTACCGGCTTGTATGGTGGCGCTGCGAACGTGTTGTACTGGTAACATTGTTTCTTCTCTCGCGCAACTGGATCGTTGACGTCAACAACTATTACGTAATTGTCCGTAGGCAGTCTAATTTTACGACCGCCCCTCAACAGCTGATGGCCCGATCGATACTTGAATGCACGGCCTCCGCTGCAGTCAGCTGTACCGGTTTTTGATACTGCATTTCTCTCGCCGTAACGGAACTCTGTTTATATCTCTGAATAGAGACTCGGACACGAGTCCACCCATACTCTCTCTCACATTAGTAATATACTAGTAATGTATTTAGTTAACAACAGGGCAATATCTGGTTTAGTTAATTGACCACTCTTTCTTTGATAGTATTAATTAACTCACAATAATTCTCCATTCCATTAATGTAACTTTGTGCTAGTGGAAATTTAATTGTTCCTTGTAATTGTTTCTAAAGCAATATATTGCTCACTATTCAATTTGCTATTGAATAACATTTCGCTTTGTTCCATTGTAATTTACTTGTTAAATAAGCAACCAATTAATTGCCATTCTAAGTTCTCATGTCAATTTAAGATTTAACTTGAACTGATTTGCTCTCCTTTTCATTTCAATTATATCATTGTTGTTTCATGTTCTAGCGTAAATTATGTTAAGAAGTGTTAGATTAACTCTCTGATCGATAGTATTGGTGATTGTAGGTCAATTCTATGGTGTACTCTTGCCAAATTATTGAAAGCAACATTTCTTATCTCTAACCTACATATTAGCTACTTATTTCTCTACACTCCATTGTATTTTGTCAATTTTATTTTAAAAGGTTCATTCACCGTTCTCTACATTGTGTCTCTTTATCAACCTGATTAACTTAGGATATCTCTCACGGGTTACTTAATTGTTTAATAACAATTATCACTGTCTCTCTTATATTATTTTTACTAATAATTGCTCCATTTAAAATATTTTCTCGCCTTAGGGTTACATAACATTGGTACTTAGATTAGCTATTAAGGTAGCTTAGGTGGACATACCGGCACTTAATGTAATCTAATTTTGTCTTATCTCAACTTAACTTGTTCCCCCCTTTCGCTTACATTGATTTGTTTACATTACGGTATCCCTCCATTGTTTTTTAAATTATCTTTGTTAATTGTCTCATTTTATTGTTTTGTGGCACTATCGGGAAACCTTTGTTAATTCTCATTTGTAAAACTGCTTTGCCCCTTTCGATATCACAATGGCTCCCAAGGAATTCAAATACGAAACTTATCGTAAATCAACAGATCTTATCAAATCTCGTTTTGCTTCTCTTAACGAAACCGTCACGAAAATCACTACCAGCGCTCCACCTTTGACACCAGTTCAAATCAGACAATTAAACACAGTGTTCGCGGAACTAAAGAAGAAACGCGCGGACTTTGAACTTAACCTTCAACGTGTCATCGAAGGTGACAGTGAAGCAGCGGATCAAGATACTCTTTCCAAAGATCAGGATGAGGTTAACGACCTATATGTCGCTATTTCTAGCTTGATCGAGGTTCATCTTGTCACTGAACCCACAACTCCCGCGTCCTCATCACATTCTGATCATCCCGCGTTGTTCCCCACGACGGTAACTGGAGTCAAGTTGCCTAAATTAAACTTACAGACGTTTGATGGTTCTCCTATGAAATGGATTTCATTTATCAACCTGTTTGACACTACAGTACACCGCAGTGCTTCACTCTCTAACGTCGCTAAGTTCCAGTATTTACTGAGCATATTGGAAGGCGAACCTCTGAACTTAGTGAAGTCGCTCAATCTCACCCCCGCCAATTACCTCATTGCTTATCAGTTGTTGCGGGACAGATATCATAACATACGCCGCCTCACTACTCTCCATCTAAATTATATACTTGACATGCCCGCAGTCGCTAGCAACAATGCTAAACAACTTAGAGCGTTCATAACAACATTTTATGAACATTCAGAGTCCTTGAAAGCCCTGGACTGTGATATCGCCTCTGATAATCCTCTATTGTCAGCTCACTTGTTGCGCAAACTTGACAGCAAAACTGTCCAGAAATTGGAACAGTATCGTGAGTCCCAAAGAGAGCCTGGCGCCGCTCCGCATTCCCTCCCCAAGGTCACGGAGATTATAACATTTTTAAATCTGGAATGCTCCCAGATTGAAGACGCTAGCCTTCACACTCACTCTGAGACGAAAATACTGTCTACCTCTTCCAGACCGAGGGTTGAAAAGCGTGTTCAGTTCGCCTCCCCCAAGCAAATGAATTTGTTAGCTACTGACGCTAAAATTAATTCAAACTACGAAGCTCTTTGTTTTTGTTGCCGGAAATCTGGGCACAAAATTTACCAATGTCCTCTGTTTAAGGACAAGTCTCCTAATGAGCGGTACAACCTCGTTAAAGGTAACCAGCGGTGCATTTCATGCTTGGGAAATCATCCGATTAAAGAGTGCAGATCCAAGAACACATGTTCGACTTGCCACAGGAAACACCATTCGCTTCTGCACTTTAATAACAGCGCCGATAGGCCTAGCTCTTCCGCCACTGCGCCTCTACCCCCCCCCCGCTAGCTGTCAACACAACACTGACTTGTGCCGCGCGCTCCACCTCTCTCACTGAAACAAGCACCGTGCTGCTCTGTACAGCACTGGTCAAACTCACTGCCCACAATGGCCAGTCATATATTTTCCGCGCCTTATTGGATTCTGGCAGTATGTCCGACTTTGTTTCTGAGCGTGCTGCTCAGCTGTTAGGCTCACGTCGCCAGCCTTCTAACCTCACTGTCATTGGGTTAGCCCAAAACATGACTAACACCAGAGGGTCACTAGATCTCAATCTTGAAACATTATCGGGACACTTAATTGCCCAAAACCATTCCTTCCATGTACTGGAAAAAAATCTCTCTCGAACTTCCGCGGGTAGAACTTAACCCGGAAGTACTCATGCGAACAAAATCTTTTGTTCTCGCGGACCCGACCTTTGGCAAGCCTGGTCCAATCGATGTCCTCATCGGCAACTCTCTCTTCCCTCAACTGCTTACCAATGAGCGACACTCTCTCGGGGCGAATATGCCTTCTGCTCTTGGCACTATTTTTGGATATGTGATTGTTGGAAGTGCGCCGTGTCTCTCTACCGCGCAAAGAACCTCTAATCTCGCCATCTCTCTCCTCTCGACCACAGATACTGACCTCCACTCCTCCCTTCAACGATTTTGGACACAGGAAGAACTTCCGATCTGTAGTAAAAAATCGGAAGAAGAAATCGCGTGTGATAAACTGTTTGAGACATCGCATACACGTGACTCGGAAGGTCGCTATGTAGTCAAGCTTCCCTTTGTTGACAACCTCGCCCACACTAAATTGGGAACGTCAAGGTCAACCGCCGCTCATCGCCTGGAGTCTATGGAGAGGCGGATCCACGCCAGAAATAACTCCCCCCTGAAGGCGCTCTATATCGAGTTCATGACCGAGTACGAGGCGCTCGGACACATGAAATGTCTTCCCCATCCTGATTTATCTGCTCCGCATTATTTTCTCCCACATCATGGGGTAGTGAAAGAGTATAGTAGCACTACCAAGCTTCGTGTTGTTTTTGACGCCAGTGCCAAGACCGGCTCAGGCCTATCCCTCAACGACGTACTTCTCACCGGTCCAAAGTTACAAAATAATATTTGTGATATCCTTCTCCACTTCCGGCTGAAAAATTTTGTTTTTTCGTGCGACATCCGGCAGATGTACCGCCAAATTAAGATTCATCCAGACGACCAAAGGTTTCAGCTCATCCTTTGGCGTGAAAACCCCTCCCTTCCGCTCTCTACTTACCAGCTGACCACGGTGACGTATGGTATGAACTGTTCACCCTACCTCGCCATAAAAACTCTCCGACAATTGACACAAGATGAAGGTTCCAATTTCCCTCAGGCAGCTCACATTCTGAAACACCATAGCTATGTGGACGATTTGATAGCCGGAGCGTCCACTGAAGACGAAGCTCTCCAACTTCAACATCAGCTGATCGAGCTTCTCCGCTTAGGCGGCTTTGAACTGAGGAAATGGGTTTCTAATTGCCCAAAATTACTTCAACCATTGCCTGCCTCTCATCAAGAATCCCCTGTGTTTCTTCAACCTTCGTCGGACCCTCTGTTCTCCATCTTAGGTATCCATTGGTCACCTGTGACAGACTGTTTTAAATATAACCTCAACTTCACATGTGATGCCCCGACTAAGCGGAAAGTGCTAAGTCTGATCGCTCGGATTTACGACCCGTGCGGTTTTTTGTCCCCTTGCATAATGATAGCAAAGCGCTTCATGCAAGTGTTGTGGACTTCCGGTGTATCTTGGGATGAACCCTTGTCTCCGGACCTCGCGCTAAAATGGCGAGACTTTGTGATCGACTTAAAAAACATTGTTGAAGTGTCGATCCCTCGGCCGATAATGGCCACCCCCTCTAGCTCATGTGAACTACATGGTTTCTCGGACGCATCCGAGACCGGTTACGCCGCTGTTGTGTATATAAGGTGCATAAACACTGATAGTGAAGTGAGTGTGACCCAAATAATTTCAAAAACTCGTGCTGCCCCGCTAAAACGAGTAACTTTGCCGCGATTAGAGTTGTGCGCGGCTCACCTCCTGGCTAATTTAGTTCATTATGTACAGTCTCAGTATTCCAGTGTATTAAGTATTGACTCTACAACTTTGTGGTGTGATTCGACTGTGACTCTGTCCTGGATACATACTCTCCCTTACCGCCTCAAAACGTATGTAGCGAATCGTGTAGCTCAAATCCAAGAGCTCATTCCTCCCTCTTCTTGGCGTCATGTGTCTAGTGCTGACAACCCTGCAGACTGTGCTTCTCGTGGGATCCTCCCTTCGGAACTTGTTCATCACACTCTTTGGTGGCACGGACCCTTGTGGCTGCAACTACCTCCTCCAGATTGGCCCACTTCCAGTTTTTCTCCGCTCGATGATTCTTCCTTGGACGAGTTGAAGCCCGTTCCGCTGTCCGTCTTCGTTGCAGCCTCCCAGCCTCCTTGGGATCTACTCACTCGTTTCTCCTCCTGGACCAAGCTGCTCCATGTGTTGGCGTATCTCCTCCGGTTCGTCTCTCATAGCCGCCGGCAAGAACATCATGTGGGTCCTCTTTCTGTCGTCGAGGTGCGAGCTGCTCAACTTCGCCTCTTCCAATTAGTTCAACGAGAATCTTTTCCTGATGACCTGGCAGCCCTTCGAGACAACAAGAACTGCTCCATCAAGCTACAGCGCCTTGCTCCCTTCATTGATGCTGAAGGACTCCTCCGTGTTGGTGGTCGACTAAAGCTTGCTGACTTGACGGAAGAAGTGCGCCACCCCTGTATTTTGCCTAAATCTCACCATGTTGTTAACTTACTAATAGACCACACTCACCTACAAAACTTACATTCAGGGGTTCAATTAACCATGTCCCTTTTAGCCCAGCATGTCTGGATTCTCTCTGCTCGTAGTGTGGTGCGCTCGCGCATTTTTCAATGCCTCCCTTGCTTTAAACAAAGACCCAAGCCTTTGTTCCCTCTCATGGGTGATCTACCCAAAGCCCGCATAATTCCCGCTCGACCTTTCTTGTCGACAGGCATTGACTATGGTGGTCCCTTCAACGTCAAGATTCACAACCTCCGCTCTATCCGACACACTAAAGCTTACATCTGTCTCTTTGTGTGCCTAGTGACTAAGTCTGTACATATAGAAGTCGCCACTGATCTGTCCACGGACGCATTTATAGCCGCACTCACACGTTTTGTTTCACGTAGAGGCCTATGTACCGACATCTATAGTGACTGTGGTACAAACTTTGTTGGTGCGAGAAACTCTTTACAGCAACTAATCACTTCCTCTGGCAAGCTCCAAATTCACCAATTTTCCCTCGGCCAGAAAATTAACTTTCATTTTAACCCCCCTGCAGCTCCCCACCATGGCGGCCTCTGGGAAAGCGCCATTAAGAGCGCCAAATTTCACTTGAAAAGAGTTCTGGGCACCTATGTTCCCACTCTTGCCCAATTTACCACCCTCACTTGCCAGGTGGAAGCAATGTTGAATTCCCGCCCGCTTACTGCGCTCTCCAGTGACCCCAACGATTTACAACCTCTCACTCCGGGGCACTTCCTGATTGGAGCGCCGCTAGTGGCTGTGCCCGAACGCAACCTTGCAGATTTGCCGGATAACAGGCTGGCTCATTGGCAGCTAGTGCAGGCTTTCTCCCAGCGAGTGTGGAAACGCTGGAGCAGGGAGTACCTCCATTCCCTCCAGCAAAGACTTAAGTGGGAGCGGCCCTCCCGAAATTTACAAGTTGGCGATCTAGTATTGGTCCAACAAGACTCTCCCTCGCTGTGTTGGTCCCTCGCTAGAATAACTAAGCTTTTCCCTGGACGTGACAGTGTAGTGCGTGTGGTAGAACTCAAGACCCCCCAAGGTACCTTCACACGCCCGGCAGTCAAAGTGTTCCTGCTGCCGTTCTTGTCACCAATAGCTTAAGTCTATCTCAACACTTTAGGATAGATAGTTAAGACCTAGTTTAAGATGTTAGTCTTTAGCTTTATTTCTCATGTTCTTTCTCGATCATGCCACTTTGATTTGTTGAATCCTGATGATTCAAAGCCGCCGGTATGTTCAATATTTAATTTAATATAGATAAGCATAATCTAGCCCAGACGCATTTAGGTATAAGAGAGAGAGGGAGCGTGGTCCCAAATCAGTCGTCCGCTGTTCCAATCAGCGCCACACCCCCTGATATCTTAAAGGGTCCTGTCCTTGAAGTATTCTGGGCGCTCTTCCGCTTTGCGACTGCTGCCCGTTCGGCGAATAGCAGATACCCCTCTAACCAACCAGGGCGATAGCGTCCCCTGGAGCGAGCCGCTTCCCGGCATTCTGAGTGGAATCATCGGCCGGAGACCATGTAGCTCTACAGTTCGTGGGTCACTCTTTGTGCTCGACCCTTTCGTATTGACTTTGTTTTCAAGTGTTTTTTCTTTAATGTGCATTACCATCCTCCTCCCACACTCCTTTGGAGGTAATTTCAGGGTATTAGTGGAGAAGACAGTGTCCAGTGCGGATTATTCGTCGTTCTACCGCGGCCGCCAGCGGTGACGCCCGTTCGCTACGCGCCAATTACGTCGCGCCTAAGCACTCCTGTCGTTGCTGCTTCCCCCTGTGGATCTCTACACACAGCGAGTTTTCCAAGGTACTGTTAAAACTCCATCACTTGTGTTGTATTCTCCTCTCACCTCTTGTTACCTGCCCACTTTCCCGCCATTCTGCACATTGTTTTATTTTTATTTTCATAATTGGTCCTCCGATTATTAATTTTTAACTTCTGCCCCGTACAATTGTTCTTCAGCAACCACTATTTTCATATTAATGGTTTCCCATTAAATATTTATTACTGAAAGTTCAATAAGAGAACATATCCCATTACGTTTTATTAAATATAAGTTGCAAGACATAAACTTATTTTATGTATTGTTCACAAAAATTTAAAAAGTTCTTAGTAATCAGCAGAATGATATAACACAATTAGAAAGTTGCAAATTTTAATGTTAACATAATGGTAAGATAATCCATTCATAGTAAGAACAATTTAGTGAAGGTAGTAATAACCAGATTCAAATCTACAATTACCAGTAACATAAGTTAGTATTCTAGACATGGGACCTGCTATTGAAAGTTAACTCTAACGCGAGGCTAGGGACCGCCAAGTTACAAGGCAATGTAGTAAAATTTGCGTGACGTCATCTCTTGTTGAACTGTAATGATTTTTCGTGTTCTCAGTCATGATATTTTGTCTAGCTTTTTATATATATATATATATATATACAATGATTCTTATGTAACTTTATTGGTAAATGATTTATAAATTAAATATGATAAAAACTAACTCAAAATTTTTTTGAGTATATACTATATTAATTTAAACAAACTCTCCAATAATATAAAGTTTTTATTTTTGTGAGGCCTTTCGTACTCAATGAGTACATCTTCGGACACACAACTTAATAAAATTAATAATAACAGTAGTAACATAAAAAAATTGTGTACTAAATAAAAACATATGTCATTAAAAATACAAAGAGGTAATATTCTATGACAGCACATTATGTTATATGTATATGTAGAAATAAAGTTTACATTTAGTTTAATCAAATAAAGTAGCGGTGAATTTTGAAAAGGCCCTGATTCGTTGTTTACCAGATTATTTTGGTCCTTTTTTTAAAAATTATTTCCTAAACATCAAGGAATTTTACATCAAGAATGTAACTCAATACTATGTAATTAAAATGAGATATGTATGTGACCTTTGATGTAACCTCACATATACCCAATCTGTAGACTTTTAAATTGTACAAACTTATGGTGCAGGGGGTAAAATATACGCTTTCGTTTCAGTCTATAGTTTTTAGGTGTTGTGTTTTTTCACTAGATCTTTTAGGAAAAAAGGTAAAAAATAGGCATTAGGCGTAGAAATATAAAATTTCCACTTCTGCATTAATCCTTTATGAATTATCCAACAATAATTATATTGAAACTGTTTTTTCGTATTCCGTATATAAATACGATTTTCAACCACTTAGACAGCTTATTTAACGCATTGCTATCCGACTACTAGTGTAACGCGGACGGCTAAAAGGAGAACTTTCGATGGTTGTTTGGGACCTGGCACTCGGGTGGTTTCAGGGCCGTGATAGGTTAAAATTTTAGGACAACTTCATTTTGATGCATATTTATTATTGTAAGCAAAAGTTTGTTTACTTTTTAATATAAAAAAAAAACAAATGGGAATAGGTAACATTTTATAGTTCTAAATATTGATTAGTTTTATACCTTAGGTATCAAGGATTGTTATCAGGGTGATGACAAAAATTATCAATACGTAAAGACATTTCTTGTGACAATGACTTTTTTATGGCTTTATGCCAAACTTCAACTTATGGAGGTAAAAGCTTTCTAGCCCCTCGAGTGTTAGCTTTTGCTAAATTTCAGCCAAAGATGTTGGTATAATTATTTTATCTGTTTAAAACATTGCTTTATATTGTTTTATTGTATGTACAAATCCATATAATCCTAAAATCTTATTTCGTGATGTCTCTGGTTACAAGAATGTAAATCTTGTTATACCATATCTGAATAGTTAAATACCGCAATTGTAGGATTATAATCTTAAATAATTTAATTACTTTGCTTTCTTTAGTGGAATGAAATGAAATGATGAAGTTACAGAAAAGTGTTAAAGTAAGTTTTACCATCATGAAATACTACGGTCAAATGTAAAGTTTGTCCACATCTTAAGCAGGATAACCTTGCTGAGTTAAAATTTAACTTGACTTGTTGGTTGCGAAATTAAGTTCTGATCAAAATGAATGAAGTTAATGTTTTCTACTCTTAAAACATGAAGGCTGTTATGATTTATTAAAACAATATAGAAAAGATAAAGTGATTTTGAGATAAATAAACGCATTTAACTTATTTTTAACCTATTATAGTTTATTGTGCATTATGGTGCTGCAAGTAAGAATTTTTAATAAGTACATAAAGTTATCAGAATACACGTTCAACTGCTATTTGTAAAATACTTAAATAATAGTCTTAAACAATATTAAAAAAGTAAAATTATTTGTGTTGAATATTTATAACATTTTTACTATTTCGTGTTCCATGTAGTTAATTCATCGTGTTAACATCAATAATAAAATATAGTTATGAACATTAGAATAAAACTGGAGTTGTTTTTTGTATTTATTTTAAAGATATTTAAGTTTAATACACTAAATAACACAATTGCTGTCGTTCATAACCTTACCATAGTGCTATGAAAATGGAGATACTTGCAAAATCCTTATGCGCGATATAAAATACGTTTAAGTAATAAATTTCAGTTACAGAATTGTCCTCTTTTATTTATGTTTAAAATATTGGTTAAGACAAATTTAGTTTATTTATAGTTATAAAAACCAATTTGTCAATGTAATACCATGACTTGAAGGTTTGGAAAAGGTTTGGTCCGTATGGCTCGTAGAATTGAAAATTGTGCATTTCTATACGGCAAAACATGAGTGTTTGTCATATTGGATGGCAACAAGAGATACGGAAATAGATAAAATAGAAATTAAACTCAGTTTACATATAAATCAACAAGAACCTGAAAGAGATTCAACAAGTTTGGAACAACAATTATTAATGACTTATGATTTAGAGTTTGATTATTTAAATACTGATAAAAACCCATTTTAATGAACAAATATGTGAAAAAAATATGTATTAACATAGTATATGTCATATGTACATTTTAAATTTGGCATAATACTTAATTTCCGCAAGAATGAGTATTTTGATGAGTGATTTTCTTGTCTTTGTTTTGTATAATTGTATTTTTGTCTACCTATTATGCAACTAAGGAGTTATAGATCTAAAATTTAGCATATAACCTCAGAGAACCCTACTAAAACGTAAATCAAAGTAAAACATAATACCCTATATACTAATAGATTTATTTACCCTAAATGGTATTCTATTCGTCATATGTACGTTTTAAATTTGGCATAATACTTAATTTCCGCAAGAATGAGTATTTTGATGAGTGATTTTCTTGTCTTTGTTTTGTATAATTGTATTTTTGTCTACCTATTATGCAACTAACGAGTTATAGATCTAAAATTTAGCATATAACCTCAGAGGACCCTACTAAAAAGTAAATCAAAGTAAAACATAATACCCTATATACTAATAGATTTATTTACCCTAAATGGTATTCTATTCGGTGTATAAATCTTAATTATTGTACCATTGATAATTCTAGTACATATTTTATTGAAATAACTATTACACGTATTAATGATTTCTGAAGAATTTAAAAGCTGTTTATTATTTTTTTCTGCCATAACACTGTTTCTTTATATGCTCTACAGAAAAGTAAGTAAAATACCTCTTGCTACGAGTATTTTTCCCCTGTAATTTATTTCTGTACAAAAAAAACTTTTACATATTTATCAAGTGTATTAATAATACGTTTGTAAATAATAATTTAACCTTATTACAATACAAACTATTGGTAACATGTTATATATTAAATATTACTTAACATATAAATCACTTTATTATTTGCTAAAAATTAATGTAGCATATAACTTATTAGATAAACTTATATTAGATATAACTTATATGTATATGTTTATAAATGTGAACAACAAGCCTATCCTTGTACACCGTTGTTCAAAGTATTCAGAGCACTAAATATGGATTGAAATGAAAAATTCCTTTAATAAATATTAATCCTATATATGGATATGTCCTGATATGTATGTAGCCATTGTTACATTCAGGTAAAACTGTGTTGAATAGTTATAGTTACATCAGGTGTATAACATTTTTGGGGTGTTTCCAGGATTTTCTCTTCAATAAGGAATACTTATCTTTACCGGAAAACACCTATATGTTATGTAGAACAGAAAAGGCAAATATTACGGGCACAAATAGAATTACATATAAGCATTTCAATGGAGAAACTTCCAATAAAATATAAGGAAAACAGTTCACGGTTGCCTGATACTGTAAATTCGTCAGTGAATATTCAAAATAAACGTTGTTTATAATATGTCATGACTGTATTGTGACAGCTAACAGTATAAAAGGTCAAACAACAGTTCTATGTCAGCTCTTCAGTCTGACCGTCTCTACTATAATTCTTAGAAAACTCCTCCTAGGCTCTATAAGTTTACTACGTAGATTCCTGTTTATCTTTTTGACTTTAAGATCCAGAATTTACAGAGAAGTCCAATCATCTCTTTGATTGTCTGCCTGTGTACAACCCTTTCTTCACATTACGTTACTGGATTGCTATACATTATGTTTTATCAGTTTACAATCACATAAAATAAGAGTCCATTGATAAATTTTAAGCGTGTGGTTTATGTAGGCGATTAAGTTTGCCATAACGTTGATATAATCCCTTCCACTTTTAGAGGTCTTAATAATTATACCAGGCATAAAGCCCCACAATACCTTTTATGTGAAATACTAATTAAAACTTTAGATTTTTTATCCAGAGTTAATGCACTTTCGTAACATTGTTTGTGTTCTTCGAAGTTTGCGCCAAGCCTTTGGTTCTGATTAACATTGTTTATGGTATACACTTTCTGAGAAAATAATTTATGTCACGATCACTGGATAGCCCAAATTAATGTATCCTACTTACTACAGTATTTTAATGGCATATTAAAATACCTATTCCATGATCCAGTTACGACCGGTTATGAATCTGAAATTTAAGTGCGTCGTGAATAATTTTATTTTCCCCGTTTATTCACTACTCTTGTGCAGAACTAATGCGTACACCCTGGATTTATAACTGATTTTAGTGTATACTGCGAACTTGACCTGACTAAGAAAGCAACAACTTTAAACTCATTCGACATCAGAATCAGGATATTCTTTATTCGACAGCTTCAAGCTTAGAATAGACAACAATGGAAGGTTAATAAAAAAAAAAAAAATTAAAGAATGTCTTATTTTACCAGACGAAATTAGGGCTAAGATGCCCTCTCTAACACTTAACCTGGGGACCAACGGCATAAAGGTGACTTCCGAACCACCACTAATGGCCGGGCAGGCGTGCCGCTTGCAAGGACAGGATCGCTCAGCGGTCAACTATCCAAGCAGCGGCCACGCTCGGCGTTGTTTGATCTGGTTATCTTGCGATAACCCCCGTACCCGCTACACTGCGCCATTGGCACACGAAAACAGCCAATCCCACACCACTGCCATTGGTTAATGACAGTGTTCGCATCAGAAAAGTACCTCATTCTATGTATTCCTACAAGCTATAGGCTATACTGGATCCCTTAGCAGACAGCGATGAAACCATGTCCTTAGCAAACCTGGTGGCCCTCTCTTTTCATTTCTGCCAAGAGAATGTTAAAGACATTTGCTCCAGCATAGGTTGGTTTCCAGGAATAGAGTGTGGGATTGTGGTGGGACAGGTTGAAGATGCTCGCACCCTCCGAATTGTTCGTATGGATGTCGCAGTTTCTCATTAAGTGTTCAAAAGCCATGAATGCCCAACTAATATGGGTTTTGTTTAGCCCGTATATTTCGATCAAATGTATATCGTCTTGAATATCCAAGCAAACTTTTAAATTGTTCAATTACTGTCACTTTCGTTGCTTTGAGCGTATATTTGGAGATTGTCAAAATAGCGTGGAAATTTGAGTAAATCAATGCTGTGTTTATATCATTAATGTACAGTGAAAACAGTAAGGGGTCAAGAATAAACCCTTGTGGTACACCGCATCTACCAGGTTTCCACTTAGATTTGTTATTATCAACTACAACACACTCTTCCACTAAGACAAGATCTCAACTACCACATAACTTCAGCAGAAATTCCATAAATTTCAATTTTTAAATCAATAGAATGCGATTTTCAGGGTGAAAAGCCTCATAGAAGTCAAACAAGACTAGTAGAACAATGTATTGTCGCTGAAACACGGCAACCAGGATGTCATCCGTTATTTGTGCAGTAACGCACTCTAAGTATTGTTAATATAATAAATACAATAAAATAGATGGTATTTAAGAAAATTATACAAAACACTTGTTATAATTTTTAAATAATTGACGAGGGGTTATCTATTGAAGAGACGATTAAAAATTTAAAAAATAAAGTCGGCTATGTGTAAAGAAGTGATGAATTACATTTCGAAAAAATACACAACAGTACTTCAAGAAACATATATAAATTTTTTATAAATTCAACAATAAAGTTTTTTTATTATATAATAAATTTAATGAGAAATAAGTGTTTGGAGAACGTTAACAGCAAGCGCCTCAATTATGTAATTGGGGATTAACAATTAAATAAACCCTGGTACATTAATGTTGCACTTTTAATCCTGTAATATTTGACTGATGTTGTTTATGTAAGCTTGCGGTTTTTATTACCGCTTCTGATGATTTAAGCCTGATCTCTTAATTATTTGTGTTTGTATTTCTGTGTTTGCACTTAAAAAGTATAAAAATAGTAACATGTGAATAATACTTAATATTATGTTGGTTAGTATTCAATACAAATGTATAAAATATGAAAAAAATCCTGTGCGGCTCGGATTGTTCCAGATGATATTTAGAAAATACCTCGGACTTATGTTTATCTTGTTGAGTAAATACGTAGTTAATATTGAATACGCTTTCAGGCCTATGGGGAAATTAAATCTCTATTGGACCTGCACTGAATAGGGCACTGTTTAGGATAGTAGTGTAAAGTGAATGATAATCCAAACGTTACAAGAGAATTTTTGAATTGTTGCAATTACTTACAATTTAATAATATAAAAGAATGGATTTAATGAAAGTGTTATCTTCTCAAATGTATATGACATAGCAATACAAACGTACTTCTTATGTGTAAAGAGTTCAATAACAAAAGGACGGGAGACAGGATTAAAACAACTAGTCTTGGCAATGCCAGGAAACAAAGCATCGTCTAAGATAATAATTATTGCATATGTTTAACTTTTTTGGATCACATCAAGTTTTGACAAAATGGTCAGTACGGTCTACAAATGTAATATACTCTTTACTACAATCAGTTTTAAACGTTGTTCAATAAAGCAAAGTTTTATTTAACCGTTAATCAGTGGAATTCTGATCGCCTAACTTCATGTTAGGACAAGAAGACCGATTTAAGACCTTAAAGACAATTTAAGACCGATAAGCCTTCTTTCAGTTTTTCTCTAAAATTATTGAAAAGATTGTAATAATTCGTCTAGTCTCTTTTCTCAATAATAGAAGATTTTTCAGTACATACCAGTTTGGGTTTACAAAGGGGAAATCAACAGAGGACGCTCTCATTGACGTAACTAACTTGATATACGGTAGCTTAAACAATAGTAAATTGACAACTGGTATTTTTGTTGACTTTAAAAAGGCATTTGACCTGGTAAATCACAAAATACTCCTAAATAAACTTGAGTCAGCCGGTATCAGGGGTTCCGCCTTAAGCTGGTTCAACAGCTACTTAACTGGGAGAAAGCAACAAGTGAGAATAGGTAACCACCTTAGTACTCCCTCAATAATTGGGACAGGAGTGCCCCAGGGTTCCGTTATCTCTGCGACTTTATTCTTAATTTATATAAATGATTTATTACAAACTAATTTTAAAGGAAAAGTATTTGCATTTGCTGATGATTTGGCGTTATTTTACTCTCATTCTGATGTAGATTGCTTGGGAGATATTATGGCTCATGATATCGCAAAATTACAAAATTGGTGTGAAGCTAACAGAATGATAGTTAATGTTGACAAAACAAAGTATATTAATTTTAGCCTTTCAGATTACAACATTCCGTTCACTTTAAAATTTCATGATTATAATTGTAGTTATATTGATTGCAACTGTCAACATATAGAAAAGGTCAATAACATTAAATATTTGGGTATAGTCTTTGATAGTAGGTTAACATGGGAAAACCATATAAGCGACCTTCATAAGAAATTACGCATGTCAATAAGAAAGTTCTATTTTTTGAAAAACTGTTGTGATAAAGAACTATTAAGAACATTATATTATGCACTAATCCATTCACGGATGCAGTACGGAATAAATTGTTGGGGTGGGACGTTTAAATATCTAATTGAAAAATTAAGAGTTACTCAAAACTACTTCCTCAGAATAATTTTAAGTAAACAAAAAACTGACAGTTCATTTCCACTTTACGTTGATTTAAAACTATTACCGATTCAACATCTGTTTGTATATAAGGTGTTAAGAACCTTCTTTATTAGAAGCGGGAATAATGGAAACCAAAATTTGTTTTACTCTACCCGTAATGTACAACATGGTACAATAAGAATTCCTAAAGTGAAAAAAGAAATGTTTAGGCATTCCTTCCAATACCTTGCACCTAAATATTTTAATCAAATACCAATTTCTTTTAGGACTTGTAATTCATTTAAAGCAAATTGTGCTAAACTGTTTAACTGGCTTTTATTGCAGGAAGATGTTAATTTTTTAAATTATGTCCTCAGATAGAATGTAGTTCAGTTAGTTTAGCATGAAATTGAATTAGTATATTTACATATTATTATATTTATATATTTCTTATTTAATTATTTATTGTTACATGTGTTAAATGATATATTGTTGATTTGGTACGGTTATTGTTAAAATGTAATTGTTATTGTTAAGATTTTATTATTGTTATTGATGTGTTATTATTAGTTTAATTGTTGTTATTCTGTGTTGAGTTATTGATATAATGAATACCGACATGTATGTGTATGTATGTATGTATGTATATATATGTATGTATATATGTATATGCATGTGTGTATGTATATGTATATATTGTATATGATCTACAGTAAGATGAGTTAGTGCACTCAGTTACAAGAAGGAAGGAAAAGTTATATATTTGTTATTTCATTATTTATTTATTACATGTGTTGAGTGATATATTGTTGTTTTGGTACGGTTATTGTTAAAATGTTATTGTTATTGCTAATATATTATTGTTATTGTTAAGATTTTATTATTATTATTGATGTGTTGCTAGTAGTTTAATTGCTGTTATTATGTATTGAGTTATTAACGCCATGAATAACGACATATATATTGTATATGTTCTACAGTAAAATAAGTTAGTGCACTCAGTAACAAGAAGGAAGGAAAAGTTAGAATTGGATTAGCTTACCCAGATAGAGGTTAGTTACACACAACACAATACTTGTATCACTTGTATTAATTACCACACAATCACAACTATTGATTTTCACAACACAGCCACTTGTGACAGTTTAAACAAAATATAGGAAAACACAATATGGATAGGATAGTAAATTGTAAATGGATAGTTTAGTATTTATTTTTGATGAATTATGTCACTGAGTATCCAGAGTGACGCCGGCTAATGCATGACTGAATCAGGCACAATTTGGACAAACCTCTGTCTGAGAGCGAAACTGAACTTTGCTCTCTGAGCAGGTTGGACAACCAATGAAAATAAAATCACTGTTGGCCGGCGTTATTCAACAATATTTGGATATTCATAGAAACCTATCAGCTCTGGTTCACGTCAGTAGTATTAAAAAAATAAATAAAATAAAAAGAAAACACTACAATTGGAGGCTCGATTTTAAATAACTACATAAGTTGCTGGACTCTAGATTAAGTGTATTAATATTATTATTAGATTATATCACTGGCCACACTACTGGTAATAGTGGTCAGTAAATTCCGAAAAAGTTATTGTGAATTATACTTTGTAAATTATTGATGGAATAAAATTATTATTATTATTATTATTATGTATAACAATGTTATTTACCTCTGGCAAACATAAATTTATTATACTTGGAATATTGAATCCATCCATCGAATAAATACTTCATATATCACATTACATTTTAAGAGCTAAGATTGAATTTGTGTATTTTAGTAAATTAATTAGTTTTGGCTGTTTTTACAAACTATACGATAAAAAACATAAATATTGAACTATTATTAAATTTAAACAACATATAAGATTTAATATGACAATGTTAACATCCAAATTTTACAGGTTTTTTTATTCATTAGGTATGTAAAAGTTCATCTTTATGATAGTAAGTATAATATTATTATACAGTACTATATTATATTATACTATGTTATTATTATACTACATAAATGATGTATTATTAATTAAGCTCAAAAAATTTACTCCAAACTATTATAAACACCTCCACCTATCTCGATCAACATGTGTCTGCCTCTCACCCTTAAGAGGGCAAACTAGTTAGCTGTCGGCCGCGCATCTGAGGCTAAGAGGGATAAACATAACACTCAGTGTTCTAGATAGAATCTTGTCTAAGATCTATAATGGTTTAATTTAGACACCTATATTTTTATTGTCTTTATAATAATACATTGTTAAATATACAATTATATTAGTACGAATGACTTAAGATATTTATTTAAAAAAATTTTTGTGACGGGAAAAAATACAGCCTACTTAATCTACAATATAAGCAATTAATATTAACAGAAACCAAAGAATAAATAGATTTTTAATTAAAATATTTATAGCCATATAGAGTTTTTCCATGTAAAATTTTAACATATGTACAGTAGATAATACATAAAACATGTCATACAAATTCAGCAGAGCCTATTACGTGATATGTAGTATACTGTGCTGTACCAAAATTATACCTTGTAGTATACTGTGCTGTACCAAAACCCTACCTTGTAGTATACTGTGCTGTACCAAAATTATACCTTGTAGGATACTCTGCAGTACCAAAACCCTACCTTGTAATATACTGTGCACTGTCAAAAGTCTACCTTAAAGTATACCACATTATGTGATATTTCTAGGGCGTTTGACTGCGTCGACCGGGGAATTTTGTTGAAAAAGTTAGAGTATTATGGAATAAGTGGTATTGAAAATTCCCTTTTTAATTCCTATCTCAGTAATCGTTTTCAAACAGTATTCAGCAATAATACCTACTCTAATTATGCTGAGGTTTGTCATGGGGTACCACAGGGATCTGTTCTGGGCCCACTTTTGTTTTTAGTCTTAGTTAATGATTTATATGTTAATGTCAATTTCAGATCGGTTATGTTTGCTGATGACGTTACTTTTTTTACAACTCAACCTTCGATAGGCTTAATTTTTAATGATTTTAAAATTATTTTAAATCAAGCCGATAACTGGTATAAAGCCAATATGTTATTTATGAACACAGAGAAGACCCAACACTTGGTATTTACTCTTAATAGAGCAATTTTGAATGAAACAACAATTGAGAGTGTAAAACTATTAGGAATTTTTCTACATCCTACGCTGTCTTGGCACATACATGTTGGTTATGTTCATAAAAAAGTGAGCAGGGTGGTATATTTATTGCGAAAACTAAAACTTTATGTTTCCAAAGATACGCTAAGAATGGTTTACTTTGCACTGTTTCAGAGCATCATTAGTTATGGTCTGCTCTTGTGGGGCAATGCATCTGGTATTGATAAAATTTTATTGACTCAGAAAAAAGCCATGAGAATTATAGCGGATGCTAATTTCAAAGATCATTGTAAGCCGATTTTTAAAAAAGAACCATTTTGACAGTTATAAATCTTTACATTTTTTACTGCTTGATCCATGTCAAAAATAATTTTCAAAACATGACACTGAATAAGCACATACATATTCACAATACCCGAGGCGCTAACCTGATCAACAAACCTATCACAAGACTTTCTAAAATTCAAACTTCATATGAGGCCGTTGGAATAGATCTATTCAATAAACTACCTCTGAATGCTCAGAGTGTTACATTCAATAAATTTAAAACGGTTATTTATAAGTGGCTGGTAGAGAGGCCGTTTTATGACTTATCAGAATTTTATTCATCTAACATCAGTGAGATAGTTTTTTAGTGTATTGTCTGCTAAATAGTACACCTTTGTCTCACTAACATTATTGTATTAAATTAATGTAAAAACTATTGTGACTTCCATAATGAGTGTTTAATTTAAATTGTTAATTTTACTGTTAGTATAAGTATTCTGACGTGATTTATTGCATGTAATGTCAAATGATCAATAAAAATCTTATCTTATCTTATCTTATACTACGCAGTACCAAAAGCCTACTTTATAGTATACTCCGCAGTACCAAAACCATACCTTGTACTATACTGTCAAGTACCAAAAGCCTACCTTATAGTATACTATGCAGTGTCAAAAGCCTACCTTATAGTATACTACGCATTACCAAAATGCTACCTTGTAGTATACTGTGCAGTACCTAAACCCTACCTTGTAGTATACTGTGATGTACCAAAAACCCTACCTTGTAGTATACTGTGCAGTACCAAAAGCCTACCTTATAGTATAATGTGCAGAACCAAAAGCCTACCTTGTAGTATACAACTACGCAGTACCAATATCCTACTTTGTTAGTATACTGTGCAGTACCAAAACCCTACCTTTTAGTATACTGAGCAGTACCGAAAGCCTACCTTATAGTATACTACGCAGTACTAAAAAACCTACCTTGTAGTATACTGTGCTGTACCAAAATCCTACCTTGTAGTATACTTTGGAGTACCAAAGCCCTACCTTGTAGTATACTGTGCTGTAGCAATATCCTACCTTGTAGTATACCGTCAAGTACCAAAAGCCTACCTTATAGTATACTGTGCAGTAGCAATATCCTACCTTGTAGTATACTGTGCAGTACCAATATCCTACTTTGTAGTATACTGTGCAGTACCGAAAGCCTACCTTATAGTATACTACGCAGTACTAAAAACCCTACCTTATAGTATACTGTGCAGTACCAAAAGCCTACCTTATAGTATACTGTCAAGTACCAAAAGCCTACCTTATAGTATACTGTGCAGTAGCAATATCCTACCTTGTAGTATACTGTGCAGTACCAAAATCATACCTTGTAGTACTGTGAAGTACCAAAATCATACTTGGTTGTATAATAATTCAATGTGGGAACATTCATACCAAGGTGGACTAACGATTCTTACTATTTATTATTTACCTGAGTAAAATACTACTAATCAGTGTAAAAATCATTTCAGCCTTTCAAGGAGGTACAGTACTGTTATAATAAACAAGCAAAAAAAAAGTCCACTTTATATTCAATACACGCTAACACCACTAATTATGTTCTGCCTGAGTTAGGCTTTTAGATAATTGGTTGTGTTACAATATCAATGAGTTACCGCAATAGTTATGTAAATAACAGCTGAATTGGCTTCTATAAACTATAGTAAGTATACTAGTAAACTATAGTAGTATAAACTAGAGTAAGTCTGTGACACCTTGGTGTTAACGCCCCAAGAATTCAACAAATAAATTTGGTTTAATTACTCCACCAGAAAACACCAAACTTCTGGTGTGAACTATGATATTCAGTTGGTAAACTTATTAAGATGCTTAATTCTGTTACTAATTGCAAGGAAACCACATGGCTTTTGTGGTATTAGCTTTCTTGATATATGTAAGACTTTAATAATTAAAAATTCACTTTCGTAATATCCACGCATGTCTTTCTTCAAGTATTCAGACAACAGGCACCTGATTTAGATTATGTAGGATTGATTTCATGAACTATAGTTGTAATAAGTATTTATACATCGGAATGGTTCTTCTCCAATAATTATATTTGGATTATTATTTCAATAAACCGTTTATCTATAATGTCTTAAAGACGGAAGAAGGATAGTGAAAAGTTTTTCACACTCCATGAAGCATGCAGTTTAATATTCGATGTTGTACGAGTATGTACATACTTCCCGCCAACAACGTAGACTAGGTCATGGGTTCTCCTTCATCTTACCCAGGTATTGTGCTGCAGAGGAATTACCAGCACATTACGTATAATAAAACTTGGTGCTAACACAGTATATCCATGGTTAGAACAATGAAACGTAATCAAGTAGTTTCTTTACAGTACCATAAGTTTGTGTATGTGTACAAAATGTGTATCGTTGTGGGAAATTTGTATATTTTTAATACAATTGGATAAATAAAATTTTAAATTTAACTACTCTTGCTACTATTAAAGCAAAATTGTAGGATATCATCAGTCAAGCAAGATTTGAAAAGGTAAAGATTTCAATTTAAATATTGCTTAAAACAACAATTTTATATTCTACTGTGCTAATAAATTTGAATCTGTACCAACTGCAGCATAAAGTAGTTATTTAGTTCAATGTAAAGTAGTTATCGTAGTTATTTCGATCGAAGTTTTAAAACCAAATTTTATGTTGTAACACTTATAGAAGAAAATAAGTAGATTTAATATTAATTACTTTTGAAAATTTAAATTTCATGTGGCTTTTAAAAGAAAATTTTAGTAATTTTTAATTTTGAGAATAAATATTTCATTTAAATCCAATATTTGAAAATACTTCGTCAAAAGGCCTTTTTAAGTAAAATTACAATTTTCTAAAGCAAGTTTTAGAAGATTTGATTAAGATTATTTAATTGGATGGCATCGTAAACTTGTAATTGGAACTTTATAGTTTAAAATAAATATGAAACAGCACAAAATATTTGTTAATAATTTGAGAAAGTATTGCCGTAAATTTCTTGACCAATGATCAATCAAATATTTTAAAGCTGTAAACAGAAGTGAAGCTATACCATTTCATGCCTTTTATTAGGTGATGATGCTCATTAAAATATATATCAACCTCTTTGTATCGATGATTTATCCTTGTTAATTAAATCTGATAATAATATTTTAAATTGGTTCCCTGTATTTTATTTCTAGAAAGTTCCTTGTTTCTTTGTTACAGCTCTAATCTTTCTCGTAATTTGGTTTAGAAGAACTTAGCTGGCTCATACTGAATAATTTTACAACAGCAAGTGTGAATGAGTACAACACATTTGTATACAATGTAATATAGGCTACCTAACTGCTTGGAATAAGTGTGTTCTACTCTGTATAATGTTACGTAATACTGTTGTACGTAATAATTTTAATCGTATGTAGTTACCATTTGTGTAATGATTGGAACCGTGTTCAATGGAAGTATATAGAATAGTTCAAGGAAAACTTTAGTTGACCGTAGCGAAGGATGAGACTTAAACATCCGTAAAAGTAAAGAGAATAAAGGGACTAAAGTACAAACTGTACGTTGTAAACCCAGGAGGATTGAGTCAGCTGATTGTAAAATAGGTCAACACGTAGCCTAGCGTTTGTCTACTATGGCACAGATTGTCGTGATCCTGATTGCATGCATTTCCGTTAGTAAGAAAATTATATTTTCCGATATAATTATACACACACAAATATTTCATACATTAAACTAGTAAATGTACAATTTAAATAAGGAAATACTGTTTGCAATGCATTGCGTACATTTTCCATTGGTCATTGGTCTTGAATAGATATTGTTTATCGAATTAGTATGTATTATATTATAAAAATTCAAATGTTTTAAATGTTTAAACTACTTGGGATTTTCATAATTCATACCCACGGTAATGTATCATATCGGACACTTAGGTACATGTTAACGTAATTCTTATTTATTAACAGTTATTACTGTAGGACTATATAATTTAAAAATTTTATTTCGTATATCTTTGGAATTAGTCATTTTAAATTAATTATCTTCTAGAAAGTTCAAATGTTTACACCATTTAAAAATGTATTATTAGATCAAAACTATGTATTTTCTACAATATAGAATTGTATTTATTAGTATAAATCAATTATTTGCTTCATTTGTTAAAGAATATTTACATATTCTCTTAGATAACTAAGTAGTAAAATTTAGTATGATCATTAAAATCATTTCTTTTCTTGTTTTGGTAACACTGATTTAAATTTATATTTACAAATTATTTTTTCAAGAGCAATAAAATTTTCGTTAATAATTCCTAGGAAAGAAAAAGAATTAATTTAAAGGGATAAATATGTCAATAATAATGATGAGGAAAACAGAGAAGCTTATACCATGGTTGTTATATGAAACACTAAGTATACCGTTGAAAAACCATAATGCCGTTAATAACAGGATGTAGCGTTTATAATTGAGATTAATTCCAACTTTGTACTAAGTAGGTCAGGGCAAATATGTTATGATTTAGGTTATTACATTAACGTTTTATTGGTTAGTCTAATTTTGTTACAATGAAAAAATGTTTACTAACTTAGATATGTTAGCTGAATAAACTCTCGTATCATGAACGTACATGATATGACTGTTCTTGGAAATATATTAACTTCCTTATAAATGCATTAAAATTATGTAAAGCAATTCACATACGTATGTAGGATAGATCGTCTTTCAAAAGATAAAAAACAATGGTTTTTAAGAAAGTGTTCAATGTCCATACCGTGATTACACATCGAAGCATAATACCGATTGAAATATTGAATTTTATTTTTATTTTACGCATTTTATATTAATGTCTAACTGTGAATATAACCTCCGTTCAAGGCGTAAAACATCTTTATGTGATTGTGTCCAGTATATCGCGTTCTTGCTTATGCCGTCTTATTTAATATTAGGTATTTTCACTATACCTTTGTAGGATTATACACTCAAGGACGAACATTTATCTGACATTTAATGTAAATCATTATACAAAGAGTTGTACAATAAAATCAATAACTCTGCTAAAATAATGGGAAAATATAAATATTTTTTAAACCCATAGTGACAAGCGTAAACAGACTTGGCATGTGAATGGACGTGCGTATCAAAAGCTGTATATTATGTGTTTAATATGCATCAAAGTAATTTTTGTGTCAAAGGTTGTTCATTATCCATCAACAATAACTGTTTAATTAACTGTGTGACACGTTTGTGGATCATCGTTCCTCAATTATAAACATTGCCTCAGAGAACAAAGCTCTCCATTCCGATCATCTGATTATCTTTTGAACTGATCTGATTGCGTTTATTAGTTATAATCGATTTGAGTCACGGAATAAGAGTGTTGGATAAATATGGATGTATAAACAGGATTGCACAAAAATGATAATTATGTACATTATTGATAATTGGTTCAGATCCACTATAGAACCTCTCCCTAAAATGTTAAATATTTAGCTTCTTTGATACAACATTTTTTAGACACCATAGGTGCCCCTAATAGATTTTTTTGCACTAGGTTTACAAAATAATCTTGTAAATATTAAGCCTGATAAGCTATTCCGTTTCATTATGGCAGCTATTCAGAATTTTAAAAATACAACTCTGTTATTCATAAAAACTAGATTAAATATTAAAAAGTGTTTTCAACGCTTATAGTATTCCCTAACTTGTTGATGAAAAACTGTTTTGTATGTTTTAACCGATATACTAAGCAGATAAACATAATATTACATTTTTATCAAAATTTATATATTTTTTCTTAATTAGCCGGAAGGAATAATTTTATTGCAAATAAAATATAATTATTTACCTAATTTAAATGCTTTCATTTTATATAATTTGATCAGACTCCACAGAACACCACATTCCGGACACAAATGGGGGGGGGGGTGGGGGGGGGGGGGGGTGGGGGGGGGGGGGGGTGGGGGGGGGGGGGGGTGGGGGGGGGGGGGGGTGGGGGGGGGGGGGGGTGGGGGGGATATTTATGTTATAAATGCTCTGTGTCATAATATCTAGAATGTTGCATTTCCCTAATCAAAATACACTAAACCTTCACAACTTATCTGGGAAACTTAATTTAGTCAAAAAGAATCAACGTTCACCCCTTGCTATCTTCTTCTTGTGAAAGGTTCTGCCAGTGATCAATTAGCATTTTCATTATTAAACGTAATAAAACTATACATAACTTACACAAGTCTAAAGTTCTAATTAAGGCAAACGTCATGTGTTTGGTTACACAGGTCTCAAATCTATTTTTCAATCAAAAATCATCTACTCATCTACTTATGTTTATATTATTTAACTTATGTTCTAAGATATTTTCATAGTAGAGTTTTCATTGATGCCCGTTATAAAAAGAACATATAAATTCATAGTGTGAAAAGTCTTCTTTGTATAAAAAGACACTAATTCCGGTGTTTTCTGGTACTGAAAGGATTTTTTCTAGCTTAAAAACATGTATGTCATATTTCACCTTTCTAGGATGGCAGAAAATACAAAAAATAATGGAAATAAATATAGATATTCTGGTGGTTGCAAGCATTTGCAGCTCATAAGAGTGGTTTATCTGAAAGAAAAATTTGATTTGTCTGTTGGCAGCATTAGATAATCATATTTCAAATTTCACTTTTGCGTAGTATCCTGAAAATTAAGAAACTAAAATATAGTTCCTCTATGCGTTGCAACCTAATATCAACAATGATAGGTGCATAATCTTCATAATTTGTTTTTCTTTTCCATTGATGTCATTAGGAACTAGAATTTTGCTACATTTAATTTCAAAATTTAAAAGTAATCAAAATTTAAAAAATTGATAGCTAATTATCAGCGAAGAGTAAGATATACACCCCTAATAAGATATAGATTATAGAATGAAAAAACTAAAATATTTTAATATAACTTATTTTAAAATAGTTTTTTTAAGAAAACACAAGTAGGAAAACGTACACTAAAATAACACGATAGTGACCATCCTGTTATAGGAACTATAAAAAAAAGTTTTTCTGTATAACTTTTTTCAAAATTATTCAAAATTATATTCTAATTGGTAAAAGCTTTCTACTACATTTAGCTCATTGTATTTTTCATTAAATTTCTTGAAATGGATAGTTGCAAGTAATGCATTTTAAAAATACATATCTTTTGGAGATAAAACAAGACTACCTGATATTAAAACAATTTAAGATTTTCTGATAAATATGATGACCAGGAGAGTCAACAATTTATAAGAACCACGTTGCTTCAGTACATTGTGAGGCACTTCAGCTGTTTATTGTTCGTGAAGAGTTTATTTACGTTTGTTTGAGTACGTTGTAGTCAGAATGTAAACTCTTCCTACTTTTGGATTATCAGTTCTAAATATAGTATCCGATTCTTAAACATATTTTGGTTCATGTAGTGCTCTTATCTAAATAAGGTGTAATAGATCATGGTGGTTTTTTCAATAATTATCTGAAAACTACTCATATGAAATTGTCTTTACCATTTAGAACTAAACATAATATAAGCCGCAAAATTATATGTGAACTACTTAATAAAAATTTTAAAGTTGGAGCCTTCATTACTCACTTGATAACTTTTTTTGGAATATAGTTTTGTAAAATACTTAGTCGATTTTGATATTTAAGTGTTTCACTTAAATGGTTCAAAACCATAAGGAATCAAACCAAATAGATTTCAATGGCTAAATTGAGCAATATGTAATACATAAGTTCGTCATTGTGTTGCTTGCATCCCTTACACAATACAGGTTTATTACAAAATTATATTTTGTTTAGTTGTGTGGAACGGAAATTGACCAGTTAACGATTTAGACCAGAAGCAATTTCAATAAATAAATGAAAGTGTACAGAAAATAAAAACTTTTAACAATGTGCTGGTTCCAGAAATCACTCATTCCATTTACAGCATTCAAGACATTACACATTTCTTCTTCATTGAAATAATATGATGAAAACAACACCTTTTACTGATGAAACATAAATTCTCTATAGCTTATTTTCTTACAAATCTTCTGTGGGTGAAGGCTTGAGGCACAAGAGTCACAAGTTTAATCAGAAATATGTTGCCTTGAGGAATTGTTGTATAATAATTTAAAGGCATGAATTCTCACCAATGGTAACAGATAAAACAGAAACTAAAGAATGTAGAAATGTCATTAATTTTGATTTACATGCAGTAAATGTTTTTGGAACAACCCCACACTGAGACATTCACACACACAAAAAACAGAACAATAACGCTAGCCCTCTCTTCCAACACAGCTAGGATGGGGGACTTTTTACATTTTATACTACCAGATACGACCAGAAACGTCTCGGTTTTAGTTTAGTTGAAATTCCTTCTAGATCCACATTTTGGCAATTCGTTAACCATACTTAAGTGATCCATAGCGACAACACGCGCTGGTGATTTATGGGGGGGGGGGGGGTTCTGAGAGCCTAGCAGTACAGTGCAAATGACCTCTAAACTAACAGCGGTACATAAGTCACTGGTGTTGGAAACCTTACTGCTGCTCTATATAGAGTAATATTTAGTAATATAATATCAATGCCTTAAGCCGTATGCCCTAGTGAGTCTAGTAATAAAAAAAATACTTTATGAGATGTGTTACTAACGTAACTCTTGTTTTTATTTTATTAAAAAATGTTCTTATTTTCTTACACCAACAAGAAAAAATGTATAGTACTTTGAAGAACCCTAACAGTAATACCAACATTTTTAGAAAGAACTAGAGACTTATTAATGCAGAATGTGCGAGAAAATGCGGTGTTTAATTTTAGATGGAATTAGCTTCAATAATTCGGATATGAATGTTTTCGCTTTTTAATACGATAAAAAATAAAATATTGGGGGGAATTTTTTTTGTGTCTACTTATCTACACCTGTCTACTAAAGACAATCACAGATAAATTTAGAACATATAACAATATGAGCTATACCAGGCTGCTTGTTTACTAAATGACATATAACAAATATTTGCTATTTTGCACACTCTAGCCGAGTATTTAGTATCAATAAATTGCTTTATACTTGTTAAGGTACATTCACGACGGAGCTTGGTTTTAATATCCCTTTTAGACGCAATAATCAATCATTTTGTTTTTAATAGTCCATATTCTCGAATAATTTCATTGGTTTCTATCACTTCCCGCACAATTGACAGTAAAAATATTTCTGAATGCAATGTAACCAGGCAATTATGGAAAATTCTCCTTATTGGTATATATAAAGCATACAAATTTGGTTCATTAACTAAATTAATATAATACTAAACACCAGAATAAATCATTTAATGAAATTACTCATAAAGGGTTGTAATCTACTGGAACCGATGCATTGATACAATTTTAATGAATTGATTGAAGAAGAATGATGAATTGGACAGTCTATATTGTACAAAACAATGTGGTTCTTTGTAAATTTAGTTTCGTCAATGGTATTAATGAAGTAAAATAGATTCCTTGAACAAAACCCTTTCACACATTTCATATTAAATGTGTTACCGTAACTAATAAGTACTTTTAAGATATGTCAAATTGGACTTTAATTTAAATTAACAGGGATGCCTGTATAATACAGCTTACATACACTAAAGAATAATGAACCGTTTAGATCTCAATAATAGGCTTTGATATTATATATAAATATTGATATATATATATATATATATATATATATATATATATATATATATATATATATATATATATTATATATTTAAGTTGAATTTAACGGTTGTGAAATCTTTTGGATATGTAAGATCTCTTTTTTCCACTTGAAAATGCAATATTTTAAGCTTAACGAGTTACGAGTGTCTAGACAGGCTAGTACTCATACTCGTACTATAGCTCAATCTGAGCTTGGAAACTATCCATTCAGGAATATCAAAGCATATTTATATATTTTGTAACAGTACTTCACGCTGTAAGTGAATCAAGTAAAACATTGACCTGCTAAAGTTTGGAATTCTTTTATCGGTTACTGTGCTTAAAATTAAGTTAGAGTCTCGTCCGTTAAACGTATTTTAAAAATGTAATAATTCTCTTGGTATAGAACCTGAATAAAGCTAATTTGGTCTTAGAAATAGGTAAATTATGTTGCACAAAACGTTATATTCGCTTTCAGCATTATTTTTCTCTTTTAGAATACTTCTTTTAAACCTTAAATAATACAATTTTCTATTTTCAAAAACGTATTCGTCCAATCACATGATGTTACTCGTCTTATCTTACAGCACCGGGTCTTACACACTCTGCGTTACCTATCAAACAGTCTTGACTAACTCGCGTTTTTCTTGTAACAACTCCTTTTTTGTTGACATTGTCATTAAATTATATACAAACACAGCACAGGTGTACGCATAACTATGCAAACGTAATAGTTACACACAAAACTAAGAATAATTCAATAAAAGTCTAATTAACAAAGACTAAATAATATTGGAAAATTATTTCACTCTGCCTCGATTGAACACTATTAAAATTTGTTTGTGTAAATTAAACCTGTTGTTTTACTCCAGTTTATTATAACATAAAGTAAAATTATAACATGTAAATGTTCAAATAATTAGCTCAATTTTTTTCTATAAATGCAAACCCTTGAACTTCTTTTAACTTTTTTTGATAAATTTCGTGCCTGGTATTGGTGTATTTATGAATTCGTTAAATTTTACAACAAGGCGGAAATCATTTTTCACTTATGGCATTGTTTATATTATAGGAGTAATAGTAAAAGCAATTATTATTTTTTCATATATATCTAATAAACACTTAGATTTTCACGTATTATTTGTATACGATGTATTACCATAGGTTTTGTAGGTCCCAAGTAATAGCTAATTATTAATACTTCACCCGTATTCCAAAAGAACTATTATAATAAAAAAATAACTTCTATTAATTAACCAAGCAAGTTGAAAATTGTTTTACCAAATTGTACGTTTAAAGGATGTTACGTAATGTTTAATATTATGTGTTAAATTGTACTATAATTTCTTATTTGTTTAATGCATGGTAATGTATTCTTCGGCGGTTTTACTTAAAGATGCGTAGAACATTGAGGAATTGGATCGCCCATAAAGTGCCAGTGGTGCCAAACGCTGGAACTAAACAAACACAGGTGTGCCAACATTAGATCGTAACACATTAGATTTAGATAACATTCGATTTTTTACGAGCTGAGTCCTTCCATTAACTTGTTTTTGTTTGCAGTCCTGCCTATTCCTCTTACTTACATTCGCTAGGTAATGTCTCTTGGCAGTTTTCTTCGAACAAATTTATAATGGTTAAAACGATATAATCAATAGGGTATCATAAAGGGTGTAAAAAATCGTAAAAATACATCGGTATAAAAAATCTATTGCCGTATAAGATCTACCAAATGTATTCCAATTAAATGTTCAAAATTTTGAAATTTACCAGTGAAGTCGTTTTTTAAAATTACCTATAATATAAAATATTATATTATGATTAAAAATATTAATATAATAATATTATAAATGGAAAGGCAGTCGCAAAACCGACCGACAGAAGTGACTACTTATTACGAAAAACTATTATTACTCGTATCTATCTTAAAAAATAGATTTGCTAATTATTAAATGTTAATTTTTATATTTTAAAGTAATATAAGAGACTCAATTCTGTTATGTAAAAAAATTTTACAAATTCTAATAAATTTTTTACACATTTTCATAAAATGTTTTACATTACATGCATAACAATGATCACTAACTTCTAAATATCAAAGTAATAAATATTTATACATTTTCATTATTATAGTTTATATTTTTTCAACAATTTATGCAGTAAAATTTTCGTTACAATCTCGTATTTCCAAAATAATTACTTCATTTTCCATTGTCATTATATTCTAAAAAATTTAATTATCGCCTTATAATAACTGATGTAAGAAATAAAGGTTCGGGAAGAAAATTTAGCTAAATATCTTTTTAAAACAGAATCTATTGTTATTCCATATTCTGTTGTACTTGTGTTTTTATCATTAAAAATTGATAAATTTAATTTATATTTTTTTAAATTTATATTTTTAATGGTTTTAACCTTTCTTCAACATAATTTGTAGTTAAGTCTGTTTAACGTAATTCATTTTTAAGCGAATGTAAAGTAAGGCCAAATGTTAATGAGTAACGTTATAATTATTATGAACGTAAAGACCAATTTTCTTCCAGAATTAGACTACACCACGACTTTGTTAGCTATAAAAGACCTAATCAGTGCATTTTTAATCCTATTTAAATATCGTCAGGACGGAATTAGTTGTGCAATGGAATAGAAATTAATATTTACCTACTTAAATTCAATTTAGAAACCAATGAGTGTGAAATAATGCTATTAAATGATGCAGTAAGTTAATGAATTTTACGTTGGATTCATTAATAAATACATAACTAGTTCGTAAATTTAGTCAAATCAGTATTTTACCATATATTTCAGTCTTTTTGAAACGACATTTTGGTGTTAAAAGTTGTAACTTTTTGAAAGTGAAGATAGTTACTAACAGCAGAGTATGAATTGGTTTTTTAAAGTTTTACAGCTTTGAAATTGGAGGTAAGAAACCTAATTTAACAAATTCCATACCAAAGGAAAGTCTACTGTAGCGTTGTTTCCTTATCATATATAACGTTGTGTGTTATTATGTTTTATATTTCCTTTTTAATTTCTTCAAACAAACGTTATGAACATCAACTTTTATTATTTAGATCAGATGATCATATAACTGTTTGTTTATGTTTCGATAAGCTGTCATTCAACTTCGAAAGAGTGTGGAAATTACAAACACGGGTGAAGTAAAACTAACGTTTTTTTCCCTGAGCAAAACTTACTTATAAAAAAAGTCGTCACTTTTACAAGGACCGACAGTAACCTGTCAGTAGCACGCTTTGATATCCACTGAACGGAGAAACGCCCACCCTGACATCAAAATGGCCACAATATCCCCTGGTAGCTGCAGAGCGAACAAGCGTGGCGTGACGTTCCGTGACGCGAAACAAAAGTTTTTCCTCCGTGAAAAACTTATGTCCCTACCACGCCGAAAGAAGTATTCACTTCAAAGTTCATAGTAAAGCTAAAATATAAGTTCTAAATAAGTACAATGTAAGACTATCAAACAAGTAGCATTTTTGACAGTGCTGAGGTTGAAAGTAAAATTTCTACAATTCGTTCATTTTTTATAGGTTTTGCATTTAGACAGATTTTAAATTTTGAAATCCCAGCATAAAAAAAGAAGATCTGCCAGCCTACTGAGTGACAAGTTAAAAATGTATCGTTGTCTCCATGCATACTCATGAGATAAACTAAAGAGATAAGATAAACTTAAAAATATTTGCTAGGTCTACTGAAATCTCAACATTTTACTTATGGTTACCTACAAAGAAATGAAGCTTTACGTAAATTTCGTTATTAATTTGTTTTTATTTAATGCTAAATATTTTTGAAATTAAAAGCTTAATCCGAAGACATGTAATAGTTGTAAACAATAAACGTGACTACTTTTCGTAAAGAGAAGCCATTACTAGAAATTATTAGTAGTCATTGAGTACACCAGATTGTAGTTTAATAGGTATTTAAAATCATATGCTATTATTTTATAGAAATATAATATTGTTAAAATAAAATTTTGTAAAGTTTTACATAACTTCTTTAACAGCATTTTCATTAGTTAAAAAAGCACAAAAATACAATACATAGTTGCTTTGAATTGATTTTTTTAGAAGATAAACAATAATGGAGGTAGTTGAATATTACTGAAAACAGTTTCCACTCCTGAAATTGTACAAACATGATAAGGGCTTGATCCTGTCACCGTAAAGCTGTGTAGTGCCATATTTCATACTGAATAGAGTTATTTTATTTATACGTAAATGTGAGAGAAAACACTTTATATTTACTAGTATTTGACTTTCATTAGGGAAAAGTTCCTAATGTAACCCTTTGCGTATAATTGCTTATATTAACAGGAATTAGAGTAAATATAATTGACTTTTAAGCTATTGATTAACTAGCTATTGATATATTAATTAAATAGTAACCAATAAATTATGTGTACAATTTTAAATATTTAAGTACTCACATGCACTTAACACTATCACATGTTATATGTTGATGGCAGTAGTTGAAATAAAATGATTTGGTAAACTTGTGGTAGACTAATAATGTTTAGTTCTCTATTATAATATTGATTGCCTCAGTTAATAATTTGTTTACAATAAACAACGATCTCACTACAAACATTTACATTTATTACATTGATTACCTCGTATACAAGCATGTAGACAATACAATTACATGTACGGCTATAATGACAAATACAGGATCATTTACTAATGTACTACCTGTTATCTTATATTTGTTCTAAAACGTAAACCATTGTAATTGTTTTATCTCATTGAGGTTAATTATTTTGCCTGCTGTCTATATTTTAATATCTGATTTGTGAAACTTTACACCAAAGTAACAATAATTTTCTTTAAAACATTTTTGAATGGGAAAATGAAATATAGTTTGAGAACTAGTAAGGCAGATATTAAAAATTCAACTAAACCCGATTTTGTAAATATTTAATTAAAACATCGATGTAAACAATTTGATGTGTGTGTTAGATTTGGGTATCTGTATACGATTCAAAGTTTTCAGTATTCTAGAGATAGCTTATCAATGATCAAACCATTTTGTACAAAATATATCATAAAATATTACATTCTTTTAATTACCAACCAAGCTCAACATTTGTTTAACACATTTTTTTTTACTCTCAACGATTTTAACGTAGTTTGTAATGTCAACGGTTAATGCTTATTATAGTTTGTTATTTATTTTTAAAGAAATATATTTTATTGTTTTTGTATGCAACTTAAAGTTATTTTATAAATACAGAGAAACTGGACTTTCCATGAAGAGCCAGTGTTGCCAAACAATAGAACTAAACAAACGCAGGTGTGCCAACTTGAGGTCGTAAACTGTTCACGAGCATTTCCATTACCGTGTTTTTCTTTGCAGTCCTGCCAATTCCTATCACTTACATTCGCTATCTCCTAGATGAACACCTGTTATTTATGTGCTTAAATAAGGGTTAAACAGGTTTTGCTGACAGAAATCACATCACGTACCATGAAGTAATTGGAAAAAATCAAGAGGGAGTTGAAATAATTAAACTCTCTACCTTATCCTCTAGTTCATTAATACTCCTTTCGGAGCTGAATAATACCTATCGAGACTGGTATTACATATTTAACGCAAAAATATTCTACTTAGATTTTCATAAAATTCATTTTAAACTGTCATAAATTCATAGTACTTTATCATATTAAAAATAGTGTTCACTAAACAACCGTTTCATAGAAGCAATAATTGTTGTACATGCAGGATGCGAACAAAAGAATTTCACAAACTTTTAAACTCTTGACACAGTATAAGTATGATAAGGGCTTGCTACATCCAGCATAAAGCTAGATATAAATAGTTATAAATAAATAATTCGACAGTAAAAGTTTACGTTCACTCATTTAGTAAACCAATCTCAAAATGTATTCAACAAATTTACACTTCTAGCAACTTTAACGTAGGTTGCAATGTCAACTGGTAGAGTATATTATAGTTTGTTATTTATTTTTAAGGCAAGATGCTCTATTGTTCTTATATTATACTTTTTAAACTTTTGGTAAATAATGAGGAAATTGGCCGTCCATGAAAAGCAAGTGGGTCCCGACGCTAGAACAAAACAAACATTGATCTAAGCAGAAAACGTAATTAGCTCATTTTTGCAATTGTTAAAACTCATATTATTATAAGGAATACTAAAATACACTTCCGCTTTAATAGTAATTCAGAAAACGTGTTATAATTGTGCGTTCACATAAATCTTGTTTAGATTTATTTGCTTCATCTTTTATAACCAAGCAGTCTCGAGAGGAGAACCTTTTATTGCTTAGCTTAATAAGGGTTAAACATTTTCGCCAACAAAAGTCACAGCACTTACACCTCTTTTACCATGAAGTCAAAAATTGATTTTTTTAAGAGGAAGTTGTAACGAATAAATTGACCACCTATCTTTATCCTTATCCTTACCTAAGTTCGACATAACTTCCTTTAGGAGCTGAATAGCGATTGATGAGACTGATATTAAATATTATAACCTATAAAAGTTACGGATATTTTCTTAAAATTAATTTGAACTGTGATACAATCATAGTACTTAATGGTATTAAAACTAGTGTTCATTAAAGAACCGTTTCATAGAAGCCATGATTGTTTTATATACAGGATGTTCACAAAAGAATGTCACAAACTTTTAAACTCTTGGAACAGTATAAGTATGATAAGGGCTTGTTACTGTCAGCATAAAGCTCCATAGCGCCACATTTCATACAGAACAAAGTTATTTATGTGAACGTAAGCGTTTTATATCTACGAGAATCTGACTTCTGGAGATATGTCAAGTGTAAAACTAATCTGTTACAAAGATTTTTAGTAAATTTGATTATTAATGGACCTTTATGTAAACCTTTTAATCTACACGTACTCATTGCGGTGAACACGAACCCATATTATGTTTAGATAAGAGATATTTAAAGTAAAATGATATAGTTTATTGGTGAAAGAATAATCACTTTTATTCCGTTTTATAATATCGATTTAGACAGGTCGATACGATAATCGATGCGATAATCAGCGAAGTCACGACGAGTAGTCGTATGTAAATCTTTTATGTATCTCGTTTCCTATAAATATAAATTAGGTTGATCTAAATTAACTGTCCTTTTGTTCAGCAGACTAAACTTTAATAATGTTCATAAAGAGCTTTTAATGAATTAACTCACCACTTCCAGCTAAACTAACTTTATATGTAACTTCATCACCAACATTCAAAGAACTTTCTGAGATTCTTTACTGTGGTTCTCATGGGGCATGGAACGGTTATATTGAATTTTTCATATACCAAGCAGGCTACCTTAACATTTTCCTTCTTAATTAATAATCCTGTTAAAACACTTCCGTTTAGAACATTAAAATATAAGCAACTTAGTTCACCTGAATATTTCTTTGATAATCTTTGAAAATTTTGGTTACTTGTAAATTTAAAAAAAACATAAAATGATGCCATCCAGCTTCTTTGTAAGAAATATAAATATTTTTCAGACACTAATTCATTCAGTTCAATTTACAGAAATCTCTTTTTTAACAACGCCATTGGTGTTCATTATTATTCAGAAAAGAGATTATCGTTGTATTGATTAAAAAAAACTTGTTACGTTCCTTATTGTCTATTTTATCGGTTACTTAAAATGTATTATCAATAGTCAATTCAAAAATGTGGACAAATGATTAAATAATGTACATCACAGACTTGATATTTCTACCAACTCACCAATTTTAACAGAGTTGATAGATTGTTTCAGATAACAAAAATTCTGATAAGGAAAGGTATTGACTGAAGAGTAATGTAGCAGTATTTCACCCTCTGTGTTGCACTTACGGTTACACCGCCGGGGATACTATATAAACCGTGATAGATTGTTACAGTTAACAAGTAGACTGATAGGTAAAGATATTATTTGGAGAGTAATACGGCAATATGTCACCTTGTGTGTTACACTTGCGATTAGATACGCTTGATATAAACCGTTGTTTCTGGTTTTTAAAGTGTCCTATGAGCTTAGTGAACCGAGTTATTTATATTGTACTTTACTTTTGCAATCAAGAGCAGAGTTAATAATCAATAGTGTTCAAACATAATCAGAGATTAGAATCTATAATGGTATACGATAATTTAATTCTCTCTCTTCCCTCTCTCTGTCACCCTCTCACTCTTTCCCTCTCTCGACCCCTCTCTCGCCACCAACCCCCTCTCGTCATCCCACTCAATTTTCCGCCCTTCGAATAATACGCTTCGCCAACTTTTAGACAATTTTTGTTTCATGTCTTAGAATCTTACTTTACCGTTTAGGTGTACCGTGCAAATATTAGTTTAAAGTTAAATTAATGTATTTTATTGCAATGACTTCACAAACATGTAATTAAATGAAAATATATACATTTTTAAAACTATGCCTTAGAGAAAACGGAAACTTTAATGTTGATGATCTGTCCAGTAACTCAATATAACTGATAAAGCGTAAATAAGGATCGAGTAAATTTAATCGTTGTCACATTATGCTTTGATGAAACTGTTTTGATGTTTAAATTGTGTGAGTTCGATATAAATAGTTTTAGGGGATATGACTGTTTACTTTTCGATCATTACATTGCATATAGAAAACAAACTATTTAGTAAACAACTATACAAGTCTTATCTTACTTATCAATGTCAAACCTTCCATCACGAATGAAATAAACTATAAGGTATACAAATTATGCAGTGTCGTGGTTTCATACTCACTGTATTATCTGAATGTCACTCAATATGTTGCCACTCAATATGTGACTCGTATGTCACTGGAACTACGTCTACTGGCGAGATGCTAATTATACGAGATTGGATCTGGATGCGACACAGTTCATGGGAGCGAGAACGCTGCAGGTTAATTGACCTATCTGATATCAACTGTAAAACTACAAGTTCATTACATTACCGCTATCATAAAGTAATGGGCAAGTCGCAGTTCTTGTTTCCTCGTCTAGTGCATTTGTAATTTTAATTTAAAAGGGTTTATTTTCATACATTAGAAATTATTTTAAGTATTAGAGCGATGTGGTTAGGAAAATATAGGTACACGGTTAGTTCTAGATGGATTACATGATTTTATTATAATTTTATTTGTGTTTCAATTGAATAGAACTCTTTTAACAACTGAAAAAGAAAATTAATTATTTTATCACTTACATTAGCGCTATTTGTATATATTAAGTTCTCTGTTAAAACAAGGGAGGAAAGATTACGTGTTTTCTAATCATTATAAGATAATATAGTATATTTTCTTTTAATTAAATTGTATTAAGTAATAAAACATTCTGTATGGAATAAAAAGTATGTGAAGGAAACATTTTAATGTAATATGTTGAAAGCTGTATTGTTAGTATTGCAACTAGTATATATTAGATTACACAAGCTAGCATATTTCAAAAAATAATTGTAACGAAAAAGCAATACGAGGACTATCCAGAAAGTAACGGACTTTACGAAATAAAATATTAACCAACTGAAATAGAAACATTTTATTATGTGCATTTATAAGCTACACTCTCAGGCTGTTTTTGAACGTAATCCTCTTTGAGACATTTATCATAACGTGACACGTGTTTTTAGATTCCTGCTTTGTAGAGAACTGGCGCCTGAGACCTTTACCACTGTGAAGTTTATCGTCACTATCGAAGAGCTGCTTTGCAAGCCAGGTTTTCATCGCTGGAAAGAGGTGGTTGTCACTTGGTGCCAGATCTGGGCTAAAAGGCGGAAGATCAAACACTTCTTAATCCAAACCATCCAAGACTTATCCTGTTGAGATACAGACCGCGCGCGACTACAGCTCGATGTGTACTGGATGCCACAATGTTTAGACACTAAGAGTGCGGCTGTAGCCCTGGCCAGTGCCACACTATTCATAAACGTCTGTTACTTTCTGGATAGCTCTCGTATTATCCCTTCCATTGATAAGCATGGTATTTCTTCTGATGGGGGAAGTTAACAAGTGATGTTTTTTACTTATTGTTACACTTCACTTTCCACCTCTTAAGTGTCTGTAATGTAACACTGTCAGAGAATTGATTCTTTAAATCTAGTCTGAAGAAATTAAAGTAGATCCAAACAGTGCCACATTGGTAGTAGAAGATACTAACGCATACAGTAGCGTTTAACCTTAACCCACACCTTGACGTGTGTCACCCAGTTGGCGCTCCAAGTCGTTCAGGAGTCAGATATCCAACACAACGGGTCAAGCTTGTGACTACAGTATCAACAAGAAACTTAAAAATGAAGAATAAATTTCAGTAAGAAGTACACAACTCACTTGTTAACTTCTCAAAGAAAAGTTTGTGTTATGCAAAATATTGGTGCAGATTGATTTCTTCCCCGAAACTGAGATGTCAGTTTGTGACGGTTGATGTCGAGACCATGGTTAAAAGCCTTAGTTGACTTGATGAGACAAAATACTTCACAACCACCACGCTATTATACTGTGTTTTAACATCAGTTTGGTGCTGTCACTGTAGCGTTTTTAAAGCTACATAGGTTGATTTTTTTATTAAAACTTAAATTAAATGAAAATTTTGGGAAAGAAGTATTGGGATTCAATTTTAATTACTTTGTGGAAAGTTAGGATAACGACGAATATTTAATCCTTTGGCAAGTTGGTGCTAGTAACTTTAAGTTATTAAGAAGGCGGTTGAGGGAACGGCTGGGCAATGAGAGAGAACGCATCGGCATAATTTTAGAAGGGGTGGAAGGGGAACTATAAAAACTGCCAGCTCATAATTTTCGGCCCTTTTAGGTAATTATCCTGAATTAAGTTGATGACAGTGCAAAGGCGTTCCATCATTGGCCTAGCCGTGTCCAACTTGAGAAACAATAGCCCTCTCAAATCGGACGTAACTGCAGTACACAAGACAAGTTCTCGTCAATACAAGGCAGTGAACCGCCTTCCTAATAATTTAAAATTACCAGCACCAACTGCCCAAAGGATTACATACTCGACTTTATCCTAACTTTTCACAAAGTAATTAAAATTAAATCCCAATATTTCTTTCCCAAGATTTTCAATTTAATTTAAGTTTTAATAAAAAAATCAACCAACGTAGCTTAAAAAACGCTAAAGTCGCTAATGTCGAAAAGTGTAAGACAATGTCAGATCTTCCCTGAAATACAACCTTACTTTGTATGTAGTTGTTGTGAAACCATGTAATAAATACATACGAGAAACAAAACATTAATATACCATGCTGCGTTTTATATAGTTTAATCAAGTATTGTGCCTTAATATTCCTACAAATACTGCTTGACAATTATATAATAACGAGTGATAATGTAGAATGTGATACTAAGATTGAGATATCCTTTATCATGTTGCACGCAAACTGATAAGTATTCATAAGCTGGTAAAAAAGGCAAAAATGTACGTACGTTTAGATATATCACACAAATAATATGAGAAGTTCCATTTAAAAAAGATATCATGTTAACATTATATGATTGGCGATTATAGCTTATACGTGCCGCTTTCTTCGTTCATACATTAATGTTGTGTTATTACTCTAATTAATTATTTATATGATATGCATTACGTTTGAGATCTTAAGTCAAGCTCCGTGTCCAATTTATGATCAAGTAACTAATACGCTAAACGATCCTAAGCAGTCTAATGTAATAATTGCGATAATATTACATATTTAATTATTTTATGACCATATTATTCATGTAAATTTCTAAATACGATCATATAACTTTATTCTGTTTTGATAAACATTTCATCATTTATATATAAAATGGGAGTGTCACACAGAAGATAGTACGTTGATTAATATAATAAGTACGTTAATTTTTATAATAAGTAACACAAAACATATTGAACATAAGCACGAATTAAATTTAATTATTCAACATCATTAGTGCTGCTGTTTCAAACTTACATGGATTTTTAACGCAAACTTTTACATTTGTTTGTTTTTATGAATCACTATTGACCAAACTAAGCAAAAAGTAAATTTAATGGTTCAAAATCATTAGTGCTGTTCTTTTCAATGTAAATGGATTGTTTTATCACAACAAACAATCCATCATGTTTATTCATAATGCTGTTGTTTTGTTTTGCAACATGTTATGATTGTTTATATTTACGAGTCACTCTGAACCTGAATGTCTCTAATAATTGTACCGTGATTACACATTTATTTATCTAAATTTATAGTGTTTGATGCTGCAAATTTTAATGCTAACATTTAATACAAAACAGTCACGTCTTGGAAACATGTGAATGTTTTAATTCAGTTGTCAATAAATAGTTAATATACTTTAAATGTCACTGGACTGTACTATGCAAAAACGAACAGTAATATACATATTGCAAATAACACACAAACAAATTGGTTTAAAATTTATCAATACAAATGAAAGACACAACATAATTTATTATATGTTAGTGTATAGTTTTGCAGATTAATTTGAGATTATTATCATGTCTCTATTTCTAGAAAATTGAGAGGATCTCTATACACAAATTGCAGTCCGTTAAAAGCCGGCTAATGGACTGTTGAGACTTGAGCTGTTCTGTGATGCCGTTTATAAACGACAGAAGCAGGTTGAGACGAGGGTTCATAGCGGTATAACGATAACCGTGACCGTGGCCTCCAAATTTCATTAAAAGATTTAAAATTCTGTCAATATAAATTTGGTACAATGAACCACATACATCTACCATTTAGCAAAAAATTGCGATCTATTAAATCTATCACCCGCCGTTCTCAATGCTTTAGTTTTTATTTTATCTCTTGTAACTTCCTGTACCTTAATTTCATTGAATATGTTATGGGTTATGCTAAGGATTCTTACTCTATGCTCTCAAGATGAATGTAAGCAATATTCTATTTGTCAATATTTGAAAACGAATTGTACCTTTCAACTGAATACCAACAATTGTCAACACAAAGGCCGCCATTTTGTTTCGTTCCTTTTACGATTCATACGCACACAGCCACTGTCTTTGTATGGATACAAATCTTATATTATTGTCTTTTATATATTACGATATTCTAAAGATATTTCTCTAACAGCGAAAACAGAGCAGCCTGTGGGCTTTTTAAAAATTAATGTTCGTAGAATTACAACATGGCTGACTAATCAAAATACATTACGTTACATTAAAGAAAACCCCTTGGGGCACTATATTATACGTTCTATAAAAAGCACGTAATTAAATTATGTAAAGTATATAATTATTGTCATTGACACAAAAAGCACTTTAGTACGATATATTGTAAATATATAATTGCATTTTTCTGGTGAATATATACAATTAAATTGTAAAATTACAATAAATTGTGTGTAATAATAAATTGTATGTTCAATATAATATAAAATGAAGTGAATTGTGGGTTTACTGAATGGAAAGTTTAGAGTAAGAAGTATCTCATCCTCACTTCATCTGAATACATTATTTATATTGAAATATTAGAGAAAAGAAAAGAATATGTTGAAGGTAGATCCGCAAGAGTGCAAGGGCGATGCTGCTTAAGAACTTTGTAAGCCACTAACGTCCGATTCAAGGTCTATTATGTTTAAGGAACAAATAGAAATTTTACAATATACTAAAACGGTTTTAAAATGTGTATGTGGTGTACAGTGGTATGTTAAGGAGAGTACAAAATAAAATATACACAAGAAAGAAATTAGTTGTAACATTCATGAGCTGTTACGTTTTCACGAGGAAAATACCAATAAATTAAAATAGAATACTTCATAAAAGAGATACATATATTACAAAATCTTGTTTTTTTAACCAACGGATAGTAAATTAACTTTAAATAAGCATTTGGAATGCTGTTAGTACCACATGTTATTTATACTGTAAATAAGCGTTTAGCTACTACTTGAAGTCATGATGCAGCAATATACAAGTTTATCAAATTATATTTGAAAATAATTTATTCCTAATCGTTATTTTCCATATAATCGTTTTGAGCGTATGATTTTAAAACAGTACATAGGTTGACATAATGCTGTATTTTTATGCTTCATCAATATAAAAATATCAGAATCTGCTAAAGTATAAAACAACTTTTGTATTTTTTAAAATATATTTTAATATAGTAAAACATAAATTCATTAAATTAAAGTAAATGCGTAAAACGTATGTCGGAATCACTGACAGTCCTGTAGAAACTTATAAAAACTGATAATATAATTCCCATTCTTATGGATAAATTGAGGTTAATAGTGCAAATTTAATACGAATACTTAAAATTACAAAACAATTATTTATATTTATATTTTTAGTGAATCATAATTTATAAATAAAAAAATGTCTTTTATTGAAACGACATTTATATGACTTAGCAATACAACAAAGAATTATTACCTATAAATCTTTAAATGTGTAATTATTTTAATAACAAGGCTTAACCAGAGAACAAAGTTAGATTTGACTAGAAAGCAAGCATGATCTGAAGAAATACCTAATGGCTAGCATGTATTTAAAGTTTTAGGGTCAAATCCTTTTTATTAACTGATTGGTTTAAAAGGAAACTATAACAACATTGACTGCATAGTATTACGTTGTATCACTCCTTAGATTTGACAGACTCACTAATCTAGTATTATTTGTTTGCCTTTTAGTGCAACTTTAGAGACCAGTCAGGCTTAGCGGACGTATTTTCAGAATAAGAACATTCCTATGTTAACCAGGAGCACTAAGTTTGTCTATGTAAATTACAGTGCAATCGGGGCATTTGTAAAACGTAATTGGGTAAAACTTACATACACACGAACACACATACATTGTTAGATTTGTATATCAAGTATAATTAACAACAGTTTAGTTAGTTTTAGTTTCCGGGATAAAATATGAGTCTTACGCACATTTTTATACATGTGTAAAAATTAATGTAGGCTACATATATTCCAAAATCCTATAAAGTGTAAACCTAAAATAAATTTCTTCTCAATACATTAATATTTTGTATTTCATAATAAACAAACAAAGCGTACGATGTTTATGTTTATGGTAAAATTATGTAGCTAAGGCAGACTATAATTTATTGTTCGCTTTATTGCAAGTTTGAAACAAGTTTGTAGAATCAGCTTTCTTGTCCCATGAAACTCGAGTCAAGTGTCCGAGTCCTCTGTCACACAATAGTGGCGCTTACTGTAGTTTGACATTTCAACTTTGTTCCACACTACTAACTTTGTCAGAGAAGTATGAACTGTTTTAAATACATTATACTTATCTTCAATGTATTTTCTCACGTACTTCATGTTCCGTACCACATTATTTATAACGAGTAGCAACAACTTCTCAGTAACAGTAGAATCATTCTTAAAATGTTAAGTACCCACAAAAAATAACTTTAGCAAAAATGACTTGAAATCTTCCACATATTACCTACAACAAATTCCATCATATTTTATACAATATTTAAACCCTGAATAAGGTTTTTATATTTAAAGCAGGAGAAAATTAATTGGTTGTTTCGTTGTGAAATCGTGACTGTGGAAACGCCAAACTTTTATCTCTAAAAATATCACTTAATTTACAATGTAAAAAAATTAAAACTGCTGGTATTAGCAATATACAAAAAAACTATAATTTTGTTTACATATTAAATACCGTTTTTATCTAAATTTTATATCTAAACTGACAGTTACGGCGTAATTGTTTTTTAGAAGTTATGATAACAGTTTCATTATTAAATCAACAATAAAAGGTAATTGAAAAATATACGTCTCTTAACAAACCACATGAGCCTTTACACGTAGCGTGTATGTAAAGTCGTTTACGGGATGGTGCGAAACATAGAAAATACTGCGTAACAATGTTTGTATTTCTCGAAACATCCGCAAGAGTGCATGGTGATGTTGCTTGAGAATGTTTAGAAGCCACAAATATCTGATTTAAGGTCAATGACAGAATACCGATTCGTTGTCAGGAGATAAATAACGTCCGGTTCGCCTAAAAGTTTCTCTATACTTTTTCGGGTTTTCGATTGCTTACGAATGTTTGTTTTTGTCATATGCTGCATGTGTTAGTGTTGCATCAAGTTGATATAGTTTTAAATTAATATTGTAGTTTTATTATTTAATATTTTAGAGACAATGACGAAGGCAGATGTTCCCTATTCTCCCGCTAGATTTTTAGATGACTAGCAGTTACCCGCGGCTTTGCATCCAATTTTAAAGGCTTAGCACGGTGGAGTGAATAAAATTTCCAACGCCAATTCTGTGTTTTCCTTGTTATAAGTACCCAGAAAATATATCAAAAAATTTAAATTTGTGGCTGTTGTAATTTAATCGATTCATTGTAATTTTTGTGCCATAGGTTGTTTTGCTTTGTTTCCCTGATCAACAGAAAATATGTATATGTATGTATGTATATACACACATAGAGGTATAAGTTGCCTAATTGTTTGAAAAGCCAACTAAGATGGTGAAGGAAAAGAATTTCAGATTAGTTATTTACCTGAAGAAGAGATCAGATCGTAGAACTCGAAACGTAGTGTTACTGGTTTTTTATATCACTGAACGCAGGAAAATGTCAGGAAAAATCAAGTTTCCTTCACAATACTTCGATCGTCAAAAGCAGACTTACAAAATAAGATGGGTATTACATCGTCTTCAAATTGATAGTTAACGTTATGTAGTAATTTTTTTCTTTGATACAATAGTCTTAATATAGAGACTTTCAGTACAGCATAGACATACATTTGGATTTTCAATTACAATTTACATTAGTCACTAATTTATGGAGGGAGCTGGCAAAGAAAGTTCCTTATCCCCGAGTTTGCTGGAACGTACGACAGTGGACCACAAAGTTACAAGACATTGTAGTAACATAGGCTTTAGTATACTGCCTGTTGCTGATCACATATGTCTGACCACAATTTGTTATGGTGCTGGCAATCAACCATTATCAATCAAGATGAATGCAAGTCTATAAAAAAATCATATTCAAAACTGTTTTTCATGAGATACATAATATTGTAACACATACGTTCCTGTTAGTTATTTCCATGAGAAAAAATTATTATCTGTCTGCATTTCAATTGATTAACTTAAACTGTTATATTTAATTAAATAACTAGAAATATTTATAATTATAAGAACCTAGAGTATAAAAAATCTATGAGAGACCGATGGCCGAGTGGTCTAAGACGTTGGAATTTGAATCCTCTCTGTGACCCTTGCAATTTTTATCATTACCATCGACCTTGTACTGTATGGAATGTCTCGGCCAGTGGGTCATGAGGACGGGCAGAATAAGTTTTAAAAGGGGATCGGCTTCTCCTTTAAAAATATCTGAATCTGATGTAAGCCCATACAACCATCTGAAGTGACGATTTCTCAATCGGTGTTCTTTTTAAGAAAGATCGCTATTTTAATAATGTTTTTTATTACCATGCATATCATAAAAACCAAACGAAATTTAGTACAGCTTTATTAAAAAATCCATGAAAAGGCCCACCGAGTTGTTATTTAATAGTCATTATAGTAATAACCTTCGCTGTATAGATACACTTTACATTTTAATATCATGCCTGAACAGAGTAAATCAAGGAAATACATAATTTAAATAATGTTTTTTTTTATAAAAACTTACAATTTTTGTTCTCTATCAAAACCGAGGATTTCGTTGATGCTTAATATTATTTTAATAATTTTCAAATCAGCGGCTCATCATGAAAAGGTCAACAAAGTAAAGCGCCCTTGAAATGAGAAGTTATTGCAGATAAGCTGATATCATCAGAGAGCATATTGATTAGTGTAATACCAATTTGAGACGTCAAACGTTCAAGAGCTGTCGTTGGATTCGAAAGGCCTATTGTTCCTATTGTTCTGTACTGATAAACATCCATGCTCTGTAGTAACTCACATTTCTGTCTACAGAACAGAATGACCTGCAGAATATAGAGGCCTAGAGAATTCAGTAATCCAAAATGCTTTGTATACAACTAACTGGGATTCAGTAAGAATATTTTGACCGATTTGTTAGATTTATGAATGGTATTTCACGTTTGACTTTGGGACAACTATCCTATGATAATAAGTTTCTGCTGGAAATTAAGATTAAAACCTCATATTCAAGTCAATGTAAGCAGGTCGAAATAAATTATGGTAACTATTCACTCTTTGATTAAAACAAAGTAATGTAAGATTTTTGGAAAATTAAATCTACAGCCATTTCGAAAATAATGAAATTTGTAGAAATTTCTTAATAATCCTGATGATCCTCAATGTTATTATATAACCAGGGATTCTATGCCAGTAAGGTAAGAAGTTTTTTAAGAAATGTATTGAACATGAACAGCCAGTGCCAGAGGCATGCTTGATCTTACATTGACATTTTGTCAAGGGAATCTTTGTCTATTTTGCTTGAAATGGAAATCAAATGTCGCTATTCCCATACGAACAACAACAGAAGTGGTCATTTTGCAACGTTGTTCTTTAGGTGAATGTGTTTGAAAAAAGTATTTCTATAAACTCTTCATAATCACATATAAAAAGTTGTGCGTAATGTGTATTCATAGTATATAAATGAAGCTTAGTAATGTTAGTTAAAGTTAAAGAACAGAGTTAAAGTGAAACATATAATAAACATTCTGCACCCATGCATGCAAATTGTATGTAGACAATATATTCTGATTATATGCAGTTAACAAATGACAGTTTTTAATGAATACATTAGAATTTAAAGACACAGTTTGTAGACTAGAAGTGAAAGTAAACTATTTACTATTAATATAGGAATTGTAACAATTTTTTAGTTTTTTAAGGTTGAAGGATTAAAAATTTTTAATCAATCCACACTTAATCTGACCATAATAAGCCTTACATTATTCCGACCACCGTCAAGGCACTTTATTCGTGCCAAGTGAAGCTTGAATAACTGAGAGACGTCAACGAGCTCAGGACGAAATTGCTTTAACATTGTGAAGGAATCTTGGGGAGGAAATTGGATTTGTCTGGAATCAAGAGAGAAACATTCCAGTACTACTAGGTTTAAATTATCAGCATGAAAAGTAATAATGATACTCTTGAATGTGTATAAGTAGTATAAATCTACTATTATTACTGATATTTCAATACTAGCTTTAATTAATTAATACAATTCTTTATCATTAATATCAATTTAAAACATGAATTATTAGATTAGGTATTTAGTAAAAGTTAATACGAAAATAGCTTGCAGAAAAATTGTGCTTGTACATTCATGGTTATTTTGAAATATTTAATTCTATGCCAAGTCTTAAATACACTTCCTTGCATTTCTTACTAGTAAATATCCTTAGTTCGTCCACTAGTACCGTATTTTTATATTTGAAACTTGCTTAAAAAATACGGCAAAACATCACAAAAACACGTAATGCTTAGGCCTTACTGAGGTTGTAAGGAACCTTTTACTTTAAGCATAGTTATTTAATTATGTTGTTTCGTTACTATGTAACATGTTTCAAATGGTTTAAATCAGTTTATTTCTAATTTTATTAATTTATTCTGCGGTTTTATCATTGCCATCATAATTACTCTTAAGATCTAATTAAACTTGTCCACTAATCCTTATCCAAATCTCATAGGTCATGTGATCATGGTGGATTGACATACACCGTTAATGCGCTCAATTTTGCTTGTATAGAAATGAAGTTCCATGTAGTTATTGAACTAAATGTTATTTCTGCTAACATGCATAAATAAATGTTTCAGCTTCTCAGCGATATAGCTTTGCTATCGCTTTGTCAATAATTCAAATAAATAATAATAATTATTAAAATTTAAAATTGTAACAATCAACTAAAGGAGACTTTTCAAATGAGTTTAAAGAGACAAAATCCTACTAAATGTAGTAAGAACCAAGTTGCTCTCGTGAGCAACAACAAAGTTGGCAAATGTTAAACTTAGATTATTGAATGTATCGTCTGTGAAAGCAGCGTTACCGTGTAACAGACCTGGAGAAACTTGTTCCTGACAGGGGAAAGCGTCGCAATCTGGGAACCGAGAGCCTAGTTACACTGCATAAGTACACAACATTGTATTATTCAAATCGGCAGAGGATATTTTCCTAACAAAGGAATTAATCTTCAGCCATGCTAGTTTTGATGAAGGTAGAAATTGGAGGTTGCCAAAATAATTAAAAATATGAATCGATTATTTACATCCCATACTGTATATTTCGAGTCTCAGCACACTTAAAACCACCGTCTAACACATAATTATTAGCTATAGCAACATCATAAAACCAGATAACGAGGGTGAAAGTTGCCAATTTGTGGATCTGAATGTGAAATTAATTAAACCTTAGTTATGTATCTGTCGGTTAAATGTAAGTGTAAGTATGATCTACGAAACACTATCATTTCATATTTTGACTATTTAATATCACAGCTCTTGGATCCTGGACTCAATTCTTGCGATTCTTCAGTTTGTGGGAACCAATTAAATGTGAGAGCAACCTCTTAGATGGACTTGGTAAGATAGGAGCATCCTCATAATTAAACCTTAATAAACAAAGTGTTACTATGATCAATAGTAGATTTATGTACGATTTTGAAAAAATTCAAAAAATAATAAAATTGGTTACTACGGAGATCAAAATGTTTTATATCAGCTACTTACTCTGCAAGGACATCCAGCAACTCAAGTGGAACGATAAACAATACTATAGTAGAATAGGTCAATCTTCTAAACTACTTCTTGGACATGACGTGTCAAACGTTGGGCCATTATGGCACAAAGAGGCAATCAAGGAAATCTGTGATATAAAGGTACTTTGTAATGGCACTATTTTGTTATTAAATATGATTAATGTTGTTTTATCGTAATAAATAAATTATTAATAAAGTTTCATTATTTACGCACAATTGAGCTTGAGGTTAGTTTTAAAATGTTACCAAAATAAATATTTTCCTGCCTACTTCCTATATTGAATCGAGTTAAAAATATACATTCATAACACTAACACAATATGTCTGATTTTAAATTACTGCCAGGAATCAAGCTGAAATAATAGATTTAACAAATTATAATTTTGTTAAATTCTGCACTGACGACATCTTTATCTTGGCTGACGAATGCAGTACGAATGCAGATTTCATAATATTCCATTTTAATTTTATTTCGTACGACTAATAAAGAAAAATACCACTGTAACCATTGCAGTCAGCGTGTCTACAGTTATATTGAAAATTTAGTCTTTCGGCGTCTGTATTTATCAACTAAAATTATTTTTAAACGTAGCTGGGTGTAAAGTGAATAAACGTAATATAACTTTTTAAAATTATTAAAATGTATATTATATGCATGTCCATACTAACAGGATGCTATGTTATAACATTATACTATTATATGAAGCATTCCATTTCGATCATGTACAATTTAATTTTATAACACATGGATTGCCAATGAAAAATAGTTATTAATACAAATTCACTAGAAACTTTAATGTAATTATTTATAATAAAACCAATGGCAGATGAAAATGTACTTAAACTAATTTAATTAAAGATACATAGTAACTAATTCAATGCTTCCCATATGATATATGTGACATTATACCGATATATCTAGTTTACTTACTAACGGAAATGCATGTAATCAGGATCACGCCAATCTGTGCCATAGTAGAAAAACGCTAGGCTACGTGGTGATCTACTTTACAATCAGCTGACTCAACCCTCCTGTGTTTACAACCTACAGTTTGTACTTAAGTCTCTTTATTCGGTTCGCTTACTGTATACGGGTGTTTAAGTCTAATTCCATGCTACGATACACTAAAGTTTTCGCTCAACTAATTTGTTTACTTCCATTACACCTGGTTCCGACCATTCCACAAATGGTGACTCTTTACCATTACCATTGCAGTACTACTTAATAATAGTAGAGCAGTTACATATATTAAGTAGTGAACAAATATAATTAGATTTACTGTTGCAAAATAATACTGATACATTGTTCTATACGTGTATTTAAACTACTGGATGAGCGTTATCAAAGCCTATCACTCGAGGGCTTGATACCAGTCTGTCTATAAATTCGTCTGTCCACACGATATTTCAAAATTAATTGACATATACACCTTCCATTGAGCATTAAGCTTCAATAATTTAGATCTCAATAAATGTCTCTTCATTTTCTCTACTCTACTTTCAAAGGAATTAGTGCATTAGTAATTTAAGTCGTATATTTGCTATAATTGATTGGTTCTGTAATATTTCTTTGTCATTACTAAGTCAATTACAACGGTAGTGCTTTATCAGCTATTGGGATTTTTACCGTGTTGACTTACTCTAATTAAAAAATCTTTTACTAACAGTCTTTGTCAAATTGGGCTTTGTAAGAATAATTTTAGCAAAAGGTGACAAACTAAATCAATGACGTGATCCTGTACTTCAAATAACTGGTGCAAATGTCAAATCTGAGTTTATTATAATTAGTAATGAGCTATTATGTAAGATTATTGAGTAATTAATGTAAAGACGATATTTTCTGAATGGATATCTTGCATATATATTATTTATCTAAATATTTATTTAACTAACCATATATTAATCCAGATTCCGGAGTCATTAATTCTGGTCCTACAACTTGTAATAAGTATAAAGCCTGCTTTCATAATTATTTATCATTAACTTCTTAGAAATTTTTACATAATAGTTGGAATAAATTATTTGTTCATCCTTTAAAATCAAAATAAATAGGTACCCTTTTAGAAAGTATCTACCAATATTGAAAATAAATAAGTTTGAAAAGTGTAATTTTAAGTTCATATAATAAATGTAGTCTTAATACCTAAATGTATCTGATAGACAAGCGATAAATTACGCCGAAAAGTTACGGACTTCAAGGCACTTTAATCGTGCCCATCGAAGTGTGAACAGTTCCATGAGGCGTCAGCGAGCTCAGGGCGGAATTTCATTATCATTGTAAAGGAAATTTCGGAGTAAACTGGATTGATCTCAAATAGAAAATTATGAAAATCGTACAAAACAAATAAATTTATAATAAAGTAATAAATTTATCATAGATTCATTATTCCATGATACAAAGGACAGGTAAATTCTCTGTGATAGTCAATCTAATGTACGCCTTCCATGTGTGGTAAATGGGTGAAAACCAGTATAATATAATATGAGACGAACGATAACTTTAATACTCAATGGCTTATAAAATAGTTTAAACATGTTATCAGAAGTATTAAGTGTACATTTACATTTTGTGGACTAACTGTCCTACGAGTAAGCAATGGTGTAACTCCATATTGTCAAAACGAGACTACGGGTTTACATTTGATGTATTTTAAATGTAAACAAGTATAGCTGTAATATCACTTCGCGTTGTGTTGTATTAAAATTATTATATTCAAACTCTTTATTTGACACTTTATTTACATGTAATAACTTATATTTTTATAAAATAAACTCAACTTTTTCTTTAGTAGCGGAGGCGACGCTTTTGTGTAAACATCAGTTATTAAATACACAATTGTGGTGGTATTTCCTATCCTTCACTTCCAGAATGGCATGAAAGAGAACACATGATCTAGGCTATATTTTAAAGCAACTTCTTATTCGTATAACAGTTAATATAATACAGGAAGCCTCGTGAAGTGTGAAATAATCTTTTACTCTAGTTTTGTAAAAAAATCTACACAACTGTAATATAACTTAATGGCCGATTAAAATAACAGTCCAAACGTTATCTTGAGAAGTATCATTGTACAACCTCCTGGTACAAAAACAGTTAGGGCAATGAATAGTCGAATGCAATACCGGAATTGGTATATTCGCAAAAGCAGTAGAAACCAATGCAAATAAAGTAACAATGACAAGTAGGCAGAGTATCCTACAATACTTTTATCTAGTGTACTTACACTCTTACTTAATCATCCAAATATTTTCGGTGCCTTCTATAGTAAAATAAATATTTCATTTCCGTATAAATGAAAATTAAAATAATTTCTCTCACATTATTGACACTGACTTATGATAAAAAGAATTGCTAAGGATAGAATAAAAATAATGTTGTCTAAAACTAAACAATTATGTCAAATCTAAGTTTTAAAATGACATCAAGCATGAATTTTTATAGAAATATTCCTGGCAGGTTAGAAACGGTATAACTTTTCCTATTTATTTAAAGTTTACCGTTGTCATATTTTACAAGTTGCCTGTAACTTTTTAAATATTTTGTAGTTATATTGGTTTTATATATTAAAGGAACATCGTTTTATTAATTTCTGAAATAAAAATTTAATTCTTGCAGTTCTAGATAAATAATTGCACCTATTAATAATCTGACCAGATAAAACAAACGTAGAGTATAAACCCTGACCAGCAATTAAGGCCCGTAACCAACAAACCCAGTTAAACTTTAACCAAACAAGTTTGTCCTCCTTAAGGTATTAGCCAAGTTTTAGCGTTGCCTTAGTGTTTTAAAAGGATCTGTGTGGTTGAAATGCTGTATTCAAACACTTTATTATAAGTTTTAACCTTATTTACTGAGATTGTACTGGGATGAGAGTATAACAAAGTTTATAATTATAAATATCTAAAAAAAACCCAGGTTGACCTTAGATACAGATTAATTGTTTTAAACGATATAATACTCGCCTTAGTTTTATTTATTATGAATAACATCTATGTAACCTAATAAATTCTCTAGTAAAATCTAACTTGTATTTTAAATGTCATTAATTACAGTACAATAATAACAATAAAACGGGTACTTGACAACTTATTTATATTTTGTAAAAAAAAACAAATCAAAATCAGAAGAAATAAAATGTTCTGTCAACTTTGAAAGGGTTTAAAACTATTTAATGTTATGAAAGGAACTTTTCTATACTGGTGTAATTTGTTTTTTTTTACCTAATCATATAGCACTTTTTTAACTATGTGACCGAGGAACCATAAGAGGTTCTGTACACAATCGTATGCACGTTTGATTAAAACGGTGTAGAAAAATTAAATAGCATTTCAAGGGTAATGACAAAAATGTTCGGGTAATCTTAAACAATAATTATCAAATTAACGGTATAATAGTAATACACAAATATTATATAAATTACATATATTTATCGACATAATTTAAGAGCCTGAAAATTACGTTCGTTCCTATTTTGAGTGTGAAAATTTAAAAATAACAGTGAATGCGATGTATATTATGGCTTAAAATTTATTTAGAAAATAATCTATACCATTATATTAATCGTATATACAATTTTCTTATTCCTTAATATTTGGTTGTTCCTGAAATTTCAAAGAGTAAATCAACCCTAAATGACAGTATGCATTCAATCGATCTAATTTAATAAGATAAGGCTATGAAAACCATGTGAGAAAAAAGGGTTTAAAAAGCTTGAGTAGGGTGTAAAGGGTTAAAACTTATTCATTGAAGCGTTTGGATTTTTACAGTTCCAAAACGTCAGAGATACTAGAATAGTATTGAATAGAAGACCATTATCAATAATATAACCTATGCATACATAAAGAATCGGAAGTGTCACTGATTCTATTTTTCTCGAAACACAGCACAGAACTACATATGGAATTATAGTTTAAGATATTCGAGTGTCAAAAATATCCACTCAAAATTTTGCAATTTAAACTGGCTCTCAGTTCTTGAAAAGCGGCTTAAAAATGTTATTTCAAACTAGGAGTAAAATCAAAGAACAACTCTAAACCTGGTAGGTTAATCCACTTATCTCTCTGGTTCAGTATTTACTCTGCGACTTCTCTAGATAGAAACTTTCCACGAAACTTTTAAACTTATTTACTGATGAAATAGGTACAAAAAATAGTTGTATGTTATATATTTATACTCGTATTTACCTAACATTAAACATGAATCCTGTAGAGAGCAACATTGTTTCATTCGGAAAAAATATACGCATTAAGTTGCATGCATTTAATCAGTTTTTATTTAATCTTATTTATCTTGTATCTTATTTTATCTTGTTTATCGAATCTCTTACTCATGACTAGTTATTTTATATATTAATACATAGAAAATTTGTTATAAAGCTGTATTTGTTTTGTTCTATATGATCTGAATTGATCTGAAGTGTTAAATATCATAACGTTACGGTATCCTAATCTCTTTTACGGGCAACCTATGTTATGTATGACTTCAAACACCCTTATAACAAGTAGTCTTAATAAAAATAATAGTCTTCATAGGTATTCCTTAATTTTCCAATATATTTAGATGTACCCGCTATTTCTTTCCCGTTTGGTAATTTTTATCATTAAAATTTTAAATATAATTTAAATTGTGTTCTAATATATACATTTCGTAGCATAGCGCTTTAAACCTTCTTATGCATTTAATTCCTTATTCATTATATTGTGGAAAATTTGTATTGTAGATTTTAAATGAACAAGTAGAATTTTAAAAAGAATCAGTCTATTGTGAACTGTGATTGGTAAACAATTCTACAATTCGTAAGGAAGACCCTTACAAATTTTACTTTACTTCAATACAAAACATTGATACCGTCTCAGTCATATCTTGCCATGTGGCCATTGTATCTGATCTAAGATACGTTATTAATCTAGATGTCTATTTTGTACAAAGATTATAGAACAACACTTTTCAATCTTTATACATTTTTAAAATATTGAATTTCTACACACAAATAATGTTAATTGTATATACGTTTTTGTAAAATAAGGACTTGATTTTGTTCCAATTATTGTCAAAACTGTTTTATACATATTTACTTATAATGATTTACCTATGTACTTATTTAATCCTAAACGGCCTCCATATTAAACCTTCAGGGTTATAAAAAATTTAAATTAGGCTAAATAATGATTAAAATTGCTTGAAAATTTTAGCAAAGTGTGTGAATTTGAAATTTAAACATTGATTCAATCTAAAGATATAATTTTGTCTCCTAATAACCACAAGAATACGGGGAGTTAGACTGTAATATATTCAACAGAAACATTTATTTTATATTACAAAGTTGATTAGTTTTATCTATTGAAAAACTGTTCGATTTTTTGGGGCAGTAATTAAGTGACACTTTATATCCGGTAGGTTGGCTACACATAAATATTTTGTGGAACTATAATAAGCCAAATGTATTTGTTACATCTATTTATGATTACCATGCATTTACTGATAACCACGAACGGAAGGAGAGTGAAGGGTTGTTATTATCTGGGATATAACGTTTAGCCACAAGCTGCGAGACTTCGCCATCTTGTCGAGTAAACGGCTCGCCGTTACACCTCGGGAGTGGTTTTATGGTAGAAAGCGGTTTATAGCTGAGTAGTATAAAACTGCAGTTTAGGAATATTGAAATGCTCGTAAGTGTAGTAACTATTTCCAGGTGGTTTGACTTGAGTACATATTATGTACATTACTTAATTAAGTATCTTTTAATATAACGATATATTTTAGATGTTGTACAAGCTAGTACAAAAATTATATTATTGTTTGAATATGAATGCAAAAATAGTAAATATATATGTAAATGAAACAATAAACAATAAGACAATGGTGACGAATTCTTCCAAATATTAGCATTGCATTAGTTTGTAATATGCTACTTTGTTCAGTATTTTAATGATGTTTACGTTTTATTGAATGTAATAAACTCTACTATACACAAAAGGATAATAGGTTGATATACTTACATAACCTTTTTTTAAACTTAACACTTTTTGTTTTGTTTTATAATTTTATGGCTTTTTAATTACTTATTATTTGCAGTGGATGAGAGTTATAGGCATAAAGAGACCTAAATTTTTACTACATATTTAAAACACAAAACGCTAAAAAATCAATAAATACATTTTTATTAAGAAATGTAAATTTTAATTCCAATCAAAATTAAGTCACGTACTTTCCGAGAACAGCGTTTGAATTAAAAATTAAACTGCAGTGAAAAAAAAAAACATAAAATAATATTTTAGTGAATAGCCAGAAAACAGTGTTAAACTATAAAGGTATACTATCTACTTGTATTGATTATACAATTATTTATACAAAGATACTGTATTTTATTAATATACAGGGTGATTCATGAAGTTCTCCCCCACTTCTTCAGCACATTGTACTAGTAAAAATAATGAAAAAAATTTCATATAAAACATAGGTCCGAAAACGCTTCGTTAGCGAGTTACAGCTAGCGAAAGATTTCGCCTGAATTCCTGGGTAAAGAGTAAAATAAAACCATACTGAAATTTTTGAAACGTTAAATAAGTAGAATAAATATCGTGGAATCTTATGTATTTTTACCTGATTAAAGCTAATAAAATAGGTTTTCAGAACTGTACCTGTAGTAGTTTTTGAGGGATTCAGGGTTTTTAAAATGCAAAAAATTGGGGCACGAAACAATGTTTTTTATAAGTTTGATGTACAATAACTTTGTTAAATTGGTAATAAAATACATAAAAATCAACAAACATTAATTGTAGAAAATTTAAGTCTGAGAAAATTGATATAATCAAAGTCTAAAATAAAACAGAAATAAGTACCAAAAAATCGATTTTATCCGGTATAATACATTACTAGTTTTAAGCAAAATTAATCAGGTTGGGCCAACCGTACGCACATTTTTATAATAGATGTTCGAAAATAAAACAGAAATAAGTACCAAAAAATCGATTTTATCCGGTATTAATACATTACTAGTTTTAAGCAAAAATTAATCAGGTTGGGCCAACCGTACGCACATTTTTATAATAGATGTTCGAAAATGAGGCCATTATTATCAATACATTTTGCAGCACGTTTGTGTATTGCTTTTGTTGCGTTTCTTAATTTTTCAGGACTTCCCTGTATCTGCACAGCCGAATCCATAATACGGGCAATTAATTCATCACGAGAATTCACTTTTGTCTTGTATACAATGTCTTTCATCCATCCCCAGATGCAATAATCCAATGGAGAGAGATCTAGTGATCTTGGTGGCAAGGGGTGAGGCCCTCCACGACCAATCCAGTGTCCAGGAAATTGATGATTTAAGTAAGCAAAAACGGCACGTGAAAAGTGGGGAGGTGCTCCGTCATGCTGGGAAGTACAAATTTTGTCTGAGATGTAAAGGAACATTCTCTAACAGCTGCGGCAACTCTTTCTTGAAGGATATGCAAATAGAACTCAGTATTTAGGCGTCCAGGTAATATGAAAGGTCCAATCAGCGATTGTGCAAAAGGCCACACCAGACATTGACGCTAAATCGGTGTTGAAAGTTCTGTTCCACTACCTCATGTGGTTTTTCTTCTGCCATGAGTGTTCATTGTGCAAGTTATTGACACCATCCCGAGTGAATTGTGCCTTATCCGTAAACAAAATACGCTTGTAGAGTTGATTATTAATGTTCAAAAAGTTGCAAAAACTCCAAGCGAAGCGGACCATCCCCTAGCTGTAGATGTTGAACCTTTTGTTTATGAAAACGGATAAAATTGGTTTTCGATTAAGTGACCTCCACACCGTTGACTGCGAAACTCCTATCCGCCTAGAAATACGTTGTGTACTTACACCTGGACTGCGATGAACAGCATTAATAACAATATCATCATCAAGTTGGACAGCTCGTTCATAATTGGTTCTAGTACTTGGTAGTGATCCTGTTTCCGAAGAGTACGAAAAGTTCCTGAAAATTGTTTTGGTATCTGGAATCCTCCTATTAGGGTAACGTAGTTCATATTTCTTCTACAGCAGCTCTAGCATACCATTACAGTAACCCAAAATAAAAAACCATATCAGCGTATTTCCTCTGATGTAAATAAGTAGGCATTTTTTTTCGCTGAATAAACAATCGAATTATAACTCACAGAAAAAATTGCATTTAATAACACGATTCACAGAACCCGATCTCCTGCTGTAGCTTGCAGCAAAACACCACTAATACACAGTTCTAAACGTAACAGTACAGAATACCATTGTTGATCAGCTGTTATTCGTGCGTTACCAACTTAGAAATTAATAAAACAAAAAACTGCATTTCGATGATTAGTAAACAATAATGGGAAAATGTTTGCTTCATTTATTTTCGAAGATTTTATGTAAATTTTTATTTAAAAAAAAATACAACGTAATAAAACATGATATTTTTAGTTACAAACAAATGTTATTTAACAGTTAATCTTGTTTTCTCAATTTATCTCATCATTAAGAAACAAACATTTTGTTTTTGTTTTATTTTAACTAAATACCGTTACGGTATTTCTTTACAGCTAGTAATGTATAATACTGAATAAAATCGATTTTTTGGTACTTATTTCTGTTTTATTTTAGACTTTGATTATATCAATTTTCTCAGAATTAAATTCTCTACAATTAATGTTTGTTGTTTTATGTATTTATTACCAATTTAAACAAAGTTATTGTACATCAAACTTAAAAAAAAACATTGTTTCGTGCCCAATTTTTTGCATTTAACCCTGAATCCCTCAAAAAACTACTACAGGTACAGTTCTGAAACCTATTTTATTAGCTTTATCAGGTAAAAATACATAAGAATCCACGATATTTCTTACTTATTTAACCTTTCAAAAAGTTCAGTATGGTTTTATTTTACTCTTTACCAGGAATTCAGGCGAAATCTTTCGCTAGCTGTAACTCGCTAACGAAAGCGTTTTCGGACTTTGTTTATATAACATTTTTTTCATTATTTTTACTAGTAAAATGTGCTGTAGAAGTGGGGGGAGAACTTCATGAATCACCCTGTATTACCATTCGCCTATTCTACTGTAAACAATATACCTGACTAAAATCAAATTAGGAATTTTTCTAGTATCACCGAAAAATTCGCCAGCCCGTATTGTGATCCTTCTTTTGATTTATTATTTTCTCTATGGATACCAAATCTTAAACTAAAAAATAACTACTGTGTAAATATGCATAAGTAACAATAATTCAGTCAACATAGTTATGGTAAGAAAGCTTGATTTTATGTGAATATTGAGTTAAGCTCACATTCACCTTCGTCTTAGTTCCCCGTCTGTAGTCTCACGCTGTCGCAGACTTTACTTACCTTATGTCGAAGATAACGCATAATTGTGCACCTAACGAGACAATAAAAATATCTCTTCATTTATATTCCACTATATTACGTAATTTTGTCTAATTTCGTAACGATATGAAGCTTTTTGAGCTTCTCTGTTATCGATTTTCTTAGATCTCTCAGACGAACATAACTCCAGATTCCAGGAGTCAAGCCTGTTACAGCGTCAGACTCCAGACGCTGCACTAGTAAAAAGGTGAACAGGAGCTGATCTCGACATTCACAATTCCGTCATATTTAACGATTTTTAGCTTTGACTACACATTTATATTACTATTTTTTTTATTATTAATACCTGAAATGGTAATAAAGATCTATTATCCTATATATAATTATCTACAAAGGCAGTACAAAATTGTATTATCATTGCAATTTAAATATTACTATGCAGTGATAATGGAATGAATTATTAATCAAGTTTATAAATTTATTTTTATCGATGTATAGTTCTAAAGAGTATGGTTGCCAAATAGAATATTTTAAAATCAGTAGTATTTCATAAAATATTTTTTAGTGCTTTGATTTGCAATGTAAAACATTTCTGAACAATCCATGTACATGGTTTAAAAATAATAACATTGATCTTGTGTTAATTATAACACAGGAACAAATGTTGTAGTCGTTTAATTGAAAATATTTTGCGACTAACAAATTGCCCTTTCAGTTAAACACTCAAACAGCTCATTTGAAGAGGCCCACTGTAACCATAATTTCCTGTTTGTGCGTTCTGTTTCATTCGATAATAATTGTTTACAATGAAATTAATAATTATAAACAACTAATAAGTATTTAACAACTAACTTACGTTTATTTAAACAAGAACTAAAGATACACTTTCTTGATAAATGTTATTACTGTGTAAAAGATTTTTTAGGCACGATTTAGTTCTTAGTATTTAACGTGTAATGTAAATGAATACTTTGTATTTACAAATAAAGATCTTGAATCTTGAATATGAGAAATACAAATATAAGAAACAGCCATTATAGTCCATGCAAGATGCAATATATAAATAGTAAATAATGCATACATAAGTGCTATATTAAAGTAATATGTTTCAAGAAGAAACCGGTAGCACTGCCTTGTGTGCGCAGAGATAACTGTTGGGTGAGTTTACTGATAAGTCACTAGGGATGAGAGTCGGGATCAAGTTCTGTCTTTCTATATCGGTCATGAATACGTATATACGGCACTTACGCTATTAATCCTTATGCATTTTTCATCATGATTATGTAGCTTTAGATGCCACTTAGTTCCTGTAAGGTTTTATGGTTAGATTTAGATTTTTATAAGGTTGTGAAATATTAAAATGTATTATAAGCAAGGGCTGCTGAGAGAGGATTTAAACAGTAGGTTCTATTGGCAATACAACAATCTCAAATGAACTAACTCATATTTTATTTATAATTGCATCTCATTACATTGATTTAATTCTTACATAACAATGGATATCATGAACAGATATATTGAACACAAAACTTTAATACCAATAATGAATTATTTTTAATATTGAATTATTTATTATAAGTAATGTTTCATTGATTTTTTTATAAGTTATTTTTTTATTAGTTATCCACCATAGCATATTTTTAGTGTTTAAATTAATATGTATTCATAAACTAAACGTGAGAAAACTTTCTTTTAAATTATCTAAACATTTATATAAATTTAAATGATTAAAATAAATGAGTGACTTTTCCAAATCGACAACGTTTACCTAAAATATATGGAATAGGAACATATGAATTTCAATATTAACTATTAATTTGATTTATACACATGATAATCTTTTTCTTTTAATCACTTAGGTACAAGTACCCTGGAGTTCATAATGAAACATATCAAAATGATTAATGAAACCCTGATATATAATATTACGTTCCTACAAATAAATACAAGATTTTTTAACTTAGATTTTGTTTGCACTTGCCACTATTACGCCTATAATATTTTTGCCGCAAACAAACACTCCCGATCGTCGCCTTCCGAATCCACTCCCAGACTTTATCATCTCCCTTGTTGTTCCAGATTTTTTATGTCGCCCCCGCCAACTCTCCTTAACACGCCTCTGCCAAATCTCTCCGTCGTAATTGGTGATTACCAATATTTTGATATCAGTACGGCTGTCTCTTACATAGTCGCATGCTTTTCAGAAATAAGCATTTCCACTGCTTAAAAAATTTCCTGTTTGTTAATCATCGTTGTCTTGGCGGATGTGCGTATCCACTTACATGCGGAGGATGTTTGTTTCGAATTGTAATACAAGACTTCCTTCCTGTATCTGTACATTGATTCTATGAATTTAGTTACACTAATAATTACGTATGTCTTACATTTCTCAGCTGCCTTCTTTGTCGATTTTGTAAATGATTATGTTTAACCCATCCCTAAACCGGTCTATTTCTTGAAAAACGTCACGATCTCGTTTGCAAAATATTCTCTAGCTGATTACTCTCACTTACATCTGCTAGGTAATGTCTCTTGACATTAAAATATTCAAAATAGTTAAAATTGTATAATCGAAGTATATTATAAGAGGTGTAATAAAATACATTGTGTATGAAAAATAATTTTCCACATAACAATTGAACAAATGCATGTTAGTTAAATTTTAGAAATTTCCTCTTGTAAAGGGGGTTTTCGAAAACACATTAGGATTTAAAAACTTAATATTAAAACTAATAAAAAAGGAAAGGCAGTCGAAGAACTGACCGACAGAAGTGACTACTTATTATAATATACTGTTACTTTGTATAAAGGAAAAGTACATTTTCTAATTATTAACTCGTAACTTTTTAAATTTTAAAGTATTGGAGAATACTTAAATCATTAATAAGAAAATTCAAACAAATTCTAATAATTTTGACACGTTTTATAATAGGTTTTACATTTAATATATTAAAGTGATCAATGACTTCTAAAAATTAAAACAATACATGTTTCTACATTTTCATTAGTATCGTTTATATTAGTTTCGACAATTTTGCCAGTATAATTTTCACTACAATCTTGCATTTGCAAAATAATTACTTCATTTCAATTGCCATTATATTCTAAAAATTAAATTATTAGTTTATAATAAATGGAACAAAAAAAAAGGTTAAGGAAGTAAATTTAGCTAATTATCTTGAAAACGCATCATATATTGTTGTTCCATATCCTGTTGTACTTATGCTTTGATTGTTTAAAATTATTAATTATATTTTAAAAAGTCACTTAATGTTATTGACTTAAAAAAAACTTTTACTAACACCTGTTCATCGTAATTTTTTTTAGTAAATGTAAGTTAAGGCCAAACGTGACTGAGTAAAGGTTTCAATTTTCATTGATGTTCACAAAATAATGCCACAAACCTTTAAACTCTTGAAACAGTATAAGTATGATAAGGGCTTGTAACTGTCAGCATAAAGCTCCATAGCGCCACATTTCATACATAACAGAGTTATTTATGTAAAAGCGTTTTATATTTACGAGAACCTGACTTCTGGAGATATGTTAAGTTTAAATGTATTTGTCATAGAACCCTTTGCATATAATTCTGTTTAAAAGAATTTAAGTAAATTTAATTAATTAATGGCCTCTTATGTAAACTTTTTTATCCTTCCGTACTCATATACGATGAACACAAACACGTTATGTTTTGATAAGAGATAGTTAAGATAAAATGATGTATTGTACTATTGATATACCGATAATATTTTGCTGTTTTATAATATCGATTTCTACCGTTAATAATATAGTATGGTAATAAAAGATGACGTTATAAGCAGTCGCATGCAAATCGTAGATGCACCTCGTTTTTGTGATTATGAATTTTTTTGAACTAAATTAACTGTCCTCCTGTTCAGCAGACTAAATGTTGTTTATTAATGCTCATAAAATCATTTAGTGAGTGGTAACCAATACTTAAAGAACTTCCTTAAAAATCTTCAACTGAGATTCTCATGGGGCATGGAACATTTATATTGAATATTTTATGACCCATCAGACTACGAGTACATTGTTCTTCTTATTTGCTATTAATGTAAAAACACTCCGTTTTGAAGATATACAAATTTCGCTGGAATCTGAATTTTCTTGGATTTTTTGACATTATGGTTACTTGTACATTTAAAAAACATAAAATGATGCCATCCAGCTTCTTTGTACGACATTCAGTTCACTTTGCAGAAATTTGTTTTTCAACAAACGCCATCAGTTTTATTTTTATTCAGAAAAGAGATTATTGTAGTACAAATTGAAAAGACATTTCAAGACTTTCAATACACTTTTGTATCGGTGAGAAAATGTGTTACTAATAGTCAATTCAATAATGTGGACAAATAATTAAAGAGTGTATTTCGTAGTCTTGATATTTCTAACTAACCAATGTTTAGAGAGTTGATATATTGTTTCAGAGAACGAAAAGTCTGATAAGGAAAGGTATTGGCTGAAGAGTAATGTGGCAGTATTTCACCCTCTGTGTTGCACTTACGGTTACACCGCCGGGGATACTATATAAACCATGATAGATTGTTACAGTTAACAAGCAGACTGTTAGGGAAAGATTTTAGTTGGAGAGTAATACGGCAATATAGCACCTTGTGTGTTAGACTTGCGATTAGATACGCTTGATATAAACCGTTGTTTTTGGTTTTTAAACTGTCCTATGAGCTTATGTAGTGAACCGAGTTATTTATATTGTACTTTACTTTTGGCAATAAAGAGCAGAGTTAATAATCAATAGTGTTCAAATATAATCAGAGATTATAATCTATAATAGTATACGATAATTTAATGGTCTCTCTTCCCTCTCTTTCACCCTCTCACTCTCTCACTCTCTCACCCTCTCTCGCCACCCTCTCTCTCGCCCTCCCTCTCACTTACTCACTCACCCTTTCACCTTTACCGACTTATTGCTGGAAATTGTATTTGCGTCAGGAGGGTAAGATTCAGTCAATATTAATCATTAATTTACACAGTCGTTAGATAATACCATACGTTTAACTGTAAGTGTCAACAAATATTAAGTATATAGCTTGGTCAGTATTGCCGTGCAGATAAGAAAGTCAAAGTTAATATCTAGCTTTGTAGAAATTTTGTAAACTATGCCTTAGAGAAAATGATAACTTAAATGTTGATGATAGAGTAAAGAGGAATGGAGTAAGTTTAATCGTTTATTCATATTATGCTATGAAGAAACTATTTTCTTGTTTAAATTGTGTGAGTACGATATGAATAGTTTCAGAGAATGGTTAGTTTTCAATAATTATATCGCTCATGGAACAAAAACTAATTAATAACCAACTATACAATTGTCACATTATTTTTCAATCTCAAAACTTCTAACACTAAACATATGAACTAAAAGGTATACAAATTATGCAGTGTCGTTGTTTCACACTCACTCTATTAACTAAATGTCACTCAATATGTGACTCGTATGTCATTGGAACTATGTCTACTGGCGAGATGCTAATTACACGAGATTGGATCTAGACGCGACACAGTTCATGGGAGTGACAACGCTGTAGGTTAATTGACCTATCTGATGTATCAACTGGGAAACTACAAGTTCATTACATTACCGCTATCATAAATTAATGGGTAAGTCACACTATTGTTTCTTTGTCTAGTACTTGTGTAATTAAATTACATGAAAAACTTAAAATTAATATTTAAGGCTTTTATTGTTTTGTGAGGCCTTTCGATAGCGAGGCTATCTTCTTCAGACACATCAGAAAAAGATAGCCTCGCTATCGAAAGGCCTCAAAAAAACAATAAAAGTCTTAAATGTTTGTTTTATGTTTTTCATGTAATTTAACAGTGACCAATATAAGCTCCATCTACAGCATACTTGCGTAATGTAAATTAAAAAGGTTTTTTTTTTATAAATTTAAATTATTGTAACGTTTAGGGTGATATAGTCAGGATAATAAAGGTATACGGTTGGTTTTAGATAAGATATGTGATTTTATTATTAGTTTAATTATATTTAAATTTAACAGAACTCATTTAACTTTTGAAAAATATTGCAAAACTTACAATAACGCTAATTGTTTATATTTTGATTGATTTCACACTGTTTAAAATAAGGGAGGAAAGATGACGTGTTCTATAATCATTGGAATTTAAATATTAAAGTTTCTTTTATTTAATTTACGTTTATTAATGGTTCCTCGACCGATTGTCTGTCAGTTGTGTCGATTGATGATGAGATCGTGTCTAAACATCGCAGAAAACCCTCTATCGGCGCCTATTAGAATATGATTTAAAACCATCTTGGCCTAAGTATCTATGATATCGAGACAATGTAAATTATATTTATGTCTCAGCTTAAAGCGATATTTACTGTATAGGTGTAATTAACTTGGATAAAACTGTATATATTCTGAATTGTTTTGTTAAGATTATATTCACACGTAATAAGTATCTAAAATGTTCTCTAATGTTCATCTAAATCCCATAGAGTGTCGAGCAACATCATCAAGTTTGTGTTCCTTATTAAATAAATGAAGCTCCATACAAAGGTTTCAAGTCCTTAGCCCTTAGTCCACTTTGTTTTCAAGCTATTGTACGAAAGAATAGATAGACAGACACAAATAAACAGCCTATTAAGTGATATTGGGAGTTTTCAGTCCCATATATTAGGGCGTAATGGAATATTTGATTGAGGTACTCTATTTATCTACCAAAAAGCTCAAATGAACGAGCGTTGTATCACTTCAGTTGATCCATCCTGATACATGTTACAGATTCGTAAAACTTAGTTGCACTTATTTGACTATCAGTAGTAAATTCTGGTGATAGTGTTTAGTTTTATTACGGAATTTTATGTAAAAACTTAATTACGGAATACACAATAAACTCCTTTTACTGTCTTTTAGTATTTAATGTGAAGTGTAACGTTATGCATGTAAGAAGTTGACTGTAAATGACTCGATCCAACTTCACCTGAATATTATTGCGGTTCCTAGAACTGATGATGAAAGAAAAACACGTAACGTGTCATTAACAGGTCTGAACGTTAAAAACGGTCGCTTTGATGATGCCGAGCATAGTGTATTGTTTATAACATATTCTGTGATATTTCTATATAAGTTTGTAATAAATTTATATAAAAGTATGTTTTTCGCAATATCATTAGTTCTTGTACATAGTTTTGTGGAATTGAGAAAAGTATAAGAACAAAATGTGAATTGCCTAGTATTGCCAACAATATACTGTTAATAGTTTATTTTATAAATTGTACTGTAAACATTATTAGCTAAACTTAGTGGCCTAATAGAGTAAATTGATAATATTTTGCCTATTTCTGTAAAAAAAACTAAATTGGTTTTTATAACAGTTTTTAAATCGGTAGCAATAGTGAGATACCTTAGTGACTTTGGTTTTGGTATCTGCATTGTGCTGTACTGATCGAGAATTACTTACCGAATACTAGCTTAAATTTACACTTAAACGTATATTTGTACTAAAACGTTTACATTTATTATCAGGATATAAATTTGAACCATGTCATAAAGAATATTAAGAACAGCTACACCACACTTTTTGAAATATTTTGTTAACTCAAAGTTGGCTTGAGAAATGTAATTTACTCAAAACAGAAATTCTTTCACAAGTGCAAAGGCTACGATATTATGTACGAGGATGCTGGAAACTGCTAACTTTACAAACAATTTCTTTAAATTATTTAGGTCTTTATGCCCTGTAAATTTAACCAGATGTTATTTATGTTTTATTATATCTTAACCCTACATCGGGCGCTAAACGGAGTTTTCCTCCGTGTATTTTTTATTATTAAAAATAGTACTACTTTTCTGATTTTGGCAGTAGTTTCCCGCAGTGTACTTCACGAGCATCTTTCGGGGAAGCGAAACAATAGCCTCCCGCTTATCTTTGTCAAAATCTGTCAGTATGAGGTCTACTTCCGTGCGAGACCGGACGATTCCTCCGTTAGCGCCCGATGTTGTGTTTGTAGTGTTTGGACGAAATCTCCGTGAGCGCCTTATTGTGTTTAGTTTTTATGGAGTAATAATCCTTGTGCGCCTACATGTGTGGCCTGTGATGGTTTCTTTTTAAGTTTTACATTATATTTTATTTGAATTTTGTGAAATGGAGAATGAAGACGAGAGACTTCAGTACAGTACCCATGTGCTAGGGAACATTTCAGTACTGTTTATGGAGTGAACATTGTCGTTATACGAACCAGAAAGAAAATGTTTTTAAACTTTGTGTAGTGTGTAAAAAGATTTTTAGTAAATAATAAATTTTGATTTCAGAGTAATAATCGAAATTACAATTGTATAATATCTCAAGAATTGAAGTAAGTTGTTTTTTAAGAAGTTAAAAACTAAGTTAATTTCCATATATTATTACAGTAGGTTAAACATTTTTGTAATTAATTGCATTTTTCCTTAAAATAAATCATGTTATTATTATACAATAACATTTTTTAAGATTTTGAATTTCTTATTTGAAAAATTCATTACAAAAGAGAATAACTTTTATTTAATTTCTAAAAATGAATATATTACATTGTAATTAAATCAGTATGAATATTTAGACAAATAAAAACCGTTTAAGCGACTACGATATCCATTATTCGCTAACCTGGAGGAAACCTCCGTGAGCGCCTGATGGTGTTTCTAATTTTAAGCGCCTGATGGAGGGTTAATAATTGTCCTTTTATCTTAAAAAAAACATTTTCATGTTCATGTGTTGTTCTTGTTTAATATTATTTATATTAAAGTATAATAACAATGTACAAATTGAAATAGGTGCGATATTTATGTTATAGCAACGATTAAAGTTTAAAAGTATTGAATGAATATTTTTTTTAAATTTATTTCAATAAAGAGTTTGAATAAATAGCCATGAAGCGTATTAAAAACAGTTTGATTTTAAATCGGTAGTAATATTAATTACTGAATTTGAACCCTAATATATAGTGGGATATCTCTGGAATGTACAACAGTAGATAAACCTAACTTCACTTCTTCTGTACTATAAATTCCAGAGAAAATAACATTCTATTTACCCTTGATGTCTTCTACTTCTCACTTCACTTGCTAAGTAAAAAGTGCCTTTGTAAGAGTTATATAGCATAGATATTTTGTGCTATAAATTCCAGTGAAAATAAGATTCCTTCTCAAGATTCCATCAATATGATAAACAGTTTGCCCTTGATGTCTTGGAGTTCACACTTCACTTGGTAAATACAAAGTGCCTTCATAGGAGTTCAACAGCACAGATATATTTTGCTATAAATTCCGGTGAAAATAAGATTCTTTCTCGAGATTCCATCAATATGATAAACAATTTACCTTTGATTTCTTGGAGTTCGCACTTCACTTGGCAAATACAAAGTGCCTTCATAGGACTTCAACAGCACAGATATTTTTTGCTATAAATACCGGTGAAAATAAGATTCTTTCTCAAGATTCCATCAATATGATAAACAGTTTACCCTTGATGTCTTGGAGTTCACACTTCACTTGGTAAGTACAAAGTGCCCTCATAGGAGTTCAACAGAACCGATATTTTTTGCTATAAATTCCGGTGAAAATAAGATTCTTTCTCAAGATTCGATCAATATAATAAACAGTTTACCCTTGATGTCTTGGAGTTCACACTTCATTTGGTAAGTACAAAGTGCCTTTATAGGAGTTCAACAGCACAGGTATTTTGTGTTAGCAGTTTTTTAGTCTTGGCACACCAATGAAAACAATAAATGCATTTAAACAAGAGTACGGTATATAATACGTCAAGAGAAACGGTTTGATCGTTTTGATAACATTTTTAAATGTGTATTTATGGAAAATTTGATTAAATATTGTTACATGTATCATAGATCAATGATGAAGCTTTCATATTTTATAAAAGTATAATAAAAATCCTAATCAACTGCTTTCACATATTTATTACTTAGAAATTAGAAATATTTATGTGTCTGTAATCAACGCAGGGGTACGCCACACCTTGCATTGGGCTAAGAAAGCGTCATTGAGTTTCCGTCTAACATTCAAAGTCAATATGTAATTCCCTTATGGTAGTTAGTCAACATGTGTGATTATGTCACAAATGTCCAAATTCTTATAGTGGTACTCAACTTGTTTAAAAATTTAATTGTAGGCTACCGATAAGCAACTGTAAAAATATCGCCAACCCTCAGCCAAATTCCACAAAATGACATGAATAATCAAACTTAATGTTGCCTTTTTGGAAATAAAACATCATATAGCATTTCACGCGAATGTATATGTGTATTGTGTTTGCGTGTGTGCGTGCGTGTCTCTCTCTCTGTGTGTGTGTGTGTGTGTGTGTGTGTGTGTGTGTGTGTGTGTGTGTGTGTGTGTGCGTGTGTGTGTGTTTGTGTTTGTTCTTAAGATATCGTAAAGCAGTCAGATACACAAAAATTAAATTAATAAGACATTTCACTATCGCTTTGCCAAAAAATAAGTTTACATACATAAGTTGTCAGCAATTGAGGTGATGAACTATTGCTTTATTTACTAATATGTGTTGTTATTATTAATCAGTTGAAAATGGCTTTCGTACTAACTTTACAGTGGTGATAAGTAATGCAAGAAATCACCTCCTTCTTCTTAAAATAATGAATATATGGGAATATTTTTATAAATATAAATAAGCATTTGCCAAAAATCGAGTATTATTAAGTACGAATTATTTTAAAAGCTAAGGAAACAATGCCGTGAAACACACACGTCCAAATCATTAACCAAATTAGTAGGGGTATTACGGCTACACATTTGTGTTCGAGTCAAAGGATTTTCATCAACTGACTTACCATCACAATCAACAAAAGCCCCGTAGTCCAGTTTGTAACATCGTTGTCACTCATCAAGAATTACAACAATAAACATTACCTGAGGGCTCAAAGAGTTCCTATCTCTGGACCCCGGTATCGCCAGCGTTTTTTATTCTCTCACGTCGATATAATCACTCAGAGTTATAACTGTCGGTATTTAATTTTGCTCTAAACCTTACATTTCATACGAATGAATCGCGTAAGTTAAAAAAATTAAACATTTTGTAACACGAAAAAAGGTAAAACAACGGTGATGACATTGTTTTATGAAAAAAAAATAATTTACTCTAAAACATAATTTTTATGTTTTTTTTTTTTATTTTACAAAGCATTTCACTTTATATGATCTTTTAGAAAAGGCTCTAGTAAAGTGAACATACATTTTTATACTTCGTAGTCTTGAAATTAAACCCTGTACTGCTGTATCTATCACGGCAAGCGAAATCACACTTTAATCCCGAAAACAACTTTACACACTATTTAAAACTATTTAACCTATTGAGGGAGATGTAGTCAAGCCTATTACGGGCAAAGCGCTTATGGAAATATATACTCCCTTATTTTTAGATATTAAAAAGCCTTAACATTGGGGGAGTGGACCCATTTTAAAATTCATCCTCGGCAGTAAACTAGACTTTTTGCTGCCATTATTTCTAAATTTTTAGTCAATGATTGGCCACTCCTGGATATCCATAGGGATTTTTTTGTTTCTCTTAGGAAAAGATTCTTAGAAATTGCACGTAGTCCAAAAAGACCTTTGTGCTACTTCCGGAGTGACAGGATGTTCTGGATGGGTATGGTTTAGTGTATGGGTCACCTACTGCCAAGATCCATGACCAAGAATTTAGGCCACTAATCTCAGTCATGTCCCCTCGGAAGAAGGGTAGCCAGATCTGTACCAGCCTCTCCAGTCTAAGCAGGCAGAGCGTGGCACGCCCTATGTCTAAGCTAGCAAACAATTTTGACTCTCAAGGAACTCCACCAACTCCATCAATCATCTCCCTCAGTAGACTTGTCATCGATCTACCCATGCACCTTGGACATCTGCGGTTAGGGATGTTCCGCTTTTGTGCATTTAAAAGGTTACCCAGATATAAGTGACAGGCCAGTTTCTCTGCACTACATACATCCTTTCATACATGCATACATTCTACTAGCAGTAATAAATGAGTCATAATTGAACACTAGTGGGGTTTTCAAATAATCTGTATTCATAATAATAATAATAATTTAAAAACTGTTAGATGTACAAGTAAAGAAAATTTCGGGTATCAAAATATGTAGTATATTCAAATATAAACATATTTGTCATCTTTGTCTTTGGCAATGGCGCAGTGTAGCGGGAACGGCGGTTATCGCAAGATAACCAGATCAAGCCACATCGAGCGTGGCTGCTGGCTAGATGGGTGAAAATTTTTATGTTTAATTTACATACTCCACCCGTATTTGATTGGTTCTTTTAACATGGAAAGTTGCTCTGGATTAATAATTAGTTTCAAAAATAAATTTGTCTGTTAAAATAGAAATATAGGGGATCATATTAGAATAAAAGAATATTACTTAAAAATATATATAAATTCAGTTCATGGAATAATCTATAAGAAATATAAATGTTTTAGAAATAAATCTTCCATTATAAATAGTTACTATAACTGAGTATTTTTCTTCTTCATTTACTTGTTCAGTAATGGATGGAAAACAGCATAAAATTTTTGATAAAAATTCCTAATTTGAACACTAAAACATAGTAAAACTAAAGAAAGTGCTGAACTGTATATAATTTTGATAAAAATAAAATTTACAAAATGTACTATATGTAACAGAGAAAGAAATGCTAAAACGTAGAAAACAGTATATTAATAATCATAAACATTTAATTTTTAAACAATAACGTTTACAATAAAAATAAACCTTAGACCTTCAATCATGGAACGTTTTTACATTATATAGTGTAAAACTGTAAGTGAATCATACTAATCAAAGGTTTAATAATGAAAGTAAAATTTTAATAAACTTCGTTTTAAACCCTTGAAGAAATAAATGTACTGTAGATATATGTGAAAATATTGAGTAATATGTAATCAGTTGGGTTTGAAATGTCATTCATTAATAGCAATTTATTTCTAAAAAGGATTTTTAAATATGTAAAATATTGACATAAAAAATCAAACCATTTTGTACGTTTCAAATGTAACAATTTTGTGAGAAGAATTACACATTTATTATTATTTTACTGATCTAGTAACAACACAAAAATGCTAAAATCTAATGTATATTTAGTTTTAAAATCTATAAATTTACATGTCATGTAATTACTCGTAATTATTTTTTGTATTACCTAAAAGTTTGTATCTAAAAGAGTGTTTGTTTTCCTTTCTACCTAGTCAAAAAGCATGGAGCTCTACATTCCCTATAATTAAACCACCTGTATTTCGTCATGGCACTTCTTGAGCTTGTCTAGTCTATTTCATGATTTAAATATTTAGTTTTCTTTAATTTTGAATTGAATGGAAGTTTCATAACATGTCTTTGTAACAAATTTATCTTTCTTAAAGTAATTTTTAAACAACAACTAAAGGTATCGTCATTGGTTGGGTTCAGATCAATCAAACATTTATGTTCTTATCACAATACCTTAAGTATAAAAGGGTTATATTGTTTTAGTTGAGAACTGAATACCCAACCATAGAACACCTCATCAAAATTAATTCAGTTTTCCTGATTCGGGTAATTATTTGTTAGTCTACAGTAATTTAGATGTGCTATTTACTCATTACATAGTTCACTTAAACTATTGCGTTGTAGCTCAAATGAACTGTGTCATGTTCTAATGTAATCAGTAGTAATTAGTTTACACGTCAGTTAGCGTAGCTCCACATATTTAATGACAAAGAGAAAATAGAGTTACCAAAGGAACTTTACTATACATTATTGAATACCTCATTAGTAAGTAGTTATTCGTACTTTGATCCATGACCTTAAAATAAAAGGAAAAATTAACTAAATATCACTGTATCCATAGCGTCCATATAATACGTTCCATGCGATATGCAATGATACTGTCGTCTTGGAAATAAACTAAAATATAGTAGTTTACTTAAAACAATAATATAATACAAATAAACTGGATTTGCTAAAATCTTGATTTAATTTTTAAAAACTTAGTTTCCAATAAATTTTTACTTTTTGAAACTATTTTTTATAAAATATTAATTTAATGAAATTGAATTTTACATTCTTTTTAATTAATTTGGATTTAAAAGCAGTGTATAATAAAAGTCTAAGCACCAATTCAAAAAAATATTATGTTGGAATAGTTAAGCTGATTCTATAATACGTCACACGTTAAACTTACGATTTTCGGAGTCTTTTTTATCTATTTATTCTAAAATAGTCTCATTGTCAGTATTTTTACCCATAATAATATGTAAAATCGTAATCCACGCGGTAATTAAAGCTGTTTAATTTATCTATTGATGCTACATGTGGTTAGTTTCAATCTCTCTGATATCCCAGATACCTGAGAACTATTTATAGCGACTTATCGGCTATCCCTACCATAACTACAACCACAATACTAATTCTGGGCATGAGAAAGATTCATCCCTTCAATTCTGTAACTATAGTAAAATTATAGTACATCGAGGCTTGCTGTGAAGGAAAGATTTAGATTTAATATTGAGCTCAAATTACTGAAAACGTAATAACAAACTAATGTACTTAACATTTGGTAGTATGATCTGAAAAAATATTATTTTTTATAAAGGGAACATTTTCCCAGTTCTATTAGAAATGAAAATATATATGATTCGTTTTAGGTGTTTGTGAAAAAACATACCCTAATAGGAGACAAATGTCTTAAGTAATCAATCGTGTCAAAAATCTAATTCTAATATATTACCAAAGAAAACTACGAATACAGTAATATTTATTAGAAAATTGTTTTAGTGAATGAACGACTTACTTGTATTTCATAATGAGTCAAACAGACTATGAATTTTAGTTTTATATTTAAAGAACTTAGACAATAAACTAATTGTTAAATTAAAGATACTACATACTTAGTGCATATAAACACCAGATAGTATAACTCTCCACTTGTATGATTGCTCCACCTTAGGTTACAAAAACCGGGGCAAGTATCAAATGTATAAATCCACCACGTGACCACAGGGACAGCTTGTACATACAAAATTGTGTAATATAACTGACACGTGATACAGCTTAAAGCTTAATTCAGTTAAGTGAGAAGTGTGGTCCATTAGGTAATTAGAATACGTATGCAGCGTAAACTCACGAATATAATATTGTCACAAATTAAGTTTCAAATCTGTTTCAATGTATTTAGGATTGCAGTTAATAATGCAAAATACGAATATTTTGAAGTTTTTATACCACTTAATATCTTTATAATTAGCAAAAATGAGGACATAACTCGCAATTAACATATTCGTCTACTAGAACGACCACTTTCGCTCTATAAGTGCGCAATTTAGTTTTTTAAAATAAAAAGAATTGTCCATAACAAAAAGGATCTTTGCCATGCTAGTTTTGGTCAGGTCAAAAATGAAAGTGTGTTGCGAGGGACAAAAATAATATGAAATAGTTTTTCTCATATTATATTTTTAATTGTTTCATTCACTCAAAATCGACCATCGCAAACTTAAATAATAGTTACGTCATCATTAGATTGGACATATTTACTTTAAAGCCATTGACTCGAAGGCATCACTTATAACAAGCGGTAGTACATAGTTTTGAGCCTTGGCACACATTAGTTTTAAGTGTATTGTGAATAATCAATCGCATAGTTCTGCAAGGAAGGGAAAGTAAATCAGTTGTGTTTAACATGAATATGAGGTCCAAAGCTTGTATCTGTGTCTCACGTTGAAGTTAATGGTAACAACAGAATTAGAGTTAACATGCTCACATTAAATACCACCGATTTACACCGCATCGATACATTGCGTACACAATTGTTTCCTAAAGTATTTCAGCCTTCTTGTGGGGATCCATCGTCAGTCAATATAAATATCTGAATATTTAGAAACCAATTATGTATCTAATATCCATAAATATTCTGTGAAATTTAAAAATGGATAATTTAAAGTATTTGATAATAGTACGCATGCTTAAAAGCCAAATCAATAAATTTAATATTACAACTATCTTATTAATATTGCATTTGATTTACGAATTCAAGTTTAAATATTTTGTATTGCCTTGATTAATGAATATTTTTAAATAAAATTCAGTTTACAAAGATATAAATTTACCCATGATGCTTCAATGAAAATCTTTCCTAAATATTGTATTTAAATTTGTACAGGGTACAATTGGAGCATAACACATTTTCCATAATTATTTAAAGATTCACTTAATTTAAAATTTTTAACCAATAACCATAATTCAGCGTTATGTAAACTCAATTAAATTTTGAAACTTACGTCCGTAATTGAACCGGAATTGCGTTTCAAATGTTTACCCACTTCTTTCAATTTTGTTCGATATTACTTCCTCTACCAACAAGAGTGGTTTAAACGTTGCCTCAGGCTAACAGTTTTCATTGCTTGTATAATGTCGCAACTTTGTAGGAAATGCAGATCATATGACTAGTTTGTGTAATCATTTAATTTTTTGGAGTGCCGATGGCCGAGCAGTCTAAGTCGTTGGACTTTGAGTCTGAGTAAGAGGTTCAAATCCTGTCTGTGACCCTTGCACTTTTTATCAGTACAATTAACCTCGTGCTGTATCGACTCTCCCCTTTATTCTGTTTGATAAGATCCTCGCACAAGCCAGTAGCCCATGAGGACGGACAGAATAAGGCTTAAAAGTTAATCGGCCTCACCTTAAAAAAAAAAAAAAAAATATATGAAAATTACTTTTTTTAATTAGTTGTATTCCTTCATACTAAAACTTATTTTAAAAAATATATGATCTTATTGTATTATTTTCTTACCACTTTCATGTTGCATGCTATTAGTAATAATATATAAAAAGTTCCTGGTCAAACCTCACTCACACTGCCTTCCTTGTTCCCAAAATTGGTATACAAATCTTAATTTAAATAAAGGAAAGCTTTTAAATTTATTGTCAAAGAACAATCATATAATGGAGACTTACTTTATGACATAATTTTAGCTTGTTGCAATGTAAGAGAGCCCAGCGATGGGCCCCGCATATAAACTGGAGCAGGATGTGTCGGGAACGATCCAACATGGGAGGATGGCGGCATAGTTGCATTAGCATTCACCATCATCTGCGAATTGTAATTATTGACCTACTTGCATTCGGTTCTAGTAGTGAGGAATTACTCCTACATTTCATGTTCTATTTAGTACTTTACAGTGAAATAACCATTACTAGTGTGAATATACTGTAGACACGATATATTATATGGCTCTTTTGACGACAGATACATCATTTCAAAGTTGTAAAAAGTACATTACGAAAGTTTTATTATTTACTTGGCACTATAAAGGAATTGTGACAAGTACAAAGCAACTCTATTATACTACTCGATCTAGTACCGATCTAACGGAATGTAAATTGCAAACATTAAACTGATTTTTTTTAGCACCATATGATTTGATATGCTCAAACCCAATTTGTTTTCCAACTTTCTGTGCAGTAATTAAAATTAATTCTGTAAATTTCTCAACAGAGAAATCACTTCTAAGGTTTTAAAATTGCACTATATTTTAATACTGAAATAACCTAATAAGTTTCTTATAAATACGAATAAAAATTCAGAATATTAGGATCGACCGTACGGTATACTAATATAAATTACCTGCAACTTTATACCTGAACGTGAGAACTCATGGAAACTATTTTCTGCCTCCGAATTATAGTTTCTATATAACTATACAAACCTACCGCTAAGCTTCAAATTTTTCTCGATTGAAAAAATAACTGTTCCAATAATACGCCTGATACAAATTCTGAAATAAAATTTAAAAATTACTTTACACACATGATTCTACACATTGTCTTCACATTTCTGTCTCTCGTTCTTATTTTTTTGGAGTTAGTATCAAAATAGTATTTTAGAGTTCATTGTGAAGTAAATAGTAAGGTGCAGTTGTGATTTTCAGGAGATTTGTCATAGCTTTTTATATAATACAAACACAGCAAACGTGTACTTTTTGTCATTCCATTTATTTAGATTTTGAAATTAGTTTCTTTAATATATTCTTAGGCTTCAAAAAGCACTTAAACAGAAAAAGCATCAAAATACAATCTCTAACCGCCACATCCCATTGAGAGCCACTTATCGTAACTGATAAGGTAATCCTGGATATAAGTATTCATTTTATATGGGAGCGGCGAAATACGAAATAAAGGTATATCTTAAGATATCAGATGATATTGTTCATGACTTAATTCTGTTTCATATTCTTAAAGTCTGCTTAATCTTGCTATACAATTATAAACTTTCTTAACAATATTATATTTGAATTTTTTAGATATTGAAAGACAGAATTATGCGAAAATGTTTGGTGTTTCAATCCAAATTAAATAGAATCTTAAATAGAAGCCTCTAAAGATTTGCTTCATAGAAATCGAAATATTTGCAATGTCGTTAATCTATTTTAAGAAATATATTTTTATATTGGCAAATCCTGGACAAATACAGGCGTAGATAAGTAAATATATATTTATCAACACGAGAACATAGCAATAGGCAGATTTCAAACCATCTAAAGGTTTATCACTGTATGTACTTGGAGTTTTATGGCACGTACAGTTTATAACACAATCAGTAACATATTTACGTAATATTCAAATGGACTTTAGTTTTGACTGACTAACCTTAGAATTCTATAGATTAGCATTCTATATATTATAGCATTCTATAGATAAGAATTCTATAGACTATAGAATTCTATATATTATCGCTCTATAGATTACTACTCTATAGACTATAGCATTCTAGTGATTATAGCATTCTATATATAAGAATTATATAGACTATTGAATTCTATAGATTAGCGCTCTATACATTACTACTCTATAGACTATAGCATTCTATAGATTACAATTATGCAGATTATACAATTCTATAGATTAGCATTCTATAGATTATATAATTCTATAGATTAGCATGCTATATATTATAACATTCTGTAGATTAGAGTTATGTAGATTAAACCATTCTATAGATTAGCATTATATAGATTATATCATTCTATAGTTTAGCATGCTATATATTATAGCATTCTGTAGATTATAATTCTGTAGAATATAGCATTCAATAGATTAGCCTTCTGTACTTTATAGCATTTTATAGATTAGCATTCTATAGATAATAATGTGAACGGGCGTGATGCCAAAAAATTAAATAATCGTGTATTTGTTGAACTAATTTCTTGTTTATTGTTCTTTAAAATATAACTGCAACCTCTAGACCTTACACTGAGTCTGTGAATTTGTTTTCAAACTTTTTCTTAGTTTAGATATAAAACTATTAAATAGTGCACATTATTTCTAATAACTATGCCAGTCTAGTTCGGTTTTGTAATTACAAAAATATACTATGATCCAAATTGAATAATAGTAATGTTATATTTTCTTTGCAAATCAGTGACTTAAGTACCAGGTTTTTGTATGAAATCTTTTGTATAGAAACGGAATAAAACGTTAAAAACCTTTACCTTGCTTAAAATGTATATATAGTCGTTTCTCTGGGGCTAATTTAATATTCTGCATATTTAAAGTAATTCTTAATTTTCTGAATCAAATAATGCTATGTAGGATCAAACAATAAAAGAAAAGTCATCAAGCTTATGATGAACATGTTTGTGAATTGTAAATATTATCATGTGCAAATCACTTTCAGGGATCTTTTATAATAAATACAGTTCTCAGAAGAGTGTTCATAATAACTCTATTAAATACAGAAGAATTTCATAGTTTATGGTCTTGAAAGTTCTGTATGAAACTCAGATTTACACAAGATATAGAGTATGCTAGCCTCATTAAAACGAGATATCAGAACTCCACACCACGCCTAACAAGCGTCACTAGGTTGGTCCCAACATTTACAATATGAAACTCATTTAATTCTCAAGATTTCCTGTGGATACATGAACCGACATATAATCACACAGAACAGAAATTGGAAAATTATCGGTAATCAATATTGCATGGTTGGACAATGCACCAAAATAGAACTTTTTATCGTCTCTGTACAAATGGAATGGCATGCAACTGAAATGGATGAATTCCTTCTCAGGATAATTTGCCACATTACGGGACATTTACATTTTTGTTAAATAAGTAAGGTTTCTTAGCAGTGTTCCAATAATAAAGGATTGGATGAGCTAGGGAGGGTACCAAAACGCAAGAGTGGGTTAACATCAAAATTTTCACCGGATTTTAATGTTTACTCTATGTTATATTATTTTTTTTTACTCTGTTACATATATTGGACATAACATGTGGAATTATCATATGATTTTTTCCCAAATTTGTGACAAACTTGTTTATTTCGGAATTTTTTCGTTGCCATCATGATTACCCATACAACCAATGTAAAGATGTTCGCTAACAGCCAAAACCTCCGAAGTGGCCATCATACAACTTAGTCCTTCTTCCTCGTAGTAAATAAATCATCATAACAAATGTCATGTATATGGGTTAATTCCTTTTGAAGATATAATGTGAACAGACAGACAGACTAATAAATGAAAATGAAAATTGTTCTACATGTCGAGTGATAACTTCGCTAAGGCTCACCCTAGTAAATGTAAATAATGACAAGCCCAAAAACCAGCCACCTTATTCATTATTTTCAACCGAGGCGTTCACTCTCTCATCTTATATCTGACTTAAATCGTGCCCCATATGTTGACCCTAAGTTACAAGCCCATTGCATCTCGGAGCTAATACAGAATTTACATTGGAATAACAAGACTGCCAGGATAGCATTTTCTGAATATAAATCTTATACTAGGGCTCTACCTATGAGGTCTTAATAATAAAAAAATAGGGATTGTGCGACAATTAGTAAAACTGAGACGTGAAATAATTTCTTTAAACAGAAACCGTTGCGATGTTTGCAACTTCATGGCAAGTATTACAATTCACTATGTTCAGGGAATTACTGTAGTTAGCTTAACAAATTTCAAAGTAAATCCATTATTGATGAGACAGAGATACTCATCACGGCTCTCAAACACCAGAATACTTGGCAATGTAAAGTGTTAGAAACGTGAAGGCAATTCTCTTGTGCGCTATGCAATGTAAATTTGTGACTCCTCAGCGTCTACACAGCTCTGTTATTAAAGTATCTACATTCGTTTGATATATGCATGAAAAATTTTACAAAGAGTACCTAACCTTTTCGGTTAAACACCTATATTTTATTTTATTTTTTTTTTTACCTGAATAACACATTTATTCCATTTCTTAAGACGGAAGCTTACTATTATGTAATTATTAATTCCTAAAAAGGTTATGACAAGCAATGCAATTGATTACAATCATTACTTATACAGATTTAGTGTATATAGAAAAACACTCATTTACCCTTTTTAATAATGTTATATATTTCACCTCACAAAAAGTGGAATGTTTCACACCCTGAAGCATTGTAAAAGTACTAATTCGATAGGGTTTTTAAAACTTTCTAAAACAAGTAAAGGAATTCTCAAATAATTTATATTGCGTTAAATATTGTTGTGTTTCTATGGACGTTATTTAAATCCAATGTAACTATTCCTTTACGTAAAACAGTTTTGTACAGAATGAATATGCACGTTAGTTACATTAGTCGATTCTGTGAATGATTATTATTTTATGACGTTTTAATTTAACTCTTCTATATCCATATAAAGTTAAACTGTAAATTATTGCAACTGCAAAATATTTATAAGTACAGTATGTTTATTGTTAAATTTGAATAGATACCTTACCTTGAGTAGAATATTGCGCTAAATCAAAATACCTTTCACTTTCTTAATGTGTATTGTATAAATGTTTTAAATATACAATACTGTTATTATTTATTTGCAATGCATTCAACACACACAGTCTGACATTTTCATCATGTTTATTGGTTAAGTATACATAAATATTAGTAGATATAAAGGTATCATAACATCTACTCATCGGTATGCAGCAAAACCTTCATCCCACACATTCTCATTTCATCCAGAGTGGTCATCCCTGTAATGCAACATCAACAATTATTTCCTTGCCAACATTTAAGTAAAGTGCTGTTATTCACAATTTATACGAGAATTGCATTAAGGTTTTAGCTGATCCTCACAGCCTCTTCAAAACATTATTACCAGTTGGTTTGACAGGTGCAGTTAACATTAAAGTGCATTTCTACGGAATCCAAACAATAATGAGATGTTTAAAGGTTCCAGACATTTAAATACAAAGCAACTGTATAAATATAAAGAATTCTGAGAAACATGCCCTTGTACAAAAGAACCTTTGCTGAGAAACAAACCTTCAACAAACCAACCTCCAAATTAAATGCTTAAAAAACTGTTTTGAATATAATATTGAACTATTCCAGCAGATAAAGAAACTAGTAGCATCCTCTGATGGCATTGTTTATCTCATGGGAACTTGGAATTTAATTTTATAAATATTAATCACTGCTGTTATTTACAAGCAATCCGGGCACAAGTCCGCGAGTAACATCAAGTTTTTCCACTGAATATAGTTTAAAAAAACTAATTTTGTTTCACTTAAGATAGCTATAGAGCAATTTATAAATCAGATATTTAAGAGTTAATGCAATATTGAACACTTCAAACCGCAAACTTTTCATTCCTTTGCTGAAAAAAGGTTATGTTCTGTATTGATGAATATGGATTGCTTTCATTCATTATACAACATTAATACATTTTATACTGTACTACACCATTGCACCTTATAGTGCAGCATTTAAGGAACTAACCATGACTGAACTGTATTTTAATACTATGTTCATAAATCGTTTCCCCAACATTTATGATTTAAAGAATAAGTTGAACTCTTTTAAGGATACATTGCATATAAGTTTTTTTAACTCAAATAGACACGATAAATATATTATATAAACACAATGGTCTTTTACATACAGTTATATAACACCTGTTAAACGCGTTAAAAAGAGACAAAGATAGAACGTATTGGGACAGAGACAGTAATGGTAATGGGTCGACACGTATGGGAACAAATGTCGTCACAAACTAGGAACGTGGCTTGACTACTGAAATTCCTTACCTTAAAGGGTTTTAAATTGTTCTTGTGAGAAAGATAGTTTTCTGTAATAAGTTTACACTTTCGTGTAATAAGTTTTAGACTGAAGTTGCTCCTAAGTCTGAAAACATCTTTAAACACGAATGAAATATGCAACATTAGATGTTAAACTATCGTTCTATCTATTTTTTTATCATTTTAAATGTGTTATGTGATTTAAGTTAGAAGCTGATCTGCGTAGCATATTCAAAATAATGATCTTATCACTTCATTTCTGTCTGTCTGGAAACCGTGTTTCATGTCAATCCACGGGATTTTATTGAGAGACAACGAGTAATTCTTTACAGGCAACCGTGATGGCAATGAGAATACCACCGGGTAAATAAATTTATAACCAAAATCATACAAGATTTTAAATGTAACTTTTGTGTAGTCTCAAATGTAACAAATATCCAAAATACGTTTATATGCCAAGAATTTCGCTATACTCTAAAATTCTAACTTATATGATAATGATATAATTTGTAAGTATAGATGCTCATAATTATTTGAAGCCAGTTCACAAAAATCCCATAATTGTAATATGATTTTCTCAAACTTTATGAAATATTTTAATTACTTTTTCTTCAGTGCGATCTACACATTTCAATAATTTATTTAATGAATATTGCACAATATCACAAAGAATTCTCTTGCAGATTTACATAAATTAAAATAAATTGATTATCAGAGTGAAAGAGAGATTAAGCTTTTTGAAGGGTCAAGACTATTATTCTGTTATTTGCAAATTGATTAAAGTTATATTTCCTGAAATGAAAACATTATTATAAAAAAATCATAATTATATGAAGAAACCCATTTACCGTATAATTTAAATTCTGCTAAGCTATGATATAATAATAATAATAAACCATAGAAAAATTCAGTCAGAAAAAAATTACACTCAAAAGTAATTTGAACCTTTTACAAATTTATTTATAAAGTAACGTGTACAGAGCATTAATAAGTTACACATATTACGTACTTTAGATTATATGCAAGGACAATGAACATATTTTTACTGTATCAAGCCAAGTATGCTAAATCTTAGTAAAATATCATTAATATATCCTAATTTTACGAAAGAAATCTCCAGGCAACAATGTTGTTATAGTAGTATTGCAGTTTACAAGAAAATGCTTCAAGGGATATAATAATATTTTATTTAGGAAGGCACAAATTAAAAATAAAATCTAAAGCATATGCTCATAAAAATATTATGTGCGGACTGGCCAAGTGATTATAATTGGCCACATTTCTTCCAATGTATAATTTTATAAATTATTTGTTACTCTAAATATATCATAAGCACAATTAATTATCTCAATTAAAAATATTTATTACTTTTATTATAGTTGTTATATTTTGTAATATATATATATCTATTTTTAAAATATAATCAGAAACTTCATCCATGTTATATATTCATTTATTGTTATTCATATGAAGTGTTGGTTTATTTTATTTTTATTATAATTTATTGTTATTAAAATTTATGGATGTATATAGTTTTCATTTTTTTAATAACTATGTACTTATGTATTAGCTTGTGAATGTATGTACATGTATGCAGGCCCAATATTATGGTTTTCCGCTTGAGCTTGGAACCTGTTCATGGCATACAGTTGTTAAATTTAATATTGTATACATTATATGCTCAATGAGCACTTAGCAATAACAAGATTAAATATTAGTACGTTTTGTTTATTTTAGGTTGTATTTTATAAAACTGGTGCTGTACGGTTTAGTTTTGGTAAGCAAAAAAGGTTCATTTAAATATCTTTGTAAATCGGGGAGAAAAGTTTTATTGTTTTTATGATGTGCTGCTGCAAACCGAAGTGTACCGAAATGTACCGAAGTGTACAGAAGCGTTCCGAAGTATACCGAAATGTTCGCAAAGTGTACCGAAGTGTACCGAAATGTTCGCGAATTTATGTACTACTCGTACTTACTGTACTTAGAAATATAAAAATACTGTAATACTTGATATTTTATAAAAGGATATTTTAACTGTTCTAGTACCGTTTTATGTATTGCTCTCCCAGCCTTAAGCTCTGTCAACGAGGTTAATTAAAGATAAAAATTATTATAAATCTACTCTGCTATTGCTAATTGTAAAATAGATGCTATTACATCTATGTTAGGACAACACAAATGCTAAAAATATTTAAACCAAACCTAATTACAAATACAAAAATTATAATTAACAGTGATATTATTTAATTAAATGTACGTATAACTCAGATACCGTTTTATTCCTGTTATTTCTATAAATATAAGTTCACCTAAAGGAACTACAGAACATATTATATGGAAAGGAATATTTTTTAAGGATGAATAAGAGGAAGGGTACAAAGAAAGAGACTCCCTCTTCGAACAAAAACGGCTTACCTTTCCAAGGCATTGACAAAGTTGACAAGTGGAAAGTGAGCAGAGACGATAACGATTATAGGTCGGCATAGTTCTGCACGACGCGACGGTGGTTTAAAAACACCCTATCAAAAGAATATAGAAATCCAACTTTTTAACTTTTGACGCTGTAAACAGAAAACAATTTGCGAGTTTATTATTTTCTAACTCCACATTCATTTACAGCTACCAGCAAATTAAATATAATAATGCTTCTTATTTCTGTATTTGTGATAAAAATTGTATTCTCAAGTGTGGCACCTTTTAATGGTGTAGATTATAAAATTTTACTCATATACCCTAAGCTGTGTTGAGTAACAAGATTATTATAACAAGTATTTAAACGACATTTAACGTTCTATTTGTACAGGTAATTTATAAATCCCGTCAGTCATGTATACCATAAGTCAGCATTGATAATGCGACATATCGTTCAGCGCAACACATGACATATAATATGGCTTTTTTGAGTTCGCATACAAAATTTGGCCTTAGCTAAAACAAGTCTATAGCACATTTCTTGAGGCTATGTGGAATAATGTGGACTTTTTGGATAGATTTTCTTGGTCGGGGCAACAAGGTAAACTCTACATAGGCGTTTGAAATATAATTCATTTCATCCAGAAAGGCTTATACACGAGCAAAGCTTTCGACAAGCGTAGGAAGACGCGGGAAAACAGCTAGTATATATATATATATATATATATATATATATATATATATATATATATATATATGTATATTAAATATTCAGTTTTAATTGTTAAGTTATTGCTGTGGTTAAGAAAAAATAAGTTAACAATTTTCTTCTTCAAACATTTCAACGAAATCTAGTTACTCATTAAAAAAATAATACTGAATATATTAGGTGTAGTTGGTAATAGGTCCTAAATAAACAGATGTATATTGTGTTATTTATAGAACCTGACAGTGTGCTAGCAGAGAAATAAATGGTGGACATGTGCACCAGAAGTTAATTATGTGACTGGTTGCTAAACCCTCACGCAAACGTTTAAGCTTCTGCTGTGAGAGTAAATCTAAGGGGGGGATGATTGATGTTGCCTGATTTGTAGTAATGACATGTTAAGCCTAACGTTTACCAGTAATCTGTTTGGTAATGGTTCCCGCTTCAACTGATTGTTAATCATAATGGTGACCTTCCATTCAGAACTTAATTACTTCAGTAACGTTCATCGCAAAATAATAATGAACTTCTAATAATAATACTAATCAAATAAAGTGAAGACATCAAGTATTTGTTTGTGTTTAACACAGCTATCTAAAGTAATGGTTATCTGAAAGGTCAAGATCTGTGCTTTATTATTTCATACTAAGAAAAGCGATATGTAAAAAGTGTTATGTAAATGAAGGAAGACACAACTTCTCTGGCTGAAATTAACACTGAATTGTACGGTAATATAAGTACTCTAAAGGATATAGCTTGAACAAGCACATCCATGGTAATAGGATCATGTATTTTAATAGTTTGTTAAACCAAACACTGCCTCAGTAAGATGCTATGTGTAATTTTTATATCAGAAAAATGATGTGGGAAGATAAAATGCCAGTATTTCTACGGATTCTGTTTTGGAATTTACTTATGTTTAAATGTGTGGAAGGTAGACAGAGGCGTGTGTAGGATTTATTTTTTTTCCAGAGTAATACAATTTGCCTCAGTGATAACAGGGAGCAATATTACTTCTCATGCTAATGTTAAGGATGATTTCCTCTAGGGGCTCATATAAAACACATATTCTAACAGAATAAAGTACATATATAATTAACAATTGTCTTCCTTCTATAGCTAATTAAATAATCATACTCCCCTAGAGAAGCATTCTTTTGTCCACTATATAAATCAATAATATTTAAAACGTCATTTTATTTTGATTTGGAATGTGTTTTACATATAGGTGTATCTATATTTTTTATCAACTTAGGACAGTTGTAATTAGTTCAAATTAGGATTTTTGTACTACTTCTTTGGCGACGGAATATTCAGGATGAATAATTTCTGTGTTAAGGCCAAGCCCAGGCAAGATCCCATGTTACATCCTCTATGAAGAGATATAACGGCTACAGTCTCAGTTATGTTACCTTTGGGAGCCTGGCTTTGTTAGACGCTGGTTATGCTATACCCAGTGTAAGTTAAACTGGAATGTATATTCTATCCTGAAGTGAACTTTGTTTGGTCACTATAGCCTAAATAAGTGGTACTTAAATAAATCATTCTAATTTAATGTATTATATTCATTCTAAAAGTCTAATTTATTATCTCTGGTTCCATTTGAGTATTTATTTCAATTTTTAGTAATGTTTTCAAAAATATACCCGCTATCTAGATTAAAACATTCTTACGTATTCAATTCACATTAAATATACGTATTTATTCCCTTAGTTATACTAGCGTTTAGATAAACATTTTGATCTTTTGGCTTGGCTCGTACTCCAGTCATGTCCAGGGGCTAATCAGTGATTACCATCAGGTCAAACTACTCAATTCTTAATCTGATTTTAAATCAGTGTAAGTATAAGTCAATGCGTAAGTATGATGACAATATTTTGTAAGTATCAAGTGGGGGTTTCATACTTACTATTATCACATATATAGCTAAAGATACCTATTAGTAAGACAGTCCGGTACATAATAATTATCATATTAAAAATAGTTTCTCCTAGTCTTACTCTTAATACAACAATGTGTATATTCTTAGACCACTTTATGGTAGTATTTTTTTTTTAATCTTTCAATGTGCATTTTAATTAATGGTCACTATTCTTTTCAAATAATGTAACACACTTCACTTTCCCTGAGACAATACTAGGATACTTCCCAATATAATTTTTTAACCTACGCACCCTCCTACAATCACAGTATGAAAATATATAGTTTAATATTATTTGTATATTCATTATTTTACTTGATTTAAGTATAGATAAATAATTAGTTATCAGCGGTAATGGGTAGTGGGTAGTGGTACTGTGAGCTGGCCGGACTAAGTATGGGTTAGCTTACACTATGTATTACGTCGTACCCAGTAATTATTTATGGTAATAAAGGATAATTAATAATAGTAAACATATTATGGTGGATAAATAGTCAATTCAGTAAATTCATATCAACATTGGGTATTTAAATACCTTATTAATTGATTTATATTATAAGCAACTTAAACCTGTTTAAAAATTAATTTTTAATACTCATGTTTTTATAGCTTATAAGTACACAACAATTACAGACTTGGTTGGAATTAATTTTCATTATTGTTTACAAAGATATAAATATTGTCGAAGGTATTGTTGTTATACCTAAATATATTGACACAAGTTAGGTAACATACACCAAATATTAACGAGACTGACAACAAGGCCCAAGCCGAACACATTATAGCCTTTTCATCTTCCTCTGGTTATTTGGTTATTAGTTAGAATCCCGACAAGGATCAAGTTCTGTAACTCTCGGTCCCAAGTTGTGAACACGTGCGGAACCACCAAACTCAGCACGGCAAAGTACAAGATGACGTCACGCACGTGTTACTACAGTCTTGTTACTTGTTACTACAGTGGTCCCTTGTGACTAGTTTGTGTTATGTCGGTGATAATCTTTACACTGGAAATTTTTATTCCTTAGAATTTCCATGTTAATTCTTAAAGAATAAGGATCTAGCAACGATAGCAAGTTTAGTACAAAACTATGAAACATTATTCTAATGATTGTTAAGTTACGTTAATCCTACTTTCTGCAGAATAACTTTTGTTATTGTATTCTGTTTCTTTAAATGACATTATTCTAACGAAAAGGTCAGATTTGTATTATGTTAAACAATATTTATGAATACGTCCTTTTGAAAAAGAGTATTATTATGACTGTATATTACGCTAACGCTAAAGTATAAATATTTCTTTTTATTAAGATCTCACAGAGCTTCAACTTTCCCAGTACAGTACTCTATGAAGTATTTTTTTTTGCATTGCATAGCTGTACTGATTGAGAGATAATAAACAATTTGCAGGCAATGGTGTAGATGTCAGTGTCACAGATATGTACTGAATAAGTTACAATCACAATACGAACTATAATGACACATATATGTATATGAAAATCCAAATATAAAGAAGCTTGATGTTTTCTAAACACTTATAAGCTAAGAGTACACATGTCAGGTAAAAGATGTCACTTAAGTTGCATGCATCATTTCACGTTCACTTGCGGATTTCATTGGGCTAAAGTGTTACCATGTATAGTATTTTCAATGGGATATGTAACGAGTTATCTAAATTGATTACCTTACCTTATTATAGTTACTTTGTTATATTTCAAAATTTTATATACTTGTAACGAAATTTATTTAACTTTATTATTTTTTTCGTTTACTTGATTCCATCATGAATATCCATAAGACAACTGTAAAGGTCCCTCTTGTGACATGCACCATCATAAATTTCGATGTTGGCTATATAGAAATAGGTTTCGTCCACAATTTTAAAACTATAAGTAAATTAATTTGCAAGATATCATGCAGATATACAAACCACACAAAAGGGATATTTTTAGCCCCTAAATGATAGTATTTGCTAATGCTTAGTCAGTAGGAAATTCTATAACTTTGAACACCCAGATTCACCAGGTAACCTATTTCTCCATTATACTGGATGTATTTTGAATATCGTGATTCAACCCTTTTATTCCTATAGTAATAGATACACACCCACTCATTAAAATGATCTTAGCTGAAACGAAGTGTTCAGCTTCAAGAAGATACTTACACTTTAGCATATTAATGAACTGTAATGCATATGTACACAAAGGGAATACAGAAGTGTTAATGTGTGGAAACTGCACGTGCATATTCACTTGGTGGATCAGTGGTGTTTAAATGATAGATGTAATCACATGTGGTTTACGTTTACATGGTGACACAAGTGTAAGCAATATCCAAAAATTCTGTGATTATATTTAATTTTTGAATAGACAAGGATAAAAGCTTAAGAGACGGACAGACAAGCAGACGGACTAACCTTTTTCCTTTTTAATTCCAAAAATTGATTACAGCTCTTCCCTGGACTAAAACGGATGTATGTATGGCATTTTTAGGCTTCTAGGTAATGAGTCAGCGCATAGGCGGACATATAGACTAACAACTATTTCAGATGGACTGTTCTGAGACCACAAAATCAATAGCTTCTTTGTTTGAAGGTTATTTTGACGATGGAAGGATTGTGAAGGAAAACAGGATTTTTCCGGGACATTTGCCATCGTTCAGTGAAACAAGAAAACTGTAACACTGCGTTTCGAGATCTGCAATCTGATCTCTTCTTCAAGTAAAGAACTAACCTAATACATAATTACAAACTAGGTTAAAATAAACAAATCTTACTAAAGCGTTGTGGCACGCCTAAGTCAGGAATCGACAACCTACATGTTGTTTGTCAACTTCACTAACACTAAAGACATGCACTTAATACAATAACTATACAAAACACTGATCATTAAAACTAAACTACGGAATACAGGTCAAAATACATGGCCCTCTTTTAGAGTGGTTTTCATCATACCTTCAAGATCGCAAGCTAATGGTGAAATTCTCTTCTTCTTTCTCCAGGAGAGTTCGTGGCGATTTCAGGAGTCCCACAGGGTTCGCACTTGGGTCCCGTATTATTTAATCTATTCATCAATAATATATCTGGACGTAGTTCCTGCCAATCACCTATTGTTTGCTGACGATATTAAACTTTACTCTGAAATCACATCTGTATGCGACTTTGAAATCCTTCAGCGAAGTATAAAGGCTGTTGAGAAATGGTGCTCTGATAATGGCATGTCCTTAAACTCAACGAAATGCTCCGTTATCACCTTTCACAGTATAACATCTCCTCGTTTCCATGATTATCAATTGGGTGGATGTTAGTCTCAAAAGAACAAGTAGTCTAGTCTTCGACAGGTCTAGTCTACTGTGGGAGATGACTGTTGGAGTTGGTGAAGTTAGTTCCCTAACCTCAGAGGTTTTTGCTAGCCTCAACAAGGGTACGCCATCCTCTGACTGCTTTGAATGGAGAGGCTGGTTCAGAGCTGGCCTCCCCTTCTTCGGGGAGAATATGACTTTGAGATCAGTACCCTAAATTCTACCTCGCGGATCTAGATAAGAGGCGGCCCCCCAAAACTTACCCATCCAGAATAGCCTGTCATTCCCGAAGCAGCGCAAAAGTCTTTATAGGACTAGGTGCAATTTATAAACCTTCTTGACCTATGAGAACAAAAAACTATTCGTGTCCATAATGAGGGAACATTTGTTTTATAATAAGCGAAGATGGACGTTAAACGCTAGTAACGAAGAAGCTCAAAATAATCTTGTTTCATCGTTTTGACATGAGAGACATATAATCTTACTGTCTTATAAGGTGTATAATTGAGTGCAAAGGACTCTGCGCTACCTTGGACTAATTAAGACCTTGCGCCCCTTGCGGACAGGGCTCTGATTGGTCGAGAGGGGGTCAACGTGATCCAAGATGGCGGCCGCGCATGCGCAGAGGGAGAAATTCCCACATGTGCGTGAGAAATTCCCTCATGCGCGGGAGAAATTCCCTCCTCACACTCTTATCCTAGTGTTTTGGGGTGATTTTGGGTGTCAAAATGGGGGGGGGGGGGGGTGGGGGGGGGGGGGGGTGGGGGGGGGGGGGGGTGGGGGGGGGGGGGGGTGGGGGGGGGGGGGGGTGGGGGGGGGGGGGGGTGGGAATAGCCAAGCTTTGAATTATTTACGATTATTCAATTTCTGTATTTTCTCAGACAGTCTATTAATAAGCATGACACCAACCTCGAATGGAAAAATTTTCAAATGTTGCCGTTTCTGTGTTATTGTAAGCGGAAGTCCTGCCCTGAAGCTAAGCTCCTTGAAGGCATTCTTACAAAACTTTCTGAATTTCAATTTTGAAATGATTCGGATGGCTTTCTTTTGAGTTCTTTCGAATTTGTCGAATTTGTGCTTAACACTGACTGTGAAACGTCCATGTCTTGTAATAAGAAAACAGCTACATGTCATCTCCAATAATAATATCGTTTTTGACATTGAAATATCCTTGCACATATGGCCAGAAGCGAAATATTATATTAAATTAGAATTTTTTAAGCTTGACTTGCAACTTCAAACCCAAATGATATAGGCCCACTTCATTCAACTTTTGCATGTGGAAACTAAACATGAAATTAAAATAGATGAATAGCACTGTGGATTTTGAATACTTTCGAATTACTCGGTGATTGCAGTATGAACGAGTATAGTGCAATTTTTGGAAATTAGAAGAAAGAAACAAGAAAAGTAAAAAGTATTATTAAGTTACCGACTGGCTATAACTACTTCAACCGGGTGTAACCAATAAAGTTTTAAACTCAGGTGTTAACTCTTAATTCTACAGAAGTTAAATGGCCACAGATGTTTTGTTCGGAGAATTTCCAGTTCAACACTACTTCTGGGGTCAATTACCCTCCACCCTCTATTCTAGGTACACTGTAGATCTGGCATGAATACAATATCCGCAGTCAAAATATCCGTGAAATTTTAAATCAAGAAATATTTATATGATTATTCATATTTTAGGCATTAAAAAAATCCTCTAAGTAACTGTTTTATAATACTGTACAAATAACATGATGCCTGATCAATAACGTAGTCAGGAAAAATATTTGGGGTAGGGGTGTAGGCAACAGATATTTTCCCGTAGTGGACAGAGAGTATGACCCCATTTTGTTCATATAAAAGTTCTTGACCAGTTTCTTTGTGTGTGAGAACGGTCTTTCAGCAGTATATGTCAATAATACTGATTTGTTTCAATAACAATCGTTTACTATAAAAGTAATTGAAAAATTTTAAAAATTAGAGGGGGGAGATCCTTAATTTATTATGATTATTTTTATCAAATTAAATTATTGATTTTCTGATTACCTTATAACAGGGGTCTGAGAAATCAACTGACATACTATCAAGTATTTAAGTTAGTTTGTATTACTTTCTTATTGTAAAGCAAATATTAATAACAGGTATTGATATGTGAATAAAAAAACAAATGACTAGAATTGTTTTTTATTCACTAACAAATGCAGTTAGTGAACCAACAAAAACTATTATTCAACAAAAACAAATTAAGCTAATACATTTTACTTTTTCCTGTTTTATATTTTTCATTATGATATAGTAAAAGTGTCTTTAAGCAAATAATGGTATGTTTTTAATTAATTTTGCCTCCCTCGACAAATTCGATTTCAAACCGATACTAACCACTTTACTCATAATTATTATGAATTCTATCAATACTGGATTTTATCATGCAAAACATAGATTATATAGTTGTAAAATGCATGTCTCTAGATTGGTATATAAGAAATTTTTTTTAACTCGACCTGACGCTAAAATAATTGTATTAGAATTAAAAATCAACATGATATAACATTTTCAGGAATTTAAAATAGTATTGAGTATTATATCGTTTTTAGTTATAATATCTTTCCGGTATGGAAAACTATACCGCCTCCGGTACGATTTACTAATCGGAAGTTTGCTGCCAATATTTTAGCAAAGGAACATTCACATCCTGACAATATCACATCTGTGGTATCTCTCGGGAAAGTAACTGTTGTATTCAGGATACTGGTGTGCCCACAATACACTCCAATACACTCTGGTTCATTGTTACAGTATTGTGTTAAGTGTCGAATATGGGATTTTTGAGTGAAATAATCGTACCTGAAATATATGAATTGTCGGTTCTGTTTATTAATCTTGATTAACGAGAAAAATTTAAAAAATTCTGTTGTTATTATGAGAGTAATTAAAGCAATACATTAAAAGTATTTTAAGTTCTGATTGTGGAAAATTCTTAATGAGCGAAAGTATACAGAATCCATCCTAAAGGACAGAAGTGTTGTACATGACATCAATATATATTTACTTTATAAATGTATAATATATTCTAGTGAAGTCTAAAATTATGTAATTATGGTTTTTATTCCAAATGAAATATAATACCTAAAAAGAATAAATAAAAATAGACACCACTTATGTATAAGTTTCTGAAGCCATGCGTACCAGTGACTTAATACATACATGGAATACTAGATTTTCTTAATTGCTACAGTCTTTTCTTGACCTAGTTAGATCGAACTAACTGATAAAATTGATTTGCATGACGATTATTTACTACATAGGCACCGCTGAGTTCATGCGTGTAACTAACTCCATGGAATTCAGCAGCCCTATACGTCCAAAGATTGTAATTTTTGTATAATGAGTATATACATCATATGCAACATAACTAGTTTATTGAATATCAGCATTATAGCAGTGCTTCAGATACACGAGAAAGTCTGAAAAGATTCTGTAGAATTTAGCTTACATTCAATACGTCTTGATTCAATTCAATCTGCTTATAATGTAATTGTGAGCGGCATCCTGTCTCTGTCTTATATGCTACTCTTAGGAAATCATATATACAAGCTGTCCATAAGTCTACTAATAGATGTATAGTAATCTTTATATCAGTATATTTCATAAATGACTCTTTGTGAATTTTGATCTAACAGGTACACAACCAAACAAATATTTGTATTCCTACTGTTTATGCAAGCGTTTAGGATTATGGTATATGGTAGTATTTTAATTTTATTTTATGACTAGCAGTTGTCTGCGGCTTCGCTTACAATTTTCGCAAGGTTTGCACCTGTATCAGCAGTACTGGTTCGAGTGAATTATTTTTCCGACGCCAATGTTGAGTTTGTCTTCTTCCCACGACTAAGAAAATATGAATGGTCATTTTAATTTACTCCGGTCTCAGTATTTTTTGTTTCAAAGCTGATTTTGCCTCTCCCCCGATTAAGAAAAATATTTATACATAACCATCTCTGAGAAGCCTACTTTTGTCAAAAGACAACTTAGCTAATTTTCGTAACAGTGATTAAATGTATAGAAAAAGTTCGACTGCATTGTCTCTTATATATCTCCACTGCTATAATAGTAGTTACTCACTGCTTTGCATGTGATTTAGTAAGCGATGCACGTTTATGAACACTACTGAATTATATTTCTAACGTCCATTTTTGAGTTTGCCTTGTTGCTCGATCGAAAAGATACGTCTATAAGTTTATAGCTATTGTAATTGTACTTTTCTTTGTTCTCAATATGTTTTGTTCCAAAGTTGATTTTGTTTTTATTTCCCCAAATGAACTATACATCGCACAGACCAGGGAAGCTTAGTTTTATCAAAGGAAAAACTTAATTTTTTTTTTATATTTTAGAAAATTAAGAGCTGAAATTCGTACATTATATCAAAATAACAGTCCAGCAAAATTTCATCTACCATGGGTCTTTTCGAATGATGCTAAAGAAGTCTTCGGAATATAATTCTGACTTTCTTATTTTCTAAGGTAGATAGTACTTAACGAATTGCTGAAATGTAAACCTATTTAAAAAATTGTTTATACTTATTAGAATATTCGTTTACTATAAATGTAAACAAATTTTAAATGATAAACAATGTTGAAACAAAATAGTTGATTGCATTTGAAAGGCTCATTCAAGTAATATTACATAACTTGAGGGAACAAGATGGGCTATTCGTTACTTTAAAGACCAGTGGGGCTTAGCCCAGAGGGATGTTCGAAATAAGAATAGGCCTATATTCATCTCAGGAGCCGCAGGAATGTCCTTGTAAAATTTGAGTACAACCGGTTGAGTATTTTACACATGAAAAACACATAAAAAGGCACTTTCACATTTGTAATATTATCAGGATTTATGAAAAGATAGAAACATGTAACAGGTTTCTTCAGCATTTTATGGTCACTACTATATAAAGTGGTGACCTTTGAATATTATTGATTTTGGTAATTAATACATTAATGATTAGGGTGCCTTATAATGAATTAGATTTTATACTTGAAAAATACAAGTAGTTACAAATAACAGCGTTTAGAACTTAAGTGGTCCATGCCATTTTAAGTACCTGTGGCCCTTTCCTTCCAACAACTTTATAAGTACTTGGCTGTTATCATGTGTTATCATTTATTCAGTTACATAATTTTTATTATACACGGTTGAACGTATAACGTGTCAATTGAAATAAAATGTGATACAACCTTAATGATAAAGTAAATACTGTAATAATTAGATTCTGGAAACAAAGGTAATGATGCTGTGTATTTTTTCCTTGATTATCTTTTACTACAATTTTAACTCTCAGTTTGTCGGTTACTTAAATGGAAAGTTATGATCAACCAACATTATTAAGGAGCAATAATGCTTAATTGAGTAAACATACAATACAATATTCAGATAATATGAAAATCCACAAATTTGGAAGTATTGTATGTACAGATGTCATATTTGCTCCTGTAATTTTTAATTTCAAAATTGTTCTGTGTTGCGAATACACATACACATTTGAGTAAGAAAGTTCTCTAAAAATATAATAAAAATGCATCAAATGTAACTATCAGCTGTCTTTGTAACGATACAATTTAAAAAGGAAAATCTAGAAAATAGTGCTTAATATTCGGAATAAGCTGTGGGAAAACGATTTCTTGTCCAAAACATGAGATACAATGTTTTAATAAGTATATTTTAGATTTATAAATTTTCTCTGAAAAAATACCATCAACTAATTGGTACTCCTCCAAACCTATGCTTATAGGCGTTTAAGTTTTTTAACATAACATTACTGCACTCACCATAACTAGCATAAGATGTGTGATATTAAACGTTTAGTCTAATAATATTTTTAGTAAAAATACAATGTCTTACTTTTAAATACAACTCAATGTATCTTTGTGTTGTGGATATAAAGCGGTAGCAAAGAGGCAAAGGGATGAACTGTGCTGTTATAATATTCTGACGGTTTCCGCTAAGAACCAGGTCAGGCGGACGATCGTGCTTGAATATCTTGTGCTGGTAGTTCTTGCTGGTTACTATACGCTCCGTTTTTCTAGAAATAAGTTTTAATGACAATCCCTAACAGCTGTCACCGACTTTGTTGGGAATTGTAATACCATCTTCATATGTACATTTTGCTTGAGTTTGTTTATTTGTTGTGTAAAGTTTGTCTCTCTGTCACTGATAGATCTTTTTTTAGAAAAGGCAATAAGTAAATAAGTACATTGTGACCTGAATACTTGCAAGCTTGATCGATTAACTCAATTCTCAGAAGTGAGCAACTAACTGTCAAAAAAGAAAGATACGCTTAGTTCAGAATAAAGAACATTAATTTATTTCCATAATTATGTACAATTATACTTACAAAAGGATTGTTGGAAGTTCCTGCATTATTATCAGCTAGTGGTGGTGGAGACAAATCACTAAAAATTCTTATCAGTCTGGATAACATAAGATAACACTGAGATCGTGTACAGCTCCTATGGCATAGGATCAAAACTCTCCATGCACTAATAACAATGATAACCAACAAAAATAATCTTTCTCATACAAGCTATACTTAATAATTGGTTTTATTACTAAAATATCTTAACCTACTCTAACAGTTTATTATTTCTAACACTTGGAGAATTCCATGAATACCTTTTATTTCTAGCAACTTATTTTTAATATACGTAATTTTACATTATTTCTTGCAATTTTAATACACAAAGGTAAACCATTATAGCACTTCTACCCTGAAATCTAGATATAATTGTTTAAAAATTGCTTTTTTTACTTTTGGTTTAAAAAAATAAACCTATAGTTATAGTTTATATTTATATGTTCATGTAAAAGTTTATGCTCATCTGTGAACTGGCGATGGCGCCTCTCTGGTAAAACAAGAAGATTTAAATAATATATATATATATATATATATATATATATATATAATGTTTTATATACATTAATGTAAAATCTTTACTTCTCTAAATAAAGGAAGAGATGGTTCTCTTCTGCTTTAAAAAAAAAATTATTTTAATAAAATGCTTTCAAATAGTTTAAAAGTTTTTACATTGTATTTTAGTACCTCTCCAACAATATTTCCGTATTGAATTCAAAAATATATTAAAGAATAGTATAATAACATCAACAAATCAACATCAGAAATGTTTCTTAAATGGTACAAAAGCTCTATACTTCGAGTTATTTTTACTTTCGCAGTTTTTGACGTATACAATCAGTATCATGTTTAAAAGCATATTTAAGAAACATTGAATCCATATAGAAATTTAAAATGTGAAAATCAAAGATTGTAGATATTCTTTTTGAAACATCAACCACCATTGTGTTACTATGACACCACTGGCCCGAAATAATCATAACATGAATGATTGAATCTCAGATTGTTTATCGATTGAATCTCAGATTGTTTATCGATTGAATCTCAGATTGTTTTATCGATTGAATCTCAGATTGTTTATCGATTGAATCTCATATGGTTTCCTATTAGTTTCGGAAAATCTAAAAGCCATGGCGCCAGCAAAAGTCTATGTCTTACAAAGGTAAGACATCGACATGCCAGAAACATGCCTTATGCCAGATTTAGAGAAATCTGACTCTCAATCTAATTTTTTTCACACCTTTTTTTACCGATTCTTGTGTGTGTACCGTATCGATTGTTCCCTGTGGTAACTTACGTCAGATAATATAATTCGTTCCTGGGACACAGCCCAGCAATCACTGGATTGTTTATATGTCATCATGCCTTGTGTATGAACTCTTTTGCTCATTATTGCTACCTGCGGCAAGTAACGCCAGATAAGAAATACCTCTATTGAATCAATAGAATCAACACACACTTTCTGTGTTTACAATAACGCAGTAACAGGACTGTTTTTATATTTATTATTTCCTGTGCATGATGATATCGTTGTGCGAGAATTTCTTAACTTGTCTCTACCATTAAAACATCTACTCCTCTTGTATCACTGCAACATAATTTCAGTTGATTTTAGTTTGGTATTCGTGCATATAATTTTGAATATTATAATATTTGCATATTTCTTTCTAATAACTAACATTCAGTGTTGCAATTTGAATTGTAAAAGCTTTTTGCATTCATTTAGAAGGAAACCTATTCTTTTATTATTCAAGGACTTAAAAAGATATTCTATAATAGATTTTACATGCCAATAAAGAACATGTATAACCACACAACATGTCCTCACATGGGATAAAAAGGACTTTTACATTTGATGACAATTTGTCCTCACTTATAATGCATAAAAGGGATAAACCCAATTTTAACCTTAATCTCACGCATTGAGGGTGTGCCAGTTCTGGACAACTATGAATGCAATTAATGCAATCACAGGGAACCTTATTTGGATTGTGGTTTTTTTCCCGTGTAAGAGGCATTGATTGGCTGAAATATTAAAATATATGTTGTTGCACGATAGATAGCCTCATAGGTCATAAATGAAAGAGAGAAATGTCCTTTTATAACAATAAGAATTTGTATACTTGTGTTATAAATTTTTATATTATTTTGCTTTTATTACATTAATATTATATTTAATTCAGCAGGAAATCGCTAAAGTAACATATTTGTATTCGACACCTGTACGTCCACTTTGTCAAACCTTTGTGCTGGCAGTGAACTGCAATAAAACAATCCGATGATATATTGCTTATCGGTTATGTTGTATCACGTGTTTCCCAACAGTTCAAAACAGTTCAATGTGATTTATGTCGAAGGAGCTGTATATAATGATTTAATTGAATTCATCGACTAAACATATTTGGTAATAGAACTAGTTTTTTTCTATAAAAACCTGCCAGCAGTTTATATTTGCTAAATTTTTAATAAGCTTAACTAACAATTTATATTCAATTAAGGTATTAGTAAAATATTACTAATTTTTGTCTTACATTTGTAATTTATTTCGAATGATAATAATTATTTGTGAAAGTAAAGTAGTGTAGCCTAATATTTTTATCAGTTTGTTCAATAATAATGTTTCTTCCACGCTGGAGCACTTTGCAGTGATCTGTACAGCTTTGAACTTTAAGAGTGTCAATACCTGAGCTGCATAGGTGATCTCTGTCACAGTTAAACTGTCCTCAGGCTATGATTATGATCACTTCATTCAAATGCAAATTAACCGTGCCCCAACATTCTCACATTACAACAGTGATATTCTTCATGTATGTCCATTGTTAACCCCGTTTCTACGTATTGTAGACGGTCATTATGTAAAGAATTTAAAAAATGTGTTTAGAAAAAAATGGTGACATGAACGCATCTTTTTCTTCATAGAATAAAATAAATAACAAAAATAATGGAAAACCAGAGATACATTTTTATATTAAAAGAAAAGTGAAATTGAAAAAAATTAGCTTGCTTATTATGGAAGCTTTGAAAGAAATTTTTATGTTATATAATAAATAAACAATTCTTTTTAATTTATTCCCACCTTCTTTCCTCAACTCAGTTTTCTTTACTTTTTTCAAAACATTCATATGTGTAATAGTTGTATACAACAAATATATAATTTAGTTGCCTTAAATATATATACCATATTTTGTTATAATCGACAGTAAAAGTAAGTCGGAATATAGATATCGGTTGATGAGAGTATTTTATATACATAAATTTAATTCTCAGTAGTGGATTAAACGAATCGGTTTGCCAAAAATGAATACAGTTTGAAAAACTTAGTGGGCGTTTACAGGAACCAGCGTTTTCAATATTAAAGTTAAATGGCTGAACCCAACATTTCGCACTTTCATTACCAGGTACAAATAAATCATATTTTACTGTGTTGATCATCCTTACACCAATGATTCGTGAAATAAATATGAATGAATAGATTCCACGCAGCAATATTTCTCTATAGTGTATTCCCTTTGTTATTCCCTCCTGAATTTCACTGTATTAAATTTTCTAAAGTGAAGTATCTACTTCAAACAGAATTTTAAATTGTTTAGTTATTTATCGTTATATTTAGATTATTACATAGTTAATTATATTTTAAAATTATCGAGCAATAGTTTTTACTTTCCGTTCAGTTATATCATCGTAAATGACATGGTACTTTTACAATATTAGAATGATTTAATACAGAAGTAAAGGTATATCCCTTGTAATCACAAAACTCCTATTATGATGATACTGGTTTAGAAACGAACATGATTGTTTTCCAAAGATACAAATTATAATAGTGATGACAAATATAGTTGATAGGAAGTATATGTGTTCCTAGTGATGACATGATCATATTTTAACCTAACGATAGAATATATAATAATGATAACAAATATAAATAAATAAATAAAAATGCCTTTATTTTGAAGCGTTTCTCAGGTACACTGATTTACAGAACAACTCAATTCAATACTGTACATAGTTCCATTAAGATATAAATAAATTACAAGTGACATACTGACTTACTAATGAGCATTTTTCTTAATCTACGTTTGAAAGTATCTACAGATATGTTTTCTTTAAGGCTATGCGGGAGGTCATTATACAATTTTGGGCCACAAAATGAAAAAAATTTCCTCCCACACTCTTTTGATTCTTTTGGAAAGTGCAGCGCTCCACCACGGCGACTCTCCCTCTGAGACACCTCCGCCCGAAATGAGAATCTCTCACCTAGGTATCGCGGTTCATTGAGGGAAAGAATTTTGTGGACCATACAGCCGCTGAACATCCTGCAGACCCTTTAATATACCCAGTGCTCGCTGAATAGTGTAAGTGACATGGTCTGAAAACGAAAGTTTACTGTCCAACACAAGCCCCAAAGTTTTTGCTTTTTCGCAAACCCTAAGGCTCGCATCGAACAGAACAACCGCCCTCCCATTTATATTCAAGGTCTGTACTAGTTCTGCTGGTGCGGTGTGGAGAACTGTGCACTTACTCACATTCAATTCCAGACCATTGGCAAAGGACCATCTGATAACTCCCTCAAGATCAGAATTTATCCTATCAATGGCGGATTCCATGAGGCTTGGCTCATATGAAATATGCAGCTGTGAATAGTCAGCGTACAAGTGAGCAGTGCAACTTTGAAGACAGTTCGGGAAATCAGCCGTGTACAAATTGTAAAAAATTGGTCCTAGACAACTACCTTGAGGTACACCTCTTGTTTTCAACAGTTGTGTTGAAGATTCGTCCCCTAGCTTGGTGATCTGGTGCCGGCAACTCAGGTAAGACCTGATCCATTGTGCCACGTCTTCGTCAAAGCCGAAATAACTCAGTTTTGCAGATAACATTTCATGATGTATTGAATAAAAGGCTTTAGAATAATCCAGCATTATGAGAGAGCTATATTTTCCTTTGTCTTTTGCATCTATTAAGTCACATATTAAATTTGTCATGGCTGTGCATGTACAGTAATTTTTCCTAAAACCTGATTGTAGTTTTTGTAGGAAGTGTATAAGTTTTCATAGTGCGTTCAGAATCATATTTCAGTTAAATGGTTCTTTGATTCTGGTAGGATAAGGTTACAAATGAAGTTAATTAGTTCAATGAGATCAGTTCCAATGATGGCGAGTTGGAATATTTTGGCAGCCACTGCGACGATTGTGGCTGGTGGGATTGGATTAAAGGAATATTCAATTGCTGCAAGTCTTTGAGATTTGCAAGTAAGAAATTCCTTATGCACTTTAAGGGGGAACTCCACCTAGAAAATAGAAAAAATTCGAAAAAAATGTAAAAATGTTATTTTTATTTTTTATTTTATGGTTTCTCCTGAACATTTTGATATGTAACATGTACCATATCTATTATTATATGTGCTAGATTTTTATAAATCAAGTAAGTGCTGCAAGTGTTTATTCGCTGCCATTTTCGAGAACAAGTAATGCAACATGATTGTTTCACATACAAATGATATTTTATGTACATAAATATATGTATAACAACCCTAGAGAGTGATTATACATTTGGGTTTGTTATGTTGGTCAACCAGGTTACAGTAAATAAACATTGAACTGAAGTAGCAGGTAATAGAAACTAAATAAAATCAGTATGAACTCATTTGATTTATCAGTTGTATTACTGTGATTGTTTGGTTCAAGTGTAACCAGTGCTGTGTTCATTGTGCTTTTATATTTTATATTTAGTATAAAACTGAATCTGGATGGATATTACCCTTGTATAGGTAAACTTTGAACTATATTTGAATGTTATAGGTTAGGTAAAAATTATGCCTGCTACTAAAAGGAAAACTGTTGACTCAAGTGTCTCTAAAACATTTAGTAAAAAGAATAAGGCACGCCTAGCCGCTATTGCAAGATGGTCAACAAACCTAGGCCTACAAAATCATGCCACAAACAGTCCTGAATGTTCAGGAGAATCGTCAAATTTGAAACCCGAAGAACCGATTGGTTCCGGGTTAGGCCTAACTCAACAACCAAGCACATCTAGTAACTGTGATTTGCAGCAGACTAGGCCTAATGAGGATAGTGATTTTAAAACTAGACTGTCTGATTTAGAAAAATCACTAAATGTAGGCCTAGTAGAAAATGATATTGAAATGAACCGTGAAAGCTTGCAGTACGGTATTATTGATTTTGGTTGTATAAATAGCCTGATTGGGAATCTAGCCTGTCCTAAATGCAAAGAAACTAACCCTATCATCAAAAATCTCATGTAGATTTGGACTAGCCAGTAAAGTTGAAGTGGAGTGTAGTTCATGTAATATAGTCTCCAATTCTTATACATCTAAAAAAATTTATGATAATAATTCTTTTGACGTCAGTTCTAGAATGGTAACTCACTTCATATAAAATGGACAAGGATACAGTGCAATGGAGAAACTATGTATAGTGCTAAATATGGAAATCATGAGCAATAATACATTTAGTAAAATTGCAAAAACTTTGTCAAAATCAACAATAGAAGCTGGTCAAATAAATCTGGCCACTGCAAGAGCCCGAGTACGACAAATATACGCTGAACTGGAAAATTGTAATAGGCCTAACGACTACGATGGGCCTATAGACATAGCAGTATCATTTGATGGCACATGGCACAAGAGAGGCCACACCTCAAATTATGGTGTTGGTTGTGTAATAGAATTACACACAGGTTTAGTTATAGATTACTGTGTTTGATCAAAGTACTGCCATTCATGCGCGTTAGCGGAATCGGATCTTCGCAAAAATTCCCCAGAATTTGACATTTGGTTCTCAGGCCACAAATCTGAATGCAGTATAAACTACAAAGGATCTTCACCAGCAATGGAGGTTGAAGCAGCAGAAAGACTTTGGAAAAGATCTAATAACTCTAATTTCAGATATACTACTATTCTCTCTGACGGTGACTCTAAAGCTTGGCAACACATTCAAAATTTGAACGTTTATGGGGACAATGTAACCATAAATAAAGAAGAATGTATAAATCATGTCTCCAAAGGATTAGGAACTGCTTTTAGAAAAGTAGTGAAAGATTGTAGGCTAAAAAAATAATTTGGGGGAATCAGCTATGGAAGTTTGAAAGATGCGACCATAATAAAGCTTCAAAAATACTACATAAACGCTATTTTAAAAAATAAAGATAATGTAAATGGAATGAAAAGCAGTATCCTTTCAACACTACATCATTGTGTTTCAACAGATGAAAAGCCCAGACATTACAAGTGTCCCACAGGTACTAACAGTTGGTGTTTTTATAATAGAGCGTTGGAAAATGGCGTGACACCAGGACCTCGTAAAGAAAATTTGAAAACTCCTATAACAGAGACTGTACTAAAACACATTGCACCTGTGTATCAAAGACTTGCTTCAGTTGAACTGTTGAATAGATGTTCTAAGTGCCTGACCCAGAATTCAAACGAGAGTTTGAATGGACTTATATGGACCAAATGTCCTAAGGTACGCAACGTATCTAAAAGAGCTGTAAAAACTGCGGTGGCTGCGGCTATTGGAGAATATAACTTTGGTAATACAGCTATAACTACTGTTATGACAACTGCTGGAATGACAATTGGGCATAAAAGTAATGTAATCATGAAAAGAAGAGATAAGAGAAGAATTAGACAAGCAAAATTGAAGAAAACAAAGTATTTTCAAGAGTACAAAAAAAAATTCCGTATGATAAAACATTATAGAGAACAAAAACTAAAAGAAGGAGAAGGTTTAACTTATGGAGCTGGTGAATTTTAGGTGAGAAAGCAAGGATCCTAAGTAATATAAGTATGTTTATAGCTCATTTTACCACTGTTATAAGTAAAAATAAACTTTAAACTCTGTTATTCAGAATTTGTTATTTTCACTGTTTTCGCAGCTAGGTGCGGACATAACTCAAGTTTAGGTTATAGTTAGAGCCATAATTTGTTTTTATTTTGAAGCTTATAAAATGGTCTGCAAACTGCAGCATTGGTTTTATAAAATAATGTATGAAAGAGTTTTTATTTTGTTTCCTTTCGTAAAAATAAAGTTTTCAACAATAAAATATATTTAAAAAATTATAAAACAATGAACAGTGTCATATCTAATCAAACCCATGCTACACTTTTCGACCAATAGTATAATCTTAAAAAAAAAAAAAAAAAAAAAAAAATAGGTTCTACCTATAACCTAACTTGAGATATATCTGCACCAATGAAATAAGTTTTTCCGCAATAAACCACACCTACCCCTAAGGGGGGGTTGCAAAAATGTTAATGTATTGTATTAAAAGTTTTGTTTTTTGATGCTCTTTCAACTGCATTAATAAAACAATATTACCACTGCCAATAAAAAAAGTCATTTTTTAGGTGGAGTTCCCCCGGTAAGAAAAATAAAGTTCTATCTTCAAAATATTATTTAGTACATTGCAATGGCACTTTTCAAAAAATTACCTTTCATTAGAAATATGCAATATAAATATTGGATGTTATCATCAATACTATTTGTTAAATAGAATTTAATGTTTAATAAATATATAAATTTTAAAAAATAATACATCTTATAAGCTGAAAAAACACCAAGCCTAGAATAAAATAATAGGCAATCTACTAAAACGTGAGAGACTTTGTATCACCATTTGCCATAGGCCATTGCTTTTACTTATTATTTTGACACCTCCCATTTGTCACCACGTGTTGGTAAATATTGTTTGTGTCGTTATTTAAACTTTAATACAGTTATAATTCTAGGATAATTTTGAAAGATATACTTTTAAGAAACTGATTATTTATTTAGTTTAAGAATAAAAACAAAAATCTTCATTCAATAGCTACATACTTTACATAAAGGATGGTATTGTGGATATGAAATCAAATTTGTGAAATTTAGATTCATAACAGCTTCTTAAACATTTACACATTTAAAGATTTAGAAGTGGAATAGTCACTAAAAACATATATTAATTTATTTAGGTTTTCACGGCAATAAAGAATAACATTAATATATCTAATTTAATTACATAATTATAAAGAAATTTACCGTACCATATGTTTTCGCGATTGGAAAGAACAAAAATTAAATGTTTTGTGAAAATAAATTGATCTGTTATAAAATGCTTTTCAATCACAACTGTGTCAAAAATGCATTAGTCACCAGTACGTCATATAGCGCCCATACATATTTTATGTTTTTTGGAATACTATACTGTTATGAATCCAAACTCATTAGAAATTTATATATAAGTCTATTTATGTTGCTTCTTGTGGCAAAATAGTAAACTCAACTTTTTGCGTAGGAAATAGAAATAATTTTAACTAGAGGTGTTAAACTTGAAATAAGAATTACTCCCAATTTTGCGTAACTTCTGATCCTCTTAATCATGAACATTTTAAAAGTACTTGATGCACGATATACGACTAATTCCGTTTTTAAAATATCACAGGGTGATCATATTACATCATAAGTGCTTTCACTAAGAAAAGTATAAACTTCGTCTTTGGAGTTCCTCTACATGGATCTAAAATAGTTCAAGTGTTACTGACATCGTGGGAGCGATTCAATCAAATATACGGTATGTTGCATATAAATTACGGGAAAAACCACAGATATGTTTAAGTAATATTACAAGTTTGAGTATGCCTTTGTTTGTTTGTTTTGCTTTCACACGTAAACTATACCACCGATTGTACTAAAATTTTACATGAATATTCTTATGGTCCCTGATATAAATATAGGCCTATTGTTATTTCTAAAATCCCTTTCGGCCACCCACTGGTCTTTAAAGTAGTGAAACATCCCATATTGCTCTATACAGTTCCGAAAGGGCATTTAAATGAAATCGACTGTTCCATGTCAACACTGTTTCCATGACAGCAAAACAAAATGTTTAAATCATTTGATCACTATTTTAAATTTTTTTACGTCCTCCTCCGTAGACTAATGGTTACAGTCTAGGCACTCCAACCGAGAGATCACGGGTTCAAATCCCGGGGAGGTCCAATCACTTCGAAGCCGGCGTAGCTGTCGCCGAGACTTAAATGAAATAAAAAAAAAAACTTTTTACATTTATAGTTTGTAAATTCTCTAGAGTATCCATTAAATTGCTCGCCATTTGTATATTTCAGGGAATATGTCAAGACTGATCTATATCAGGAAACTTTATAAAACATAAGATTCCCTTTGAAGCAGTCAGTAATAACTATGCTAGAGGAAAGTTTGCTGAACTGATTATCAACTATAGTACCAATTCAAGCTCTAAACTTTCTAAAATATTAAAAATATTTTCCTGTTTACATAGAAAAAGACACATAAACAGTGTCATTGTTAATGAATGTATTACCAACTGAAAATTTGTATTAAGTATTTTGTATTATATATAAAAGACAAAGTTCCTATCAAACTTTTACTGTAAATTTCAATACAGTTATTAAACCAATCTTAGTTATCTTTTGACATGAGTAGGTTTCTCAGATCTGTGACATATGTTTTCTTGATCCTCAACCACGGAACAAATTGGATCTTTTTGAATATGGAAATTGGATCTGAATTTGAGATAACACTGGTTCAGATTCATTCTGTAGCCGTAATACTTTTTATCAGTAGCATTGATATATTGTATTAATCCTCCCCCCTAATCCTTGCAAAGGTCAGAAGCCTAAGAATACGGACAGAATAAGGCTTAAAAGGGGTATCGGATATACCATTGTTTAAAAAAGTCAATGAGCTGTCCTAGTGGACAAGTAATAATTTTTAAAATCGTATAGACGCTTTTATTTTCATGATGAGAACAATTTATAGAGGGCATAATAATTTATTGTTCAATATAAAAAACCCTTACTATTTTGATTAAAAACACCGTTTATATACGTAAAATTCCTTTAATTTGATTCTGACAAAACATAATTAATCCACATGTTCGATAAAAAGGGAAATAGTTAACAATGCAATGCGGTTACCAACTAGAGAGAACAATAAACTGGTAATGAATTTAACATGACTTCATTAAGAGTAACTATTTTAGAGGAAAACCTGCTTTCCATGTGATTGAGCTATAAACGATTTATAGAATTTATAGAATCACGCACCGAGTTGACTACTGCTGCTATTGTACTGTTATAATATAATTGTACTGTTTTTCCGCGAAAATTCCAGTCCATTCATTATGGCCTGTAATATGGTTTCTATTCGTCAGAATAATAATTATAACGTTGTTGCCAACCATACGAAATGCATGGGCTAAATACGATATTAAAATATACGTCAATAAAAAAAAATGTATTGTTTTGTCCAGTTTCAATGAGATAAATCCATACCTCCTGGGGAGTTTGGATGTAAGTTTTGTTATTTTTTCATAAAAAGAGAAAAGACCAGGGTTATCACTAATTATACTTTCTTAAATGTATATACACAATTAAAAAACTTTCCGTATTACACTGTGAGGATAAAACTGAAATGAAACGAACTAAAGTTACACATATTTGATAACAAAATTAATACACCTCGTATTTATCTTATTATGTTATCATATCGGTTATAAAATAGGAATTCTTTTCAAAGTAATAAAATAACGTTTTTGTTCATTATGCACTTTTTTAAACTGTAATTTAAAATTTTTAATAACAGTATAATTGAATTAAAAATTCATATTTCACGAATTCGCGTACTGGATTTTAATTACTTCTACAAAGTAAATTTAAAATTTATGTTTATTAAATTATTTTGATACAAATGATGATTATATTCTGTAATAGACATATTATTTGAAATGCTGCTGGATCAAATGAATGAATAATTCATATTTTCACGTACTTACACATAACTTCCTGGTTTCAAGCATTTAGATAAATGACTGTAGTTTTGAAAACTATTCATATCTGGATCCATTCCTGTTTCAAAATGAGGCATGAAATGACTATGATTGCAACAGAGTACTTATTTAGCAATTTTCACTCAGGGATGTTTACTGTCAAAATCTCAGCGTATCCGGTCTTATAAAATTTGGCAAGGAAGTTGAGGAGCCTCTTTGCTCTGCTATTTATCATACAGACCTGGAGAGTAAGACATTTATTGTAAGTATATTATTACTACTGAACAGTAATAGGTACCATGTTCATGTTCTTCCTCATCACCAAAATGTATACTACAATATTTTACCATTATAGACGTTGTTTTACATTACAATCTTTCTATGTAAGTCACCGATCTCTAACTAAGCCATAGTAGGTGGGTGATATACCCACAAATACTTTTGTCCTTTTATGGATTTTGGAAGTAATTATCCTCCTTACCTGACTGTCTTCTCTACATATGGCTTCAAAGGTAACAAACTAAAGAGAGTTGGAACAATAAGTAACGGCAATATATCTTTTCTGTTTACTTTTAAATTTGGGGTTTAAATAATGGTTCTAGTTTAGTTAGGTTATTTTTATAAATTGCTCAGTTTTAAGATTTTCGTCGTTTTTTAAACTGAAATTTTAATACCTTTTCTGGAATAACGTGGAAATTGGATACCATTACAATACTTGTCATTTTCTTTGAAATTAGTGTGTTGAACATTTAGTTTATTACATTATTAGTTATGTTTGTATAACGTAACCTCGCAACCATAAATGTTCTTCATATTGTAAAATATTCAAGTTGTACTGAATCGTTGTAGTGCTCTAGAAGGGCAAACAATTATTCCAGCTACATAGACACTAATGAATAGTCATAAACCTTGACTGTTTCTATCCTCTGCCACCGAGTTGTAATATACAAGAGAAAATGCTGTATTATATTAGAAGAACACCACTTTGGCTGGCTAAGATGTTATGATTTGTTTACTCAATTACTAGTTACAACGTTTATAGGCTAACTTTAAAATTCATCCAATTTATGTGAAATACAATTTATGTGTGTAACATGATAAATACATTGCCGTATTTTTTATCATGTTACAAAAAAACATATTAATACTGGTTAAAATTGTGTATATTTACTTATCAATTGTTATAATCATAGTGCACACTTCTTTTAAGAAGATATGAATTTTTTACAACATGATTTAATGATTTTTTTAAATTTGCTTATACAAAGGAAAAATCATATTTTTCATAAAACTACTAAGAACTAATAATCCAAATAGTTAAGAAATATTTAACGTAAAATATTTAAGTTTCAAATACTTATTTGAAAGAATATATCAACACTTTCAAATTACTGTATTACATAAGTTCAAAATCTAAGTGTTTGTAAAGATTGTCTTCTTTAGTATTAGAAATATTTCAGCTTTTTATATAAAGGTTTTATGCAAACAAACTCCAATGCTCGTTTGAATTTTAAAACTTTAGACGAAAGACCATGAGGAATTGTAATACAGTTTGACTGAACAAACTAAAAACCCTATATTATCCCTGTCGATTATGGAAGAGAAACAGTGTTATTATATAAACTACAAGGGCAGTGTTTTTTCAACCTCCGTTCGAAAGTTAAAAGAAGGGTTCTTGTAAATTAAGTTTTATATATAAATACATGATATGTGATTTAAAAAACAAAGATGTGAGGGCTAGTGATGAGTAATGTACGTAGCTTCTCTGTTTCCTAATAAAATCTGTTGAAACGTTCTGGGAAAAAATTAACAAAAATTCATGATTCACTGAAAAGGAAATTATGACAATAACAATTATATAAAATTTAAATTGACAAAATTATGGTACGAAAGCAAAATAGACAATTTAACATAAAATTTACATACACATTTTTGTAAAGCAACAAAAGTTTAATGCTTCCAAAATATCGGAATAAACACATTTAATATTTTACTACCGTGGCAAGTTTTAACTTTGCCACTGGTATGAATTGTATAATTGTAATGGTTCCTGTGAAAGTAAAAGAATAATACATCAAATGTAATATAAATGATAGTATAAAACTAAATTGAGGATAATCCATTTTTTGTTACATATAGTACTAAAAAATCAATCTAATGAGGCTAGAGAATTTTCCCAGAAAACATTGATGTTATTAGAATAAATTATCTTAACGTCCATACCGTGTAACCCAACTTTGAATGGAATTTATAGCCTATATTACTATTTATAGTTATTTTTATTTGTGCTAACAGTTTCTGGTTATAAGTAACAGTATATGTCTGTGTTCATCTTTTATTTAGTGTTCTATCATTGTGTTGTTCTTAAATATACATTTCACGCTTTTACTTAAATAGAAACACGCCGTTGCTGATATTACGTGTCCACGAGATGAATAGATCTTGTGTAAATAACTAATAGACTGAGTTAAACAGTTATAGTTCCACCCTAACAAACAGATACTAGCAAACAGGAAACGTCACAACAACGATGCATTGTTTAAACAAACAGTTACGAGTGATGCAGACGCCATAAACAATCCGTGGCTGAGTGAGCATCTCGGCCAATAGTTGTGTGACGTACAGGAAACGTCACAACAGCGATGCATTGTTTAAACATACAGTTACGAGTGATGCACACGCCATAAACAATCCGTGGCTGAGTGAGCATCTCGGCCAATAGTTGTGTAACGTACAGGAAACGTCACAACAACAATGCATTGTTTAAACAAACAGTTACGAGTGATGCAGACGCCATAAACAATTCGTGGCTGAGTGAGCATCTCGGCCAATAGTTGTGTGACGTACAGGAAACGTCACAACAACAATGCATTGTTTAAACATACAGTTACGAGTGATGCACACGCCATAAACAATACGTGGCTGAGTGAGCATCTCGGCCAATAGTTGTGTAACGTACAGGAAACGTCACAACAAACAATGCATTGTTTAAACAAAAAGTTACGAGTGATGCAGACGCCATAAACAATTCGTGGCTGAGTGAGCATCTCGGCCAATAGTTGTGTGACGTACAGGAAACGTCACAACAACAATGCATTGTTTAAACATACAGTTACGAGTGATGCACACGCCATAAACAGTCCATGGCTAAGTGAGCATCTCGGCCAACAGTAGTGTGACATACAGGAAACGTCAAAACAACGATGCATTGTTTAAACATACAGTTGCAAGTGATGCAGATGCCTTAAACAGTCCATGGCTGAATGAACATCTCGGCCAACAGTAGTGTGACATACAGGAAACGTCAAAACAACGATGTATTGTTTAAACATACAGTTGCGAGTGATGCAGATGCCTTAAACAGTCCATGGCTGAGTGAGTATCTCGGCCAACAGTAGTGTGACATACAGGAAACGTCAAAACAACGATGCATTGTTTAAACATACAGTTGCGAGTGATGCAGATGCCTTAAACAGTCCATGGCTGAGTGAGTATCTCGGCCAACAGTAGTGTGACATACAGGAAACGTCAAAACAACGATGCATTGTTTAAACATACAGTTGCGAGTGATGCAGATGCCTTAAACAGTCCGTGGCTGAGTGAGTATCTCGGCCAACAGTTGTGTGACATACAGCAAACGTCACAACAACAATGCCTTGTTTAAACAAACAGTTACGAGTGATGCAGACGCCATAAACAGTCCATGGCTGAGTAAGCATCTCGGCCAACAGTTGTGTGACATATAACTACGTTAGTTGTACTTGAGTGTCATTCTGTTTCAACTTGTCTGGCTATTGACGTCAATTTTTCACTATAATTGGCGTCCAGTGCAGTCAAAATGAAGAAAAAATTCACAAAAACGATTTTGTTAAGTAATATAATAGAAGTCTAGCTGTTAAATAATATTTTATATGTGATGCTTTTCTATAATTTTGCAACGATACAATTCTCTACTCAATAAAAAGCAAAAACAAAAACAAAAATGAAACAAAAACAAAAAATAATTAAAATGAGACTACCGGGAGGCAATTCATTTTGATTGTAAGAGTTTTTTGAAAATCGATTTGGTGCTTTAGAGAAAATAATTGGTGGACAAACGCATAATGTAGAAATGAAACAGGTCCCTTCTTAACCTTTTTGTTGTACTAGCCAAGGGTTCCGCTTCGTTTTGCTTAATCAGGTTTCTTATATATTTTTATTCGTGAAATTTTAAATTTCAAGACTTTTGTGGAAAATTAAAATATGAGCAGAAGATAATTTAAAAAAGGAAGGTTTTTGAAATAACAACAGTTCCAGAGTTACAACTATTTGGTGGTTGTGGGATCCATAGTATGGACTAGTCCACATTACAGGAAAAGTAAGTAACCACACATTTGGAGAGCTGCTATCACCTAATCGTATCACGAACAGAGTTACTTGGAATAGATTTTCTCAATTCATATCACCATGTTTTCTTCAGCAAAACTTTCCGTTCTCACATACTACAGACAAAACGCTGTCTCATCATTTTCACAGAGTAACCGATTCTTCTGTAGTGGGATGACATAATTACCGTTATCAAAATTTCTTCGACTTAATTATCTAGTTTGTACATGCATGACCTTCCCAAAGCTTTATAAATATGTAGGAATTTTGCCACATTCTATACCTATCTCCAGATATATTTTCTTATCCTCCATTTACATTAATTAATTATATTAACCAACAATGGGAAAAGGTTGTTTTTGTGGCGTATTCGTTGGCAATAATTCTAATAGGGGATACTGGATGATATAAAATTAAGCAATCATATTGGAATTCTTCAAATGGTATGGATCGCGCAGATTACTTTGATTACAACAGTTATGTTATGATTTTATCCATGTTTTACCCAAACTTATTATAAATCGTGGATATATAGAGTTATCAGAAAAAGTCCTCTAAACATTAAGTAGCACAAGATACATACCGTTGACAAGAACAAGAACAAGTCAAGTCTGTCAAAGACACTCAAGTTTTGTCACAAGTTTGCCCGCCTCAACTTTCTTGTCCCTAGGATGTCAAATGTCCAAGTCCCAGCTCTAACTCTGAACAGACGTATTTGCTATTTGCTATTATAAAGCTTATTGATTTATGTGTACCCCTTTATTATCATTGTTGGTTGATATCTCGAAATGTATATTATATGGAAAATTGTTTTGGAATTACTAGAAATTCTAGGAAAACCCTTAATAAAAACTGATCGCAATCCATTTATTTTGTTGGACAGCTGGGAAACTTTTAAAACGTTTGCTAGATTAAACGTAAATTTTTAAATATTATAATCAGGTTTGGTAAGCTATTTCAAAGCTGCAGAATTTTGTGGCGCACGGTTGATTAAAACTTGTATACGTAATGTACATTACATTAGCCTAATTATACTGTTATTCCACTCCAAGTTGGGATTTACTGTATGTTAGTTGCAGTTACTACCTCTAGTTAGCAGTATTAGTTGCAGTTACTACCTCTAATTGGCAGTATTACTGTAAGTTACTACAAAGTTATCCTAGAATACAGATAATGTCTCTTATAACCTAACCATTGGACAGTGTGTGTGATAAACGAAAGTAATAAATGTGTATGGCAATTGTGTGTAGCTTAGTCGTATATTGAGGGAGAATATGAACATGTCCTAGTACCTAATTGCTGAGTACCAATATATGTTTGACTCTCAACGTTTGTATGATAATTTTTTTAATCATTTACAAATTTTGAGCTGAAATAAGAAAATTTAATTTTTATCTCTAACACCCTGAGATCCTCCCAATGCCGCAGTTTAGCGAATACAGCAGCCGGATAATCGAATTTTGTATCGTTTTTGTCTTCAATTTGGGGCAACGACTTGTGTCTGTCTATAAGTCTATAGGCCAGAGCAACGACTTATGTCTTGTGTCTGTCTATAGGCCAGAGCAACGACTTATGTCTTGTGTCTGTCTATAGGCCGGAGCAACGACTTATGTCTTGTGTCTGTCTATAGGCCGGAGCAACGACTTATGTCTTGTGTCTGTCTATAGGCCAGAGCAACGACTTATGTCTCGTGTCTGTCTATGGGCCTGAGCAACGAGTTGTGTTTTGTGTTTGTGTACAAGCCGAAACAACGACTTGTGTCGTGTCTATCTACAAGCCGGGGCAACGAATTGTGTTTTGTGTCTGTCTACAGGCCTTTTGCTGGATCGGAACCGCGGCCGAGCATAGAGAATGATTCTTTTGTTTAAATCCTAATTATCAGTCATTACCGTCTCACCTACTACTCCCTACCAACCACATCTCCTAGGACCTGGCCTAAACTGATCGACTGCCTCAGTGTACGATAGTTCTTCGGTGTATAATATACATTGATGCGATAGACCAGTGAAAGTATAAGTAAATATTTTAAAAGGTTCGTGACTCGTTCCACCGAAACTCCAATCGTTATTAATTCTAAGTCGCTGTCTGCTCCATTTAAAATTTAATTTTAATATTTTAAATTGTAATGTAAACGTAACTTTCCCCCGTAATAAGAGGGTCTGAAATATAGTCGATGTTAAAGCAAGAAGTTACCTGTTTAATGTTTGTCCTTCTTTAACCTATTTGCTTGGTTTCAGGAGACTTTCCGTGCAAATTTAAAATTTTTTATTATTTCAGTTTTTTATTTTAATGAAAAATGTTTATATAATTATAGTTGGATTTTTTATATATTTTGATATTTCTGAGAAGTTTTCAAATGTACTTTACATTAATTTTCAAGCACTTTTAATTTTATTATTCCATCTTTTTAAATAAAGTTAAATAGTAATTAAAGTCTTTCACCAAGATTTGCAATGAATATTGAAAATTATTTTATTCGAGTTTTAATTAAGAAGTAATTTAATTATGTTTTTTAATATAGAAGGATAGCTAGAATTTATTTAAAAAATATGGAACTAAGTTGCATAAAACTTGAACGTGAACTATCTTTGGTTTTCTAAAAAGTTTGGGTGTAAAAAACTTCACGAGTTTTCAAGAGATTTTAATTTTCAGTTTAGTTTCACCATTGAATTACACTTTAAAGCTAAATTAAAATTACTGTGTTATCTTTATTAATTGAGAAGACGGTTTGAAACAATACCTTACACATTCGTATGATCTATTTACGGTTTTCAGTGCTTGGTATGTATTTCTGGCAATTCAAACTGAGATAGTCTCCAGGAAGTTTTTTTAGAGAAATTTTAAAAATTATGTAATGATCCTTTTTGTTAGTTTTCTAGGGTAAAATATAGATACGTGTTACATAAATATATTCCTTCTTTTAAAAATAAAAACGTATGTATCTTAACATATTTCACTCACATTTTGCTTGGACTTTTCCTCTTTTTATGATGAGAGAATTATAATTAGTCCCGTATAAATATCACAATACCTTCTGCACACCATCATACCACCACAAATCGTATTATTATTATTATGATACGATTTGTGCAGCCCACACACATTATTGAGAATAATGACTCGCTAATTAATTATTTAACAAATATATCCTCTAAACACTCTTAGATAAACAGCTCATAACGGTAAGGGCTCATCTGCACACACTCTACGTTTACTGGTATAATTAAAACACAGATCGTGTAACATGAATATTATAGAGAATGATGGTTCTTACTAATCGATTAACACACACAAATCAATTAATTGACTAATCCTGAATAAACATCTCATTACCGATAGCAGCTCATTTTTAAACTCCCATCAGTTACTATTGTAACTGCTACCCAGCTTGTGTAACATGCACATTGTAAAAAACATCATTCTCAGTAATTGACCAACCTACAAATCAATACACTAACAAGTCCAGATAAAACAGTTCATTACTGTTAGTGGCTCTTTTGCACACAAACAACAGTCACTGTTACAATTATGTTATGCACGATTCATCGTTCTTAACCAAACAAAAAAAGAGTTTTTTTTTCAATGCGTTTGTTTCAACATTTAAAATCCCCTAAAATCAGGGCGCTATTTTTACTCGTTAAATACGGCTATATAGGAGAATTTGAATTTAAACTTGTGCTTTTGTACTAGATCGGGTGAAACTTTTTTGTCACAAACCATATGCAATGATCACTAAAAAGCACAACAAGGACCATTAAAGCTGTTAATATTATATATTTGGTTCTAGTACAGACTGAGATTGTATAGGTTAATTTAGGCTTTATTTCAAGAACTTAAGAATAATTAATTGTAATAATGCTCGTTAAGTGCTTGAGGAACGCAAACAATACCAAGTGCTTGACAGTTATTTTAAGAGTTTTATCTCAACCCTGGATTGTGAAATGAAACATTGATGATCAACCTATCTTGTTATTATTTGATGGAATTTATTAACTCGTACTTGGAACATAAACTTATTTATTTTTTTTTTTCTAATTTCAGATTTTTCAAAAAAGGAAGAAATTGTGTATTAAAAATAATTTTATCCAACTACTTCCAACAATCAATATACAAAATAAATTTCCTTGCTACGTACATAAAAGTCCTACCTGTTTTTATATTGATACAGCCACATTTAGTACTTAAGTATAGCGAGTGTCTCCAACATATCCTCCAAACATATCTCCTCTTGGGTCATATAAACAATCACTGGAGTAAATACAACTATACACGTGTTTGAATATAAATAGGATTAGGTCGTTTGGTTTATCATTTATGGTTTATATTTAACCTTCTGTAAAGGTATTTCTTTGATTAAACATTGTGGTCGATTTATATATATTTACTAAAAATGAAAAATGGGGCTGTCAAACCCACTAAATTTACTCTATCTCTATAACGTCCCACTGAAGTTAAAATATTTCCGTTCTACTAACTTTAACAGAGGTTCTCCAATTCTCTAATTATTAATACAATTTTATTACATGATTATCAGATAAAGTATTATCTTTATTGAAAGAAAATTAATGATGTTCACTCAAGTGAATATTTATAGCATTAGGTCTGGAATACAGAAATAAAATGCTAATTTAGTAACGATGTAATGGTTATTTATTTACTTTAGTTTTTGAATATGTTTTTACTATGAAAAAGCCTCCAGTACCAAAAAAGGTTCCTAGGTGTAATGAAAAGGTGTCTGCTCAACAAGATGGCGGCTTTGGCCACAAACAATAACGTCAGTAACAATAACAGACCTCCTGCGTCTCCGATTAACACCTCGCTGTACAAATAATAATTTCAGCAGGACTCAATAACATTTTGTAAGGTTCGCTAATAATTTTCTTGAGGTTTCTATATCAACGGACAGCCAATAATAATCCTTCAGTAATTCTTTCAATGCAATCTAATTGGTACGTCCTGATAGACTGGTAAATTACTTTGTGCACTTACAAATATCAATAATTGTAGAGTATCTGGGTATTTGCAGATTAATACAGATTATTATTGTGCAATAAATTAAAGTATTAACGCAATCGAAATTAAAGTTTTTGCATTACTTAGTAAAATCATTTACCTTACATTTTGTATGAAATACTTTCGAAATAAACCGGTAATATTATGATACATTTTGAACTAACAATTAACATTTATAGAATATAAAACAGCCAAAATGTTTAAGAATTAAATATAGTGTTTGGTTCGAATACAAACTTTAGATGTACATGACACTAGTGTCTATAGACTACTCTTTCAAACTTCACCATTCGACTTTTCCTACCTAAATAGGTAACAACCTTCATAAAAAGTATCATTCCTATCTTCATTAGTTAAATTACTTTACACATTAAATTACATCTCTCTAGCAGTGAAGTTAAGATTGTAAAAACATATTAAAGAACATATATTACATTGAAGAAAGGGAAGAAATATTTAAACTTTGTACAATCATTAGCCTAATTAAAGCCTGTCAAAAAAAATAAATTTCCATAAATATAGCAGCTTATATTTTAGAACAACCCGCATAACAATATTCAAAAATCTGATTACCTAAAGTGAGATAGTTGGGACATGAAAAGAGTAATATTGCTTAATTTGAAAGTGCATTTTAATACGAAATACACATGCCTGCGCAGTTAATAATAGCTAATTAATAGCTACTCGAGTTGTTAATGTTTTTTATTTATGTATAATAAACAGCTAATTGTAGCATTTATCAACTGACATTACTAGCAAATTGTTGTTTTGAAAACACTTTGTCATATTTGTTTGGTTATAATACTCATTTTTATATTGTTTATTTCGTTTTGTTTCATCAATTTATGCATTATGTAAAAGATGCGCCAATACATATATTATCAACACCCAATCAAAACTGTAAGATACTGTGCTAAAAGAAACACCTCTTCTACCTCAACGATCACCTCATAATCGTTAACCACTGATTATTTTTTAAGATTCAGTTGGCACTAAGAAACTACCTCTATTCAAATATCAACAAAAGAAAAATATATTATATTAGAAGTATATTTAATTGTTTATAATATATGTAAAATATTTACAGTACTAAATATAAAAATGTGTTTGATCCACCTCAATACGATAATTTTCACTGAACCATTAATTACTTGTTTCTCTGTTCAAATATCGTATGATAATATTCAGTTTTGCTCATAAATCCATGTGGCTGCAACTTTATCAATGCCATTGTGGTAACTCATATAACCAGAATAAAATCTTCGCTAACGTTCAGGAAAGCCCCATGAAGTGATATACATCAACATCGAACTCAAGGTTGTTTGTAAAAAATGTGTACCGTAGTCGTAATTATTTAGCTGAATCGCGGTAGGAAGTAGGCTCTTATTAACTGGACGCGGTGCGTGGACATTGTTTGTTTAGTTAGACCGGTACATCAGCTGATCGAGATGACTACGGCGATACGTTCCGACCCGGCTCGCTGGAGAGAGAGGGGGATCAGTCGAGTCTTGAAGTCACGACGAGAAGGTGCAGACGTCCTGTTGAGAATCGCAGCTCTTCCTCTAACCCTATAGTTTGGGATTTAGAGTAATTTCTTTTATCGCGTGTAAATTTAATTCAAGTTTTTAAGTTTTTTTCAGTGCGTATTAAATCCCTATCAGCCTCCGTAATCTTCAAAGTAGTAAGTCCCGTACCAGCGTTTAGTTAATATCTTTGATTTTTTTTATACTGTTGTAATTAAAATTTCTAAAGTTTCCCATCATTCAGAGTCTGAGAATTAATTCAATTTTTTGAAGTATTGTGAATTAAATTTTGGTCATAAAGTTAATATCAAGTTTTGTGTTATTTCGATTTTGAATATTTTTGAGAAGAGAACTTTTTATTTTGTTTTGGTAATTTAAACCATTTTTGGAGAAGTATAAATTTTTAGTTTCATTTTAATTTTAATTCATTTTTAATCAGACTCAGATTTGTTCGATTGTGTGAAGTTTAGAAGAAAATCGAATCAAAAGTTTGTAAACTTTGTTAATTTTTTGGTGAACTTAAATTTAGGAATAAATCAAGTATTTCCGAAAAGTTGTTTTGATTTATAAAGTATTAGCTCCATATAAATTTAATATATGTGCTATAATAACGGTACAAATGTATCTTTCAAGCACATTATCAAGTCTAGACATCATTTAGTTCTGAAGATATAGTGCGATTATGCATACAGGTAGATAGACGTATAAGATTTATTCTTTTATAGCCACTAGAGCGATCCCCTTCGCTAACGCTCATTCGATGATGAAACGATTGTTTCGGTCGGTTTTGAAATCAAACCAAAAACTTGAAGTGGTTAAATGTGAATCTACTTCACTTTAATCACTTTAATACCGGGAAATCAGTATTTCTGAACATCGCGGTTTTTGGAGTAGCATCCCCTTATTAAATTAAGTAAAATGCGCTACAATATATTAACGTTTACATCTAACAATAGCTGAGAACCAATAATTACCTATTTATTGTTTGAGTAATTGTTTTAGTTTTTTAAAAAGTAAAGCTCATTTATGTATAGTAACCATTTTACATCAGTTCACTATAGGTGAAACCGCTAATAAAGAAACCTGCGCAGAAAGCAAATATTTGAGCAGCACAGCGCAGAAGGGGCCCCCCTCCGGTGGGGGGGGGAGTGGTGAGTGGGCGGAGCATCTTCTTGTCAGCTGTTTAAATCTTGTCTTGCTCGCGCCATATTGTTTATACTGCAGTTACTTACTTGGACCGTTCAATTCGAACGAGTCAGTCAGGTGAACGAGTGATCCGGGTCGGAGTGTTTCAAAAGACCCGTTGACTTTGAAAGTTTTGTTCAATTTGGCCTGGCAACTGAATAAATTTTATACTTGTTCCAAATCAGGTGAAATGAAAAATGAAATGAAAATGGTTTATTTTCTTTAAAATAGTACAGTAAAAACACATAGCCTATATACACGTTTTGCAACAAACGTAAGCAAATATATACAATGTCTGAAATCATGTATCAGAGTGTAAACAATACGGTACTTATACGTAGTTAATTATTTCTTATTATAATAAACCTTGCATTTAATTCTATTTAATTCAATTAAAAATTTGAAATAAGAAGAGTAGTATAACCGGATGAGCCTATATGGGCCTAGGACCTGTGCGTAGGCTCTGGTCGTGAATATTGGAACTCAAAACTAATAATAGAACAAATAATATAAGTAAAAAAATAGTAGTTTAGTAATTTTTTATATTATTAATGGTTTTAGAATTTATTTTTTATCCGGCTGGATGGCAATGACAACAGTGACCACGCAGGCAATTGATGAGTCACATTGATAATGATACGTGACCGAGTATAAATCTAGTTTTGCTGCACTGTCGTATGAAGTTTTAGTTATGATAATTATAATGAAGGACAGACCGAATACAATAAATAGCGAGGAAGGGTTAGAAGTTCAGCGATAACAAGGGACTAAAAAGTCTATATACTTCTTCGCCATCTAACAATAGTAACCCATCCTTCACGCGTTTTTTAAAACCAGTAAAGATTAGGTAATTGCAACACAGAAGCGAAGTTGTAACTCAAACACACGTTACGGTACAAAACTTGAGAATTTGTAATACAAATTTGTTACACTGAATGTTTTTTTTAAATATAGAAACTGTAATGACGACTTGTTGCGAGTACCGTGTATTATGAGTATAAGTTCTCAACGCTAAAATAGTATGAAAATTAATGTATAAGTAAATAAGAATGGTTTTGATGACCAAATTTCTTATAGTCATTAGTTCTTCCTCGAAAGAAAATTAATTCTAAAGAATATGTTGTAGGTACTCTTAAAGAACATTATTTTTAGTATTGTTTTTTGTTCAAAAATTAATGGCTCAAGAATAGTTTTGAAAGCAGCACCATGGACTATAATACCAAATGAAAGTTGGGATTGAACTAAAGCAAAATAGACCACTTTAATTTCCTTATCTGTGAGTACTTCTCGTAATTGTCTGAAGGCAAAAATGTACTTGCGGATTTTATTTGTCAAAAAATGAATGTGTTGTGATTTTTTTTTAATATACTTTGCAGGTATTGAATCGTGCCCAAGAGCGAAATTTCCTCTCAAACTGGATACGTAACGTATAACCTCTTGTAACAGTCCGTAAGTTAAAGATCGAATGAAGCTTATAAGATCTGTCTTTGAAAAAAAATTGTTACATTTGAGCCATTAGAGTTCGGCAAGTTCTGACCCACATTAGTAAAGAAATCTTATTAAATTCGTTTAGCTACTTCAAGCTTAATTTTGTCATTGAATAATTTGGTATTTGGCAAATATTTATTTAGGGAAGAAACTTTGTTAACCCCTCTACCACTCAATTTAATTAAACCCCCCAAAACATATTTAAATCCCCATTAGCTTGGTCGAATTTATCACAAAAAATAATATTTTTTAGTTGCTTTAAATTCTGCTTAAAATGTTCCTGCAATTGACATAGCGGGTTTTAAGCTCCACATTAAATGGTTGCTTTTTCACTAATTTACGTAATTTATCTCTTTGTCTTATAGCATGGACTAAATCTGAAGTAATCCCATGGTTTTAGCTTTTTTTGACCTCGTTTTAAATTTATTCGATTGTCTATTGAAATTGTAGTTGTAACGTAAAAACATTAACATTAGTGCTGTTAAAAATTGATTGCCAATTAGCATTTAAAAGGTTATCATGTGGTAACACATGGTCGATATAGGTGCGATGTGCAGGGTCGATCTGAGAGGAGGCGTTCTGTGTAGTAGTGTGCGTAATATTATTTTAATGACTCAACCTGGGTATTATGAAAAGTGGTGGTAACTTAATAGATTAAATTTTTAAAATGTGAAATAATCTTATTGTAAAAATCAAAGGCATATTAATCAACCAAGTCCATTGTTCTTAAATATTAACGTTTAAAAATATTTAAGTAATGCATATAGTAATATACAGTTAATTTTTTGTTAATCATTTCTATTAATAATATATATTTACATTTACTAGATTCCTGAAACAATACATTTATTGTTATATATCTAACCATTCACTCTAAAATTATGTGTTGTTTCTTCCTCTATCCGAACACATTTTTGCAAGCAGATCCTTTCGTTCACTTGGTCATTACATCCAGTCGTTCATTCGTTTCATTTTGTTCAGTCAACACGATGACCGGTAAAACACGCTCTAGCGGGAAGGCTTAGTAACTCTGTACTGACCGGTTCAAACTGAACGGGTCGCAGCAGTGAACGATACCGACTGAGCCGGATTAGTCAGCTGATTTTTATTAGATTGAAATGGAGTGAGCGCCGAGCAGTGGTGGGGGATGCTTGGAGGGGCGGCGGAGGGATATTTACCCCACCCTGCGTGAACTCAAATCAACCAAGGTTTTTTTGTTAGCGGTTTACCTATAAGAGTAGACTGCGGGTATTTTCATGCTGCTATAAACATTTAACCTCTTGTAGTAACTATCCGTGCTGTTCCTAGATAGCAGCACAGAACAGCTGCACATTCATTTCCAAGCCTTCAACGGTCCATTAGCCAGCTTTTAAAGGGCCACTCTTTTTGCGTACCGCCGTCTTAATGTTTAAATAAAGACAAGATATTTATCTCAGTCTTATGTTCAAGTATATCTTTGTATTTTTATTTTAAATATTACCTCATAATTATGTATTCGATTTACGTATCCATTAATTAGTATGCAGGTAAAAAATGTATTTTCTTAAGCACTATTTATTGTACTTCAACATTTTTTACTAGATAATTTTAAATATAGTAATATACTAAAAGAATAAAATCAGTATATAAGACGATAAAATTGTGTTATAATTCATTCACAATGTAACATTAGTTACATTTGTCCCATTGACATTGCTGTCGCTATACTTTTTTACTTTAAACCATTCCATCGAAACCTTTCTGTTCAAAGAGATAAAATCCTTATAATAAAACAATTGTACCATTCAATTAATGTCCTTTAGTAAAAGTTCAAACATTTTGAAATATGGCGAAACAAAGCTGTATTGATCAATTTTGACTCAATATGATTTGATTATATTTTGACCAAAATTATATATTGTGGTAAAAAAAGAGGAGCTACATTTTTATAACTATTTGATATAACCTAAATGAAAGTTTTATTTTTGTTGAATAAGTTTGATTCTAAATCTAACTTGTTTATAAACTTACAAGAAGTGATCGTGTCTTGACTTCAATAAATGTTTGACTTCATTATGTTAGGTTCTGAATGGAGTAATATCCTTGATCCAATGAGTATGTAAAATATATATATATATATATATATATATATATATATATATATATATATATATATATATATATATATAAATTAGGTATATAATATATGTATATAATAATAAAGTATATAAAAACCAAACAAAAATTTTCCTACGTGCATTTATTTTTTCGGGAAAATTTTAACACAATCTTGTTAGGAAGAAGATTTTAGGAAACAACAAAGTGAGAGTTTAAGCAATAACCACAGTCGGTTTTATTATACGTAGCCGTATTTTGAAATAAGCTTGAGAAGTTGTTAGATTTTATAGGCACTTACGTCATATGTTATTATTGTTATTATTATTTACACTCCAGTTATAAGAATACAATTGGTGTAGTACATTTTATACTGAAAGTGCATCTCTACCTAGAAACTGTTCTTTGCACCGTTATTGCCCGCAAAGTGAGAGATCCGTGTACGAGCCTCGGGCAATCTGAGAACTTCTTATTTGTCCATCCTTATTGTTATAAAATTAAGTTATTCCCATTTACAAATTTATTTATATACGTATCTGCTAGAATGTTGATTAAAAATCATAAAATTGGAATTCACGATTAAAATCACACCGTACTCGGAATATAAATTCTACAAACATTTGACCTAACTCAATCTGTCTGTTCAGAAAATTAAGTTTGTAATGAAATTTGAGTACTGTAAATTTCGTTGGTGAAACTGTCTAAAAAGTATTACATGTTTCGTTATTCATGTCTTGTACTAAAACAATTTTCATCAATATTTAAACTATTGTAAGTAATGAACGTTTTTGTGTAGACTCGTTAGGCCATTCTCTATAATAACATGTAAATCCGGATGTGCAAATATTTAAATTTACGTTTTAAGGCAAATCTTGACAAGAATAAACAATTTTAATCAACGTTTCATGTAATAATATTCTCATGTAATACAAAGTTAAACACTTGTTACATATGCAATTTCTAATTACACACGCATGACAGTTTCAGGTATTACAAAAGCAGACCTAGTCGTGATATAATATTTACGAACAGCTGGTGACAAATATGAGGTGTCAAAGGTCGCACACCGCCTCTCAGTGGTTTGGGTAATATTTCACTTCGAGCTCTGACTCACTGTTAATGTAAAGTACGTTTCACTTTCCTAAATTTTTTGAAGATTCACCTTTGTAAAGTATAATACACGACTTGTATTTTCAGAATAATTATCCATACGCTATATGGGAATATCATCATAATGCAAAATATAATTTACCATACACTTTGGCATTTTCTGTAAATAATGTAATTAAATGTTTTTAACGTGCAATAGTTGCCTTTTAAAAGTGGTCAATGTTTGAAGACCATTTCATTTTCTTGGTCTGGCACAATAATTTTGCCTGCCCTGGGTAGACGTGTGAATATTATCCATTCCAGTATCGGGTGGTAATGTCTCCATGCAGCATGGCCTATGAGCATTCTCATGTTATTGGCTGAGATTTAGTGAAGCCCATCACTCGAGCCGGAAAAAGACATTTTGCCTGTCTGTATATCCGTCCACTCTGTATCTCGAAATTGAACTAGCTTTAAACATGTTTAATATTGTTTTAATAATTCAAGAAAATGTATTTATATATGAGAAATAATGAGTTCGGTTATGGTATATAACCCTCCTTGAGATTTGGCTGAGGGTTAGTGAATACTTTTACGAGTACTTTGGTCTTATGGATAACCACGATGGCAATATAAGAATAAATAAATTTATGAAAAATTCAATACACATATAAGAGATTCAAACATGAGACATTTTAACATACCTAGCCTAACTATGCTGACACATACAATACAATGTCATTTTATGGCTCATTTTGTAGTTTTTTTATTATTAAAACATTTAAAATAAACGTAATGTCATGTAGAAAAATCTAAATGTATCATGTGATAAGATATGTATAAGATAAGAATATGAAATACGTTTTGTTTGTGAAATTTGGAGTCTACTCTAGATACATATTGAACTTAAAATTAAGTTTTGTTTTATTATTTTTCAAATATTATTCAAATAATTAATTAAAGCTAAAACAGGCTTATAACTTTATGTTAATAATGTTGTTTAAGTAATATTTTTGTACTTCGTTTAATTATATTGTGTTAAAAATATGTTTACTCGTCATTGTTATAATTTAATTTTAAAAACTATTTTTTAATCGAAATAAAAGTATATACCATGGTAATTTACTTCCTTAAGTACACTGATGTGGATACAGCAACTTAAAACTACAAATTTATGACATTTTCTGCAAGAAGCACTTTGGTGTGGTTACAGTATTAATTGCTGCAGTCTATTCCTGTGACAGAGTAACTGTGATTTATCAGTCACTGTTTGTCTACTTGATTATTCTCAGGCACTATGGTACGGTTACAGTATTAATGAATGTAGTCTATTCCAGTGAAAATGTAATTGTGACGTATCAGTCATTGGTTGTCTACTTAACTGGTCTCAGGCACTTTGAATGACAGTAAATTATAATTCAAATATGTAGGTTAATGAGTAAAATTGTATAATATGCCTACACTAAAATTATTAATGAAGATGTACATATAGTATTTAACAGTTGAACAGAATGTCATCTGAAGTGTCCAAAACGTCAAATAGACATTGTGGGATAGTGTGGTCCCAAATAAAACATCAATATTGGGTACACAGCTATCTTGTAGGCGAGGCTTGACAAATAAAGGAATCAAGCGATCCCACCGTTGTCGTAGGAAGCGAGAAGGGGTCTATTACATTTACATATACGGTGACTAGAGAAAATTACATTAAACCATTATAACGGTGATGGGAGGAGGAAGCGTAAGCACTAATTGATATAAGGAGAGGATTCCAGACGTGGTTTGTATTGCTTCAGTTATCTCCCACTGTAAAAAGCTTCATTACCTTCAGTTCTACCTGGAGGACAATAAGTCTCCTGTTCCCAGGATTGTTTTCAGGACGGAGATAACACTTCAGTACTACTTCATACTTATTGATACCCTTTAAACTTGTATCCCATATGTCTGTAACCTTTCCTTCATGGATAAATTTGACCCACATTGTAAATAATTGAACCTTAAGCAACCTATGTACATATGTATAAATATTTATATTCAATATTTCTATCAATCATACCTCATTTTATTGGGTAATTAATATGGTATATTATATATGGTAGAAACAGCATTTTAAAATAGCTTCTTTTATCTAGAATGAAGTTTCTTTCTCCTTTGAATTTCATGTCGTAAAATATTTCTATAGATGTTCCATACAATTGTGGCTATATATTCTTAGTGAATGTCAATGTAGAAAAGTCCGAAATTAAAAGTAGAACTATGAGATAAGTGAAGTTTACAACACTGTTATTGCACATTTGGTTCTCCCTAAGAAATTCAAGTGACACATTTCATATCGTATCACTGTGACGCTAATATTTAGTGTGGGCTTACGTGAAATTGATATCCAGAGACTCATTAAATTGTTTAAACGCATTATTCTTGGCTCAACCCCTTCACATTTAAACGTTTATTCTTCTGTCTATGAAATATACAGTTACGCAATATGTCATTTATGTAATCACTTTTATTATTTCTGCTCAATGAATAGTAAACTACGCAAAAAAACACTGTTAAACTGCTATAGTTTAGTTTAGTTACGAGATTATAATGCATTGAATTTTACAGTTATGATGCACGTACTATGTCACAAACTAGTTTCAGATACATAAAATTAGTTATGAATATTAATTCATACTATTTGGTGATATTTAAATGTATGCAAGCAGAAGTAGGACAGTATTTTGTATGCTACGTAATTGTTTGTTTATTTTTTCAGCAAAACGTTTGTTAGCTAAATTTCAAGATGGACATAACAAATATTGAAAAATGTTTTATGAATATAAATATTTTTGACGTATTTATTTGGACTGTTATGTATTTGTAAATTAAAATAAAAGCCTTTCAATTATATAAATCAAACTCAACTATTTGCATGATATTGAAGCTTAATTCAATCCAGTTAAATTTCAAAAGTAATGTTTTTCAATACTACATCGGATTGCTCAAATACACCATATCTCTCAATCGATTCAATATATTAACCCTTTTATATTTTAAACCCTAATAATAAACGTTAATAAACTATAAACTGGTTGTTATTATTCATATCTTAATCTTCAAAGTCTTACAATTTGAAAACATCACCTCTAACAGAGCTACTTTACGCCTGAGTAACCACTTTGCAATGGTTACGTAAATCTCGAGATCAGTAAATATTTTTGAAGCACGTCTAAGACAATAATATACGCTGTGATTAATTGCATAACATTTTGCCTGCAATCACACGATTGTTCCAACATCAGTCTGAAATTGTACGAGACAATAACGTACACTATGATTATTTGTATACCATTCGGACCCGCAATAACAAGGATCGTATAAGCATCAATCCCCACGTGTACAAGACAATAACGTACACTATGACTATTTTTGTATACCATTCGGCCCCGCAATAACAGGATCGTTCAAGCATCAGTCTACACTTGTACTAGACAATAACGCACACTGTGATTATAACGACTTCTCACTTCTCTTGCAAGCATGAACTGTAACTTGTAAGATTCTATTATTCTCTATTGTTCCTCGAGAATAAGTTATTCAGAATGCTCTGTAGTTCTATGAATTTAATTTTTTTCCTATAAAAAGACAACAAAATTAATTTAATATCAAATCAGACTATTTCAAGACTATTTCAATAAAACGTACAATAAATTTGGTGCTTACCTCAAAATCCCTCGCGGAAAAAATTTATGGAACACGGCGCACTGTAATCAACTTAATAATAATAATAATAATAATAATAATACTCTTTATTGCAGGAAACAATTAACAATAATTGTATTGCAAGCGTCATATAGAAATAAAAGTCCTAATCTAATAACTAACACAATTTAATTTTAATTCTGAGTAAAAAAATATTCGAGTAAATTTAAAATAAAAATTACTTTTTGGGTATGTGCCACCTGCCGCCGTTTTCTCGATAGTGGCCAAATTTTCTTGGATATCAGAAGGGGAGTTGTAATTTTTTTTTTTTTTTAATGTTAGTGAAGACTATCCCAGCGACCCATCGCAAACTCGTCAACTGAGTAAAATGCTTTGGACACTAAGAAGTGTTTTAATCGAGATTTAAATTGTTTGTGGTGTTATTGACGCGTTTGATCTCTCAGGGAGCCTATTGATTAGCCTCACACCCAACCTGAGATGGCAAGCGTTCAAAAACAAGTAGTTCTGTGCCATACGAAAGTTGTCCCGGCCTCTAGTTCCGTATTGGTGTACGTCGCTACCCCGAAGTGAGACGCACTTGAATCGGCAGTATAGCACGACGTCGAGAATGTAGAGGCTAGGCAAAGTGAGTAATCCAAGCTCCCCGAAGGCTAATTTACACGACTCTCTCTGATTTAATTTGTAAATGATTCTGACAGCTTTCTTTTGCATTCTAAACACTCTATTAAATTTGTATCTAGAACACAGCCACCCCCACAATCTTAGACATAAGCTAAATGTGGATGTATTAGGCCAAAGTAAGCTGTCTTCAGAATATCCAATGAACATAATTTTTGCCAAATTGCGTAAGACCATAAATGGCCAGAAGCAACCTTTGAACAGACACTCTCAATGTGAACGTCCCATGTCCAGCCCTCGATCAAGGTGCATCCCAAGAAACTTGGTGGATTCTTCTTCTTCTATTATGGTTTCATCCACCATCACAATTGGTCGGATTTCGTATTCATGTTGCCGAAAACAGAAATTAATCACGCTTGTTTTAGAACAATTTGTTTTCAAATTGATATTGAAAAAATGATCAATGCATGAGTTGAGTTCTTCAAAGGCTTTGATTTCAGATCTGGTTTGGTTTTTGATCTAATGCAGAGAGTCGTATCGTCAGCATACTGAATCATCTTTCCATTATGGATTGATGAACTCAATCTGTTGACGTAGACGAGAAAAAGGACAGGCCCTAGAATCGATCCTTGTGGGACTCCATAGGGCATTTTAAACTTTTCCTGAGAGGGTATTTCGCGATCTGCACACACTGCTCTCTATCATTAGGTATGGACGAGAGCCATTTGTGAGGCAAACCTCGAACACCCGCTTGACCATGAACTGGGTGCAACAGTATTTCATGATGCACACAGTCAAAGGCCTTTGAGAGGTCGAGAAATATGCTAAGCACATGTTCCCGCCTCTCCCAAACCATCGACAACAGAATCAATGAGACGCGTGACAGCATCAATAGTCGATTTGTTTTTCTAAATCCAAATTGTTCATTACAAATAACTTCAAAGCGACTGAAGAAATCTTCTAATCGTCGAAGGAAGGCTTTTTCGAAAATTTTGCTGAGGACTGGAAGAATGGAAATTGGACGATAGTTACTTGCGACATAAGGATCGTCCTTTTTAAAAATTGGAATGACTTTTGCTGTCTTCAAAGTGGACGGGAAAACGCCTTGGGCGAACGACAGGTTAATCAATTTTGTGAGTGGTACTGAAATATTAATATTCAATTAAGTTCCAATTAATAATTCTCAAATAAAACAGTTTCCAGTTAAATATTAATAAATTAATACTTTTCCAAATCTCAATTAAAGTTATTAACAAAGTTCAATTTTAATTCACTTCTCTTGCAAGCATGAATTAAATGTAACTTGTATGATTCTATTATGCTCTATTGTTTTTCGAGAATGAGTTATTCAGAATGCTCTGTAGTTTCTATGAATTTAATTTTTTCCTATAAAAAAGACAACAAAATTAATTTAATATAAAAATCAGGAAAGACAATTTCAATAAAACGTACAGTAAATTTGGTGCTTACCTCAAAAGCCCCCTCGCGGAAAAAGATTTATGGAACACGGCGCACTGTAATCAACTTAATCACAAAAATAACCAGAAGAAGGGCGAAAATTTATGAGCGGGCGCTTAAATACTTTCCCTTTCCAATCAACTTTGCAGGACGTCCGCGGGTGCTCTCTCTCATTGGTCCAGCTGTATCAGTCCAGGAGAAAAATACTCGCAACAAGACAATTTCTAATTAATTTAAGGGAGTCAACCTGCCTTCCTAACAATTTTAAATCTACTAGTACTAACTTGTCAAAGGATTACATGTTCGTTTTTATCCTGACTTTTCACAATCTAATCTAAAATTAAATCCCAATATTTCGTTCCCAAAATTTGTATTTAATTTAAGTTTTAATAAAAAATATAAACCAATGTAGCTTTAAAAACGCTACAGTGATTATTTTGTATACCGTTCGGACCCGCATTAACAGGATCGTTCAAGCATCACTCTCCACTTGTGAGAGACAATAACGTGCACTGTGATTAATTATATAACATTTGGCCCTGCAATGACAGGATCGATCAAGCATCAATTCCCACGTGTACTATACAATGACGTACATTGTGATTATTTGTATACCGTTCGGACCCGCAATAAAAGGATCGTTCAAGCATCAATCTCCACTTATGTAAGACAATGACGTACACTGTGATTAATTTGCATACCGTTCAGACCCGCAATAACAGGATCGTTCAAGCATAAATCCCCACTTGTGTAAGACAATGACGTACACTGTGATTATTTTGTATACCGTTCGGACCCGCAATGACAGGATCGTTCAAGCATCAATCCACACTTGTTTTAGACAATGACGTACACTGTGATTATTTGTATACCGTCGGACCCGCAATGACAGGATCGTTCAAGCATCAATCCACACTTGTTTAAGACAATGACCGTACACTGTGATTATTTGTATACTATTCGGCCCCGCAATAAAAGGATCGTTCAAGCATCAGTCTCTACTTGTGAGAGACAATAACGTGCACTGTGAGTTAATTATATAACATTTGGCCCCCGCAATGACAGAATCGTTCAAGCATCAATCCCGACGTGTACGAGACAATAATTTACACTGTTATTGTTTGTATAAATCCCTACTTGTATGAGACAATAATTAACACTGTTATTAATTGTATAACATTTGACCTAGGAACCAGAAGATCGTTCAAGCTTGAATCTCCATTGGTATGAGACAATAATGTACAATGTGATAAACTTTACATTTGTTCCCGCAACCACAGAATCGTTCAAACACCTATCCCCCTGTACGTGATATTAACGTTAACATATTAATAAACTCAAGGAAAGTATAAATCGTGGTACAATGAAAAGTAGCAACATATTAATTTAGTGCTGCTAAAAAAAATTTGTAATATTATCTTAGACTTACTAATTTGTATTTTTCAACAATGACGATACATATTGCAGACTGCCAATTCCCAAATAAAGTCACAATATTAGTCCTCACTGGTTCACTACAGTTCCCTGCCCCACATGTGACACGGACTACCGGAACAGATGTCGACGATCACGTGATGTTATATCGGATATATTGCCAGAGTTCCGGCTCAGGCCTTTCTAATTCCGCCTCTTGATTTGTTTTATTAAAGTAAGAGTTTCGCCCGTTTGTGTCAGATTGGCCTGTTTGTCCGAGTAAAGTCCGTGACAATTCCTAACAAAATTATTCAAAAACCGACTTTCGTTCACTACGAATATCAGATTTTGGAGGGGTTGCAGTTGTCAAAAATTATCAATCTTAAATAAACTCGTAGGTTTGGCCAAAGTTAGTGCGTTCATTCTTGTTATTTTTTAAAACGATCTAATGAGGAAGTTGGTTGGAGTTATAGAACTCCAAACGTTATACCGCGTCAATATTTGATAAAGCGGCTAATCTATAACTTGTGTTGATGTTGGATAGTTGATCCTCTCACAGTATTCTGGTGCTGTCAATATTGGCATCTGATGCCACAATCCAATACCGTTTTCTAGATTCAAAACTCAGGAAAGTTACTTCAAAATATACACTTTAATTAAAACTGAACAGATATGTCAGTATGAAAGATGCCGAAATGCTTATAAAGTCTTAATCATAGAGGTATGGAACATTTTGTGTCAATACTAGGCTAACATTAAACAAGTAAATAATGGGCTTAGCTAAAAAGTTTGTCATTGTACCATGTCAGTGAAATATTAAAACGTAACATTGTGATGCTCCGTTTTCCGTGAACTCTTAAATATACAGAAAAGAAAAACCAGGAGAAGAAATATACTGCCATCATTAAATGACTCCTTAATTTATAACTATTAAATCTCAAAAGACATAAAAAACTAGATTCTTGCGAGGTTTTAATATGCGTCGTATTGACTTAGACATTTTCATAATGTCACCTTTTCTATATTCTATCGTTAAGAAGTTAATAGCGTGCTTCAAAGTAACCAAAAATAATTACTGTTTGGTAATTATATAATTAAAAATTATTTATTTTAACCAATTAATTATTGTAATCACTGCGTCATTACACAGAAGTTCAGTGAGAGGGAGGGTGGTGTGGTACTGACACGTGGTTAAATACGGGAGCCACGAGGTGTAATGATGTATACACTGATAAGCTGCAGCGCAGTGGCGAGATATGTACGCTATTACTGATGCATGTTCTGCAAACTTGTATGCATTTGATGTGAGTTTAATGGTACATTGCATCCAATCCCAGCACCTGATCGAACCACAGACACACGTCACTCGTGGTTATTCATTCCGATTGTTTTAATAATATGTAAGTGATATAAATGAATAGTGTTATAGGTAACAAATTTTTATTTTATTTTAACACTGAATACTATATTTTAAGACTTTAGTTCCTGTTGATTTGTTTCACAAATGTTATTAAAAATCATCAGGAAGTAAAAAGAAAATATCCGATCACTATAGACACATAGGATTTACTGTATGCTCAACACTGCATAAAAATCTCTAACACGTCTTAGGGAGCCAAGTATGACAGTGGTTGCTGTGGATCTTTGGCTCTAAACTCGAATTTTGTGGTGGCAATTCTACTATAGGGTGGTAGGTATCTTTGTTTGTATTCAGCATTGAAACCATCCCAGTTACCAGATATAAACATTGGTTCATGTGCTGGAAGGAAAAAGCTCTGACAGGAACATTATATTCACGAGATGCAGGTGAGGGAGTTTCTTGATATAGCTACTACTTTCCAGTAATACTTGAACCATATGTTTTTTATAACTTGTGATTTATTCCTAATTTTCTCATCTCTATAATAGACTCTGAGGAAATCTGGTTTATAAGAGAAACGAGCCGATCGCTTGCGGATAAGATATTGGTGGGCAACTAGGCCAATCCACGGGAATATGAAAAATGATTAAGCCTACCTATTAATAATTTTGAGAGAATAAGAAGGTCCTTTACTCAGGATCAAAGTACACAAAAAATAAAAATGATTATGCAAGGATAATTAAAAATATATACATTTAAAATTTTACTTACACCCTTAGCGAAGCCTGCTACGGGGTGGTGTGGTTTTCGCGTAATAGAAATATAGATGAAATAAAAACAGTTCTTTCATAAAAAATGTATGCCCTTAGGAAGTAATATAGAACGTATCAGAAAAGCCTGAGTTGTAAAAAATTCCCAACCCATCACTGAATACTGTGTTAACTATAAATATTCGAATATTTCGGTACAGATGTTTGAATTCACTTATAAATACTAAATATTACTGAAGGATCACGAACAATTGATTCCTGTTGCGGCTTCCGCTACAGTTTAGCCCTCAATTGGAATTACGGTTTCTCTCTGTAAAGCAAACTCCGATTGGGAGTTGTGGTTTAATACAAAGTGTATCTCTTACATTTAATTGGAACAATTCAATTCTACCATTGTTTCTAAAGCCATATTGATATATCGTTCCGTGATGTCAGTTTTTTGTACTAATAATTTTCATTAATTAGAGCTTAGTAAATTATAATATTACTACGTAACTAGTAGGCCTAATACATGTTAAACATTGTGAAAAGATATATATTTACAACAGCTATATTCATAAATAATTAAGCGTACAGTTAATCAAGTTGTGTTGAGAAATTAAATTATCTTTATTTTTAATCTTAGACAGTTACATTATTCAATATTTAATTCAGTGTGTTAATGTGCTACATGAAAATCTCAATGTGAATCGATACCGTATGTAGGTTTTTGTTTATGTATCAATACTTTGTGTAGAATCGAATTATATATTACAGTTAAATATCCAATATCCGTGTTTGTCATATATTTAATTTAATATTAATATTGTATGTACATGTAAATGACAGTTTGCATCATTTGTTTAGCAATAATATTATGGACGCAACTCCAAACGGGATAACCCTAGGGGAACCGATTATTTGTGAAATTGTATAAAATAGTTTGATTAATCAATTGACTGAATTGAAATTATTATAAGTGGTCAACTTATTAAATAAAGAATTATTACTAAAAATACTAATTGATAACCTACTTCCAACAACAGGTGTTTGCTGGTGAGAGATTGGATAATATAATATCCGATTGAAAACTCTATTTCCGGTTATCCATAGTAGCTCACTTTCAACATAATAATGTTGTTACACCTGTTAAATTCTACATAAACACAAGCATTCGAGAGTGAAAGGACTATGATTTGAATAGTGATTTTCACCTTTTTCAACTTGGATAAAAACTTCTTGTTTATAGCTAATTTGAGTAAAGGTTATATTTTATTGTTATAAAGAAGACTAGAACCATTAAAGTTAGTATGGACGGTAACAAGCCTTGTATATTATGTGCGGTTATCAATATGTAAAGTGAAGCAAATTTTTTTAATGGTTTTTAAAAAATAAAAGGATTTTGAAAATTTGCCATCGTTATAGATCATAAATATTTAACGCAAGTTTCGAGGATTGGAATCTATACTCATCATCATGCAGGGGAGGTATTAATACATAAAAAAATAAATAACAGAAAGAAGTAAGGAGTATTAATACCTCTTCCACCTTACTAAGAAGATAGGTTCCAATCCTAAAAACGTTGTGTTAAACCTTTTATAACCTATAACGATGGTAAATGTCCAAAATAATGCTAACCTTTTAAATTTATATTATTATTTTGTAAGATTATAATACATAATTATATGTCACTTTTATGCGTCCAGCAAAATCATGAACAAAGTTTTACCTTTTTTTACAAAAAATATAACTAAAGTAGTCTTTTGATATTAGTATATTACAATTTTACTAAAACGTTTCTTAATATAAGTTGTAAGACGAAAAATTTATTTTGATTGGCCTTTCATCTGGACAGTATACGTAACTCCTTCAATATTTAATAAATGTTAAGAAGTGGTTACTCCGATTCAAATCTGAGTAAAATACTTAACAGGTAATTCCACGAAGCATTGATCTATGATGATACAAAAATTTATAGCCTTCCCATTTGGTTTTATAAAATATAGAAAACTTTACCTGACACTTTATTGGGCATTCATTGAGGGCAAAGCGTGATTGTGTATTTGCAAGAAGCAAATGTTCTTCTTGTTATATTAATACTAATACTTTTGTAGGTAATACATAAACAGACTCAAATCACCACTAGTTACGAGTATTTACATGCAGTAGTATAAATGAACGTAAAATTAGAATTATTACAATTATCTAAGTATTTGGTTTACGCGTTTGTATTGCAGTAAATTTAAAATAGATGAACCGTAAATGCCACTACGTAACCAGTTTAATAATTTTCAAAGAGAGATAGAGGATTTCTAGTTAACTGAAAATTATTAATAATAATGATCATATTTACTCTAAATGTTAGATTTAAGAAGGCATAAATTAAGTACTTAATATTTTCATTAACTCTAAATATTATTTTAACTTTCTGGAAGTAAACAGTGAATTATAAACCGGAAATTTCCTTTTTTTCTACAAAACAGTAGTTTTTAATTTTTCAAAATCCTAAGATTTACACTGGTTTTAAAGGTAAGTAAGAATAGATGGCAAAATAACTTTCATTCAACTTAAGTTACTAATAACAACTTAGACATATACATTTGAATAAGTACAATTAGTTAAATAACTAGTCACTAAGTACTTCATTTAACATGCATTATATTTAACATATGACTTTGGCTCTCCCCTACCAGACCGGCTGTTATAACACTCCCGGTGTGGTGGTAACGTATTAATTTTCTCGGTCATATATCACTGTCCTTCACACCTGCTAAAATTCCTTGTAGAATGTACATCACATTTCCCTACATCATGTATTGCAGCTAAATGAAATATGTTTACCTTTTCTAATAGCATGCATATTAGGGTGGAGTGAAAAAATCAATAATTTTTTTTCGGAAACGGGTACCTTTCAATGATTGTGTATGAGGCCAAATAGCAATTCTGTGAAATATTTAATTTTTATCATATCATCTTCAGTTTGCGCATTTGGTATAAAGTTTTCAATTTTTTCAATTTTTTTTATTTTGCATAATAATAAAAAAATTGCAGTTGGTAGTTACCAATTAATTCCAAAGAGGGTAAAATATCCACGTAATTTTTTTCAAAGGTTTCTGGATAGGGTGTTAGTCTGCGCATTAGGCATTAACAATCCCCGAAATATCAGATTTTTGCGTTTTTCGTTTAACAATTACTTTTCTTATTTCTTTTGTAATCAGTTGTATACTGTGAATATCTTCGCAACCTCATATAAAAAAACTCATTCCTCATTTACAACTGTAAATAACCAAACAAGGCTGAAAATACCATCGTTTTCTCGTGTATGTGATAGGTATGGCGTACCTGATCGAGCAGCAGCAGCACTGGCATCTGCTCTTTTACACGACGTTCAGTCTACTAATTCTTTGGACAATGTTACAAAAGAGGTCGTTATTGATAGGAGTAAAGTGAGACGCGAGAGAATCAAAGCACGTCATGATGTTGTCAAGAAAGAGCTATGCATTGATTCCTTTAACATACAAGACCTGTATTTTGACGGAAGAATCGATGAGACTCTTCATATACACCAAACAGAAGATAGCAAAATGCACAGAACAACTGTTAAAGAGGATCACATTTCTCTTATAGAGGAGCCTCGATCGCGGTTCATTGGATTTACAGTGCCTTCATCAGGGAAAGCCATAGACATTGCGAACTCTATCTTCGAGTACTTTCCTGACAACAATCTAACAATGTCCGAAATAGTTTGCATTGGTTGTGATGGATGCAATACAAACACAGGAAAATACAACGGTGTAATTCGAATCCTTGAAGGAAATCTTGGTAGACCACTGCAGTGGGTTATTTGCCAATTGCATTCAAATGAACTTACGTTACGGCATTTAATGGGCAAGCTAGATGGTCCAACTAGTGGACCGAAAGGATTTGTTGGACCTGTTGGACCAACTTGCCATTCTTTGAAATCAGTTCAGTTTGAACCCATCGAGTTTGTAGCTGATAAAGTCGATCGTGGAGATGAAAAGAATTTAATTACCGACCAACAATATCTTTACGATATATGCCAGGCAGTTTCTAGTGGGGAAATATCCTAAGAACTAGAAAACAAAAGTCCAGGAAAGCTTTCCCACGCGAGATGGTTAACTACAGCAAACAGGATCTTAAGGTTGTATGTTGCTACGACTAATCCTAGTCAAACTTTAATTGAGCTCGCAACTTTCATCGTAAAAGTGTATGCTCCTAGCTGGTTCAGGATCAAGTGCAATCCAAAAGTTATCAATGGAGCTAAAAACTTGTGGCATGCCGTAGATAATTGCTCTTATCTCTCTGAAGAAAATAAAAAGATTGTATTCAAATCCATTCAAGACAATGGGTACTTTGCTCACCCTGAAAACATGCTCTTATCCATGTTGACTGATGACAAGAGAGCATATAAAGAAACTAGCTTTAAGACGTATAACCAACGCTCGATCTAGACAACTAGCCAATAAGCAAATAAGGAGATTCGAGATTTCAAAAATAATTTTTGGAGCATCTGAATATATCGACATGATTGTTTGGAGTGATCTAGAAGTTACAAAACCACCTCTTACACGCCATCTGACGAATCAGGATTTACAAAGCTTACTGGAAACCGAGAATGTAAACATGATTTCCGAATGCACTCTTTTTGAGCTTCCATCACATACTCAAGCGGTTGAAAAAGCCGTAAAAGAGGTCACTGCCGCTTCTAAATTGGTCTATGATAACAAGAAAAGAGAAAGCCTAATAAAGACAAGAATGTTTGATAGGAATATCAGGCCAATCTTTAACACAAAGAAACAATTTAACTGTTAAAGACTGATGTTGTGAATGTAAAGACGTGTCCTCATGGTTGGGTGGAAGGGAGGGCACGGGTGGGACTCGAAGTGCAACCACCTCCTCGTGGTGAGTCCTGGGTAGTTCCATATGAGCTAGCGAAGAGTTCCACAAAATAAAAATGATTACGAAAGAAACGAGAAAATAATTTTATGGCATTGAAGGCAATTAATAATTGTTAGAAAAAACATCGAAAAATGAACGTTTTCGTGAATTTCCACAAATTTAATGCCTAATGCGCAGACTGACAACCTTTAAAAAATGTATGAAAAAAATTACGTGAGTATTTTAGACCAATTTCAACCATTTGACAACCACCTACCTGCGATTTTTTCGTATCTTATCCTAAATAAAAAATATTTAAAAATCTAAAAAATTTTAAAATTTTATACCAAATGCGCAGACTGAAGATGGCATGATGAAAATTTAATATTTTACAGAATTGTTATTGGGCCTCATACACAGTCATTAAAAGGTACCCGTTTCCGAAAAAACATTATTGATTTTTTCACTCCACCCTAATGTATATAATGCATTAAACAACACGTAATATAAGATAAGGAAAATCTGATGAGGACTAATTAATTTTTAATAGCAAATGATAACATTAAATATTCTCTCCAACGATGTTGTTTCTTACAAAAATAATTGAAAAAGAGAATTTGCAGAGAGAACAAGATTTTTGCTGACATATACCATCGTTCAATATTAAATAAAATAATTAACACAACTGGAAATTGGCTACATCCGGTTACATGACACTACATGGTTATCCTTCTGTTACATACACTTATTGTACCTGATGGTAATCAAGGAGCTCAAAACCATTAGTAAGGGCGATGCCTTACTTACCAACACATACCTTTCCCTATCGTCAATAACTTGTCTACTGATATCATGCACCAAGACATGATAGTCTTTGAGAATCCTTATTTAATTCCGGAACCAAGAGAAATGCAACTAAGGAGTTGGGTTCCGTACTAGTAAGTGGACTCTATTTTAAAGTAGGGTTTTATTGCGTTATTGGAGTATTTATTAGCTGAATGTCAGAAAAGTAGGGGAGCTCGAAAAGTGTCTGCCTATTTTATATTTATAGAAAAAGTTAAATTTTTAGGCAACACCAAGGTAGATTTTGATGCATGGGATTTGGCTGAGCGTTAACGAAACTTTTAAGGTTAAATATGATGGACACTAGAAAACCATGAAACGAATATACTTTTAAACGAACTAAATGTTGTAATATAAAGTGTTTACAATGTAGCATAGAAATGCATGTAGTCTAACTATCCATAAGATACGAGATATCAAAATCTATACTCGTATATCAAGAAAGATTTTATTAGGGTAATTTAATTTTTTTTCTTATTTTAATGAAACTTCATTTCTATGTAGACAACTAATTGTGTTCTATGATTGTGTTTGCCAATTCGCTGGAATTTCGCTGGAGATCATTAAACTAGGCTGGCGCAACTCATGTCATTTCCTATGGAAAGTATAAAAATGTTTTCTCAATGAATGCAATGATCTACAGTTTTGAAATTACAGTACGTTTGCTACCTCAGTGAGCAGTGTAACGGGAAACGTACTATACTATCATTGTATTTATTCAATCATTAAAGTTGATTTTGGTAATATGCGCAGTGTTTTAATAGGTTTGCCTCAAGTAAACTATTTCGTAATGAAACCGAAATAATGGAATGTATATATTTCTATTTGAAACTGAAAAACAACAAACTGTCTTAAATATTTTATATTTTATCGAGAAGGAAATATGATGTAATGCCTACAACAATAACAAAACAAAAACAAAGCAATAAAGAACAACAAAACGTACTATTGTATCTCTCCTCGATGCTTACTATTTACGTTCTTCTGCTCTTCGTTACTTCTCCTTTCCACCCCTTGATCTACTCACGCGAGTTCAAGTCTGAAAACAAGTTTATTTGAAAACTTTAATAACGTCGAACCTGCCTTCCCCGTGCTTAGGAATTGTTCCGTACTTCCGCTATGGCTCTTTAGTATCCCACTGTTAAATATTTTACTGTTACCTAGCTGATCAGTGCTGTACGAGAGGTGAACGTACAGCATAATACAATTGTTAGGACAATGAGAGCCACACTCATGGCAATTCTCCCCTTCCCTAGTTTCCAGTGCTGTATAAAAAAGCTCCACCCAAGATTTGGCGTAAAGAGGCACTCCTTAGGGAGTATATTGAAGCCTCACGTTTCCCAATTATTTCAGAACTCTCATTTCCTAAAAGTCTAATATAGTCTAGGAACCCTTCCCTGAAAATTAATTTGTGTCCAAAATGATCTGGAAGACATCCTGACAAAGCCTTGAGGGTCGTAATAATTCTTCAATTTCGGAACCAACAAACGCAGTCAATGGAATAAGCCTTCCTCAGAAAGAGTGGTCGTTATTGAATCGATTTGGTACTGGAATGGGCAGATGTAACATGTGGATGTATAAATGTTTTGGGAATGTCAGAAGACCCAACACATACTTGTGGTATCGTGAATGAAACTTTGGAAAACTTAAGTTCGATAATAGTTGGCCTGTATGGCATTATCCGGTGGCCGGTTTGGCCGGTTTGCGTTATAGAGATCCACAAAACCTACAAAATCTCTTTACAGAATTTCTTGATTAGCTTATCTGCCTTTATATTTACAGTTTTAAAACTACCTAAAAATGCTTCATGGTGTGTATAGACAGGATGGTACTTTCTCGAACAACACTTCATTGTAATTTCAAAATTATGATTGGTTTTAGATAAATTAATTTATATAATATTGCTAATGCTAATCATAATGCATACCTAACCCCTTGCCTTGTAAAAGTTTTCTGAATACAGGTTTTTTGTGAAAAAATAAATTAAATTTGAGTAGTTAACTACTTTACTCAAAATTAAAATCAAATAAACATTAAACCTAAGAAGGTTACAGTTAAAATTGAAATGAAATGAATATTTTGTAACTTAATTAAAATAACATGTACATGTACTTAATTTTAATAGAAGCTGTATAAAACTGAATTGTAATTTCGCTGAAAACTTCTTTGTACTACGTGTATCACTTTCTGTTACTGTTGACTCAGATAATCAAACTTTACGAATTAAATTTATTTTAAGTGTTAAATATAAAATTTATATTGCAAATGCCTATGGGAGTACCAATGGCCGAGCGGTCTAAGACGTTGGACTTTGGGTCTGAGTTAAAGATAACCCAAGTTCAAATGCTGTTTGTGAACGTTACACTTGTTATCAGTACCATCGACCTCGTACTGTATCGTCTCTCCCCTTTATTCTGTTTGATAAGATCCTCGCACAGGCCAGTGGCCCGTGACGACGGCCTGAATAAGGATTAAAAGGGGATCGGCCTCTCCTTAAAAAAAATATGACATTTAATTAAACTTGAAGTTGAAATACTTTCTATAACTTGAAATATTTTGAAGTTTTACATTAATAATTAAGTTTTTTCTTCATTCTTTTGTATCATTATCGTACAATATTCCGTATAAAAGAAAGCTTACATTTGTTGATGAAAAAAGTTTTCATTCGAAAATCGTAATTTGAAAATATACAATATCTACTTACGTAAAATCCCTCGCAGAATGGACCTGGAAAAATAAAGAACGGGTGAACCGATAATAAATATAATCCGCTGAACACAGGAAAATACGCCGAGATTTAAGAGTAGGAGTTTTTATACTGACACCTTCCCTAACCAAAATTACCTCTTCACCGACGGCCTTGACTGGCCTCCGGCTATCCGATCACAAGGCTAGAGAAAGTATTGCAAAATGTTCCACACTTATTCCGACCAGTTATCGTAGTTTATTTCCAGATAAACCGCTGTTTTTCTGTACCAATCTAACATAAGCGGACCCTTTCTTGAGAAATAAAATTGGTTTAATCTTACCTATGTTTTGAGAGATCTACTTATATTCCAAAATATTTTCGTATATATTTTTTAACATAATTACTCATTAATAAAATAACAAAAATGATGTAGCACTAGGCTTTTACAAATTCTATGCACAATCTAAAGTATTCGTTGTAAAAATGTTTTGCAAAATTACACATTAAATAAATCTATAAACAAACTGATAATAAGCAAATGCTAAATGCGTAACTAGAGGAGAGTTGAGTTTAATAGCACAACGTGTTGGATTTGATTTTGTAGGAGAGATCAGACTTTTTTAACTTTTAAACTTGATGCAAGTGCGTAAGTCCTATGATATATTATATAGAAGTTGAAAATTCAAACCAAACTTCAACCCTCCGAGCTAACTAATTAGTTCATAATAGTTTATACAGACGGACAGATACACAGACACAACAATCTGCTTCCGCCATTAATTGGTGAGAGAGACTTTGTCAATATCTAAGCCAATTAAACCTCGTGACGGATAAAATTTAACCGTATGAATAAGTAATAAGAACACTACCAAATATCTCACATGAATTTAGTGTAACATATTCTTTTACATCTTTTATACACAAGCAGACGCAAATTCAGTTCAATCGATAGTTAGAATAAGATTAATATTTGTACTTTATAAAGAGGTAACAAAGAAAGTTAATTGAAAATTTATTTAATGAAACAGATAAATTCATGCTTAAGCTATTCCATTTTTATCAATAATACCAGTGAACACAATAAAAATGCCAAGCACAATTTACTTTGTTGTGAAAATTACATGCGAGTTACGCTAAATTAAGGCTTGTAGTATCAAAATAACCCATCCATCAGTATAATTTCTATCTTGCATATATTAATAAAATATCATGTATCGTACCATTTTAAAATACAAGAAATATATTATTAATATATATACCACTTCATAATATTTTAACTCGATCAATGGGAGGTTATTAATAGTGCTATTATATGAAATTAACATTATGCACTTTTTAATAAAAATCCTATCATTTATATGAATTGTTTAGTAGCAATGCATTTTCTTTCAAAATGATAAAGTGTTCACCGTCTCACAAAAGGCGTTGACAGAAATAAATTCTAGCAATAAATAAATCTACTTGATTTTTCTACAGGCAATGTTAAACTTTTAAATCCTCTTTGAGATTTACCTAAGACACAACTTTAAACTTTTACTGGATCCAGGGTTATTGAGTACTTACACTTAAAGAATATACACTTTTTATAAGAGTAGATATTCTCTTTTTATTAATTTATTACTATTTTTGCTAAGATAAATCTGGTTTATCTTTGCAGTACAGTACCATCGTAACTTCAACTTCGTAACTGGTTCAAGCAGTTTGAAGATTAATTGTTAGAGAGAGCCTATTAGCCTAAAATTGAAATAGTAAAATTATCCTTTTTTAAATTTAATTTATTTTGTCCAAGGTTTTTAATTTATAATAATATTTTAAATCAAAATAATGTATAATTTAAATGTAAATTGTGCATTTAAATATTTGTTTTAAAAGAGAACAAAAGAGAGAGAACCATTAAAAAATTATTAATTGCAAAACATATTTTTCTACACAGTACTTTTATAGTTATTAGTGTTTGGTCTTTAGGATTAGTTTCAAATTGTATTCTAAATTTTTTATTATATGTTTTTTTTTACTTTTATACATATGTTTTTTCTGCAAGCAATGATGATGCCTTAATCGGCAAAAGCACTTTTAAATCAATTAAAAATGTGAAAAAAAAAAAAATTTCTTTTATATAAAAATCTAGTAACTTCCATCAAGCATACAAAGCAGATAATAAAAAGAGTCCTAAAGAGTGACTAATCGCACGTAATAATAATTATTATGACCTTGGTTGGATAAAATATACTTGAGCAGTGGCCTGGATGAAATGCTCCTTAGCCATGGCTTGAGCAGACTTCATCTACCCGCAACCAGAATAACAAATCATAGCCAGACCTCTATAGATTTTATATGCACGAACATAAAAGAAACGGAAATAGCTACCAAAATAACACAGACAGGCCTCTCAGACCACACGGCCCAACTATGTACGATTCTCACAGATTCTACGAAACAGCCACTGACCCAAACAAAAAGAAGACAGTTTAATGCAAGAACAGTGCAAGAATTGAAGCACAATCTGGAATCCCAAGACTGGACTAAAGCCACTCTCACCGAGAATGTGGAAACTGCTTATAAAGCATTTAGTGGAATTTTTCAAACCGCATTGAACATAGCATGTCCACTCAAGATAGTAAAGAAGAAAAGAAACCCCTACAAAAATATATGGGACAATGAAAGTCAGGCCCTAAAATTATCATACTTAGAAGCACTGAATAAACAAATCATTACTGGCCACCCTGATGACAAAAAAGAAACAGCTCGAAGGAAAAAATGTTATGATATAAAACTCAAAACTCTTCGTAAACTGTGCAACTCTTCATTCATAGAACAGTCGGACAACAAATCAAAAGCTGTGTGGAATGTAATAAATAATGAAAGAAAAGAAAAATCTTCAAAAAATCCACTAGAATGCCTAAAAATAGAGGAAGAAATCGTTGACTCTCCAATAACTATTGCCAATCATTTAAATTACTTCTTTGCTACAGTCGCTGACCGAACACTCCTCAGAAATGGAACATCGACACCTGTAATAGCACCAAACAATAACAACCAAACACTTCAAACACCAAACCTAGCCTTCTCTGAAACCAACAAACAAGAAATTGGAAAAATCATTGACTCTTTAAAAGCAAAAACATCAGCAGGGGAGGATGAGATCTCATCAAAATTGATCAAACAGTGCAAACACGAAATAATCACCCCACTGACTCACATCATTAATAAATCACTTTCACAAGGAATATTTCCAAATGAACTAAAATTCGCAAAAATCTATCCGAAATTCAAATGTGGAGCAACAAATGAAGCCACCAGCTACAGGCCAATTTCCCTAATCTCTACTTTTTCTAAAATACTGGAGCGAGTAATACTAAATAGACTACTGGGCCACCTCAAGCAGCACGATCTTCTCACCCCTAGACAACACGGTTTTATAAAAGACAGATCAACTTCAACAGCAATAGCTCAACTAATTGAAGAAATCATAGACAATCTGGAAAAAGGACAAATTGCAACAAGCATATTTTTGGATTTTAGTAAAGCGTTTGACTGCCTTGACCATGAACTCATACTGAAAAAGTTACACTCTCTTGGAGTCATTGACAAGGAACTTGACTGGTTTAAGAGCTACTTGAGTAACAGGGAACAAGTAGTAGAACTTACTTACTTGGAGAAAAACACTGTGACGAAAGTAAAATCCAAGCCAATACCAGTAAGCAGAGGAGTACCTCAAGGCTCCGTGCTTGGACCCGTCTTGTACATTCTCCTAACAAATGACTTCCCAAATTATCTCCAAAACCACTGTGAAATTGTAATGTATGCTGACGACACAGCTTTGATTTTAGCAAATAAGAACAAATCTCAGCTAGATATAGACTCTTTTGTTGCATACAATGTGGCTAAGCAATACTGCCACCTCAATGATTTAGTCTTAAATGACTCAAAGACCCAACAGCTAGTCTTTACACCTAACCCAAACCAATACGACGGGCTCCCAGAAATAACTACAATTAAATCAGGAAAGTACCTTGGTCTAACTGTTGATCAAAACCTCTCATGGGAACCTCACATCAATCAACTCTGCCACAAACTTAATAGTAGCCTGTATGCAGTGAGAAGAATAAAACAAATCAGTAGCCCTCAAGTAGCTTTGACAGCATACCTTTCCCTATTTGAATGTCATCTCAGATATGGACTGATAGCCTGGGGAGGTACGACAATTGGAAATCTTAAAAGGGTGCTTGTTATACAAAAAAGGGCTGTCAGGACTCTAAGTGGATTAGGACCAATGGACTCATGCCGAGCAGCTTTCAGACATCTAGGAATACTGACGATCATAGGACTCTATATCCTAGAGACGATCTTATTTGCCACAAAAACAGGGCACGCAAGAACTGGCGACATCCACCCCTACAACACCAGACATAGAAACAACTTCCTCCTTGACCCTCATCATCTGACTCTGTTCGAGAAAAAACCATCGTATAAAGGAGCCATGTTCTTTAACAATCTACCTGACTACCTAAGAAAGCTTCCAGAGAAGAACTTCAAGACCTCCTTAAGAAGCTGGCTGCTGGAGCATCCATACTACAATGTCCAGGAGTTCCTTCAGTGGAGGACAAGCGCTTTGTAATTTACATACACTGACTCATACACTGATTGTGACATAAACACTGACCTTTGTTCTATTCTCTAAGAATATGTTCAATAAAGATATATTCTATTCTACATCAAGCAATTATAGTGGACTTCATTTAATGAACACGGCTTACCGATATAGTTTATGTTCAGATAGACATAATTAAACGTTTTCATGTAGCATATACTTCAATAATAGCTTTATGATTTATAGTTATTTTGACTTTTTCAATATTAATTTTTTTAAGATACAGGCCATATTATGAAGTTTTCACATCCTTTGCTTATCTTGATGAATAATTTCATACAACAATTAGGATGTAAATATTTTATTTTTAAACTTGTAAAATTGAAAGTTTGTGTTGTACAAACGTACTGTTAAGTTTTGTCCTTAAATGTTTTAAGTAATTAAATATTATTTGTGTACTCACGATTTGAAAAATAAGTGCAGAGTAAAATTGTACTCAAAGGTAAAGGGCAGCGCAGACGCTCCGCTTGAGGAAGTTTAAGGGATGAGATAGAGATAAATACTATAGAAAAGACTCAAGGGCGATAAAGGAAAAGCATAGGGTTGGTCTGTTAAAAGCTATCTAATGGATTGTGGAGAGAGAGGTTGCTATAAACCACGCAGTACCTCTCCTATACAGTCTGAGAGGCAGTGTCTGCAACATCTATTACAGTTTATTGTTATGAAGGATAACAAATTCTAATTAACATACCTCAACTAGCCGCATTGCAACATCTATTACAGTTTATTGTTATGAAGGATAACAAATTCTAATTAACATACCTCAACTAGCCGCATTGCAACATCTATTACAGTTTATTGTTATGAAGGATAACAAATTCTAATTAACATACCTCAACTAGCCGCATTGCAACATCTATTACAGTTTATTGTTATGAAGGATAACCAATTCTAATTAACATACCTCACTAGCCGCATTGCAACATCTATTACAGTTTATTGTTATGAAGGATAACAAATTCTAATTAACATACCTCAACTAGCCGCATTGCAACATCTATTACAGTTTATTGTTATGAAGGATAACAAATTCTAATTAACATACCTCAACTAGCCGCATTGCAACATCTATTACAGTTTATTGTTATGAAGGATAACAAATTCTAATTAACATACCTCAACTAGCCGCATGTTGTAAAATATCAATTTTTGACATGTGTTTTGAATTAGGAATACAGCCTGGTAAATTATTCTCAATTTAATATAAATTATTCAATATTCTTTCGTTAAGATTGCAATAATATCAGTTTTATATTCTGTAAACTGGAAACAATTATAAAGATATGCCGCAATACAGATGAATATGCAATATACTCTTACTATTTTATGTATACTAATAAATAAATTCAGACTCCTAAATATATATGCTACATAAAGACAATATACATATGCCTTAGTTGTAAAGTACCAGATTAATCCCAAAAACTCTTTTTAATTCCGCAGATAAAAAGAGAAAGCAGTATGTTATGCGAGGATCAAATTTTGTGAGTTTGTATGTGGTTGATTTTATTGATGGGCAATTTTACTTATAACTTTAGGTTGATTTTCTCAAGATTACATGGAATCTCTACTCAACCTGTTACCTGGAGAATCCTATCTTAGTCAATTTATATAAATAACAACATTCGTATCAGCGTAACTCGCATAAGGGTTCAGTAGATTAAGGTTTACTGTATCAATATGTAAAGGTAAAACCCCTAAGATTTAAAAATCTTGTATCTCTGGTCGATCTTGGGATCTTTATTGTTGATATTCAGGAACTGATGATGCTCTAGAAGATTCCGGTACACTATATCCGGTTTAATGTTGCTATATTTCACAGATAATACCTGGATGTTCCGATTGGGATGTAATATAAACATTCATAACTTATATAACATACAAAATGCGATGATTTAAATAGAATTTGTAAATAATTCTTATTTTGTACTGCATTGAGCACGATAAATGCATACAGTTTTTATATGTTCAGGATATCTGGAAGTAAACTTATGCACAGTTCAATGTCTAACAGAGAAAATTATGTCTTGCAAATGAATAATTGAACTCTCTGTTCTAGTTAAGATATTTTTAGAAAGGGTATACAACATCACGTACGCTTCTAAAACGGCGACTCTATAACATATTGTAGTAAATTTATGACAACTGTAACAGTAGAAGACTGGAGACCACATGACAGATTTATAAGACCAGTAAGATATGGGTTAATGCTAGATGAGCGTTTTATTACCAAGTTTATTTCACCACCGCTACTAATAACGGAGTAATCCTTGTTTTACTGAGCGCCATCTGTTACTTAAGAGCGATAATTAATTGAAGTTATTACTGCAATTTAAGTAAACATTTATAATTTGTTGATTAATAAATTAATCAACAAATAGCTATAATACTAGAGCATTTCTGTCATTTTGAACCGTATATACAGTTTGTTTGGGTGCAGAAAGTGTTTTGCACCTAAGTTTTTAAAATTTAGTTTTGTTAGTTTATGTACTGTAATAATGTATTAAACATAGAACGAGTCGGTTCACATATTTTACTGGTATTTATTTTAGTATAAAGAGTTAATTTGTTAAATAAAATCAAATTGGTGAACCTTTCTTTACTTAACTTTTAAGCTGCTGTCACATTTCATAATCATTAAAATTGATAGCTCTTTTTGTTAAATTTTATTTATTATTCAAGTGTAAAACTTACATTATAAAGTTGAACAAAATAAATAAAAGAGATTTTAATTACTATTTTCTTATAATAGACTGAAAACATTTATAGGAGGGAAAAAATCATGCCAGGAGTTTAATTCACAAGAATGAGCTCTGATTCACATCAAGTAACAAACGCAATAATCAGCTAATTAATAATCCAGTTATTTGAAACTGTAAATAACGTATTTCGAGATGCTAAAGTCATATAATATTACATAATCAGACAAAAAGCTCGTGTATTACCTTCAAGTATTTGAATTGCAAAGTCTGTTATAAACAATACCTAAGTCAACCAAGAGGAGACATATTGAAAGAATAACCAGAAATGATAAAAAGAGCTAAAGTTTGTATAGCAACTCTATTAGGAATTGATTGTATAGATGGGTCAGAGAGGGCAATATTACTTACAATAATACTGGTATAATAGTAAGAGCAATGGATGGGTGAGTAAAGACAATAAATGTGTCTCAGACAGGTAGTTAAGTCAATATTAGCAATGAACCATAAGTAAGGCTATTTGGTGGATCGTTCAATACTAAAAAATGAACAATAAGGTCATTCTAACGGATATTTGTGGGCGAAAGTATATAGACATAAAACAGTTAAATTTAGTAAATTGTTGCTAAGTAAATATGCATTACCTCAGCTTCACGATTGTGTTTTATTCCGGAAAATTTACATAGTACCAGTATTACCTAAATTTTACATAATGTAAAAATACATGAGTATGATTTTAATTATCTAGTGTTTTTTTTTTTCAAAATGTGTGTTCCGAATATGTAGACTCCGCTTAGTTAAAACTAACTGTAAAATAATTTAAATTAAGGAATATAAATATAAATTTTTAAATTATTTTACCATAAATCAGTAAAAATCTTGATTCAAAGTCAAAATTAACAATACCATATTTACACTTAGTAGCAAAACATATTTGTATGAAGATTAATATACGTTAGTTTGTTATAAGTCTGTATATACAGAATCCCATAGAAAGAAATAAATACAATCGCCATGGCATTGTTAATAAACGAGAACTCAATGAGAAGCCTCGTTATAATGAAGAGTCTGTAATGACGGATCAAATAATAACCCCTCGGCGGGTGACGTCAGGTTCTATAAATATTTTACAGCACAACGTAATCAAGTGACTGTGTTTGCTTTGCCCTGTGTATGACCCACTGTTTACAGGTGTCAAACTAGTATTTATGCACAGTCTTGTATTTGTCAGTAGCTTTTGAAATCCTCTTTTACAACCCGGACATGTAAATCCAACGGATTTTCACTGTGTAATAAATTTATTTCATGGAAGTACAAATTCGATCTCTTTAGACACTCTCTAAGCTTAGTTTAGTGCAACAGGGGCGTGACTATGGGGAGGATGAGAGGGATAGAGTTTCCAAAAGGTTAAAAATTTAAACAAATAATATCAAGTCATAAATAATGCATTTAAATATTTATTTTCATTTTAAAATTATACTTTATTCATATTTAGGTTGTTATCATACTCCCGGTATGTTTGGAAACTTCATTGGATCGGCATTACGTATAAATGGAATACAGGGTGATTATATAATAACATTTTAAGTGATTCTGGGTAACCTAATAGTTTGTATTGTTGCACCAATCAATAAAATGTATATGTACATAGGTCCAAAAAGTCTTCTTCGGTAAATGAACGTTGAATACCATTAATAACAATCTACTTCCGGTCCAAATGTTTCCGGCGCAGTAATAGCATATGGCTTGTTTTCCCGATCAAGTAAGTATTTTTATACTTAGGTCTGTTGTTTATCTCTATATATAAAGAACAAAGCCCTCACTCGCTCACTAATTCACAAATTCATCATTAATTCTCCAAGTTTTAATGACATTTAGCACACGTACCTCTCATGTTTTGGATAGAAAATCTTAAGTATTTTCACAAAGATGAAAGATCCAAGTTTTAAATTGGATACAGTCTCGAAAAAAATATATTTTGTTTTAAAAGTAATTGATGTCCTAGAAATATCAAATTTTATAAGTATGCTTATATGATTCCTTTTTGAAAATTTACCATGCATTGAAACGCATTTCTAACCTTCATAAGAGTATAGTTTTGGTTTAGAACGTCTAACTTTATCATGGCAACAAGTTAACCTCTAAAATGGTAAGTGAAATGTTATTGATTTGAATCTGAAATGCTTCGTCGAGGGCTGAAGCAGAATACAAACTAATGCTAATATTTATTATCTTATGAACCTCTGAGCTATGTACTTCATGTCATATGCCTACTTCTAATTTCAATTTATTATAGGACACTGTATTATTTTGCTCTAAATAATATATTCATTTGTACTCACAAAATCTGCTTTATTCAGTATACTTAAAGCCCAATTATTTTCAAATGGACCAGCAGATTAGATTACCTTCCAAATACTATTTCAGGAGTTTTTATTATGCCATTTATAAACTACCCGCTTTTAATGAAACTGTTGTATAGGAAATTGCGTGTAAAACCGCGGGTAACTTCTAGTCATTTATAACTATTGACTACAACGTTCTAAAGTTATATAATCGTAATTATAAGTAGACGTTTCGGGGCGGAAAAACAATGTCAGTGGTAAACCGTCTAAGTTTGTAACAGTACAAGTTTAGAGCCAGTGAAGTTAGATAATAAATAAAGATAGCAAACCGTTAGATAAGGAGACTTAAGTTCCCCTAGCTACATACTTTCTTAACGTTATATTCAAATTCTTGTTTATATTTGAAAAAAAAACCACCACAAATATTAAAAAAAAAACTAGAAACATACAACTTAAAAACTTATACAGATATGTAGAAATTATAATAATATGTAATGAAGGATAATACGTGTATTGTTGAGGGTTGTACGGAAGTATAACTGTTAAATTTTAATAAATTGTAATAATGGAAACAAATAAAAGTTTTTAAGTTCAAATTATTAAGTGAAAATTACAACTAAAACAAATGCAAACCAACGAGTCATGTCGTCTCACAGTTTTTCAGACACGAAGAGAGTGCAGTCATTAGGGTTTCAATCGACTTTAGTTTTGGGGGTTTTTATTTAAATTGATAGCTACTTATGATAGCTTATCTGGAAACAGATAAAGAATTTCGGACTACATTTTAAATTAATAAATTAATTTTATTGAAATTTAGCTAATTTTGTAATAAATACATAACAATAATAGCTATACATAAAATGTTAATCTGTAGCATCCTGTCCATGTAGTGTATTGTTTTTAATTGGTTTCAATCAAAGGAAATACAATTTTTTCATAAACGAAGACATGCCATTCCCCCATACGTACATTCATAGTTCATGTACGTACCGTTTTATAATACCGTTTTAATAATATCCTCAAAACGTTCTGAGAAATAGGTGCTAGTACGTGGGAATTCCTGAATGACTAGTATTCTGGGCTTACTAATCCTAATGATCATGCAATAACCTAAAACCCGTGAAAAACCTCAAATCTTAACAAATTATCATCATTATTGTAATTATATTTATGGACACAGATTAAGTGTAGGAAGGGATATAATGGTCACTATTCAATGTTCATTTAATGACTCACCTTCAGTGTGATACCTGAGTAGTAGGCACTAGTGGTCCTTTTATAAAAATGAATCACTTTTAATTACGAATCCAGAACTTCAGGCTTTTTATGACCCAGTTCTTGTATGACCTAATGTTATAATATTTAATGTTTTTATTCAGATCGCACATGACGAAAGAAATATAGATTTATAAGAAAATTAAACAAATTATAGAAACAACTGTGTTTCTATAGAATTCGACAAAAAGGAATAAAATTGTATAGTTCAACAGTATTTGTAATTTGTTAGGTTCTTTTGAAATATTTAGTAAATATAATGTATTGGTATCTCATCAGTAATTAAATTAAAACTTATGTGGAAAGTTTATATCAGAAGAAATAGCAGAGTAAATATACGGAGGGAAAGGGATAGCTGGATTAACTTACCGGAATTCCAGTTGTTCTTGGATATTAGTTCTGGTTTGGAATAACATTCTTAGGTTGATTTTAATGAAACCAAAATCTGATTAAGTTGATTTAGAGTTTTGAGCTGATATTATATAGTCGATATGTCACCAGTATATCATAATGTATATATTTTATACGCTATACACCTTTGCTATGCAGAAAACAATGTCAGGATCCACTTCTTCGATACATTATTTTATTCTTTCAAGATTACTCTAATTATTTAATTATTGAGCGTTTGGTTATCTAGTCACTAAAATATTATCTTTTAGAAATTTAGCAGATTCATGTCCTGGAGACAGTAATCGAGCAAGAACCTATTCACCATGTACGCCTTACATGAAATTTTCTTTTTGTTATGATTTTTTTCTTCTCATTTGATTTTTACAATTCTTCATGTTACTAATTGGAATTGTTGTACTTCTGTACATGTGATAATTCTTTTGCTAAGTTTACATATTATACATATGGATACTTTATTAAAACTATTCCACTTCTTACGATTTATTTTAAAAAAGATTTTGTATTCGTGGTTCAATTTTAATAATGATTGTTACTAAAACTTCGCTGCATACTTCAGTTCTACGCAACATATTAACTAGTAGGACAATTATATAAGTATAAGTACAGTTAAACAGTTGTACTTGTGTAGTATTCCCTTCTTTATTTCAAAATCTGAAATAGTTTAAAAAATACAAATATTAATAACGAATGGTATTTTATTTTGTTTTTAAAGGTTAAAACAGTTCCTATTCGAACATACAATTCAATTTTTAAATATTTGTGATATTTATTACTTTACCTTAGCAATAAATACAATAATTAGAACTGTCTGGATCAGAAGGAACTCTAAATGAGGTTTAGAGATAGAAATAAATGCAATATATAATTAAGAGAATTAATAATGAGTAATCTGTACCTTTAAATCACATTCGGGTAACATGAGCTACATTAAATAATCGAATTAAAGCACTTTTTGTGTATTAAAAGATGGAATGGGTTAATATTGTGAGATGTGCCAGACTCATTGAAATGTATTCATTTGCAACAAAACTAACACAAGGAAGAGAACTTGTTTCTCTCAAATGAATTGTTACAGGGTCTATAGAATGGATGAATGTTGAATACTCAAGAATGAGTACAATCGAGATTCCTAACACCTAGTTTTAGTCCGATTATCTACACAATTCTGGAGTAATTATTTATACTTTTAGTAACTTAAACATCTTGTCATTATAAACGAACAATATTCTTACCATTATAAGCGATTTAAATTTTAGACAAAACTAGACGGATGAAAACTTTGCGGTTGCAAACGCTCAGATCAAGAATCTCTTCCAATTAAACTCGTGTAAATAAACACAAATTCAGGCTGTAACTGCATCATAAGGCTTTATTAACCGTCTAATATTTAAATAATAAAAGCTGTCATACTTTTTTTTACTTTATATGTCTAAGTATGGCTAGAACTGCATCAGAAGGCTTTATTAACGGATTTTTTGCCGTCGAATATTTAAATATTAAATGCTGTAGGATTTTTTTTACTTTATACGTCTAAGTATGGCTAGAAATTCATCATAAGGCTTTATTAACGGATTTTTGCCGTCGAATATTTAAATAATAAAAACCGTTACATTTGTTTTACTTTATACGTCTAAGTATGGCTAGAACTGCATCAGAACGCATTCTTAACGGATATTTTGCCGTCAAATATTTAAATAATAAAAGCCGTAATATTTTTTTAATTTATACGTCTAAGTATGGCTAGAAATGCATTGAGTCTTTTTAATTTCGCACAAAGCAACTATTCCAATGTTTTTAACGCTTCTCCGTGTACTCCAAGGAGTAGAAATAAAATTATTTTACCTTAGAAATTTAGCAAGTGTGCGTCCAATGGGGTACACGTTAGTCTGAGGTACTTATGTAAGCAAGGGATCACATTTATTAAGCTACTAAACCAGGCCAACAATTAAAACGCAATAAGGACATGGATCGCAACGTGTACCCCATCAGGCGCACTTCGCAATTTACGAAAGCCCGGTGTGTACCATATTGGGTACACGATGGCAGTTGTGAAGATCGCCCCGAGGGGGTACACGTCGTCGTGATCGTGTTAAACACTTTGTCGTTATAAACGAATAGGTTATTCTTGCCATCTAAAACGGTTCAAATCTTAGAGAAAGTTGTACAGATGAAATATCAGAAAACTTAGGCGTTGAAAACGCTCAGATCAAAAAATCCGTGTTAATAAATACAAACTCAGACGAGAACTATATCTCGTTTTGACAAAATACGTGTTTACTTTTGATCCATTGAAAAACAGAAAGGAAAATTGTTATATTCACATTTAAAATTATTTAACTTACTATTGAATGCAATTAATGAAGTTAAAACTTCATTGAAAAGTATTGCAATACACTCTTTCAATAACGTAAATCTGTAGAAAACACCACACTAAAACTTGGTTAACACCTAAAGGAGCACAAACTTGTCCTGTTAAAGTTTAACTTAGTTTGTTGGTCACAGAGTTTAATTGCTGAGCAAGGTTTGTAAGCTGTATGTTTGTTCTCTCTGAGATTAGTAGATACAGTTACTAAGACAGTTTTGTTCCTTCGACAATATAAAAAACCAAACTACATCAAATATTAACAGAGTTACTGACATTTTCTAAAGACATATGTTACAGATTAAGAAATAAACTGCTTCAAAGCTGTCAACCGATAAATGAAGATCTAAATTAACTCATTCCGTTTATATGAATTTCTCAAAATGCACAAACTTAGCGAACCATCTCCTACCAAAAATTTGTTTTTCACTTAGGAGGGGATTATCTACAATAATTGACGATATTTGCTGTACAAAATGGTTCCTTATATAAAAAATTCAATGATAGGTTTATAAAATAAAAAAAATTCTAGTAACTGAAACTAACACATTAGTAAGATTCTGGACATTGAAAGTGTATTCACAAAATTTTAAAATTCCTAAAACTCTTGGTATTGTGACTCAAAGAACGCCAAAGACTAAATTAAAGAGTATCCCAGTATAAGAAATTATGTAATAACTAAAGCCTTGCTCTCAATGTAACTAGTCATGGGGTCAAATATGCCGTCATACTGAGAAAATGGCCTATAATGTTTCCTATTTTTGGTAATATATTTATGAAGGAATTCAATCTAAAATATTCGTTTTTTGCTTACTCAAACCAAAGATTTGTTGAAGATAAATTGATGAGATTTAAAAGAATCTTTTCTCAAATAATAAGTATTACTGACTACATTACGTAGCATTTCATATTTTTTTATTAACAATTTGAACTTTTACAGAATATTCATTGATTATTGTTAGAGAAATATTTTAAAATAATGTCGGGGTTAGGTCCGCCATTTTGAAACAATTAAATTCTTATTGGATAAAGCATTAAAGTGGTTGTTTCTACAACAGTGTTAGGTCAATGTACTATTTGGCTTATTAATTGGTTTGGAAATACAATAATTTTAATCCACAGCAATAATTCTGGGTAAGTTTTATTTTCAACACGATTTTAGCTTTCATCGAATAACCGTTAGAGATATACATATGGCTTAGAGCATAAAACATTTCTTTAAAAATGAAGTCAAACATTTTATATTTTCAAAATATATATTTTTTGATGTGGCTACATTTTGAAAATATCTATGTGTGCTATATAGTTTTAAATACTATCCATAATAAAATACGAATTTTCCGATTTTGATATTTCATATTTTTCGGTTTAAAATACCAAAATTTATTTAAAACCCAAATTTTATATGTTTGCGCCTGCCATTATGAAATAATACTCATAATGATTTATAACATTGTACCATATGGGCCATGTTTCCATTTGAAAGTTTAGTGATTCGAACCAGGGGCGTCTAGTTTTTGGCACTCCTTTATTATTTCCACTTAATAAAATTATTTTAAATAAGTACCCTGTGTGTGTGTGATTTAAGTGAGGTTACATCTTATTTATTTCTGACTGCTCTAATCGTTCTCCTAATTTTGTTTCTGATAACTTAGCTGAGTCATCTTGCATGATGTTACAACAGCAAGTCACTTTACAATAGTACACAGTTTAGTATACGTAACTGCATTGATATCGTTTAATTAAAATTTCGTTTCAATAAAAGTATTTAAGTTAAAATTATATCTGTCGTTAAGAACGTGTAATCATATCGTTAAGACAGGAAACATATTATTTTTAAGGTATACAGAGTGCAAAAATAATGATTATAAAAACAAAGGAGTCTGATGTCATGGGTGGTACATGAAACTCTAATTATAATGTTGAAAAGCTTCAAACCTTGAATAGCAGTACGTACCGTATACGAGCATAATAGCTATCAGTTCCGATTAGATATGTTATGAATTACGAAAAGTCTATCAATACAAAAGAAATAATCCAGGCACATTAACAATGCCATCTATAATTATAATAAACCCATTTGCCGTTTCTTCAATAAAAGATACCTGTATTTATATATTTTCAGTTTATCGTAATTCAAACACAGATAAATTATTTTACCTTCTTTCTTAGTTAGTTTTAACAAAACGATTAATGTGTTTTTATTACTTTATAACGACTTGTGTTGATATAAGACAATAATAAATTTAGTAAAAATAAAAGTAAATACAGTAAGAATGTCTTATTCTACCATACAAAGGTAAGGGTTAAAAGCCCTTCCTAACATTCAACATGGGGATCTATGGCTTAGATTTTATCTTCGAACCACCACCAACATTCAAGAAAACGGGCTGCTTGAAATGTCAGGATCACGCAATCAGTATAGTAGGTACTTTTAGGGAAACAGGATTTTTTCGGGAAATTGGCTATCGGTCAGTGATGCAAAACTTCAGTAACACTGCGTTTCGAAATCTGCAATCTGATCTCCTCTTCAGGTTAATAACTAACCTAACACATAATTAAAATCTTGGTTAAAATAAACAAACAAAACCAGAGATTTCAACTTCGTGGGTGGTTGGTCGGCGAATACAGAGCTATTGTGACCTGTATTCTATAGTTTAGTTTTAATAATATATTAGTGTTGTGTTTATTTTATTATTAAGTTCATATTTTAGAGTTATTGAAGTTGACACACGACATGGTAGTTTTGATTCCTGACTTACGCGAGTCGCAACGCTCTGGTTTAATTTGTTTATTTTAACCCAGTGTGTAATTATTTGTTAGGTTAGTTATTTACCTGAAGAAGAGATCAGATTGCAGATTTCGAAACGTACTGTTTTTGTTTTTTGTATCACTGAACGATGGCAAATGTTCGGAAAATCATGTTCTTTTCACAATCCTTCCATTGTCAAAACCAAACGTTATAAAATGTATTGTTATTTTAATAGCTGTAAATTACTACACATTTTAACTTAACTTAACAAAATTTTAATTAAATCAAAGAGGAAGTTAGCAACAAAAATAATATTGATGCCAAAATATTTAAATAAAAGAACAGCATATGTTACTTTAACTGTTATTAGACAACTAAGGATCCACATATTTTGCTTAATTCGTAATTAATACCATGTTAATTTACCTAAACGGGAAATGTAATTATCATAAATCATGGTGAGTGTTTTTTTGTAATTAATATATCATTTAAAAATGTAGTTGTTATTGAAATGTCTTTTGTTCTCAAAATTTTAAAAAGTTCATCCCTTTGGAATTTTTATGTCTATATAAAATAAGACATATTTTTACATTTAATAATTATACTATGACATATTTCCTTTAAATGTCATATTATCTACACGAAATAATGCATATAAATAAACAGATGAAATGCCTAGCACTGAATGTTTGTTTTTAATATGATGTGTCGTTTTTGTTTCAAAACAATTATTAAAAATGATGATTTAGAATTAATTTCCGGTGTGTAGGGACGCATAAATAGTAAATGATGACACTCAGGAAACGCTATAGTTGCCGTAGTCTTGTCATGTAAATGATGATATATATTGATGATCAGTGCGACGTCTGGGTACAATATGAGGACTGAGATATTGAGTATATGGCTTGTTCCATATTAAATAGCATGTATATAGTAGGCTGCTGGTTTCTACGTAACCATTCAATGTATGTCATGAAATATACTACTTACTGCGTTGTCTGTCAATGACCCTCTAGTCAATGTAGTTGTCAAGTTGAGGCTCAAGAATATTGTGAAGTTTAAGAAGACTTTTAGCTCATTTCCCTGAAACAAAATTGGGAATGTAGAAAAGGCAGCAACTGAGGATATATCTCTAAAGACAGGATTGATCCAATCAAGAAGATTTTTGACCTTGTGCAATGTTTACTGGCAACAGGAACTAGAATTTATTATTCGACAACCGTTGCTTAAAGAAGGGGTATACTCAAATCTATAATCTCTTGAATAACACACCCGAAATAGCGAAATATATAAACTAAAATAAAAAAGATTCGATTACTGTTTAATTTGATATGAAAGCAAATTTCTTGTGCAGAGAGGGAAAAAATGCAACATTCAGGCATAAGGTGTTGAATAATAGTTTTTTCCTTTAGAAATGTAGGATAATTTCAAGGTATTTATTAATATTTTGCTCTAAACAACAATTTTTATTGCAATTTTACATAGTAAACGCCGTGAAATATAACTTGATAATAGTATGATACATAATATATTCATTATTATCTTTTTATGGATAATATTTTATCAACCTCTATTTCCCAGCGAAGAATCCAGTTTTGTATTGTACTGTCTATCCTCTTCATACACTACCCCACTCTCTATCTTTCTCAATATTAATATAAAATAATATAGCCATTTTTGGCGCATTATGATTTAAAAAGCAATCAATTAATGAACCCTTCTGTTTCTTTGAAATTAAACAATAGTGAGATCAAACGATAAAATATTCTAACACAATACATGCTGTTTTGAGTAATATATTCCACCTTACGAAGGAAATCAAAGTTATGTATAACTATGAATGTGAACAAGCGTGTACACAAATCCCTCTTAATTAAATCAACGTAAAATTAATATGTATAAAGTAGAATTTTTATTAATATATCCCTTTGATGCAAACTCAAAAACTGAAAGTACTATTTTATTTTCGATTGCTCTTGATCTAAGGTGTCTATCTTAGATACACTAAATACATTTTAGTCGTATTGTTGTATTTATGACGAATTCCATATTACATCAATAGTAAAGTTACCGATATTTTAAACCGTTTTTATTTTTAAGAGACAGCTTTCATAAACTGCTTCTGACTGGCTACTTAACGTGTGTCACAGTTAATATTTTTTAACTAATCTGGTCTCAAAATGTAACTAGCCGATTCACTGGCTTTTCATCTACAGCAGTGTATTCTAAGTAATCTCTGTAAAGTGAAATATATGTGACTAATTTCTCATAAATAAAGAAGCAGTATATATATATATATATATATATACAGTAAACTCAAATTATCGGTTCTCTGCTACGACAAACCAAGGCGATGAAATCGTCTAAGTAGGTCACTGGTAAACGCTTTGGTAATAAAGAATCTACCCGATATAAAAGTCAAAATATATAATTTTGACGAAATACAAAATACGAAATATGTAAACGGATCAATTGTAACTTAGTGGATAACATTTATTTCGTTGAAATGGATATGTTTGACATTTTACTTTAAAGGTAGAATTTTCCAAATTCTCAGACTACGAGACAATCTAAATCCATTATCATATCATTGACTACTTCGATATGAAGCTTCTTTAAAATACGATAAGTTTTGAAGCAGTTGCCTTTTTTAATTAAATATAGCACCCGATCTGTCTGTCAAAAGGACTAAGATGAATGCATAGAATATAATAATGACTGTAAGTGTTCCAAGTGGAGGTGGCTAGCAAAATTATCTCATTAACTCATGTGCTATGACTCTTCTTCTAAATATGATAACCTCCAAGATAACTGAACTGTTTGAATGAAATTTAACATTTTCGTCTTCAAAATACTTCAAATAAGTTTGTAATATTTCAAATCTGAAAACGATGTAATGTAGTAGTGATTAGAATGATGTTCTATATTAATATTACCACACATCTACACATTACACATCCTAGCAGAAAGATATATAAGAAATATTCGGAAAGTTGTAGAAGTTTACACATTGTAATACACTTGTCTAATTATCACTATCACCTCAATTCAAAGCGTTAAAATGTTTTATGTTTTTTATACCATAATTTATTTTTATATAATGTATGACAATGAAAATTAAATAATTATTTTGGAAATAAAAAATTTTAGTGTAAACTATGCTGACAAAATGTTTTAAAAACTGTTATAAAAGATAATAATGAAAATTAATGTATATTTAATACTTTTATATTTATAAGTCACTGATCATTGTAATATACGAAATGTAAAAGTATTTTAAAACATATTTATATAATTAATATAAATTAAAACCATTATTTTGTGGTAAATAATATAGTGTCGCATATTATTTAAAATATAAAAAATAACCTTTTGTTGATTAGGAAACGTACTTTTTCAAGATACACACAGATATATAAATATATATATTATTATAAGAAGTAGTCACTCTTGAAGATCAGTCCCACGACTGGCTTTCCATTTTTATTACTCGTTGTAGTTTTCTTTAAAGGCTACAAATTTTGTTCTGCCAGAAGGAAATTATAAGTATAAGTGGTAAGTATATGTGGTCCCGATGACATTAACTTTCCTCTGTATTTTATACAGTACGTTAAAATATCACTGCACAGAAGAGATATTGCGAGTACAAGAAATGTTATCTCATTCTTTGAACCGTACATTTCGCTACCATAAACAGGTTATTGTTTATATTTACCGTAGTTGCGAGCGGAAATACGTTTGGCAACGTGGGAAATCAATTGTAAATGCGTCCAAGGTTTGCGTCATGGCGAACTTTTTGTCTGGGTTAAAGATATTGCGTGATACAGTTCCTACACGGACTGTTACATTGTTTATCAGTGCTGTCTACCTCGTACTGTAGCGGACTCTTCCCCTCACTCTTCTTGTCAAGTGCCCGAGCTGATCTATAGAGTTTGGGGAATGGCTAGAAGGGAGTAAATGTATATCGAGTCCTCACTATAAATAAATCTATCATAGTACATGTTCTTATTACTTCCTTCTAAATTTCCGAACGAATGTGGTTACAGTACGTGATTTATCTGAAGGAGTCGTATTCGTTGATTACGTAAGTTTTTTTGTCGAAACATGAACATTCATAAACAATTTTTTAGTCCATCAATCGTAGTAAAGTATACATGGGGAGAAATCAAAACATTAATTTTTTACGTTTCGACAGAAAAAAATGACGAGCTATAAAGACATTACCAGTTTTCTTAGAACTTCCTTTCATCAGGAATTTCGTATATCATGTTATTATTTACTGATTATATCTACTTTTATTTACATTTAAATTACTCCACAATGTAATTATTATTGTATTAAAAATGATCTAAGACTATTTTTATAGATATTTAACGTAACATGCATACACTATAGACATTATCACAACAATTTGTAATACTAATTCAATTAACAAAAACACAATTTAATGTTTTTTTATGTATTTTCATAATTCATTTATTTGCATATACTAAATGTAAACGTGTATCTTCACTGTGGTGTATGTATTGAAGACAAGTTTACGGATGGAACAGTGATAGTGTTTAACCCCAGTTACAACACCAGTGTATCCAATAGAAGGCACTTCAATATAAACCGTACGTAGTAAACCCAGGGGGGGGGTTGATTCAGCAGATTGTAACTAGGAGGTTAACACGTACACTTGCCTTTGTCTACTATGGTGCGTACTATAGTGATTCTAGTTTATGTTGTTTATTCTATTTTGACTACCTGATGTCCTGACTATTTGGAATCCGAAAAACTACAACTTTCCACGTTTGAGGTCAATTTTAATTTTTATGTAAGCCCACAATTATGAGAACAATAATAATATATTACAATAAAATAAATATTTTTTTCGCTTATGGTAAAAGTGGAATACCATAAATTTTAATTTGAAGAAAATATTAATTCAAGTCTTTCCTGAGTATCCGATCAACTTGCTACTCTCAGCAGTTCCCGAGTATGTAAAGTGTCCAAGTTTTCAAGTTTCAGCTCTGACTTAGGCAATAAAAATCATTATAACCTCTTTTATTTCTATAAACTTATTTCTACTAGCAGTTATCCTTGAATTCACACACAATTATTTCTAACTGAAAAGCAGGACAATAATGGTCGATCCACTTAGACATCACATACTCGTGAGATAGGTGGTAAACATCGAATGATAATCCAACCTACTGACCAATTTTATATTTAAGTTTTAATGACAGCTCATATGTATATATATTGACTGCATGCAACTATGGAGAAATATTTATGTCGAAATGTTAAGTCTTTTAGTTAACACACTAATGATGGAATGAATATTAAAAGGCTCTACTTCCTTTACAATCGGAAGTTGCTGTTGTGTTGATGCTACGATCAAGAATACATACACTTACGCAGGTCTAAAAAGTCATTGTAGTTTATTCCGGTTCAAGTTATTTCTGATACTATATTTGAATTTGTATCAAACACCTATTTTTGTCAAATAACCACAATATAGATAAACTCAGCGCGCATTAGTGATTATAGAGAAGGTTAAAATAAACATTGGTGTTAAATATATCAAGCTTAGATAAGCAACCCCAAAGCTAAGTAATTTTTTATACTAATGATATTAACCATTAAACATTAGCATGATATTAGAATTGAAAACTTATTAACTAACTTCTTAAAAGTTTGGTTTGAAACGAAATTATTTAGTAATAAATAGAAAATTGAACATCTTTTGTTAATAATATTGGGCTCTATTAAATTCCTTGCAGAAAATATTATTGAAGTTTCCCTGCCATTTTATAAATAGATGGATTTAAATATTGCGTACAGTGTTTATATAGATACTATATCTATCAATTCATTTCATGCTCTTAATAAAGTTTATTCAAAATAGTTTTTCATATGTAGCTATCCTACAGTCAGATCAAATAAAGCGTTATGAGTACAGATTTAATTAGATTATTCATAATTATTTGTAAAACAAACACCTTTAGTAATAGAATTTGTATATAATTGGAGTCTTTTTTAAAATTAATTAAAGAATTCCAAAAAAGGGGCTTCTACAATGTATAGATTATTAATTGTTATGTTTTCAAATTTTTCCCCGATAATTAGTTCAAATATCAAAAATACCATTTTATTATTATAAATAGTCTTTTTATTATACTTAAATAACAGTAAGTGGGTAGGGTAATGTTTATTTAATTAAATTCTATGGACTAAAAATACTAATTATAGTTGAAGTAACTTAATAACTTTAGATAAAGAATTATACATTGGTATCAATGTATGCGATAGTATAACATCTATCTTAGTTACTAACAAAATGGTGCCATTACAAAGTACCTTTATATCGCAGAGTGCCGTAGTTTCCTCTTTGTGCCATAATACTCTGCCATTTGGCTCTTGTCCAAAAAGTAGTATAGAAGCATGGCCTATTTATACAATACTATATATGGTCCCACTAAAGTTGATGGATTCCTTAATATTTTTACTTAGCCAATTGAAGAAATGTTAAACTCCGTGGGAACTAAAATTTTTTTTACAAACGTATTCATAAATTTTATATTAATCTCTATTTGGTACCAGAAAAACTTGAGTTAGTTTAGAGAAAATCATCGTTGTTATTTCGAGAGAGATGGAAATTCAATGTGAAACTTCCAAATCTCGACAAGACAATCAAATCCATTACTTTTCTACTAAAAAGTATATAAATAACAGTCCATAATCCAAAAACCAATTTTAATTTTATAAATAAACGGGTTTTTGTTAAAACTGTTGCATGAATTTCCATAAAAGAATCAAATTATTATTTTCAGCTATGGTATTTTTGGTAGATATCGTAATTGGAGTGAATCAAAAGGGTCAAAAGAGTAAATGAAATTTTATTCCAGACTATTTATTCTTAGTTTACACATATCGAAGCTGATGTGGAAAGGGCTGAATATTCGCTAATGCTCATCAAATGAAAAATAATTTATTCGTTAGTTAGATATGGTTGAGATTACTTATACCAAGAATAAAAGTTTATTTTATTAAAACACTGATTTGATTAGATAATTATAATTCAAACCTCATAAATCTAGAATGCTGTTCTTTCAAGTTGAGACAAATAAAAATCATTCCCAAGATTCCTCCACATTGCTAAGCAATTTCACCCTTAGCTAGTTGCGCCTCTTAGTTCTTCATTGTTCGCTGAACACGAATAAGTGCCTTGAAGGCGGTCTGCACTATGTATTTAATAACCTCAGTTCTTACGGGTGGACTTTATACTAAGTAATTTAAAATCTGATTGCTTCAACAACAAAAAAACAAACGTTATCTTTTTAATTGTTACCAAATACAGTCTGAAATATATGTTCTCAAAACACCATCACTTTAACGATTGTGAGTTCCTCTTTGAAATAAAAAATGAGCAACATCTCTCCCTTACATATCTAAGTAACGTATCTAGGTAAAATATTCGGCCGGTAAATAATACATAAAGTGCTTGGTTTTTACATTAATTTATTGCATCTAGTTTTTATTATTGCTGATGTTTAAATCTTAGAATTTTGTAAAAGCTTGTAGATTATCGTAATTATAAATTCAGCTTATTGAGTATTTCCGTATTCGAAGTCGAACACGTTGTCAGCCATGGTTGTGGCACATCGAAAATTCCAGTTTTAAATATTATTCCAGAGAGCATAGCTTTGTTTAAACAATGTATCAAACATTCAATTGAATCCATTCATTAAGTTTATTACTGCGAGACCAGTAACAAACAAAAACGTTTTGGAATAAATTGAGGTATGAGATAACACTATCTATTTATGAGATGTACTTAAATTTATTTACACGGTAAAGTTAATTGATTTTTATTAAATGAAACATTATCAGTTAATAAGACTAAGTTAATTTGAAATAAATAGTAAAGTAATTATAAAATAACCAAATTCAAAATTAAAACTAAAATGAAGACCAGCCCACATAAAGTAATTTAGTGCTAGAATTTTAGGCATTATTTGATGGACTAATTCAATATCACTATACTTTTAAACGTTTCTTTAGTGCAGAGTTTAATTTCGCAGGATTATTTTTAAGTTAAGTTTTACAAATATGGTGACAGTTAATGCAAATGATAAGGTTAGTACAGTGTTAGTACATATTTCCTAGTAATTGTAATTTAATTTCTTTGAAGGAGAATAAAAAAAGTTTTATCCTTATAATAGTGTAAGGATTACTTTTATATTAGGAAGCTAATATAAAAGTAATATAAAACTTAATTAATTACTTTTATAATAGGAAGCTAAAATATAAAAATAATTTTTGCATAAGTCGTAACATATCTTCTGAAAAATTTGCGGAACATAAGGACTATAGTCAAGAGCGCCATCATTTTCATCCTGTTATATTCGTTCGTATGAAAGTTAACTATATACTAACTTACCTACTGGATTGGAAGGGTATTCAAAAATTCCATCAAGAGCATTTCTATACTTTGGTTTGAAGTCAAAATGGACCGAACAACAAATTTAAAAGTAACTTTACCGAGGATAGTCGTAAAAACCTACCTGAGTCGAAAGAGTCTCTCTAGTATATATAAGCCTTACTCTAGCTTTTCTGTGTGGAATTTTTCATCTTCAAAGTGTATTTTCCATCGCAATGAAGGTTGAATATAGGTTACAATATCCCTTTGAGTCTAATCATCCAAATATAATGATTTTGACTATACGAATATTTAGCCCCATTTAACCTTCTGCTTAGTGCAGCGTCTAAAATCTAACACTGGTACATACGTGACTCCTGAGTCAAAAAATCTCTTTGAGTCGATTCGACAAAAACTTATCTAAGATAAAAAAGAGCTCTGTCTCGTTTACCCTGCAACCATCCAGTGCATTCTCGTTGAATAGTCGTTCCTTTTGTCTCACCAAGTGCACTACGAAGAATTAGACTTACGAGATAGATTCGGTGGAGCTGCTTGGTAAATGTAACATTTACGTGGAATAAAACTTTTCGACATAGTTATGATAGATTTAAAACTTTGTTCACACATCTGTTTTACCCGATATGCATAAAAATAAATTAATTGCTGTTAAATTTAGTGTTTAAATTAAAATAAATATATATATATATATATATATCAAACTAGCTTTATATGAATTTTGTATTTCTTATATAAAAAAATATCTTGTAATTAATATTCAACTTAAATACGGGCATTTTATTTTACATAAATGTTATGGTATTGTTATGTATTCTTGAATAAAATAAACTGCATGAACCCAAAGTATTATTTTCAACATAATTTACGGATTGAATGAAACAGATTGTGGTAAAATCGGCTTAATAGTGTCGGAAGATTACAGACATAAATAATGCTTGGCTCTATTATCCTTAAACCACTATTCTACTTTGCATGAATTATTGAAGGAATTAATAATGATTTATTGTTTCATTGAAATTTATCTCTCTATAAACTAATTTACCTTTTTGATAAAGAAATCAAATCTTAATACAACTGCACTAATTACGAAATCTATTTAACATTTACCTGTACAGCTTGTTATAATTAGACTTCAAACAAGGATTTTTAACAGACATAAAATATTCCCACTGCTCTTTGTTAGTTTATACATGGATGGTTTTAAAGCCCTATTCTAGGCATATTCAAATACTCGTTTGGGTATAAAGTGTGTGTATAAAGGGCGGTAATGAATAATTACATACACTTAAAATTAAAACTAAAGGCAGCTTGTTTCACTTCTTAAATAATGAATGAATTGACATCCCCATAACATAGATATACCGCTGGTACATAAAAACGCAAGATTTAGCTACACAGATTTTGTTAGGTAATTTTAATTTTATATATTTGAAATTCACAATAGTATGCACTTGTTAAAATAACAGTTTAATTGATGAAAAATGAAAAGAAAATCCTCCTCCTTTATAAGTTAGCTAGGTGTATGTTAGTTTTAGTTTTTACAATAAATTAAATCCACTCGTACATTTATTTGACAATAATGAGCTTACATTGAAAATACTATGTAGATTATCCGAATCTAATAGCGACCATTAAAAGGAAGACAAGGCGGCAGAAATTATGTCCGATGGGAGAGCCGAAGAATTCTAGACGAGAATATAATTATTGCATTGTGTCTTTTTAATTTCGTTCTTAATATTCTTAAATTGCTTAACAATTAAAATATTCCACCAACTGGATTATTTTGTTTGCAACTTAGCTTATGTACCTATTCATCCTTACGTAAGTTAAATAATAGACTAAAACTCCAAAATCTGTTTTAAATGTTCAGTATACGTACCATTGATATTATGCAAATAATTAATAGTGAACTAAATATTATACACAATTACATAATTCATATTGCACTAAATTTAACATGACTTTTGACTACAACATAGCTGTTTGGTTTGGCGTTTATCATTTTTGGAAATTTAAAATTAATTATTTAATAGGAATATTAAAGTTTATTTTTGCTAATGATTGTTTTTTAAATTAGATGAAAAAGCATTTTATCCCCATAATTAAGCCCTGAAACGTATAAAATTATCCAGAAATGTATTTGATATTATTATTACCAACCAAGCATTAGCGAATTTCTTTGTGCATCTGCTTATTTAATCAAAAGTCTAATCTGGTTACCAGATTAATAAAGCCAGTCCACCATCGAAAACTTTGAAATAAAGTTGGCTGTGAAATAATTTAAACATGCTTGTTTACTAATATTAATTTTTTCATTGCAGTTTACAAATAAATTCCAGAAAAAAACCATGTTTCCTGTAGGAAAATATTTAGAAAAATTTATTAAAATGTGATGCTCCATAGTTGCATATAAAAATTTCTTTTTGAAAATTTTATTTGCGGATTTATTAAGATATGAATGAAAATGTATATTAAATAGTTCTAAGGAACTGAGCAAAGGTGTGACAGTTTTCATAGACGTTACTACAAACTTGTGAGCTTCCTTGACGTGTTATAACACTATAGTAGCTTATAGATGTTTTAAAACATTTTTGTAAAACATGTTTTAACATTTTATCATTCCCCATGTGCACTCGCACGTGCGGGGTTATTATAATTTAATTATTATACACCTCATTCTATATGGCTATATATGCAGTCTTTGTTGTACCACCATCCCCCTGTATTTTATAAGCAATATAACTTTATAACAACAAACTATACATATATAATAACCTACAAGAAGGAATAACAAAAAAATAACAATATAACTAACATAACAATAACAATATTAATACATAACAAATAAACTAATTTATAACTCAACTGTCATAGAACTCAATTTTATACATTCTAATAAATATTTAATATTTTATTGCAACCCTTCAATAAATAAGCATTAATAAACAAACAAGCCCAAAGTATGGCAAAGAATACAATTATATATCATAATTACTTTAATTTGTACCGATATGCTAACTGAAAAAAAAATAAACTATATATGTCAACAATCATAGAATTTAATTTAATAACGTTATAATAAATATTTTTACATTTCACAGCAACTTTAAATAAATAAACATTAGTAACCAAACAAGCAATGGGTGTAGTTAAATAACAACAAAATATCATTATGCATTGCAAACCATGGCTTTGATTGTCCTCTTCAGAATTGGCAAGGTACCGCCCCGGACAACATTCAGAACATTTGAATATTTATTAAATATTTCTAACAATTTATAATTCAGTTGTTTTCTGGAAATTTCCCGTTTATAGAATGGCATAACCAGATTATTTGTAACGGATGCTCGAGTATTTCTGAGAAAAACCTTATTTTCAAACATTTCTCTATTCTTCACTGTAAACATTAATACAGAAAAAACATAGAGTTGCTGTAAATTTAAGATGCCTATTTCCATAAACATATGTGATAAACTTTCATATCTAGTCATATCACATACATTCCTAACAGCAAATCTCTGCATTAATTGTAAGGGCATCAATATTGTAGGATAAGTTCCACCCCAGTGCACAATACCATACCTCAGAGATGACTCAAACCACGATATGTACAACATTTTAAGATACTCTGACTTTATATATTTTTTTGTGAAATATAACAGATAATTTATTTTTCTTAGTTTGGTATTTAAGCTTTGAATGTTTAAATCCCATTTCAGTTTGCTATCAATTATCAAACCAAAGTATTTAATGTTGGTTACCAATTCAATTGCATCACATTTACAGCAATAAACACAGCTATGCTTATGACATATCAACTTTAAAACATCTGTAGAAGCAAGTTTCCTATATGAAAAATTTTTACATTTTGTTTTGTTTACATTAATCAATAACTTATTATTTGCTAACGAATGACTAATACTGTCTAAGTATTTTTGTAATCGGAACTTTAACACATCAAAACTACATCCTGTACAAACTATAGCAGTATCATCAGCAAATGAGTAATTATTTGAATGTATCCTCAATTTTAGGAGATCATTAATATATACAACGAACATGAGAGGACCAAGTACTCCTCCCTGCGCTATACCATATTTTAAATCACAATCATTACTCATAGTACTAAATGCCATTTGAATGACATATATAGACATTTTCTATTATATTTCATACGTTCCATTACCTGAACTTGTTTTGCCATTTATTTATTCAAAGTTAATAAAAAATATTTATTTGTTTTACTCAAAAGAGCTAGATATAAAAATAGGTTGGTATGCGGTTGATATGTAGACTATGAATTTGTATAATCGCTCTATATAAACTAAGTAATTTCTCACATTTTACTTTAGGTTTGTTATTTTATTTTCTAAAAGATTCCAATTAAGCAACGTATTGACATAAAATAGAGTAACTTTTTCAAGAGGTCCCTAGTAGATTTATAAACAATATTCATGAATTCATTTATGTATTACTGAGTAGAAAAAACTCAGTAGAGTGTAATTTTTAAAACATCATTTGATCAGATACTAGGCTATAAAAGAGGCGATGATTTCTTAGTCCCTCAATCGCAGAATCTGTATATGTCAATCTCCCACCCTTATTTCTTTGTTTTTCTAGTTACTGCTGCCACAAAAACTCTTATCCTCAATATGAGGATCACATTTATTTTGCTTTATTATTACTTTAAATTAAATAATGATTTTACACTTTTTAAATACAAGAATAATGTATTCGTAAACTTATTTTAATACATAGCTTTGAATTTTATCGTTTTGTTGATTGAGATATGAGATTATTTTGTAAAAGCCCTATAGATATTTTCAGGCCATTATCAGCAAGTGTAATGTAACACAAATGAATATTAAATTTCTTGAATGGCATTGTACATTGCATTTGCGTGTTTTAGCTTTGTACGATCAATCACAATAAATATATGTATTTTTTTATTGGAAAGACCATTTCCTTATTACAATATCGTGGACCTTGTGATTTATGACGGGTCAGTTTAACTTATTCGTTAATAAGATAATTAAATTTAATGTGTTTGTTACAAATTTATGTAGGTAGGGGTAAGAGGAAAAATTGTCCTCTAACATGAAACAATACGTTTAAAAATTACAAACATTTGTATAATGAAGACAAGTACAGATTCCTGAAACTTCACAAGGAATTTTTTTATTACTTCTTTAAACATAAAACAATTAATGCAATTATTACAATTCAGTATGATGTCTTGTAAAACTTCCAAATGGGTTTAATGGTGCTCAAGAGGAAATTTACATAATGATTATTTTTATTTTTGAGAATTTGTAAATGATAATTTTACTCGAAACATCAAGGAAAGAGAAAATTGTCATTACACATTGGGCCAATGTAAAAATATTCGCTAATGCTCAACCAAATTATATGGAGTAACATCTACTGTTATCTAACTCAGTATTCCTCATACAAAAAGCCTAATGTACAACGTAAAGTCTACCCAGCTGTGTTTTAGTCAGCCCATTTTCGGAATGTGGTGCAGAGAGACAGACAGAAATTAATTTTTACCAGCCCCACGAGTTATATGATAGGCTTCCGTACATGTCAGCTAATAAAAAATACATTGTATAACATGGTTAAAAAAAAAACATATTTATATTTCTTGTAGGTTGTCTAAAGTAATATTTACTTCATTAGACATAATCGTATCAGTATAGCTTTTGCAACATAGCTGAAAGGTAACGAAACTAAACAAATTGTACAAAAGTATAGTAGTTGAAATGTTTCTGTGTTCAACCTTAAGGTTATTCAGAAGTATATCCGGCACTACCCGAGCACAGAGTGGGCTGCCACCTACAATGCACAGTAATGGGGGTACTTCATTTACCCTACAGAGTGTTATTAGTGGTAGTCTGAGAGAGGACTACGAGTATTGAGTTTATCCATTACAGCAGTATGTGCCCGAGTCTTTGTACTTATATTGTTAGTTATATTTGCGAATATTTTCTACATTAACTATGTAATCATATTTGATTTTGTAATATAAAATTGCTTAGTGAGCAAATAATGAATGTATTTGTATTCAAGCAATAAGAGAAATCAAAACCCTGTAAGTGATGATAATTATTACTTGTAGTAATGTAACTGGAATATTTTTCACTAATTACAGGCTGTGTATTACGTAAGAGGGTGAATAAAAGCAAAGACTTCATAAGTTTGGATAGTTGTTAAAACTTAAAATTATTGTTTTACTATAACCTATAAAATTACCATGTCAAGGTCAATTATACAAATCAAAAGCTGCACGGTCCAGTGTGCTGTACATAATGCCAACTCTGGTTCAGAGCACAAACTACAAATGTCTGTTTGCCAAACACGGACTGTGTACAGGTTCACTACAAAGCTCCCATGACAGCGTTGTTGAATATTTTCACCCTGGGGATTTATCTCGTATGTTTCCAAATATGACCAGCGTCAGTTCCAGGTGAAGCATAAGCCTTAAGTCGTATACACCAAATATAATATGATCCGTTCAATCATACAAGGCTACACCTTTTTAGGGGGCAAATCCTTCCTGATTTATACTTGGAGATACAAACTACTCTGATACGTAATATACAGATATTGTCATTAGCATTTTATTTGCAACCTAACTGATGTTCAAACACAGCACACCACTAATCACTAAAGATGTTATATCATCACCTGTGTCGCCTGTTGAAGTAAATAGGGCTCGTTAGTGTTATATGTTTATAGAGCTTAAACGTAACATAGGCCCCTCTCTTATCAAAATTGACTGCTCTAAGCTAAAACCGGGCTTAGGTAGTATATCATCGCCTGTATCGCCTATAAGTAAATAGGGCCCCTTAACGAATACATACGTAATTAAATTTTTACAACTATGTAATTACTAAATTGTATTTCTTAACAATATCTTTTCATCAATGCCAAACTGTGATAACATCCGTCCAATAATCAGACCATCATTCGTTCCAATGGTCCCACTCCATATGGCCACATTGAATTCAAACCAGACTGTGATATTGGGATCAATTTATAAAGTCAGAATTGCAATTTTGTAAGACTCATTATCACGACAGTTTACATCATATTTGTCCAAATATCGTCTTTATTGTGGCTTATGACTCCATTTTATTGAAGACGAACTTAAGAGGTGTATTTAAATGAATAAACTAAGGTAAACTGATAATGTAGAAACTTTTATACCCTTAACTTATTAGTAAACTTTGCAATACCGAGTATCTATTACTACTACTTCAGAGATTTCCTACCTTATGTGTTATGTCCATGTCCAAGTTTAACTGTGGCAAATACAACTTATAAGCCCCACTTTACATTTTAAATATATAAATAGACTTTGCCGCATTTTTCAGAAATAGAACAATAATTAAGTAAAATAGTATCTGGGGAGTTGGCCTGGTAGTTCCATGTTCTTTGGAATTTTCCCTGTGAACTTAATCTTTAATGCAACTTTAAAATGGCTTCCCTTTACGTTGATGTCGACTCACCCAACACGGCGTCAGCACCTTGGCTCGCAATGCAGCTGTAGTCACAAAAGATAAAGGAGCGATACAGTCCTAAAGGAAGAATCATTATATAACTCAAGAAGTGTGCCAAGAACTTGATCTCGACGATGTAAAGAACGTGGTCTCGCTTAAAACAAAATCGCGACGGTTTTATCCATTTATTGAGACAACTTATAAACATTTATACCGTCAGAAGGACATCACTTCTACATCTGTATTAATCTTGTGAATAAAATATCGTCATAAGTAAGTTACTTTACTATTTACAAACTTACTTTAAATTACATTCCGCCAGAAAATAAGTTACAAGAATTTAGGGGAAAATAATACTAACTAATAACGAGTAACAGGGCTTTGAATATATGCAGAATGTTCACAATAGGAAGTCACAAACTTATGTGGGTGATAGTATTCATCATATCTAGTAAAAATGTCCTATAAATCTAGGTCGAAAATTGTGTTTATCTGCTAGCCACCATTTTGTATCTTTTACACAAAAATTTATATCTCTAAAACCTTTAAAGCTAAGTAAACCAGATTTAGGTTGAAATAGATAAGAGTGAGACAAAAATTGTGTTATATTTTTAATATTAACAAAAGGTCCTCTGATGAAAATATTTAAAGTCAAATAACAGAAACCCTGTATATTAATATATACTAGACACCAAATATTTAACCAATATCATTTCACGTTTCAATGAAATCCGTTAGTGCATAAGCAAATACGACTACTTTAAAGGTTCGCTTGCTCAACCATTACTAGAGGAACAAAAATTTTGTCTTTTAATATACATCAGCTGTTTAACTTATTTTAGAAAAAGTTTACAATATAACAAATAGTTTTTAATTTTTATATCAAGTCCAATACAACTTATTTTATAAAAATTCGCCAACGCATAAGGGAGCACGACTACTTAAAATATACGTAGATTACAATCCTAACTCACAAGACAAGACCTTTTGGTTGTGACTTAGTAGCATAGAGTAAACAGAAATGTGTGACTTTCATTACTTAAGTACTGCTTAATTACGCAATGCAATTAACAAAAGTAAATGTATCATGTGACGATATACACCGAGTGAAATTACATTTGCAGACGTTAGAGTGTGAATGAGACTTAATTTCTACATTAAAACAAAAGTTCTCTAACGGTGCAAGCCCAACTATGTTTTAGCTGAGCGCAATTCAATCTGGTCACTCGGTAGGTACAATATTTCTTCAGTCTGCTGGTGGATTTAAAAATTTCATTTGTATATGATTGTCTGTCCGTATGTCCGGCACCTATAAAAATGAAGTTTTGTGCCCATGACATAACAGATTTGCAATATTTTATTCAACTCGAACGAAACACTTGGTGTGGCCTTCTGATTTAATGTCTGTATTACATATTTTACTTGTAATATATTTTTGGTTGTTCAATGTAATATTGATACCTCCATTATAAGATATTTACTTAATAAACATTTCAGGGGATTACTACGTGCGTACTAAGTAACTTTGAAAATGGACATCTTCAATAATGGTGTTAGTATGTGAGCATATATTCAAACTATTAGCCAAAAAAAAAAAAAAAAAAAAAAAAAAACAGATCGCTCTTACAAAATTTAATTTATATTTTTAGTAGTAAGTTATAGTAAGTTATTCAGTACCTTCAATACGACAAGTTATATGATGATATTCTAGTTGCTTAAGTCTGGAGAAATAGTACACGGCTTTCTGTGAATTCCAGCTCCTTGAAGCGTTTAATATTTACTCCTACAAAAAACGATCAAACACAAGTTTTCACTTCTAAAACCTTAAATTTATCGTAAAACTCTTTTTATGGATAGATTTTATAGCATAAAGTTAGTACCAAATAATAAATCGGTATAGAACTGTTGATAGAATAATGATAAAAAACGTTTCGATATGGTATGATTCGATGAATTTAAATTTTTAAAGCACCCAATTAAAATGGTTTATAAAAGTTTGCATGGAATATTCATCACCATTCATATGGGTTTGTCCTATAAGGGCATTTTACAGGTTGTCATAGGGCAACTCGAGTCACAGATTGTCTAGCCCGATGTGTTTACTGTCTTTAAATACTCCTTCATGTAAACCTCAAAGCACGCGAATAAGAATGAGTTTGATTCCAAAATGAAAATAACGTAGTCCAATGTAAATAATGTTATTTTCTAGGCATGCATTTGAGTTTATTAACAAGAGAGTGCATGTATAATAGGTTCAGTGTATAATTATGTGAATCTATCGATAAGAGAATGTATATTAATTGGTTTTATATAATTTTTGTTTTGTAAATTAATGTACTTGTTTCAATTTTATAAGGCAATAATATAGTATGCTGATACTGTAGGTTTTATTTTTACATTTGAATTCTGATTGTTAAGAATTGTATTAGTGACATGAACTCAAAATTTCTTTTAGTTTGTATTAACTATCAGACCTAATTACGCAGATGGAAATGCTATTAGGTTAATCCTATGGATTAACCTACGATATGTATGTACTTATGTTTATATGAAGGAGTAGATCATTATTCTTCGTTATTCTTCCATCTATGAACTATATTTAGTCGATACACACTACATAATTAGTAATTTAATGTAAGTCTTAATTCTAAAATAGTACTGAAAACGGAAGTACAAAATAAACCAATGAAGCTCTCAAGCATAAAACCGGAAGTGCTTAATCAGGTAACTGTAAATTGGGTTACATAAATCGTAGTATTTATCCTTTGCGGCACATGTAGTCGTTGTTCTAGTTTACAAAAGTTATTACTACAAGCATATGCTATACCACTACAAATAAGTATAAACTTGTTTACGCTATGTTACATCCATTTATATGTTTGTTTTATTAGCTCAAACTATGCATTGCAATAAGACTATATAGTTTGGATTTTATTGTTGAAGAACTATGTCAGTTCCATATTAAAATATTAGGGACAGTAGAGCAAAAACAGTGACTCCACATGGCACAGGATGAATTAGTGTAAATTTAGTCATTTTCATATAACACTTTATTATAAATATGTATAACTATTTATTAAGTGTATGAATAATTATGTCACAAACTTATGCGGTGAATAGTACTCATCATTCCATTTCTATTCTTTATTTTTATATGTATTAATACCGGTCCGGACCATGGCCTACGACACTTTCGCCGAGGCGGTGAAGAGCCAACGCCCAGCCAACCTCCAGTGCGGTGATGATTCTGGACAAAAAAACTGTCGGTTTTTAACCAATGTAAAAGAAGGATAGACACATCAGAACCAGCGCGTCAAAATTTGCGTCAAACATTCCACAGAAAACATCAAACCAACAAAATTCAAAATTCAACCAAAATTTTCTCGGTTGTGCATCAAAATGCACAGACTGCCACCAACAAAGCAGGCGAGCTGTCGCTCATGGCACGCGAACTGCATCCTGACGTTTTTGTTATTTCTGAACATGGTTTCAAACCTGAAACAGTCAGACTGTTCAGGATTGACAACTATAAATTGGCAACATCTTACGATCGAACTCATTTTAAAGGGGGAGGTGTGGCAATTTTCGTAAAATCTGATATTGAATTCCTTCCACACAAGTTGACTCACAGTTGTGATTTAGATTTAGAAGTGGATGGGATAAAAATCGGCCTAAATTCTGATGATAAAATTACAATTATTGGTTTATATCGTTCTCCAAACGGATGCAGCAATATCTTTTTTGAACATTTTGAAAATCTTCTAAATTCTATCTGTTTGAAGTCGTCCAAGTTTATCATAACTGGCGACTTTAACATTGTTGTTTTAGACCACACCAACCCCCTGACCCAGCGGCTACGCGTCATCCTAAATTCTTTCGGATTGATCTGGTCAGTAAACACGCCAACACGAGTGACCGCCACATCGAGTAAAGCCATCGACAACGTCATCACAAAAATTCCAAACGCCTCAGTCACTATTTTCAATGCGGCCATCTCTGACCACTTCGCTCAGGAGACCACTATCAGTAACTTTCAGCCAGAAACTGAACACCCGTCATCCAAAATCAAAAGAGACACTAGCTCGGAAAACATTGCCCTTTTGAATACGTTTTTAAAAAATGAGTCCTGGTCGTTTTTAGACAATCTTGAAAGCGTAGATGAAGCTTACACCGCGTTTCATAATCTTTTTGTTTATCACTTAAATGTAACTTGTCCTTTCAAAAATTTTAAAGAGCGCAAACAAGCAAAACAAAATTCTTGGGTGACGAAGGAAATTTTAGAATTACGTGAACGGCTCAAATTTTACCATTAGATTTACATTAGCACCGAAAATGAACAATTTAAAACTTTTAGAAATTTCAAGAGCAAATATCGGAAAACAATAAAATCTGCAAAAGCACGTGAAATTGAAACAAAATTGAAAAATTGCGAAAAAACTTTTCTGTACGTCAACAGATTGAACTCATCGATCCTTACGGGGAGGATGGTTCAGTATGCTGACGATACAACTCTCTATATCACAGCAAAAACAAAAGATGAATTAGAAATCAAATCATTTTTAGAAATGAATTCATGTATTCAGTATTTTCAACTCTAAATCTGAGGGCCAACAGTTCCAAATCAAGCGTCGTCAATTTTTTTCTCCGGCAGCAAGAACCTGACAACTTCGCTGCCGTGATGGCGGATGATGTTCTAATAGAAGAAACTGATTCCACCAAGTTCCTCGGAATGCACCTAGATCGAGGGCTGACTTGGGACGATCACATTGACGGCATTTGTTCAAAGGTTTCCTCAGGTATTTATGCCTTACGGAACCTTGCAAAATTCTGCTCTTTGGATATACTAAGAACGGCCTACTTTGGCTTGGTATATCCACATCTGACATATGGTTTGAGACTGTGGGGCAGCTGTTCTAAATACAAATTCGAACGTGTATTTAGAAGTCAAAAGAAAGCTGTCCGAATCATTTCAAAATTGAACTTCAGAGATTCATGCAAAAACACCTTCAGGGAGCTTGGATTGCTGACTTTGCCCTGTCTCTATATCCTGGAGGTTGTCCTGTACTGCCGTTCTAAGTGTAACTTGGTTCAATGCAGGGAAGTTCACCAGTATGGGACTAGAGGCAGGGACAACTTCCGCGTTCAACAACACAGAACTGCAGCATTCGAACGTTTGCCGTCTGAGGTTGGTGTCAAGCTAATCAATAAGCTCCCTGAAGAGAACAAACAATTGAATGACCAAAAAAAATTTAAAAATCGAATAAGACATCTTTTGCTGTCGGGGGTGTTTTACTCGGTTGACGAGTTTATGGAGAGCCGCTGGGACGAAATTCAAAACTAACACCATCAATCCTCTGGTTCTGGTGTGGCAGTGGCAGGATTGTCTGGTGAGAATGACGATGAGAGTGAATGAGAGAACCATGTGACTGTGTGCGTGAGTGAGTGAAGTTTAGGCCTACCTTTTTATTATTTAAATATTTATTTATGACGTTTGTATGCAATTTTATAATTGTTACCGCAATAAACATATTATTATTATTACCTCCCCCAACTGAAAAAGAGGATAGATTCCAATCCTCGAAACGTTGTGTTACACACTTTATAACCTATAACGATGGCAAAGGTTCGAATTCCTGTTACCTTCTCATCTTTACAAATAAAAAGATGTCCTCTAAGCCTAATTCGAGGATGAAGTATCTTAACCGCTAGCCGCCTTTTTGTATTATAAATAAAACTTTATATCCCTACAACTATTAAAGCTACATAAATAAATGTTTTACATGGGTATAAATAAATAATACAAAATTTAAACGAGAACGACTACGTTAAAGTTACCCTTGCACACGCTGAGAGCAACAATCTAATGATAACTCGTTTGTTGCTTCCGGCTTGTGCAGGCGTTTCTTCAAAGTGGTCGTGTTCGCTTATGCTTTAACTGATTTCTTTGAAAAAAGTACCGTTGGAGTTATTATAATAATAATAAAGTATTGCTAACTCGTAGACTATCTGTAAATATATTGCTTTATTTAGTTATTTAAATTGAAACATTTTCAACAGGCGCCATTTTTATATCAAAATTAATCACTCTCGTGTAGTTCAAGTTTTTCTTATTTCTTATGTGCAAAATTTTGTATATGTAGCATTAATAGTTGTAGATATATAAATTCTTTATTACAAATACAAAACTAGAGGCTGTTAGCAGCAATTTTATAAGGTTTGTGACAAACTTTTGAAAACACCTTCTTTTGTATATAAAAAAATACATATATATATATATAAAATTTCAATAAACATTGAATCACAAAAATCACAAACATTGTCACAAATGTGACAGATACGGCCAAATACAAAATAATTGAATCGGAAAAAGTAAGCGCTCTGTGGTGTAATGGTAGCACATTCTCCCGGCAAGTGAGAGATCCGGGTTAGACTCCCGGCGGAGCAAGGACTTTTTGTGATTCAATGTTTATTGAAATTAACTAAAGCTATTGCCATTTATACAATTTAATGTAAATAAAAAGCCGTTTGACAGGTATTTGGTCGTCCGATCATATGTTAGTTTGCTTATTTAAACACATATGTGACAGATACGGCCAAATACAAAATAATTGAATCGGAAAAAGTAAGCGCTCTGTGGTGTAATGGTAGCACATTCACCCGGCAAGTGAGAGATCCGGGTTCGACTCCCGGCGGAGCAAGTACGTTTTGTGATTCAACGTTTATTGAAATTAAATAATGCTATTGCCATTTATACAATTTAATGTATATATATATATATATATATATATATATATATATATATATAATGTATATTTTATATTATTTATTATATATTAAATAACCTAGAAAATTGCTTCTTACTATCTAACTGTCTAATTAATTACAATTATCTAATTGTAATTAATTAGATTAGTACTTACTTATCTAATTAATTTATACATTTTAAAATCAAGGCAATGAGACTAAGGATAATTTTTATCATTCTTTAAAACAATTTTAGTTCTATGTTAACGTATACGTTTATTCGACAGACACCTGATTGGAAACTTGTTGTTCTTTATATTTATTTGTAAAATGCTTTTGGTTATGCTATGAGTTATTGGTTCTAGTTCTGATTGGTTCATGAATCAATATATTTCTATTTAAGTGTTATAGGAACCCGAAACTTAAAGAGAAAAGCAAAACATAATATGAACTTTGTGGTCTACGATTGTTCCTTACTAATTTATGTCGAAATTGGTAGGTACTACTGTATTAGGCATTTTGGTCTCTCCACTTTTTTTTAATATTATTAGACAGTGAATGATTCGATTTCACTGAGGATAATCCAATTAATAATTATTTGTAACAATTAGAGAAGAAATTTTGATAAAAGTATACGATAATGTTTAATGTTCTGAAAAATGGTTTTTTAAGGCTTAAACATTTATTAAATTTTTTACACAACGTAAAAATAGAATGTCTTTTGAAAAAAAGTCATAACTCGCTTCTGGTAGAAAGTACTAGTGTATGACAAAAAATACATCATCATCTGATGATAGCATATAACTGCATGATTCTACTAAACACAGTTTTTCTAACTTGAGATGTATTTCGTTATAGAGTTTTGTAATTGTTTAACGATGTAAGTTCATTTAAGGTTATTTTACTATTTAACAAGCCTCTTTACTAGGTCCATGAGCTAAATATTGCTTTTAAAATTGTAGATAAAAAAAAATAAAATGTGTCAATTTTACTATAAATCTTTTACTGAATGTCATTGAGTAGTACGGCGAATGTTTTACTAATCCGGGGTTTTTTATACCATAGGCGACACAAATGTTGTACCTAAAAGTAATCCAAAGTCTAGAAGAACTGATATAATGGAACAGTCAATATCACAGAGACACCATAGATTATTAGCATATGTATCGCTAAAGCTATTCACGAGTCTTGCAATAATCTTCCTTCTTGACGCATCTTCCGTTGCGAAGACTTCCCGTGATGATTCTCTCACCAATCGCTCACCACTGTGTTTCGTAAAACTGTTGATAACTATAGGTGTAAATAATGGAACGATCCAAAATATCTTCGCTACCGGAAGTGAGAAAAAGGAATAGTCTTTCCAATACTGAAACCTTTCGTTGAACATCTCAAAGAACACGGCGGGGAAAGTTATTACAAATACAATCATTAAAATCGTAGCAACTGGAAAGTACACCTTGTTGACTGCGACACTGAGTTTCTTGGCCTTAATGTACATCTTGCACATCTTCCGGCAGTGATGTAGCCTGCGGTACCAGGGGCTGCAACGGTGGAAAGAAGATGAACTGTGTGCACAATAACACGCACAAGAACTGGAACCGGTATCAACTTCAACAACTGGTAACACTGTTGTCAAGTCATCCAGCAATGTTGTGGTAAAAATGTTCTTTCTTAACTTTCTGGATATTTTCAGTGACTCCACGAAGATAAGGTTCCAGTTGTACCTTACGACAAATACATATATTGTGTATTGAACCGAAGTCATCACGTACAGAACGATGAGAAACAGGCAATTTGTGTTTGACAACTTAGACACTTGTGTGACGTAGTAGATAATTCCATCGTGGAAGTGAAATATCAAGTTGATGAAATGCACCAAAGTAATGCCAGTGTTCAAGAAACCATCCACAGTCCTCTGGTGACCAAACGAGTTCATTTGGATTTCAATCTCATCCACCATTTCAAAGATTTGTTTTAGGAATCTGTGCCTTACAATAACCAGGACGAATAATAACATTACGAGCCAGTGATTAATAACCCACTGTAAATTAACATATTGCTGTGATATGTCGTTGCTGGAACTAGACAAAGAGAATACTATATAGATATTGAATGCGTTCATATATGTCAGGCCTACCAAAGAAATGACGTAGCAAACTATTTCAATTCCAGATACTTCATAATATTCATTCTTAACTATTGGTATTCCAGCCAAGGCGTATAACATTTTTCCGAGTTTCATATGAGATAATCTACTAGATTTCATATTAAAAAATATTGTAGCGATACATTCTTATGAATGTTCATATTGCAAGTAATGTGTCTACCAATACGTGACCTGCATTTCTTGTTGCCGAGGAGATGTCGGTGTATCCACACAACACCATTATGTTATTGTATATTGACTTCTTTATTAAATAAATATACAGTTTAGACAAATATTGTAAGGAAAGCAATATATGCAATATGGTTGCATTATTCATCTGCAATTTATGTACTATTATAATAATATACGATTTGAAAGTTTTAAAGTAATAAAAAAAACATAGATTTAATAAATATGTATTATGTGTTGAATGAAATATTTGAACTTACGGGTTTTTAAGGTATAATAATTTTTTTTGTTTAAAGACTAGTTTAAGAATTTAAAATTACACACGTTTATTTTCTTCTAAGAAGTAATATAGATATACGATACATGTTCTGAATGTTTTTTTACCTGTTTTTATAATTTACCAATCCGTAAATTGTAAATTATATGCAAATATTAGTTTCAGCAAAAATTAGGGTATTTTCAGTTTCAATGTAGACGTACAGCTCTTAACCACCATTCCTGGTCTGTAACAACTAAGGTGAGCAAGTATACTGTGGAATGATAACAGCCTCTAAGGACGATTGCCAAGTCATTTTAACAATGCATATCAAGTTTGGTTGTGTTTTTTGCGACTAGGGAAGGTCGTCTAGGAATGGCTTTTGGCGTCTCAGGTTGTGCAGTGGAGCAGAGCCCTCACGGAAAGACCAGGCCCTGATCTGATCACACTCCGAAGAATTTGCCGAGTCAAAGAGGTGCCGAGCTTGCGCCTTGATATCGTCGCCCAGCTTCGGGGTGCCAAGGGAGCGCATCATGAAAGTGTTCCGAACAAACCAAGGGGTTCCAGATAGAAAAGAACAGCACCGAGTAGGAATGATTCGAGACGTCTCCTGAGAGTAGAGGCCAGCTAGTTGTACCACACAGAACTGTGGATGGCCGTATGACCAAGGTGTAAAGGAGCAGTTTGGTGGAGGTAGAAAGCGGTGATGAGCGGCGAAGAAGTGAAGCAAGAGATACGAAAACCGCTAAACAGTAAAATTTATCAAAAGCCCCTGATCAGCACCATCCCCAGGTACCTCGTCGACGTAGACCTTCGGAGTTAGTCTAGATTTCTAGAAGAATCGATATGTATGAGAAATTGCATTGTAATTTAATTTGTAAAAAAACTGAGTACAATTTAAAATCCAATGTACATATCACATAGCGTGGCATAACTGACTCCTTTCTTGTATGATATGACGACTCTTTTATAGTAGTTTGATATTAATTACCACACCTATTTATAGTATGTTTTGCCAAATTAATTAGAGCACATTTACAGTTTTAAAAAATTTACCACATTAAAAGCGATACGAGTTTAATAAACATATTTTATACATAAAAGTATCTGGAGGCAAATAGTATTCAAATCTTTTTAAGGACAACTTCTTTTGAACGCCATTAAAAATAATGTATCGTTAGCTATCGGATTTATTCATTACCTAATTATACCCTGTAATATTGACAAATACATTTCTTACACCTAAAATACTCTTTAATGAATCTCCAAAGATTATATAAGCGGTTATTATTATATATTACAGAATGCTACTTTGCGCGTGTGGTGAATAGTAAATAAAACAACAAAAACAATTACATTAATCTCAACAACTACTTTTAAAACGGTACCTAAGTATTTATACTACCTGTAAGAAATATAAGTCATCAAGTAATATTAAAAATAATACCGATTTAAATCCATTAAAAAATATTTAAAGCAATAATTATTTCCTAGAGAAATAAAAAATACTGTATCATTTGAGACACATGCAGTGGAAGTCTTTTAAATATTCAGAAGCATAGAATTACCGGATGGACATAAAAGACCCCTGCTGTCGTTGACTAAACGGTTTGTGGTTCTGGCACACTTTATTGCTGCGACATGGGCAAGGCACCTGCTGCCCTGACCTTAAAGGGGTTAAAGTACGTTCACTTGGTGGTTGATCAAGATTCAAGTAAACAGACTACAAATATACTAGTAAAATATCTATGAGTACGTCCTTGTTATATAATTTCACAAGGAACTGAATGAACAAATAAGTTGTACAAGCTTATGAGAATAAAATATTCTGGTATTCTTCTTGGAAGTGCAGAGACTTATCGAAGTTCGAATGGTGATAGTAGAACATATTAAATAAGTATAAACTGTATCTTGATTTTGTGTGATCAGAAAAAATTGCAGTAACAAAAAAATCAATAGTTAAATGTTAAATGTTAAAAAAACCACAAGCATTATATACTAACTCCTTTAACTCTTAAATTTATCAGAATTCAGTAATTACTATCCAAGTATTGTTATTTTATTGTTGCTAAAACAGCATGGTTAAATTAAATACACTTGTATTTCAATATCTTATTATAAAAATTTTGCGAACTCGAACACGTTGATATAAATCAGTACTTTGGATATTTAAGTAAAATAACTAATTCTTTGATTCTTAAAGAAACGATTGTTTTTATGATTAAAACAATAAGTTTATGTAATGACTAATATTTAATTCATATTTCTAGATTGATTAGTTAAACCAATAATGTAACATGTATAATAATTGAGAATAAATGTTTTACTTATTAAATCGTCAATGGTGGATAATAAAGAAAACAGTTCAAATACATTAGGCACAAAGGTTAAGCACATTAGGATCTTAATAAGAAGTTCGTTAAAATCAAATTCACATTTATTTACTCTTAAAAGTTATATTTTATTGTTTATCATTTTAAAACACAACATTAATTTAAAGAGCTTTCTGGTCCGAATGGTAGATGTATGCGAGTCATAGTAACGTATGAATTCCAAATTTATATTAACAGACTTAACTATTATCTAATAAAAGTTAGAGGCCACGGGTATTATCATGCTGCTATAAACCCTCGTGTCAACCTGCTTGTGCCGTTTATAGATTGCAGCAGCACTGAACAGCTCACCAGTCTCAACAGTCCATTAGCCGGCCTTTTATAGGACCGCACTTTATGTATAGAGACCCTCTTTCTCTAAATATAAAACATAATAGGAATGTTTGATTCATCTTCAAACACATTCTAATCCTATATAGTTATGTATCTTTTACGAGTATTAGATCGATTTATTTGAAAACCCGTCAATAAATATACATTTATATTTTTATATTTATTGATTGTATGAATGTTTTCATTCGTTCATATAATGTTTGCAAAGAGAAATTTATACTATACAAAATTTTACATTTAGAAGTAAAAGGGATTATTGACAAAAGATTTAAAATATGCTATAGATTCAATTAGTTTTATTGTTATTAGCACAGTTAACCGTAGAATCATTTAGCAGTATCAATCAGAATATATAGTTAAAAAAAACGCCTGACCACATATGATTTTTAAAAGTGCATCTATATTGACCGACAATAAATTGGACCCATCCTGCTGTGCCACCAGTTTGTTTCTGTCGTAATGTTTATTTACTCTTTGTCACTGGACAGCTAATCTTATATCACTGAACTATGACGAATATATAAAAATATCGTCTCACCTTTGCGTAAGTTTTTTACTGAAATATATATGATATCTCAAGGCCATGTAAGACATGTAATACTTTTTTTTAAATATATTATTGATAATTCTGATTTAGGCTGATTGTTGAATGAACCAGCTATTAAATTTATACAATAACTAAAAACGAAATACTGCTTTAATGTATATCCTTATGAATGACTTTAGTATTGGAGTATGTATTCACAACATTTACTATCAAAACAGATTCTTACATTTCAAAACCTTAAATGGGTCCTATGAAATTTAATTTTTTTTTACTAAAATATGAATGAAGTTACAGTATTCAGTACCTTCAAGGTAGTCTGACAAGTCTTTTGAAGATGATATTGGTATTGCTTCAGTCTAAAGGAATATTTCCCTGAATTCCTGCTACTTCAGGTGAGTAATGTAAACTCCAACCAAAAGTAATCGTATACTAGATTTTCACTTCTAAAACGTTACATCTATAGAAATTCTATTAAGAATAACTTGTATGAAATGAGTAAATGTAAAATTGAAATTAGTAATAATAAAGATAAATATACCTTCACGAAAGAGTATGATTTCCTGTTCTTTAGTTACTAAGGGAAAAATCGTTTACCAATATTTCTTTTCTATACGAGTTTAGAATTGCAATATTTGAGGTTTAATAGTGCATCTCATATTTATTATAAAAGCTGGTGTTTATTCAGCTTTAAATATTTCTTACGTCACTTAAGTCTTAAAATACGTGATGAGTAATAACTCACCCTTCTGTTAAACTATGTGTGTTTACATGTGTGGTACATTAAGCTTTTATTGGACTCGTAAATAGGAATGTATCGCAACAAATATTACGCTTGCCTTGTAAACTTGGAAAAAGCTAAGATGTTGCGGACATTTGAAGTATTGGAGGATTAGGGTCTGATGCCAATGGGATTAAACTAGACTTACACCGCAAGGAGAACTTCTTTTAACGCAAATTTAATAAGACTTCATTCATAAAATTAGTAGACCGAACGCTAAGTCAACATTCGGTTAAGGTTAGGCCGCTTTAGGTTCTGATATGAAAAATAACTAACTGGGAAACCGAAGATTATGTTACAAACCTAACAAATTTCTACAAAAAAGATTAATACACACACCACGTCATTAATGTCTAAGCCCAAATCAAAAGACTGGAGGCCTTTACCCATTCCTCCACATTAGGGTTTACCTTATTTCCCTGTAAACATATACGCATGTAAATCTTTGTAACCGAAACGTTCAAAAAACGATGGAATTCAAACACAGCACCCACTAACCACAAAGATGTTCTATCATCACCTGCATCGCCTATAAGTAAATAGGGCCCCTTAACAAATACATACGTAATTACATTTTTAAAACTATGTAATTACTAAATTGTATTTCTTAACAATATCTTTTCATCAATGCCAAACTTTGATAATATCCGTCCAATAATCCAGAGCATCATTTCTTCCAATGGTTCCACTCCATATGGCCGCATTGAATTCAAACCAGACTGTGATATTGGGATCAATTTATAAAGGCAGAATTGCAATTTTGTATTACTCATTAGCACAAGAGTTTACATCATATTTTTCAAAATGTCGTCTTTATTGTGGCTTATGACTCCATTTTGTTGAAGACGAACTTAAGAGGTGTATTTAAATGAATAAAATAAGATAAAATGATAATGTGGAACGTTTTATACCGTAAACTTATTAGTAAACTTTGCAATACCGAATATTTATAACTACTACTTCAGAGATATCCTACCTTATGTGTTTTGTCCATGTCCAAGTTTAACTGTGGCAAATACAACTTATAAGCCCGACTTTACATTTTAAATTAATAAATAGACTTTGACGCATTTTTTAGAAATAGAACAATAATTAAGTAAAATAGTATCTGGGGAGTTGGCCTGGTAGTTCCATGTTCTTTGGAATTTTCCCTGTGAACTTACTCTTTAATGCAACTTTAAAATGGCTTCCCTTTACGTTGATGTCGACTCACCCAACACGGCGTCAGCACCTTGGCTCGCAATGCAGCTGTAGTCACAAAAGATAAAGGAGCGATATAATAGTCTTAAAAGAAGAATCATTCTATAACTCAAGAAGTGTGCCAATAACTTGATCTCGTCGAGGTAAAGAACTTGGTCTCGCCTAAAAACAAATCGCGAAGGTATTATCCATTTTATTGAGACAACTTATAAACACGACAACGTAGTACCGTCAGAAGGACATTACTTCTTTATCTGTATTAATCTTGTAAATAAAATATCGTCATAGGTAAGACACTTTACTATTTACAAATTTACTTTAAATTACATTCAAAATAGATGTCATGCATGAAAGGGCTAATTTATAATACGAAAATATAAATTTTACTTATAGAAAAGGCGCACAAGCTGGTAATGTCGAACGGTAACAACGTTCAACAGTGAGATTACGCGTGTCTATTAGGTTATTATACCGCCAGAAAATAAGTTCCAAGAATGTCGGGGGAAATAATACTAACACTAATAACGAGTAACAGGGCTGCGAATATATACAGGATGTTCACAATAGGACGTCACAAACTTTATGTGGCTGATAGTATTCATCATATCTAGTAAAAATTTCCTTTAAATCTAGGTCGAAAATTGTGTTTATCTGCTAGCCACCATTTTGTATCTTTTACACAAAAATTTATATCTCTAAAAGCTTTCAAGCTAAGGAAACCATATTTAGGTTAAAATAGATAAGAGTGAGACAAAAAATGTGTATTATTTGTAATATCAACAGAATGTCCTCTGATGAGAACATTTCTAGTCAAATAACAAAAACCCCGTGTATTAATAAAATATATACTAGACACCAAATATTTAACGAATAATACCATTTCATGTTTTAATGAAATCCGTTAGTGCATAAGCGAACACGACTACTTTAAAAGTTCGCTTGCTCAACCATTACTAGAGGAACAAACATTTTGTCTTTTCATAGACATCAGCTGTTTGATATATTTTAGAAAAATTTTACAACATAAAAAATAGTTTCCAATATTTATATCAATTCCAATACAACTTATTTTAATAAAAATTCGCCAACGATAAAGCGAGCACGACAACGACAAGACCTTGTGGTTGTAAGTGTGTAGCATAGAGTAAACAGAAAAGTGTAACTTTCATTACTTAAGTACTGCTTAATTACGCAATGCAATTAACAAAAGTGAATGTATTATGTGACTGTATACGCCCAGTGAAATTACATTTGCAGACATTAGAGTATGAATGAGACTGCATTTCTACATTAAAACATAAGTTCTCTAACGGTGCAAGCCCAACTATGGTTTAGCTGAGCGCAATTCAATATGGTCACTCGGTAAGTACAATATTTCTTCAGTCTGCTGGTGGATTTAAACATTGAATTTGTATATGATTTTTTGTCTGTATGCCCGGGACGTATAAAAATGAAGTTTTGTGCACATGACATAACAGATTTGCAATATTTTATTCAACCCGAAAGTAACCCATGGTGTGGCCTTCTGATTTAATTTCTGTATTAAATATTTTACTTGTAATATATTTTTGGTTGTTAAAAGTAATATTGATACCTCCATTATAATATATTTACTTAATAAACATTTCAGGGGATTATTACGTGCGTACTAAGTAACTTTGAAAATGGACATCTTCAAGAATGGTGTTAGTATGTGAGCATATATTCAAACTATTAGCCATAAAAACAGATCGCTCTTACGAAATTTCATTTATATTCTTAGTAGTAAGATATGAATTAAGTTACATCATTCAATACCTTCAATATGGATTTACAATGTGTACGATAATATTGAAGTTGCGTCAGTCTTACAGGGCATTCTCTGAATTCCTGCTCCTTGAAGCGTCTAATATTTATTCCTACCAAAAAATGATCAAACACAAGTTTTCACTTCTAAATCCTTAAATTTATGGTAAAACTTTTGTATGGATGGATTTTATAGCATAAAGTTAGTACCAAATAATAAATCGGTATAGAACTGTTGATAGAATAATGATAAACAACGTTTCGAAATGGTATAATTCGCTGAATTTTAATTTTTAAAGCACCCAATTAAAATGGTTTATAAAAGTTTGCATGGAATATTCATCACCATTCATATGGGTTTGTCATATAAAGTGCAATTGTACAGGTTTTCATAGCGCAACTCGTGTCACTGATTGTCTAGCCCGATGTGTTTACTGTCTTTAAATACTCCTTAATGTAAACCTCAAAGTACCTGAATAAGAATGAGTTTGATTCCAAAATGAAAATAACGTAGTACAATGTAAATAATGTTATTTTCTAGGCATGCATTTGAGTTTATTAACAAGAGACTGCATGTGTAGTAGGTTCAGTGTATAATTATGTGAATCTATCGATAAGAGAATGTATATTAATTGGTTTTATATAATTTTTGTTTTGTAAATTAATGTACTTGTTTCAATTTTATAAGGAAACTATATAGTATGCTCATACTGTAGGTTTTATTTTTTACATTTGAATTCTGATTGTTAAGAATTGTATTAGTGACATGAAATCAAAATTTCTTTTAGTTTGCATTAACTATCAGACCTAATTACGCAGATGGAAATGCTATTAGGTTAATCCTAAGGATTAACCTACGATATGTATGTACTTATGTTTATATGAAGGAGTAGATCATTATTCTTCGTTATTCTTCCATCTATGATCGATATTTAGTCAATACTCACTACATAATTAGTAATGTAATGTATGCCTTAATTCTAAAATAGTATTGAAAACGGAAGTACAAAGTAAACCAATGAAGCTCTCAAGCATAAAACCGGAAGTGCTTAATCAGGTAATTGTAAATTGGGTTACATAAATCCCAGTATTTATCCTTTGTGGCACATGTAGTCGTTGTTCTAGTTTACACAAGTTATTACTACAAGCATATGCTATACCACTACAAATAAGTATAAACTTGTTTACGCTATGTTGCATGCATTTATATGTTTGTTTTATTGACTCAAACTATACATTGCAATAAGACTATATAGTTTGGATTTTATGGTTGAAGAACTATGTCAGTTCCATATTAAAATATTAGGAACAGTAGAGCAAAAACAGTGATTCCACATGGCACAGGATGAATAAGTGTAAATTTAGTCATTTTCATATAACACTTTATTATAAATACGTATAACTATTTATTACGTGTATGAATAATTATGTCACAAACTTATGCGGTGAATAGTACTCATCATTCCATTTCTATTCTTTATTTTTATATGTATTAATACCTCCGCCAACTGAAAAAGAGGATAGATCCCAATCTTTGAAACGTTGTGTTATACACTTTATAACCTATAACGATGGCAAATGTCCGAATTCCTGTTACCTTCTCATCTTTACAAATAAAATAATGTCCTCAAGCGTAGTTCGAGGATGAAGTATTTTAACCGCTACCCGCCTTTTTGTATTATAAATAAAAATTTGTATCTCTACAACTATTAAAGCTACATAAATAAATGTTTTACATGGGTATAAATAAATAATACAAAATTTAAACGAGAACGACTACGTTAAAGGTACCCTTGCACACGCTGAGAGCAACAATCTACTGATAGCTCGTTTGTTGCTTCCGGCTTGTGCAAGCGTTTCTTCAAAATAGTCGTCCTCGCTTATGCTATGACGGATTTCTTCTGAAAAAAGAACCGTTGGAATTATAATAAAAATGAAAAATTATTGGTAACTTGTAGACTATCTGTAAATATATTGCTTTATTTAGTTATTAAAATCGAAACATTTTTAACAGGCGCCCTTTATTAAATTTGAAAATAAATCACACTCATGTAGGTTTAAGTTTAAGTTTTCTTATTTCTTATGTGCAAAATTTGGTATAACTACGTAGCATTAATAGTTGTATATATATTCAATATATATTTAATTTGAAAAAATACAAAATTAGCCGCTGTTATTGGCTAGTTTATAAGGTTTGTGACAACCTTTTGAGAACACCATGTTATATACATATATATATATATATATATATATATATTCTAGTTTATTGTAATATATATATATATATATACATACATAATATATATAAAACAGAACTGAAACCAATAACTCGTAGCATAAACAAAAGAATTTTACAAATAAACATAATAAACAACAAGTTTCCAATCAGCTGTATGTCGAATAAACGAATACGTTAACATAAAACTACATCAGTTATAAAGAAGGAAAAATTATTGCTAGGTTATAAAAAAAAATCTCATTGCCTAGTTTTTAAAACGCATTAATAAATTATATTAGTACTTAGTAAAATACTCAAGCAATTTTCTAGTTTATTGTAATATATATATATATATATATTTTTTTTTTAAGTTGTGAATCGAACTTGGTAGGTACTACTTTATTGGGCATTTTGGTCTCTCCACTTTTTTAATATTATCAGAAACTGAATGAGTCGATTTTACTGAGGATAATCCAATAATTAATTCTTTGTTACAATTTAGAGACGAAAGTTTGATAAAATATATGATAATTTTAATGTTCTAGGAAATGGTTTTTTTAAGACATTAAATATTTATTAAAAATTTTATACTACGTAAAACTACGTAGTATGTCTTTTGCAAAAATTCATAACTCGCTTCCAGAAGAAAGTACTAGTAATGACCAAAAATACATCATCATTTGATGATAGCATATTACTGCGTGATTCGACTAAACACAGTTTTTCTAACTTGAGATGTAGTTATTTATATAATTTTGTAACGATCGTAGTTTATTTAAGGTTATTTTTATATTTAACAAGCTATTTTACTAAGTCCATGAGCTAAATAGAACTTTTAAAAACATAGATAAAAATAACATGCGCCAATTTTACAATGCACTTTTTTAATAAATATCGTTGAGTGGTACGGGAGTACTTTTTACTAAGCCGTGTCTTTACCAACCATAGGCGACACAAATGTTGTACCTAATAACACTGCAACGTCGAGAAGAACTGATATAATGGAACAGTCAATATCACAGAGACACCAGAGATTATCAGCATATGTATCACTAACGCTATTCACTAGTCTCGCAATAATCTTCCTTCTTGACGCATCTTCCGTTGCGAAGACTTCCCGTGATGATTCTTTCACCAATCGCTCACCACTGTGTTTCGTAAAACTGTTGATAACTATAGGTGTAAATAATGGAACGATCCAAAATATCTTTGCTACCGGAAGTGAGAAAAAAGAATAGTCTTTCCAATACTCAAACCTTTCGTTGAACATCTCAAAGAACACGGCGGGGAAAGTTATTACAAATACAATCATTAAAATGATAGCAACTGGAAAGTACACCTTGTTGACTGCGACACTGAGTTTCTTGGCCTTAATGTACATCTTGCAAATCTTCCGGAAGTGATGTAGCCTGCGGTACCAGGGGCTGCAACGGTGGAAAGAAGATGAACTGTGTGCACAATAACACGCACAAGAACTGGAACCTGTATCAACTTCAACAACTGGTAACACTATTGTCAAGTCGTCCAGCAATGTTGTGGTAAAAATGTTCTTTCTTAACTTTCTGGATATTTTCAGTGACTCCACGAAGATAAGGTTCCAGTTGTACCTTACGACATATACATATATTGTGTATTGAACCGAAGTCATGACGTACAGAACGATGAGAAACAGGCAATTTGTGTTTGACAACTTAGACACTTGTGTGACGTAGTAGATTCCATCGTGGAAGTGAAATATCAAGTTGATGAAATGCACCAAAGCAATGCCAGTGTTCAAGAAACCATCCACAGTCCTCTGGTGACCAAACGAGTTCATTTGGATTTCAATCTCATCCACCATTTCAAAGATTTGTTTTAGGAATCTGTGCCTTACAATAACCAGGACGAATAATAACATTACGAGCCAGTGGTTAATAATCCATTGTAAATTCACATATTGCTGTGATATGTCGTTGCTGGAACTAGACAAAGAGAATACTATATAGATATTAAATGCGTTCATATATGTCAGGCCTACCAAAGAAATTACATAGCAAACTATTTCAATTCCAGATAATTCATAATATTCATTCTTAACTATGGGTATTCCAGCCAAGGCGTATAACATTTTTCCGAGTTTCATATGAGATAATCTACTAGATTTCATATTAAAAATATTGTACCGATACATTCTTACGAATGTTCAAATTTCCAGTGATATGTCTACCAGGTAGTCACAAATACGTGACCTGCATTTCTTGTTGCCGAGGGGATGTCGGTTTATCCGCAAAACACCATTATGTTATTGTATATTGACTGGTTTAGTAAATAAATATACAGTTGAGACAATTATTGGAAGGAAAGCAATATATCCAATATTATTACAATATTCATCTTCAATTAATGTACTATTATAATAATATACGATTAGAAAGTTTTAAAGTCAATAAAAAAACCGATTTAATAAAAATGTATGTATGTGTCTTGTTGAATGAAATATTTGAACATAAGAGTTTTTAAGGTATCATATTTTTTTTATTTAAAGACTAGTTTAAGAATTTAAAATTTTAAACATTTATTTCCTTTTAAAACGCAATACAGGTATACGATACATGTTCTGCATGTTTTTGTTACATTTTATTATAATTTACTTTGCCGTAAATTATACTAAAATATTAATATAATTAGGTTTAATTAGGCAAATATTAGGTTTACTTATTTTCAGTTTTAATGTACACGTACAGTTCTTAATCACCATTCCAGCTCTATAACAACCAAGGTGAGTAAGTATACTGTGGAATGATCACAGCCTGTAAAGACGATTGCCTATAAATGATTTTAACAGAACTAAAAATATACTTCAAAGTTTAGTTGTGATTTTGCCTGAATATTAATGAACCCTATCTCTTGACGTGGTAGAAAATGTAATCTATATTTTTGTGCTTGACAACTTTTCTGTAAAAAATCAGATGAATTTGGAAATATACATGAAACCATGATCGAGTCCGATGATGGCGCATGTCATTCCATGTGATTAGGTAGAGCGTTAGCGTATATTTGTACATTGGTCGTATGAGTAACTAAGAAGGCTACGATAACCGAACCGTGGAAGACATGGTGGATCCTCTCAGAGCAGCTTCTTAAGCAAATGTCCCAGCGACTGCTGAAGTCCAAATCATCAGTGTATTTCAGCATATACTTTAGTGGTGGGGAGATTGATACAGTGCTGAAGTGTAGTCAAGTGAATAACAAGTAGGTGAACAATGAAGAAGATATACGTGGTCGGTGGAGTTTGAGGATGGACGGTAAGTGTAGGTGAGTGAAGCGACTAGGGAACGTCATCTTGGAATAGCTTGAGGCGTCTCAGGTTGTGCAGTGGAGCCCTCACGGAAAGACCAGGTCCTAATGTGGTCACACTTCGAGGAATTTGCCGAGTCAAAGAGGTGCGCAGAGCTTGCGCCTTGATATCGTCGCCCAGCCTCGGGATGGCAAGGGAGCGCATCATGACAGTGTTCCGAACAAACCAAGGGGTTCCAGATAGAAAATAACAGCACCGAGTGGGAATGATTCGAGATGTCTCCTGGGAGTAGAGGCCAGCTTGTTGTACAACACAGGACTGGGGTAGGTGATGGATGGCCGTATGACCAAGGTGTAAAGGTGATGGATGGCCGTATGACCAAGGTGTAAAGGAACAGTTTGGTGGAGGTAGAAAGCGGTGAAGAGCGGTGAAGAAGTGAAGCAAGAGATACGAAAATCTCCAAACAGTAAAATTTATCGAGAGCCCCCTGATCAGCATCATCCCCAGGTACCTTGTCGACGTAGACCATCGGAGTCCGTCACCCTGGATATTCAAGATTTCTAGAAAAATCGCTAAGTATGAGAAATTGCATTGAAATTTAATTTTTAAACTAACTGAGTACAATTTAAAATGCAATCTACATATCACATAGCGTGGTATAACTGACTCCTTTCTTGTTTGATATTACGACTCTTTTATATTAGTTTTATATTATTTACCTCACCTATGAATAGTATATTTTGCCAAATTAATCAGAGTACATTTACAGTTCAAAAAAATATACCACATTAAAAGCGATACGAGTATAATAAACATATTTTATACATAAAAAATATGTTATACACAAAAGTATCTGGAGGCAAATAGTATTCAAATATTTTTAAGGAAAACCTCTTTTGAACACTATTAAAAATTAATATATCGTTTGGTATCGGATTTATTCATTACCTAACTATGCCCTATGGTATTGACAAATACATTTCTTACACCTTAAAAACTGTTTAACGAATCTCCAGAGATTATATAAGCGGTTATTATTATAGATTACAGAAAGCTAATTTACGCGTGTGGTGAAGAGTAAATAAAACAACAACAAAAATTACATAATTCTCAACAACTACTTTTAAAACGGTATCTAATTATTTATACTACCTGTAAGCAATATAAGTCATCATTTAATTTCCTAGAGAAATTAAATATCCTGTATCATATAAGACACATGCAGTGGAAGTCTTTTAAAAATTCGGAAGTATAGAATTACCGGATGGATATATAAGTCCTCTGTTGTCGTTGACTTAACGGTTTGTGGTTCTGGCGGACTTTATTGCTGCGACATGGGCAAGGCACCTGCTGCCTCGACCTTAAAGGGGTTAAAGTACGTTCACTTGGTGGTTGTTCAAGATTCAAGTAAACAGACTACAAATATACTAGTAAAATGTCTATGAGTACGTCCTTGTTACATAATTTCACAAGGAGTTGAATAAACAAACAAGTTGTTCAAACTTATGAGAATAAACTATTTCGATATTGTTTTTGGAAGTGCAGAAAATTATCGAAGTTGAAACAGTGATAAGATTTAACATATTAAATAAGTATAAACTGTATCTTAATTTTGTGTGATCACAAAAAATGGCAGTAATAAACAAATCAGTAGTTAAATATACAATGTTCAAAAAATCCACAAGCAGTATCATTCCTTTAACCACTTAAATTGATCAGAATTCAGTAATTGCTCTCCAACTATTGTTATTTCATTGTAGCTAAAACAGCATGGTTAAATTAAATACACTTGTATTTCAATATCTTATTAAACCAATTTTACAAACTCGAACACGTTGATATAAATCAGTAGTTTGGATATTTTAGTAAAATAACTATTTCACAGATTTTTTAAAGAAGCGATTGTTGTAATGATTAAAACAATAAGTTTATTTAGTGACTAATATTTAATTAATATTTCTAGATTAATTAGTTAAACCAATAATGTAACATGTATTATAATTGAGAATAAATGTTTTAGTTATTAAATCGTCAATGGTGGATAATGAAGAAGACAGTTCTAATACATGAGGCACAAAGGTTAAGGGTTAAGCGCATAAAGGTTTTAATAAGAGGTTCGTTTAAATCAAATCCACATTTATTTACTCTTAAAATTTATCTTTTATTGTTTGTCATCCTAAAACGTAGTCTTAATCTGGAAAGCTTTGTAGTCCAAATGGTAGATGTATGCGATTCATAGTAATGTATGAATACCAAGTTTATATTAACAGACTTAACTATTATCTAATAAAAGTTGGAGGCCACGGGTATTATCATGCTGCTATAAACCCTCGTGCTCAACCTGCTTGTGCCGTTATAGATGGCAGCACTGAACAGTTCACCAGTCTCATCAGTCCATTAGCCGCCTTTTATTACTGTGAAGAGATCCTCTTTCTCTAAATATAAACACAATAAGAATGTTTGATTCATCTTCAAACTCGTTCTAATCCTATATAGCTATGTATCTTTTACGAGTATTAGATCGATTTATTTGAAAACCCGTCAATAAATACACATTTATATTGTTATATTTATTGATTGTATGAATGTTTTAATTCAATCATATAATGTTTGCAAAGAGAAATGTATAATATACAAAATATTTCATTTATAAGTAAAAGTGATTATTGACAAAAGATTTAAAATATGCTATGGATTCAATTAGTTTTATTGTTATTAGCACAGTCCGTAAAAACATTTAGCAGCATCAATCAGAATAGATAGTTAAAAAAAACGCCTGATCTCATATGATTTTGAAAAGTGCATCTGTATTGACCAATAATAAAATGGACACATCCTGCTGCGTCACCAGTTTGTTTCTGTCGTGATGTTTATTTACTCTTTGTCACTAAACAGCTAATCTATTATCACTGAACTATGACGAATATATAAATATATCGTCTCACCTTTGCGTAGGTTTTTTACTGAAATATATATATATATATGTATATATATATATATATATATATGGAATCTCATGGCCAAAACATGTAATACTTTTTTTATTTTAAATATCTTATTGATAATTCTAATGTGGGCTAATTGTTTAACGAACCAGCTATAAAATTTATACAATAATTAAAAACAAAATACGACTTTAATGTACCTCTTAATGAATGACGTTAGTATTGGAGTATGTATTCAGAGGATTTACTATCAAAACAGATTTTTCCATTTCAAAACCTTAAATAGGTCCTATAAAATTTGTTTTTTTTTTTTTACTAAAATATGAATGAAGTTACAGTATTCAGGACCTTCAAGGTAGTCTGACAAGTCTTTTGAAGATGATATTGGTATTGCTTCAGTCTAGAGGAATATTACGTGGCGTTCCCTGAATTCCTGCTACTTCAGGTGAGTAATGTAAACTCCAACCAAAAGTAATCGTATACTAGATTTTCACTTCTAAAACGTTACATCTATAGACATACTATTAGGAATAACTTGTATGAAATGAGAAAATGTAAAATTGAAATTAGTAATAAAAAAGATAAATATACCTTCACGAAAGAGTATGATGTCCTGTTCTTTAGTTACTAAGGGAAAAATCGTTTACCAATATTTCTTTTCTATACGAGTTTAGAATTGCAATATTTGAGGTTTCATAGTGCATCTCATATTTATTATAAAAGCTGGTGTTTATTCAGCTTTAAATATTTCTTACGTCACATAAGTCTTAAAATACGTGATGAGTAATAACTCACCCTTCTGTTGAATTATGTGTGTTTACAGGTGTGGTGCATTAAGCTTTTATTGGACTCGTAGATGGGAATTTATCGCATCAAATATTAAGCTTGCCTTGTAAACTTGGAAAAAGTAAAGATGTTGCGGACATTTGAAGTATTGGAGGATTATGGTCTGATGCAAATTGGATTAAACTAGACTTACACCGCAAGGAGAATTTCTTTAAACGCAAACGTATTAAGACTTCATTCATAAAATTAGTAAACCAAACGCCAAGTCAACCTTCGGTTAAGGTTAGGTCACGTTAGGTTCTGATATGAAAAATAACTAACTGGGAAACCAAAGATTATGTTACCAACCCAACAAATCTCGACAAACAAGATTAATACACACACCACGTCATTAATGTCTAAGCCCAAATCAAAGGACTGGAGGCATTCACCCATTCCTCCACATTAGGGTTTACCTTATTTTCCTGTAAAAATATACGCATGTAGATCTTTGTAACTGATATCGATCAAAAATCGTCTACCTTTGGCTAAATATTTATATTGTTATAATTGAGTTTTCCTTACTGTTCTGATTTTAAAAAATATATAAAAATGGATGGAACTTATACGCCTATTTCAAACTGAGGGAAATCCTTCCTGCTATAGATATAAGGCATAATTCCTTAACAATTCTATGTAACATTTATAAATGTTTAAAAGGTTTTGGGTGTTGTTGTTTTTCAGAATGTAGTCTGCAAAATAATGGATTCTTGAAGCATGTTAGTAATTTTTATATACTGATCTTTCTTCTAGTGAAGAATTTCCATATCACAATGCCAAAATCGCTCACCAGCATTAGCAGCCTCGATAAATTAAAGATCGTTTTATAGCAGTGTTTAAGTAGGATTTATAATGTATTCAATGTATAACATTCATTACTGTTGCAATCTGTAGTAAGTTATAAATATTAACTTTGTCTTTGCTATCTGAATTACTACTGATCAAGTACTATTCTGTGAATTAAATGGAAAAACGTTTCTTTCTCTTTGATGAACTCGAACTGAAGGTGTAATCAACTGTTTAATGTCATTTAAATTAAGTTTTGAAACATAAATAGTAAAATTTTTCACAATTTTTAAATATCTTTGGCATCTATACCAATGAATCTCTTTATATTAATCTTCCTTAGTTATTAACAAATACTTAATATTTGTTGTCAACGCCCAGCATTGACATCTCGATGAATTTCTCCAATCACATGTATTTTTCCTCTTTATAGCAACAAGAATTAGCCGAGTAGTTCCCCCCATTCTCGAGATTAGCGCTTAGCAAAACATGTTGCAGTTCATTTTTATTTATAAGGCAAATGTAAGCCTAGCGTTACTATACAAATCAAGTGAGCCTGACGTATGTGTTGCTGAAGTATGGATACTGTGTCTAGTGAAATGAACTGTTATTCGTTTCCTTGATGCAATTTTCTTCCAATAAACTTTACGCCCAGCATTGACATCTCGATGAATTTCTCCAATCACATGTATTTTTCCTCTTTATAGCAACAGTATATGTGTTTTACTAGTTTTGATTGGTTGGTTATATGAATTCATCTCAATAGATATATGTCATGTTACCATTCAGCGAACAATACAGTTCACATTTCACAAAAATCTTTATTCACAAAAATTTTACAAAATAATACAATTCCATGTGCTACACAAAGCACGTGGGGAAAAAGAAAACAAGTTCTTTCACAGTCAGTTGAGTTTATCACTAAGTTGTCACTCTTTTGCTATTTACATTCATTTTTTACTGATATAATGTTAATAGCATCTAAATGATTGAAATCAACATTCGTGCATAATTAACCTAACCTATTTCAATATAAATTGCCAGAGTCAATTTTTGGCCAGCCTAATTGCTACATTCTTTCTATTTTTGCTTAATGCCTTGAAGTACATATAGAAGGCATATTGCTACTACAGGAGTAATATTTAGCTGATTTGGTTGGAGCTTTCTGGCAGTTTCAACTAGTTTTACTTGTATGCACAGTCAATAAGACAACATAGAGTCATTGATTGCAAATAATATAATTCTAAATGCCTTGCCCGAGCATCTTTAAATTAAAAGTTTTACATTTATGTTTTATTGATTTGTGTATTTTAGCAACAGCAAATATAGTTTTATTAGTTAACAATTCGTACACAATAACTATATAACTTTTATTAGCTGAGCTTTACCAAAGCCTAATACTCATGGGGATGGAACATTTTAATTTCAGTCGGCCTGATAATCTGCCGCATATTTAAGAACATATTGAGGTACTAGTATGTACTTATAAGTGAGCATGAGGCATCATTTATATACGGGAAACAATGCGTTCAATGATGGTGCGTGTCACTTCACGAGACTTAGCTGGGCGTTAGCGAATATATTTACATTTTCATTTTGGGTAACCTTAGTGGCTAAGTGGATTTAGCAGAATAATTAAGTTTATAAACAAAATTAAAATCCAAAAGAGAATAAAAAATGTGTAATATCAATGCATGTACCACAAAATTTTGACACGTGCAGGCACTCGTAGGAACAACGTTAGCGCTGTCACTACAGAAGGCACTCGTTTGGACAACGATGGCGCTGTCGCTACAAGCAGGCACTCGTTACAATTTCGGTGCTGTCACCGCCACTCGTTGCAGCAGTCTCGTTGTCGCGACAGTTCCAATTGAACTTTAACTTGTTCCTTGCCATGGTTTTGTTACTGTTCTATGGATGATCGCGATAAGGCAGTTTTATTAGGAACGATTTTGACTCTAAGTTTGTACCCTAATGAATACTGGTATGCGTACTTATTTGTGTCTACTTCCTTTTTGTGTGATTTGCCGCCTACCTCTTGATCTAAAATTTTGGATTGAACGACAGTCAAGCCTCCTGTATGTTGTAATTAAACGGGTAATACATTGAATAGAAAAATCATGGTGTAAATTAAGTCCTGATATGCCAATATATATTCCTAACGAATTGCGATAATAATGTAAAATCCAAACCAATCCAAACCTTTTAAAATAATTTTATGAAAGTTTTGAAGGATTTAAATATCCCCTCTTTCCAAGGTAGAGAGTGGTCGCTTTAAATTTTCAAATTCAACCTCAACCGTGTTACATGTAATTTGAAAGGTAGACTCTAAAGTAAGACAACGCCACGAACAATACATCTCTACGATCTTAGAAAAAGTTAAAGGACAAATAACCTCTTACATCTAAGGGTTTAAATTAAGTCCTGATAGTCCTGGATATATTCCAAACGGATTGAGATATCAGTAACCAACCTTTGCCAGAAAAATTACATTTTTACATGTTTTTGAACGTAAGAAATATGGGGGGTAAAAAGGGTCATTTTAAGCAGTTGTATAGTTGTAGTTGCTAATTTTGACAATATAAAGGTATTGTTAGTTAGGTTGTACCTAGCTAAAAATACAAAATATCATCCTATGGTAATATGCAGAACTACTATACTTTTAACTATCATTTTAGAATCTTCTGCCTCGTAAATATGTCCAGTACCTCATGGGTGTTGGTAAATTAGTTTGTAAAATATCTTATACAATGTCTGGATTAAATATAATTATAATTAGTCTTAGTAGTTAAGATTTTTACTGTAATCATTTCCCCTAATTGGTTAGCTTCTTTTATTGTGGGTGGACTTTTAATATTACAATCCCCTGGATTATTGGAATTCACTAAAACTATAATCCCTTAATGAATAGTTTGTTATAATTGGAGAAATATAACGTAATTATGGAGGAAAGTGATAAATTCAAATATGGGATTTAGCTCCAGTTCACCTTGATTTGCACAATTAAGATGTACCTGTGAGACAATGAGAAGTCCAACGACGTAGACCGCTCGGCCATCGGCACTCCCACCATTATCTCGCTCGTTCTTCATTATCGACCATTTTTTATTCCTTCAAACGGCAATGACTCCAGTTTTCAGAAGTAATGACAGATTTTAGATGATACACTTAAGAGGAATGTGAACTGGAGCTAAACTTAACATTCGCATGGGAGAAGAATGTCTGATACACGTGTAAGATGATGTTTAATAACTTATGGTTAAAAATTATAAAATATTTGCTACATATTTTATACTACACACAATGTGGTTTTGAAAACTTACGGCTTACTTCTAATAGTAAGTAATGTTAAAATGAAATAAAATTAGATTTTTATCACCAAAAATGTTATAACGCATGGAAAAACTCAACTTTTTACTTTTTACTCGCATCTTGTCATACACCCCTCAAGAAATCTTACTCACACGTACAGTTTTCTAAATTACATAAATCCATTCATTCGCTAATTATTTATACTTCCAGCGGGGGATCCAGTCAGTCTTTTTAATCGTGGATTTCCCCATCACAAGTAAAAAAATCTTAAAAATTATAAAATGTGAATGACATTAAACAATGTTTTAAACGGGTTTTAACCACCTTAGGCATTGGAGCATGTTTTCTAAACCTTGGGCCTGTGAATGGAGGCGTTCATAAACAACCATTCTGTGTCTACCAGTTCGTTAGTTATCTCTGCATCTAGTGTTATATAAATGTATGTCTCGGCCATTCCTCATAGCACAATTCCACATACAACATAGAGTTGTTTCCAAGATGTAGAGACTGGTCAGCATCTATACAAAGGCTGACAACTTCCTTGTATAAGACTCTCTACATTTTAACTGAACGGTAATGCGGATCTCTTGTTTCTCAGCTTGAACACTCTCATAAATTTATTGTTTGCACAAGCTCCCCATAACACTAGCCCGTAAGTGAGATTAGGGGTGAAATATCAGAACCTGACTAGGGCAGTATATGGCCAGAGACCTCAAAACATAAATGCCTCAAGCCAATTTGGAGCAAACGTGATTTATGTGCATTCCAATTCAACCCTCGATCTACGTATATTCCTAGGAATTTCGAGCAGAAGACTTTTTAACAGCCAAGTGCCATCCGAGATAACAGCTGGCTCATCATTACTTTCTACTGACCGCTAGGTACAATCTAGATAATTAGATTTTGCAGACTTTGTTGAGAAAATACTGAGGGTGTTGATTTTAAATGTTGATCATCAACAAAAATCTGCTCAGAATGAATTGATTTGTTAGTGAAACAAAGAGTCGTTGCATTAGTATACTACATTAGTCTTCTATACTACATTAGTAACTGACGAACCTACATCATATAAATAGATCAGGAAGAGAATTGGACTGAGGATTGAGCCCTATGGAACACTATAACACAAGTGAATTTGATCAGATAATTTGTTTCAGATCTGCAAAGTTTGAGTATTAGGCTTACAAATGATCAGAGACACTGGAGAGGCATGCCTCGGATGCCATTAGATTCAAGTTTGTCAAGCATTGCAACTTAAGACTGATTATGTGTGACACGAAATGAAACATCCTTGGATGGTTTAACATGACTCAATAAATAAATATTTTGTAACTTGATGGATTTGTAATTTTTTAATCTACGTGGTGTAATTTAATATTACTATGCCATCACAACTAATAAAGCCTTCAACCAATTCTAAATAGAGTTTTGAAATTAATATGTTGAAAGTGAAAAAAGTGTGTGTGTACTACCAATTTCATTTTTCTTACTAAATGCAACTTTCAGCCACGAGGATTGTTTCTTGAAGCGTATCTCAACCAACTATTGACGCCAAAAACGTTGTACCTAAGAGCACTACGACGTCGAGAAGAACTGATATAATGGAACAGTCAATATCACAGAGACACCAAAGATTATCAGCATATGTATCACTAACGCTATTCACGAGTCTTGCAATAATCTTCCTTCTTGACGCATCTTCAGTGGCGAAGACTTCCTGTGATCATTCTCTTACCAATATACTATCAATGTACTTTGTAAAATCATATATGAATATTGGTGTAAACATGCGAATGATCTAAAACATCTTCGGCATTGGAAGTAAGATAAAAGTGTAATTTTTCATATACTCATACCTTATGTTAAAAATATCAAAGAACATAACGGGAAAAATCAGTACAGTTCCAAACATAATGATCATAACAGTTGGAAAGTATACTTTGTTGACTGCGACACTGAGCTTCTTGGCCTTAATGTACATCTTGCACATCTTCCGGCAGTGATGTAGCCTGCGGTACCAGGGGCTGCAACGGTGGGAAGAAGATGACGTGTGTGCACAATAACACGTACAATAACTGGAACCTGTATCAACTTCAACTACTGGTAACACTGTTGTTATATCCTCCAACAAGATTCTGGTAAAAATATGTTTTCTAAACTTTCTGGATATTTTTAGTGACTCTACGAAGATAAAATTCCAGTTGTACTTTACGATGCATATAAATAGTAAATATTGAATCGACGTGATTATGTATGGACCGGTGAGAAACAAGTTATTTATGTTTGCCAACTTAGGTAGTTCTGTTGCGTAGATAAGTCCATCATAGAAGGAAAGTATGAAGTTCACAAAATGAACTAAAGCACTGGCTGTGTTAAGGAAACAAACCTCAGTCCTCTGGTGTCGTAACGATTTCATTTGCATTTCAATCTCATCTACCATTGCAAAGATCTGTTTTAAGAATCTCTGTCTTAGAATCATAATTACGAATATTAATATTGCGAGCCATTGGTTTATATTCCACTGTAAACTCACATATCGCTTCGATATTTCTTTAATGTTATGGAAACAAACAAAAGATTATATAAGTATTAAATCCAGTCACATATGTTAGACCCACCAAAAAAGTCACACAATACAATATTTCAATTCCAGCTTCTTCATCACATTCATTCCTAAATATAGGTATTCCAACTGAGACATACAGAAATTTTCCGAGTTTCGTATAAGAGAATCTACTCGGTTTTATCACTAACATACTGTACCGTTAAAACTTACAAATGCTTCTATTAGTTATCTAAGCAACAAGTTATAAATAGGTGACCTGCATTTATTGTTGCCGAGGAGATATCGGTTTATCCGCAAAAAGTCCCTGTGCTAAGATGTATTGACTTTTATATTCAACAAGTTTACAGCTGAAACAACTATCTATTACTGCAGTTATTACCACTAGTACAAAGGCAATATTACTGATTGTTTCATTAGTTAGGAAACTGAAATTACTGTATTACAGTAGTTTAAGAATACAAACTTAAATCTAAGCATTATTTAGATGTTTTATAAGAAGACACACATGCTATATCGAGTGTTCTGCAGCTATTTAAAGAAGCTCAGCACCTTGCTGTTAAATCAAAAAATTGCTTTAATTGTCTCTTCCCACCCTTTAACGAACATCTACAGCGTGTAGATGGATAAATAGGAGAGGAGGTTTTAAACACTTTTAGTCTTAAAAGGACCTTTCACTGCTTCCGGAGTGACAGGGTATACAGAATGTGTCATGTTTTGGGTCCCCATGTCGCGATCCCATGAGGGAGCACTATATCTCAGTCTGTCACCTTCAAAGAGGCTAGCTCTGCTCTAGCCTCAAAGCGGGTGCGAGACTATGCTCCCTGATGTTTATGATTATAACAGAATATAACACTAAGAAGCTCTACTAATTTCAACAGTAATATATCACAGTAACTTGAATTTGAACAGACATTTATTGTTTTATTTATTATAATAGAACCAACCTTGTTTTAACAAACTTTTATAAACACTAGTTTTTATAATAATAGTTTATAAATTCAATTTTCTTTTAGCCTACACGAGTCAAAATAGTTATTACTAAGTCAGAGGTAATTTTGTGATCTAAAAATTGCCAAATTTTATCTAACAGGAAAAAAATAAAGAAGAATAAAATGAGTTCCTCCCGTCGAATTGTATGGAATCAAATAGTATTAATAGTTATTAAAAACTATACATTAAATCCTCACACCTAATCAAGTGGGTTGTCTAAAACTTACAACACAGTAACTTCAGTAGCATATGTGTTCAACAGTTTTCTATTTTCCTTTAATTCTGGCTAGCACGTTCTGGGACTTTCAAAGTGTTTCATTTTTGGGTCAATTATAACTATTTACTACTATTGTAACTTATTATTATGGTGACATACGAAGTGTTTTATATGTTCTATAACAATACCCAGATTCAGGCCATGTATAAATAACAATCACCATACAATAAATCTGTACAATTGTATTTCTTAAAAATAACGGTGGATTGAGACTTTAGATGTATACACTTTTGAACTTTCCACAAGCCTAGTTGTTTGTAAGAGTGATTAAAATAACTTAAACAGTTACCATATCGTTAAGTTATTCACTTCAAATATTTGGACTATATTTGCCATTATGAAAGAAAATAATGGTAAAGCTGTAACTGGTAGTTTGTAAGTTGACATACAATATATAACTGACGTTACAATTTTAAAATGATACGCATTAGAACAGCATGATCTGAAATTGGTTTTTATAGAAGAATTAAAATTGTATTTGTATTTAGTATTTTCAACGCACATGTTCCAAATATAACAATAGCAACGAACACATATCGGAATGAAACACAGCGTTAACTGTTAGGAAAAAAGTATTATTTATTTTCTACAGTGTGTTCTTGGTTCTTAAGGGTATGTAGGAGACTTTCCTGGGTTATAATATTGTTGCGAATAAAATAACACTGCTTGTACCGGATCAATCGAGATGTTGTAATCTCTCCTATTTGTATAGAATAACAGAGATACTAAGACGGCTTGGGAACTAAAAGTAAATGATTATGTTTACTTGCACTACATTTTATGGGGCACGAAGTTTAAACATAATGTGCTTAAATGTAGTCATATAACAATAAAATGTTTTTTACGTATTAAAATTAATAAACGTGCTCCCTCAGATTGGTGAATACCATTATATATTCTGAATTCACAGGACACAATTGCTAAATTTATATATTGTTATAAAAATGGCACTTGTATTTGTAAAGTTCAACAGTTTTTTAATTTGTATATATACCAAACAGTATACATTTAAAACGTTATAAGTAAGTGGCTATTATTTAATAACAGTGTAAGTATTATTCGTTTTAAAATATCAAGTATTCCTATTTAATAACTTATTATACGTACGTTTTCAATAAAGAGGAGAAATACCATTAAACAGGTATTTTAACTAAAGAGTTTTATAAGAGAGTTACTCCTATAAAATTTCGTTCTCAACCTTCCTTTGCCGTTTCTAGATGGCAGCACAGAACAGCTGCACATTTAATGCCAAGTCTCAACAGTCCATTAGCCAGCTTTTAACGGACCGCACTTTGTGTCTCTTGCCCTATTTATCTTTCTAGGAATAGAGACATGACATTTATCTCAGTTTTATCTACAAGCGATTTCTATTCCTTAACTGTTATGAAGTGTACTGCATTCATATCAATGAATGTAAGCCCATTAATAAATATAAATATGCTATCGTAATATTTATTGATTATCCTTGTCTTAAAATGTTTTTACAATTTTAGAAAAGTAAAGAAAATAATAAAAATCTTTCAGATTTATTATTGTTGATATATGTAACGGATTGTCTTAAAAATGATATTGTAGACAACCTATTTTAATAATCTTTATTTCTCAGCACGCTTAGAAGTTAAAACATTTTCCGGAATAGACAAGTTACATAAATAAACACCCGGTCACATACGCATTTGAGGAGTTCGTTTAGATAACCGATAATAACAATAACGATAACAATAATGAAACTATTATATTTACTAATTTATTTATTCTGTTAATGTTTAACTAATAAACATTATTCACCTGGTAAAATGTAAAATATGATAGCGATATATATTATTTTATAATTATACATTGGGCTTACCATTGGAAGTAAAATAAATAAATACAATGTACTCATAGGGATTTATCACAATTTTGCTTGTGTCGTCATGTATTAGTATTGTCCAATGATCAGCTTATTATTTTATCACTTAATTATGACGAATATGCAAAAATATCCTGTCACCTTTTGATCAGTACTGAAATATAGTTCAAACTCAGAATATATTCATAACAATTATTTCAACAAATTAAACTCACTAAAATGATTTTATTTTATTTAAACTCAAATTTGTAGATAAGGCGTGTAGAAATTGACCTCTATGATTTTATTACGTTTTAAACAAATCCTATTGGAAGAATAAAATTGTTATACTCATAAGTATTCGATGACTCTCAAAGATACTTGAGTGATATATCTCTCCAGACTGATGGGACAGAAGCCCGCGCTGATGGCCACGGTCATTTCTAATCGGTATTTTCCCCCAACTCAGATCATTTATTTTTAACTAACAATTCAAGAGGACAGGAATAGGAGCGAAAATATTACTACTGTTTTAATTGTGATGCGCAGTTTCCGCACTGTAAATTAATTAACCCCTCGACCATGACCAATAATTGTAGTGAAGGAGAGTTTCCGATAAGACAAAACATGACATAATCTAGTAAAAATATCTAGCAAAATCGTCCAAGTTGTTCATGGTCGAGGTGTACTCAATAAAAAAGTGCTAAATTTAAGTTTGACAACTACTATATGTCCTTGTAAGTTATGTAGTAGTAGTAGGTTCACTACTATAAACACAAGTGTATGGCCATTTGTATCCTTATGCGACTTTACATCTTTTGGAGCCGTCTATTTACCTATAAAATTAAATAGCAGGGAATCTCTAACTTTAAATCTTGCTAATTTCCATTCCATTTTTAAGGCACTCTTGATCTGTTTGAGCATTATATCAAATATACCTAATTTTTTCTAGGAAGCATAACAATACATGTCTTAATACAGCCATGACTGGTGAGGTAATACAGTCATGTCAGTTTGGTTTGCAAGGTAATACAGTCATGCCTGTTTTACTGGCGCGGTAAACCACTCATGGCTGTTTGACTAACATGGAAATACAGTCATGGCTGTTTGACTGGCATGGCAATACAGTCATGGCTGTTTTACTGGCGCGGTAATACAGTCATTGCTGTTTGACTGACATGGAAATACAGTCATGGCTGTTTTACTGGCGCGGTAAACCACTCATGGCTGTTTGACTGGCGCGGTAATAGTGTTGGCTGTTTTACTGGCGTGGTAATGCAGTTATGGCTGTTTTACTGGCGAGTAATAAAGTCATGGCTGTTTAACTGGCGTAGTAATGCCGTCAAAGCAATTTGACTGCCTATTATGTATCTAAAGTGTTAGTAAGTTTATTTACTATTACTATTTTTATAGAAAAATATTTTTCATGCTTTTTTAATGTAGAATAATCAATAAAACCTAAACATTTTATATATCTTATAGGAAAATAGGAGTATTCAATTTGCTAATGATGGAGCAATAACAAAAATCTCCTTGTCACAAAACATTTTTCAAACCATGAGAATAGATTCTTCTATTCACACATTTATTCCAGTTTAAAAGAGAAAAGTCGTGTTTTACTTTTCGACCAATTATTGCAGAAGTGATTGATATTATAATTATAATTAATGTTAATATTATAATTATAATATTAACATTTATTGCATGAAGTTAATATTTAAAGAAATATAACATTGCAGAAAAGTGTTAATTTACAATAAATGTGTTCCTTTAGTTTATTTATTATGCCTTACACTATTTTTAGATCTTTTCTTTACTAACATATCAAATTTAGCTAATTAAACGACTTATAGACCATTAGGCACTTACGGAGGGCGCCTTTTTAATAGGTTACCATTAAACTGTTAGCTTGAAAACTATGAATTTGACAAGTGGAAAATGTAAAGAGAAGACACATAAAAAATTCTTATTTCATACTTATAAAAACTGCCGCCATGTTCTAATATGGCAGTCGATTTTATTTTTTTATAAACTCCTTTTGGTTTATTCATGAAATTTTGATTAGGAAAGTAATTTGAAGACGTTTTTTTCCATGAAAATTGATTATGGAGTTTAAAATTGAGAAAACGCCTTTCTATCAAACTGCAAAAATATCAGCTGTTATTTAAACTTGAGTAGACCCATAGTATAATGTTTTCTCTTTACTTATAACATAGAAATAAAACCCAGCGCCAAGCTGTTGCACAACTCAAGTAACAGTAGTAAAACTAAACTTTGTTAGTGTCCCAATAGACAGTTTAAGTATGTTGAATTACTATCTAACAAAAATAAATAACACGTGAAAGTTTTAATTTGTTCTTCATATCATAAATTCCCGTATGATTGTTTCCCATTGTTTACCGCAAGGAGCTAAAGTATCTTAAGCGCTTAATCGCATTTCCGACCTCACATTCGCCTCGTTCATAAGACTCGGATGCGAACACTTTTGTTGCATTTGATAAAAACCAATTTTCTATTAAAAAAAGGAGAGGCCGATCCCCTTTTAGGTCTTCTTCAGTCCGTCCTCATGGCCACTGGCCTGTGTGAGGATCTTATCAAACGGACAAGGGGGACAGTCGGTACAGTAAAATGTTGGTATTGATAAAGAGTGCAAGGGTCACAGACAGGACTTCAACCTGCACTATCTCTAACTCAGACCCCAAGTCCAACATCGTAGACCTCTCGGCCATTGGCACTCCCAAATGCTACTATTTTAAATAGGCGTCCATTTAGACACTGTAAACGGAGAATATTCTTTTGGTTATTATATAATTTTAAATTAATTTTTTTTTAATTTTAAATGTGTGAGTGAAATGTGAATAAACAGGTAAATTGTTCAAGAATCGTTTAAAAGAATACTTTACTAATTTACCACTATAAAAAGCAAACTAAGAATTTCCCATTTGTTATTTTTTTAAAGTATCCACAGCATTAAAAAAAATGTTTAAGAGTAGCACTTCACAAAATCAGTACCAATAACGGGTGCAATAAACATAAAAAAGAATACTTTCCTAACTTACCACTATAAAAACAAAACTAAGAATTTCCCATTTGTTATTTTAAAAAGTATCCACAGCACCAAAAAAAGTTTAATAGAAGCACTTCACAAAAACAGTACCAATAACGGGTGCAATAAACATTATTAAATTTATCAAGAAATAAGAAACCCAAATAAATAACGTTTATGACATTGGGAGCAATAAATAGAATTTGTCTCTAAAAAAAATTTAAAAACATAACTATGTCCATAAGTGATAGCGGAGATATCATAAAGTTCAATTATATATAAAACGTGTACTGCTAGATAATGTAGGTGATATACTGCTATATTACTCTCCAATAATTATCTTTCCTTATCAGTCCGTTCATTAATTGATATAATCGATAACGATTGATAAAGTCTACCCGGAGAGCTAGCACAAGTGCAGCACACAAGGTGATATACTGCTACATTTTTCTTTAACCAATATCTTCCTTATCAGTCTGTTCATTTTTCTTTAACCAATATCTTCCTTATCAGTCTGTTCATTAAGTGAAACACTCTATAACGATTGATATAGTCTCAAGTGGTATAACCACAAGTGCAACACACAAGGTGATATTCTGCTACATCACCCTCCAACTAATACCTTTCTTTACCAGTCTGTTCGTCAAATGAAACAATGGATAACGACTAACAGAGTCTCCCCGACGGTCTAGCCACACTTGGAACACACAAGGTGATATTCTGCTACATCACCCTCCAACTAATACCTTTCTTTACCAGTCTGTTCGTCAAATGAAACAATGCATAACGACTAACAGAGTCTACCCGACGGTCTAGCCACATGTGGAAGACACAAGGTGATATACTGCTACATCACTCTCCAACTAATACCTTTCCTTACTAGTCTGTTCGTCAAATGAAACAATGCATAACGACTAACAGAGTCTCCCCGACGGTCTAGCCACATGTGGAACACACAAGATGATAAACTGCTACATCACTCTCCAACTAATACCTTTCCTTACTAGTCTGTTCGTCAAATGAAACAATGCATAACGACTAACAGAGTCTACCCGACGGTCTAGCCACATGTGGAAGACACAAGGTGATATACTGCTACATCACTCTCCAACTAATACCTTTCCTTACTAGTCTGTTCGTCAAATGAAACAATGCATAACGACTAACAGAGTCTACCCGACGGTCTAGCCACATGTGGAACACACAAGATGATATACTGCTACATCACTCTCCAACTAATACCTTTCCTTACTAGTCTGTTCGTCAAATGAAACAATGCATAACGACTAACAGAGTCTACCCGACGGTCTAGCCACATGTGGAAGACACAAGGTGATATACTGCTACATCACTCTCCAACTAATACCTTTCCTTACTAGTCTGTTCGTCAAATGAAACAATGCATAACGACTAACAGAGTCTCCCCGACGGTCTAGCCACACGTGGAACACACAAGGTGATATACTGCTACATCACTCTCCAACTAATACCTTTCCTTACCAGTCTGTTCGTCAAATGAAACAATGCATAACGACTAACAGAGTCTCCCCGACGGTCTAGCCACATGTGGAACACACAAGGTGATATACTGCTACATCACTCTCCAACTAATACCTTTCCTTACCAGTCTGTTCGTCAAATGAAACAATGCATAACGACTAACAGAGTCTCCCCGACGGTCTAGCCACACGTGGAACACACAAGGTGATATACTGCTACATCACTCTCCAACTAATACCTTTCCCTACTAGTCTGTTCGTCAAATGAAACAATGCATAACGACTAACAGAGTCTACCCGACGGTCTAGCCACATGTGGAACACACAAGGTGATATACTGCTACATCACTCTCCAACTAATACCTTTCCTTACTAGTCTGTTCGTCAAATGAAACAATGCATAACGACTAACAGAGTCTACCCGACGGTCTAGCCACATGTGGAACACACAAGGTGATATACTGCTACATCACTCTCCAACTAATACCTTTCCTTACTAGTCTGTTCGTCAAATGAAACAATGCATAACGACTAACAGAGTCTACCCGACGGTCTAGCCACATGTGGAACACACAAGGTGATATACTGCTACATCACTCTCCAACTAATACCTTTCCTTACCAGTCTGTTCGTCAAATGTATAACGACGAACAGAGTCTCCCCGACGGTCTAGCCACACGTGGAACACACAAGGTGATATACTGCCACATAATTCTCCAGCCAATTATGTTGTTCCTTGGATTTACTTGAACGTCTTCAATACTTTTTAAAGTTGTAGGCCTTTAACCTACTCGCGATACTATAACCATTGAACTTTTTGATAATATCTTATAGTTTGTAAGGTCCCTTCAATTTGCGTAAAATTGGAAACACAATTTATATTTACTTGATCTAAACATCAATTTCAAAGCTACTAAGGTACAAAAATACTTCAGGACAGTTGTTAGTGGTAAGAATATTATTATTTTGATAGCGACAACAAGACAATGTCCTCCATGACACATGGAATATAATTAATATAAACAAGCGCCCTTTACGTGCAAAACCTAAAATAAGAGCCATTTGCATTTTTTTTACTTACGGACCTTTTGACACTAAACACTGAAATATTAAAGACCATAAATAGATCTACTTCTAATTTAAAACTGTCATAGGACTAAATCATGACATTGGAAAAAATTAATTTTTTTTAAATTGTTGGAATTATTTTCAGTGGTGCTCGTTCACAGTGTTTAACTTTTTGACTTCATGGCCTCCAAAAATTACTCTAAAAAGTCCAATTATTCCGAAATAGATCGTAATTTAGGAATATCTTTCAGTGACCATAACTTATTTTCAGGAGTATTTTATTATATCATTTAAAAGAGATATGTTTATTACGTACCTTTTATTATGTAGGAAATTACACGCAAAGCCGCAGGTATCTAATAGCTTTTTATTATAAAGATGTTATTATTATTCTAATGTCGCATTACTAGACTAATATGCGATGTTGTGTGATGTTGAATATAGTGAATGATGTTGTAGGGTTATAAATCACATTTTCCATTTCCCCAATAACAAATTCCCTTATCTCCCTTTCCCTTGCTTCGCTTTGTCATTCTTATCCTGCCAGTAGTATATTAGATTTGTCAGTCAAGTTTATCACCTGGCTACGTAAATTATGGAAATGTAAACACACACACCAACAATATTTATTTTTCAAATCACAAATTATAATAGGAATAACTAACCACTTTGAGGAATCATTTGTTGGCTTTCAGTTCTACTAAAACTAATGTATGTATGCAAAAACTGAAAATGTTTTAAAAATGTCAGACTATAGTCTGTGAACCTTAAATCCCATTGTAGAGTGATAATTTGCTGTGTTGTATCAAAGGAATATTACGCTTACATCAATCACTGTTATGTAACCAGTGGCTGGGATATAGCTCTCAAATTCAGCATAAGTGTCTGACATTTATAAAATATTTTCCACGTGCTTTTGACGTAAGATTGATCAAAAAGCTCCAAAAAATGTAAAAAATTACGATAGTATTAAGTTCTCAACCAGCCTCAAATGCCTCTTGGTTTTGAATGCGTTTGTTTGGTTAATGAGTTTATGATGATCTACTGGGATGTTTTGTCTGATGTGTTATCTTGATCACAGTTAGTTTAACTGTTGCAGGTTTGAATTAATGCAGTATAAGTCTAAGTATGAGATTGTACAAGTAGACGAGTATAAGTTGAAGTTTAATTTCATTTGTCTAATGGTTTATGATCATACGATTGATTATGGTAAACTTTTAATAAATATATTACGTAGTATTATGTTATATCAAAAAATAACATGAATACATACATTTTATGGTTTTTTTTGTTTTGTATGAATAATCCTGATTTTGGGTAATACACTTTTTATCAATAGCAATAATACAATTACATATGGATTTATAAAATAAAAGTTCATTTCTAACAGTTCTATCCAGATTTTTAGTGTAAATACGCAAAGTATCTACGTATATGTATTGAGAGGACAAGGAATCACTACTAAACAGTTGATTAATTATTTCATCCCCTTGTATACTGTTATTCTGGCTAGATCAGTGAACAGCTGTTATACATGTTATTATAATATTGAGCTGTGCTTTCCGTTAAATTATTTAGACAGTGTCATATAGTTAAAGTCTTTACCGTAACCTGCCAAAAACATATTTTTCCCTATTGAGTCTATGAGGAAAAATTTCCATTGTCAATAAAGGCCTATATATTCGTTACGTTTCAACCACTATTACTGTACTGGTTATATGTTGTCTTTATGAGTATATGTAATATAGTTTCCTTGAAATCTGGAGCAACTCGTTTTTATATGCGATTTAGTAAGGCTTTCTTTTTAGTTAATAATTTTTATGCAACGTGTTGATTTAAAGCAAAATATTACTTACCAAAAGGATAAATTGTCTAAATTATTTGTGTTTAATTAAACCTTGAAAGTTACAAATCCTCTATGAGTATCTTTCTTATATTTCGAAGTATTTCCAAGGTGAATTCAACAAATTGAGATTGCTTGGAGCGATGTGGTACCGAAATAAAACAATTTAAAATTTTAACAAACTATAATTTATTTAAATGAACAGATGAACTTAGGTTTCATAATAACTGTTAAAGAGATATTCTTACATTTTAACTATGTGTGAAAGGATACAAGCAAACTATCAACATAATTGGCATTAGTGCATAACAATCAAATGTTATCAAGTTAATGGAGTAGAAGTAATTTTACAGCAATTTACTCTACAATATGAGTTATTCTTATATTAATTTTATACCCTTAAATTAAAATATATCTCGAGTACAAGCTGTTCTACATGCATGCATGTCTAATAAAAAGTAATAATTTTAATGTTTTTCATATGACATAGGATACTAAATAAAATATTCTAATCTGACATTAACAAGGTTAACTGGCATTCGTATAATAACGAATAGTGTTTAGCTTTATGCAGACTTTTCAATACAATTGCGGTTTGTTACAATATTTAGATATCAAACTTTACAGCGGGAAAATATCCATAGATCCATCTTTTTTGACAATGGAATACAGAGTTACGGAACTCCACCTGAAAGCAAAGTAAACATTCTATGAAACCGTTGGTACATTCATTAAGTCTCTCCTAAGTGTGTATTTTTACTTATTACTACTGTGACAGTCCATTAAAATAATCCATTAGCCGTTGGAAGACACCCACGTAATGGTCCAGTGGGACTGGGAACCACGAGTCATTTCAACGGGGATGATTATCGTTTTCTTCATAGTATCGTAAAAAACTGCAGGGTGGGATTTCTTAGCAACAGTTTAATTCAATACGACCTTTAGTTTAAAGTGTGATGAAATGAGACAGCCACAAGATATAAAGTCTAATACATTGATGCAGTAGAAACTTACATGTGAAGCTGTAATTTACAATGTACACTGGTACAACAGCGTAGTTTTGAGATATAGAAATGTAGGGGTATTACATGTGAACTTGTGGAGATACTGGTAATGTGGCTTCTGTGTGCGAAATTACTCATTAGATCAACCAGAGTTTGGATGACGGAGTACTGACTTCTGGTTTGATAGGCTAGTCACTAAGTTGAATGATGAATTAACCGTTTTGTTTAAAGTTTGGTATTGACGAAGTGTGATTTAAAAGAATATTAGACTCTCAGGCGTTTGCCATCATTAAATGTTACAAAATATAAAACTGCGTTTTAATGATTGGAGTCTTCCCTCTTCAGGTGTCGAAAATCTGTATTACAGAAGAATAAACAGGGATATGTGGGTTACACTTTAAGTGTACGTATATAAAATGTATTAGTAGGCAATAACAGGCTCCTTTTAGGCTGCGTCAAAAGGTTTATAATATGTAACTCATTTTAATTTCAAAATAACAAACGGCCAGACAGCTGATAATATAACGGTATTGCGAAAATACTATGTATCACAAAACTTATTCTAGAGAATGAAGTTTCTTATAACATTTGAAGTCTACATATAGAATGTTTCTCGACATACCTTGTTACATTCTGATATTTCATTAAATTGGGATCCGTATCAGTTTTAAATAATAACATACTTCAAAAAAATACAGAATAAAACAATATTGAATGTTTTGGTATGCTTAGGGTACATATTGCTATATGCCACATATTTGAACTTCTTGCGGGTGTATTGAGTTTGTTTAAACATTTTTTCTGCCTTTTCTCATTGCCATCCTGGTTACCTATAATACCATATTCTCCAACTGTCATCCACATCCCATGGAGTGACGTTCATTATCATTAAATATAGTGTTTCTCGTATGCACAATTTCAATTCACTGCGTAATTTCATTTTTAGCGATATCGAGCATAGAAATATAGATAGAAAGATAGACATATATAGACAAAAATAATGTTTTTTAAGCCTCACGGCGATAGGCTTCGCTGGAGCTCAGCCAATTACTTTCTATTGACTTTCTCAGTATATGCTAAACATGAAGTATTTGTTATTGGATATGTAGTTTATCGTCCCGATGCTTGTATACGTGATAAATTTAAAGATATTTGATATATTTATATGTGACTATTTATAATAAACTAGATATTTATCGTACCAAAATAAGAACTAAGGCATTTACACTTTAAATGAAAATTAGAGTTATCAGTCTATTCCATGTTTACTATATCATTTTACTTTAACTATCCCTTATCACAAAATCACAAAATGTGCTTGTACCTATCTACCCCAGGGCATAAATGTCAAAAGTACATAATAATTCAAAAGTGAATTACATTTACTTCGAATCTTGTTAATAGAAGCAATAATATGCAGTGTTTTTTTATGAACTTGTTCACAACTGACATATCTCCAGAAGTCAGAGCTTGGTAAATATAAAGGGTTTACGCTCACATAAATAACTCTATTCACTATGAAATATGGCGCGTTGGAGCTGTACGCTGACAGTATCAACCTCTTTTCCTGTTTATACAATTTCAAGAGTTTCACAGTTTTGAGTAGTATTGAAAATTAATTTTTATTTATATTCTTAAAAGATATTCAAATCAACTATGCATTGCATTTTTTTTTTAAATTCTGTAGCTGATAAAAATTTTCCTAAAGAAGTGAGTGAAGACTAAAACTTTTCTAAAAATTATTTTCAGGGCAATTCTATGTAAAATACAAACAATGTTATATACTTATTAAATCACAAGCTGATGTACCCAATAGTTATAAATAATATTAACTAATGGCTTCCCTTTCCGTATACTTTACAAAATTTATATGTTAAACAGGTATACGTAACAATAATTTAAATCTTTATATTTAAACTTGTTAAAATATTTCATTATCAAGTTAAAAGCTTTTAGAAATATGTATCTTTAATATCTATTTCGTCATTTACTAAAAATCCTTATGAATTTTGTCTACCTTTGACTATGACAGACTATACTGCTTCAATCCTTTCATGTTTTAAATATTGCAACATTTTGGGAAACAAGAAATAAAACAGAAACGTTATTTACTGTATTTAAGTGGTAGATATAGACAGGGGTGCAAACAAAAACACGTTAATGGAAGGACTGAGCTAGTCTAATATACTATACAGCCGCATGAACAGTATACGACCTTATGTTGGCACACCTGTGTTTGTTTAGTTCCAGCGTTTGGCACCACTGGCGCTTCGTGGACGGTTTGTTTTCTCAGTATTTACACACATTTTATAATAACATACCCTAAAATACAAAACACTTTTTTTTGATTGTTATTATTATACATTCTATTAAACTTCTCGTATGTATCGTGTACTACTTAATTATTAAATCGTATATAAATAATAGTGGGTGCTCGACATATAAGTCTTAACATAATAGTTGTTTATTTCAGATTTTCGATGTTATATTCGACATATTCTTAAATGGAAAATTATCTGCAAACAGACAGCAAGTATTGTGACAGTGAACCTCTTCAAACGATATGTTTAAGTGTTTGCCTGAAAAGACTCTTCCCTTGTCGCAATGAATGTGAAACGTATTTGATCTCTGTTTTTAATTGGAATATTAAGATATAATCTGTTTTATTCCAATATAAATGAACTAATTCTCTCTACTAATTATCTAATTATATTACATTCAAGTTGTATGATGCAAATCTATAAATGTTGTGTACTTGGTAGTTTATCAGTACACTGATTTAATTTGATATCTTTCTTACATTTATATGTTTATGTTGATGAAAATATAATAGTACTCTTACACGAACTCGACTTCTATACATTTTAGTACAAAAAATAAATAATAATTAATGCTATGTTTCCATCATGATTTGTTCATACCAGCTGGTATATTTAAAGAAGATTGGTAATAAAACCACTGTAGTGATTAAAAGTGTTAATAAGACTATTTATTCACAAGTGGAATTCTTTCGGAGATATCTCCAACTTATAAAGTCAAGTAGAAAGGTGCCCAATTTGATGTAATCTTTCTAAATTCTCTTTATTAACATGTCAAAGGCATCCGGGTTTATATGGAAAGTTTTGGCTCGAAATAGTTATAGAAAGTGGTTAAAGTTTTGAAATGTTTCTTGTGCCATGACGATTTAATCGCATATGTAGTTTTAAAGCTAATGGTATGATTTGAAAGAAATAGGGAATGAAATGTCTCTCCAAATTACGCTTACCCAACAGTACAAAACCCTTATACCCGTGCTAGACACAAAATCCTAGGTATTAACATATTATCCTATTATTGTACTGTACGATATCAATTATTCAAAATCAACACTGGCTTTATTTTAGAAGAAACTATAACTTGGAATCTGTTAATTAGGCAAATATTGCAACCCTTCCTATCCTTGACACTAAATTTTTAAGTAGGCCATGATTACCTCCCGTGGAGAGCAGGGTGGCTTTCTTGGAAAATTCCAATAATAAATTGATATTTTATTACAATCCACGTGTTATTTAGTATAAGGGGAGAGAGATTAAAAAATTTACCGTATGTGAATTTAACAAAGCTCTTTCAAAATTATAAAAAAAGTACTTTAGTTAAGTAGAACTTCTATTATTAACCTAAAGAGATATGTTATTATTAGAATATTAGGGTTTTGGACATTTACCATCTTTACGGGTTTTGAAACGTTTAATACTAAGTTTAGATTATTTAAATCTACTCTCTTCGTCATGAGTAAGAAATGTAATGCATAAAAAGTACTTACAACCTGCAACTTATAAAAATGGAACGCCACCAAAATATTTAAACAATAAAATTAGTATATCTAAGAATGACTCGAAATCATGAAAACATGAAGGAAAGCGTTTTATCGAGCGAAACGAGCGAAAAAACACACCACACTCGGACAAGCGATGATGGAAAATCAATGTTGGCATTTCCTGTGGAATTGCGGGGTGTTATCTAAAACAATGAAATATAAAAGTGATGGTGAGAAGGGGAAGAGGTTAAGGCAGCCGATCTTACTAAAATTAAAGCAAGGAATACTATAGTATCAATTTAATCACCTAGACAATAATCATCTTTGGGGAAAAGTGAATATCAGGTGAAGTGGGAGTTTTCAATTTACATTTTGAAGATAGGCCACTAAATCACAGCAACAAAGACACGTACACTCCTATCTCGCTATCTTCGGAGTCCCACACTCAGTCACTGTGGCACGTGTGTCTAAACAATAAACTCCTGTATTACACCTAACTTGATGTTCACCTGACACTTTCTTTCAGTTTAACTCCACGTAACTCTTTCTTTTATTCTTTTATTTGCTCCTCCATTTCTCGGGAACAATCCTTAATGAATTGTTCTTTTAAATTAAAAGTTCCTTAACTTCACTACTTCTGGGAAACGAGTATCAACAATCCTGAGGAAACCACTACTCCCTCGTTGATTTCAACATTAATTTCGCTTTAGTTTTAAAATTGTTACAGTATATAATTATTTAAGTTGGCTCCAATAATAATTTAACAAATTAAAAATGATATTCTTTAGATTTTAATAATTATTCATTGATCGCTGGACGTTTACGATGAATTATTTGAAGTAAATTGTAACATAATTTTGGACATTTACCTTCGTTATATTCTACGAGCAGCACGATTTTATGTTTATATGTAAAGCGATTAACGTAACAAATACTTGCCTCCGAGCTGGGTCATTGTCCTCTGACATTTTCAGTTGCAACATATTTATCAAAGGTAAGAATAAGTTTAAAACGCAGGATCTTTCTCTTAAACAATGTATGTTAAATCACGAGCTGTTTGTATGTAAAAAGGTGATAAAAACACGAGCTGATAGATATCTTAGGTTGTAAAACTTGCTAGGCTTTCAACTTAATTGCCAACCCAGTCTTTCTAATATACAGTAATAACCTTTTCATATAATTCAAATTTTTAATTCTTGTGCAGAGCTAATTAGTTTAAATTTTTAGCTGTGTGTGATTTTAAAACAATTAATAGGTTTTATTTGCTAACTTCATGAATATGAGGTGTAGTTTCTTTTAAGAACTATGCAGTAAGAATGTTTCAATAAGGTATTAAAATAAACGATATCAAATTGTTTACGATTCCTCCTCTTAGTCCAATTTTACTACATTTTTAAACGTCTGAATAGTAATAAAATGTGTGAATGTTTAGTGCATTTTGAGTGTGAATTCCGGGAACGTATTTGATTAAGAAGAACACGAAAAGCATATTCACTGTATAAGAAATATAGATATAAATAAGTAGAAAATAGTCCCAAGGCGGTAAATGGAAAGCAGTAGGTTGGTCTGTTAAAAGCTATCTAATGGAGCCTGGAGAGGGTTTGCTATAAACAGTCCAGTAGCTCTACTCTACAGTTGAAGACAACCCACTTGTTTTAACAGTATTGAACATTTGTAACATGGTACTGTAAAATAAGTGTATGGCTAATTATATATTTACTAAGTAAAGTGTGATATCGTCATAAAATAAATAAACTGACATTTATAATAATAATAATAATAATAATATCTGACATTTTAGTAGTGGCAATTGCATTGTACTGCACCATTTATCTAGTTATTTAACAGATTTTAAATGAAGATGTTGACATAATCATAAGTAATAACGATGCTTTGCTTTGTTATGACGGATTTCACTCAACTATTCGAAAACATTATTAATAGATAAATTTGGTATACTAATAAATTGCAGCAACCATGAATTGTATAATATGATTCTTATAATATAATTGTCATATAAATAATTACATTTATCTCTTACTATGCTAAAAATATACGTACATCATGAATGTGAATATCAGGTATCAAGGGTGTGAAACCATCATATTAGCCTAAGTTTCAATGCGTTTACATATTTAGAACTCCAACATAGTATTGACTGAAAACTATTCATACGTGGAAATCTCACTTCTCTATCCTAAATTTCTCCTATTGGATTGGATATAGAAATTAGGTTATATTTACATAAATGCTCAACAAATATGGTTTCCAGTCTAGCGAGATAGGGACAGAAAGCACTATTCCCTCTATCGTGTTCAAAGAGACAGACAAATATGTACATCCGCCACTGAATGTGAAGTTTTAGGCTTCAGTTTCAGCCAGCGTATTTTTTGAAATATCACCTAAAGACACCAGAATTGTTCTCCTTTGGATACGAAAAGTAATCATTTTTGGGGAGAATGCAAACATTTGAATATTGCAAAATGGCTTGCAACATCTCCGTGACTCATCTTAACATTTCTTGAATTGTAGAATTAAATTTGCTTATGTATTTCTTCTTAAATTACTATTATTAAAAGGGTATATATAACAGTTGTAAAATGCAAATGGCCATCCTAAAATTTATATTTAACCATTATAAATGTTGAGCTTGGAGAAAAATATGATAACGGCTCAAGGTATTTTGATTATTGCAATGATAATCACTAAAAAATCCTTTAAAATAACTTTATGTTGACCTAATCATAAGAATTATTACAATAACAAGTTATTCGGAGAATAGGATATAAAATGTGTATAAATGTTTTGCATACTCAAAAATAGACTACAATAGGTTGGGGATACCAAAAGCAGACCAAAAGTCATATTATAAATTTTTGCAGTGAGTGATAAATATCTCTTAAAATATGCATTATCAGTATACCTGATATATCACTTGCAGTATATGTCAACGTTTGCAAATATAAAGTACAATATTTTTTACATAACTTTTAAGATAATTAGATTATACCTACATGTTACCCAACAATCCTCACCAGGCCAATGTGAATTATAAAATAAGGGCGTAAATCCCTTCAAAATTATAAAGATGGCAGACTGTCGAAAACAACGAACAATTCGAGAAACGTCAAAGCGATGCTATTCGGCGATTGGCTGATGTGTATCAGTCAACATCTTTGGCTTTCTACACCACTCACGTGCAACACCATCACTCATAATATTTCTCCGTAAACAAGGCACATTTTCAAATGGATTTCTGCTGCACTATTCCCTTCTGATTGTACGAACGAATAACACTCCTCAATTCACATTTGGCGGGAAAATCAATAGAGGTGACTATGTTTTTGCGACTGCAGCTCAGCGCTAACTAGCTACTTGATCTCAGTAGTGACAAATGTTGTAGCGGGGAAGATGCGCGATCGACAACTGCGCACACACCGCGGACCTGTCAAGTTTCTGGCCGTCATGGCGTGATAACGGAGGTTGAAAAAGTTAAAAACCACCATGTTGTGTGTCAATTTCAATAACTCTAAAACATGCACTTAAAATAAAATTATTACGAGTGTTTTTAGAAATTTTACTTTTAGGAATTTAAAATATACTATTTATTGTATGAATGAGATAAATAGTTATTATAAAATGAATATTTAATATATTAAATTTTTTAAACTTTTAAGGGATTTTAGCAGGGAAAATGAGGAAATGAGGGGATGTGATGAATATTTCTTTGTCAGAACTACTAAGATATCGAGCATCAAAGGCCGTGTTGTCATTAAGGGTTCTTTCCTAGAATATTTTACAGAATTCATACTGCAAAAAGAGTTTCTTTTGAGTTGTTTTAAAGCGTTCATACTTCACATTAAACGAACTTTTACATGTATTCTATTTAAATACCGATGCATTATTAGCAATTACATGATTTCCCTCAGGAAAGTATCTTTCTTGTAGTGGTAAATTCCTCAAATTTGATTTTAGTTTTGATTATCTATTTCAATACGTTGTACATGTGAGATATAACATTTAATACAAAATTTAGTCACATATACTGTTACAATTTTTTCTCAGGTATATCAATACATTTTGTAAAAAAGGGGAGAAATCAGCGGAAATTCTTTAGCTCCCATTAAAATATAAATATGAGTTCAAAGGATGGTAATGAAAGAGAAATTGATAATTGTCGTTATTACTTTTAATTTCCTCCTTGAGCCACTTTAGTGAGTTTGGTTAGGATCAACATGATCCTTTGATGCCTCCTCGGTGCTGCTGGTAATAATTGTCCCCTACAAAAGATGTATAAGGGAAGGGCGGAAATTTATATTAAACTTGTGGTGTGGTATTTCAAAACTTTGCTCTTGGTTTATGTACTTAGAAAGGACATGAATTGGGTGTATAGGATTTTAGGCTGTATATGTATGTGTAGGGTGTATAGGAAACCATCGTCTATACGTAACCTGTATTACATGTAAATGAGGTGTCACTTGCTAGGTCACTTAGTTCTCAAGAAAGCTTGCGGACAAATTAAGCAAATAGAAAGAAAAAATAGTATTTTTCCAGCCCCTCAAGGGGTAGATTTCGATAACGCTCAGATAAAGAGCCATAACTTAAATTATTTTAATGTTCACGCCGCCGTTTATATGTGGAGTAAACAACATTAATTGATGATATTACAAAGTAAACCCGTTTACCTCACTCCAGTTGTAATAATTTACCCTCGAGGTAAATATAACAACAACAATTCAATTACACTTACAGTATGAATACACAAATTAACTGCAAGATACATTGTAACTGAGTAACTAAACTGATGTAGGCTAACCGTTAGTTAAGTTATAATCAATTAGTGGTTTGTGTTTCTAACTCTAACAACATTAATTTATATTAAAGCTTTTACATCTAAAACTGCAAGAAAAGCTGTTTTGACAGTTAATTATATGGTTTTGACGGTAGCATTAGTCATCCTATAATGAACATAATAATGGATATAAGATGCTTCCCTAATACATAAACAGAGTGCCTACTTTCACTGCATGACGAGAACCCAGCTGCTTGGAAAAACTAGAACTTGCGTACACAATAGCATTCTTTATCATAATAAATCTTCATATATATGTATGGCCATGAAGTGAATGAAACAATCACTATTTGTATATGAGATTTAAAACTACACTAGAAACATTTCTATTTAGTTATTTGTGTCATGAATGTGTGACGTCAGACGCCAATAGTTACAGTTCTAGAAATCGGTGACGGGATCATCTATCCAATATTAACCAATGCAGTTCAAAATATTTGATAAATATTGGTGCTAAAAAACACATCGTGCCTCCATAACTTTGTATCCTGAATATGTATGGGTGTGTGTTGTCAGACGCCAATATTGACAGTTCTAGAGTACAGTGAGAGGATCATGTATTCAATATCATCAAATACGGTTCAGAGATTAGCCGCTGTATGTAATATTGGCGCTAAATAACTCCTGGAGTCTCCATAACTCTGCATCCTGAATATGTATGGGTGTGTGACGTCAGACGCCAATATTGACAGTGCTAGAGTACAGAGAGAGGATCATGTATCTAATATCAACAAATGCGGTTCAGAGATTAGCCGCTGTATCAAATATCGGCACTAAATAACACATGGAGTCTCCATAACTCAGTATCCAAAATATGTATGGATGTGTGTTGTCAGACGCCAATATTGACAGTGCTAGACTACAGTGAGAGGATCATGTATTCAATATCATCAAATGCGGTTCAGGGATAAACCGCTATATAAAATATTGCCGCTTGATAGTACGTCGTCTCCATAACTCTACATCCTGAATATAGCATGTATATGTATATTATATATATATATATATATATATATATATATATATATATTTTATTGGATTTATTTCTTCTATTTTACATTCATATTGTCAGTCCAGGAGCCGACCGTGAGTTTGTACTATATAGTTTGGCAACCTAATTTTTTTAATAGACATGTAAAGACCCTATGAGAAAGAAATTGATTTCATCCTATGGTGGTTGTGTTGGGGAGAAAACAAGGCATAAAAGCATATTACTATTTTTATATGAGATATTTTTGTGCTTAACATTATTAAATCCAACTAAAATAGCTAAGATAAATGTATCAATTAGGTTAGGCTTTTAGATATATTGGTGCATTAATGGAATGGATTAAATGGAGAAGGTCACAGAAAATTCTTATGAAGATTAAATCGTTTAATTACAGTATTCATTAAAAGTATTACAATTAAAACTTGTTTAATTGACCAAGGAAAATAAGTATTTGATTAAATTAGCATCTTTGAAATTTACTCATACCTTCATATTTTTATCATAATTGTATATCTATCGAATTTGACTGATATATTAATTAATAGCTATGACGTATTAATAATAATATCGTTTTTCATATTAGTTTAATTATATAACGGGTGGCTCAGAACCATATAATATTTTTTTTTAGTTGTATTTTTTCTTTTACGAGGATTCCTGACATATATACTTAGATAACTACATAGACTATTAATGAAGACAGTTGCTCTGTATATTGTATTGAAAAGTTTTCCAATATCAGTAATTAAAATAATGTTAAAGATACGTGGTTTTTTTTAACATAAAATAAGTACGGATAAGTGTATCCAGCAGTGTGGCCACACGGGTAACACCAAGGTGATATACTGGCACATTACTCACCAGCCATTTAATTCCCTTCCCGATACTGATAAGGTTCCTACTGGGGTTTGTTAATTAAAGCAATCTATTAGCTGCTCGATGGAATGATAAATAACATCAGTATTACAACAGATAAAACCAAGCAAGAACATATTACGATTATTAAAAATACTTATGTTTAGAAAGTGTTCTATTATTACATGAGTGTTAACTAATTCTATAATTGGATGGTCTCAAAAATGTATTTCATTCTGTCTGATTTCTTGATATATTGCCTAGAGAATCCGTCTTTTCCATCAAGATTCGCTTTACACAAAAGTATATATAAAGCAACTATAGTAAAACAGTATTAAAATCTCTATTGTAATAGATCCAGACATCCTCAATAATTATTAGCTTCTGTAAGTAATAGATTTTATAAAAAAAGAACCTAATTAGGTTCATTCAAGATGAAAATTTAACATTTAAATAATGTAAATACAAGCAACACTGCAAACATAGAAAATTATTTTTCTTAATAATTAATTACCAGCTGTTGTTAAACAATCACAAACGACGTACAATGACTAGCGCTCCTCTCCGTGTGGTGCCCAAGTAGTGCGAATAACCGAAGAAGTTATGAGTCATGGCATCTCCCACTATATGAGTATAACCGGGTCCTGAATTGGGTCCCGAACGATTCGCATTGTTTTAATAGGCCTTTTTTAAATGTAAATGTTTATTTGCTATTTTCCATGCCAAATGCTGTAAACATAAGCTCGTAAGAAAACCTTAAAAATATTTACATAAATATACAAGTCAAATTACAACTTTGTAATATGAAAACTGTACCTTGAAAACACAAACCCAATAACCCAATACAAAAAACCATCAATGTACTACTGAGCTATTTAGATAAACTTTTTTACAACATATGTAATAAATATAACAACTGTTACAATGCTTTATGTTTCAGCAACATAAATGGCTTGTTTATCTATTACTATTAAACTATTAACTATTATTTGTTTAAATATTTGTGTTTATCCATCCTTGACAATAAATCTCACGTAGGCGTTTTTGACATACAATGTACCACAGTTACAAGTTATACGTGCTTATCCCTCCTTGCCACGAATCCAAAGTAACGTGTTTTTTTACGAATAACATGTCACAGTTACAAGTTATACTGTGTTTATCCATCATTCACATTTAATCTAAGGTACGTGTTTTTTACGAATAACGTGTCACAGTTACAAGTTATACTGTGTTTATCCATCATTCACATTTAATCTAAGGTACGTGTTTTTGACGAATAACGTGTTACAGTTACAAGTTATATGATGTTTATCCCACCTTCTAAATCATTTAAACCAATATATTTTCTATATAAAAATGATATATTATGTACATGTATGGGTTTATTAGTTCAGCGGACAGTTAGGTCACCCTAAAACTGATTAAAATCCCGTACCTAGGAGGATATATGCACAATCGTCTAAATGAATACTCTCATTGAAATTACAATGAGAAATTTGATGGCCACAGCGCAATTAGTTCTCGAGATACTCTGTACAAAAGAAACAGACTCGGTACACAAATATAGAGAAGAGGAAAATTGCTAGTTGTTTTAGTGATAAAAAAAAACAAAAATTAATATAATTAATACAGCTCAATTCGCCCCCGAGGTATCCTACAGAAGCTATGCTTCACTAATGCTCACGCAAATCTCATGCAAAGAAATGCACAATAATTGAATTTTATAAGGATGCTATATTACAATTTGTTTAAAAGAGTTGTAATTTTGTGCAAAATATTATAAATATGTAGCTCAACTCATTATCAAAATATCGTGCACAAGACAGATAAACAGAGATATACTGAGAAAAATTATGGCTTGTCTTTTGGTAATAGTTGTTGGAAACACCCGAGTAATAATTTATATGTAGTTATTATAAAACAATAATTTGGATCAGTTCTGTCCAAAATAAAAATACTCACCTTGGTAACACATACAACACAGATAGATTGACGAGTAAAAATAACTACCATTATGGGTACAAACAATGTGCATGACTTAAAAGTTTAACATTTTAATGATTCCCCTCATATTTAAAAGCACGAATTTACCATAAACAGCACCCTATAAAAAGGAAATATTTAAAATGTAAAATAGCATGAACAGAATGAAATGAAGTATTCATATAAAAAAAGACTTCAGAGATGCAGGAATTCAACCAATTGTGAAAAATAAGTGACGTATACAAAAACGACTTATTACGTTATCTCTTTGAAAATAACTCTTTTGTTATATGTAATATAAGTGAAAAAATCTTATTTAACATTCATTATGCGAATAGAAACCAATTCTCGCCATACAATATATTAATATAATAAAGTTTACTTTAGTAAGAACCTCAGGCAGAGTAGAGCACGAGAAGGCTGCGCTCATGTATAAACCACATCTTTAAGCTCACAGAGCTTTAGCTAATTATTCTACTTTAGCTGAGAGGAACTTAATCGTCTACTCTTGTTAGTAAATTCAACATTTTTTTCATCTTCTAATTAAGTATACATAGAAAAAAAACTAATATTTTCCTTTACATCTCATATACTTCTTTACTTTTAACTTGTACCATACATGGATTAAAGTATACTGTTAGATAAATTTTAATCTGCTTGATGAAGCACATTTATTTAATCATAATTATTTAATGCTAATTTTAACTTTAACCTACTTCAATATTCCATCAGATCATTGTAAGCCTATTTTTAAAAGATTAGAAATAAATACAGTAATTAACCTTTACATATTTGAACTGGCTATCTACTCCTTAAAAAGACTACCTGGCATGGTCCTAAATGAAAATATACACTCATACAATACCCGCAATAAAGATAAAATTAGTTTTCAGCACTGTCGTTTAGGTAAATTTTTAAAAAGTCATATTGTGATGTGTAAGAAAGTGTATAATAAATTAGTTTACAATATAAATAAATACCCGCAACAGGTATTCCTAAAAAAAATAAATTATTGGCTTTAAAAAAATGCCTTCTATAGTTTTAGTGAATTCCTAGAGCTTTCTGACACAACTTTTTAATTAATATTTTGTCCTGTTATTGTTACCCTTCGATTTTAACCATATGTTTATATTTTTGTTATTATATATATTATTGTAAAAAGTTTGTTGATTATTTAATAGTTTATTAACAAGTGATCCAACTGGAAGGCATCATCTGTAATTTGTAACTGGTTCAGTATATTTTAAGTTAACTCAAACTATAATTTGTTTCTAAATATTGTGACAAAGAGTAGTATTTCGGCTTATTGACAAAGTCTATGCATGTACAATTTCTACGACAGTAAAAGAATTTTATTTGATTTGATTCACTAATATTTTCTAATTTACTCTAGTTAAAATAATGTTAAACCAATTAATATTAAAAACCCATAATAATTCATTTAACTGCGTCATAATAAGCAAAGAGTGTAGTTAGGCTACAGTATCTGGGTTGCATTTGTTCTTTTATTTTGAGGTAAACGTTACGTTTTATGAAGACTGTACTAATTATTTACACAAATATTTATTTAGTATATTTACCTAATAATGAATATATTGTTGATAAATGGGTATTTAGGACAACAACAAAGGCTGTATATTTTATGCCTGGGTGAGCTCTCAGACATATACTCGTATCATTTTCAGATCACTAACAAACATCCTTTAGTATAACATTGTACTTATCAACAAACATATTTTGGTGATACCAGTAAGTACAATATGCAACGATATATATTTCAGGACTGGGTAGATTTGCCGAATAGAAAGGGGTTGAGTAATGACTTGCATCGTCTCGTAAGTAAGCATCCTCTGCTGTTGTTATAAATCAGAACACAGTGTTAATCGTTGATTTAAAAAATATAACTATTTAATAATATTTCAGTAAATTAAATAATAAATAAATACTTTATTTTCAAAATGTACATACATAATTAACAATCATACGTAAGCTATTAAAACACAGCAAAACTCTCATACAGAACGATGTTGTATGACAAAGTAATATAATGTTATTCGTGCATGTGGATATCCACCTATTTAGCGTACTGCAGTGTAGAGGTGGTAACAGGGTATTATAATGTGCAATGTGCCGGAAACTCCCAACTAAATCTCAAGAATACAAACATAGGCATAAACCAAGAGTACTAAATATACATTAATACCTTGTTAAACGTTTTATCATATTTAAAAAACAACTAGATACAGTATAAAACTTTGAAAAATAATTTGGATAAAAGCAATTTATAGTTGAAAACAATTATTCGGTGATATTTAATCCATACTTCATTTCGAAAATGAAAAATGGACAGCAATTGGAGGCAGAAAATGCAATTCCTTCCTAAGACTACCGGAAGCTAAAGACCTATTTTTAATTCAAAAAGTCCGTCCTTATCAATAAAAAACGTGAAAGCATTCCGGTTATATGAAAGTACATCTGAATGTATTTCATTACTAATCTGAGCTGTCCTATGGAATACGAACATGTTGACCGCTAAGTTATGTTATTGGCCGAGGAAGTAAGAGAAAACATTGAAGTGGAAAAAGATTATTATACTAATTAAATACAGAACATTCTAACATAGACCTAATTAGCGTACAGCGTTTGAAATAAATAGTGAACAGTAACAACTGTGGTGGTCATTTCAACTAAAAATGCGATAGTATAAATCAGTGATTGACGTGACATAGTAGATTTCAGTCGAAGTTTGTGAAGTTATCTTATCTCTCAACGAACAAAGCTTGATCACCTCCAGTTCTATCTGGAGGACAATGAGACTAATGTTCCCAAGGACATTCCTAAGACTGAAGACAACAGTTAAGTGCCAGTGTAATCTTCCGCTGGTTTCCACTAAACCTTTATCTTTCCGTGACATTAACTTAAATTCTGTTATAGAAAATACAAACCTTTTCTTAGATGCTTCATCTTTAAACGTGGAATTCTTATTAATCTTGTCTAGTAAGACTTGATCATAGGCATTGCCATATCTTGTGTTTTGTTAATTAACGTGCATTCTTAACTTTATGTTTTGTCCAAATAACACAAATAATACTGTCGGTTCCAAACTTTTAATTGCTTAATGACCTTGTATACTATAAGTATATCATACACAAATAAAACATCTGTCATCAACAGTATAAATGTTTAATTTATGTTATTTTGTACTTTTTATGTAAAGGGTGTTTTAAATATTATTTATTACCAAATTTAGTAACAGATTTTTAAATACGAGTACACTGAATAACCCTTGTGTCTTTCTTGAATTGTACTTAAAATATGTGGGTTAATGATTCAATTGGTTTAATAAAGTCCATTTTTTGCACATTTTAGTATTTTACAGCGTTTTAAATTTAGTAAGTAAATGTCACTAGAACTTAAGAGTTATAAAATACCAGGTAACATAGTTATTTCTATGAGCTGAAATAAACTGTTTAAAAATCTTTTTTTCTCTTTAGTGTAGGCTTTTATGAATAAAGACCGGCGATGTAAATATTCCTTGGAGTATGATTACCTTTCCCAGCTGTTTTATGATTATTATATATAGTATATAATTATGATATGTGTTTATGAACACGATGGGGTGTTTTTTCAGCGTGAACAATGTTCTAATTTTAATAAAATCAGCAGTTTTTGACCGTCATTAAAACTATTTTTACAGTTTAGAATAACATACATTGCAGAATCAATTCTCCACTGTAACAGGTTTGAATGAACGTTTAAGTAACAGGTTGTCAGACACACTTTCTCTAGTATGAATATCAATAATCATTAGTGGACCAATTCAAAATACCTGTAAATAACGTTCGGACGACCAGCACCACGTATTTTACGTTAGTTAGCTTTTATATGCATTATACGTTTAGCAAGTGTGTCTGATGTAAAGTCACCAATGAGGCATATTATGTGGTATCATCGAGGAATGTTATTTAGGGTAGCGATACATGTACAGTGTACTCGTGAAGAGACTTTCTGACACTGATATAGTTTGTTGGCTGAAACTAATTTACGTTACAGTTTTAATTATTTATAATTAATTAACAATATATATAGTCAACTCTCTTAGATGTTTAGTGAAACATAACCTAAGGGCGCCTGAAGTTGTCTATGTCACAATCACGTGACTACAAACCTCGGTTGTGGTTTGAGGTCACTCGACTCGGCAACCACGGTTCCGACCTCCAAGTTTGCCTACTTTGTGTAATTTACCCAGCTCTGTTCATTACCCCTCATGACTGCACATGACTTTTGATAAACGTTCATATATTATATCGTATTAATTAATTTTCGTGCATTGCTTCAATATAACAACGTATCTTATGTTCAAACTGTTATGATGTTTTTAGATTACCTTATACTCCGTTTGTCAAAAGTCTATACGATTGTCTTAAAGTAAAGTATGGCTTTTAGGCGAAAAATACGAACAACATATTTTGTATATAGTTATAAGTTCAAAGGAATGGTAATTAATAGGATGAGTGGCCTAGGGAGTCGTAATTAGGGTCTGAGTTTCGTTGCAGGGTCTAATCCTGTCCGTGACCATTTCACTTTATATCAGTATTGTCCACAATTTCATATAATGACTCTCCACCTTGCTTTGTTTCCTTTAACAGGCCAAGTAGTCAATAAGGAGGAGCAGAATAAGCGTAGAACTATGATCAGCCTCTCCTTAAAAAGAAAGAAAATTCCTTTTGAATCAGTCGGAAAAAATCCACATAAGACCGTTATGTCGAAATGTGAAACTGAAGACTCATTTTTATTTGTACGATATAGCTGTAACACAAACAATTAGATAATCCATAATTTTGAAACCTTACAAAATAAAAAAAATAAACTGTTATAACCACGTAAATTTCTCTTAAATACTTGGATTTGAACTAGCTGTAATTAATCCGAAATTATGTTTGCAAACATATTCACTTATAACTGTTTATTCTTATACTTTGTAACATCAAACAGCTACAACATTTAAACCTTTAAAGTTGTCGAAAAAATAGGAATTTGTAGCTTGAGAAATTACTTGAAAATGTTAGGAAAAATTGGTTTTTTAACTATACAGTATATGTGAAAATACATATATCACTTTGCGTCTAAGATCACTTTATATCAGTATTGTCCACAATTTCATATAATGACTCTCCACCTTGCTTTGTTCCTTTAACAGGCCAAGTAGTCAATAAGGAGGAGCAGAATAAGGGTAGAACTATGATCAGCCTCTCCTTAAAAAGAAAGAAAATTCCTTTTGAATCAGTCGGAAAAAATCCACATAAGACCGTTATGTCGAAATGTGAAACTGAAGACTCATTTTTATTTGTACGATATAGCTGTAACACAAACAATTAGATAATCCATAATTTTGAAACCTTACAAAATAAAAAAAATAAACTGTTATAACCACGTAAATTTCTCTTAAATACTTGGATTTGAACTAGCTGTAATTAATCCGAAATTATGTTTGCAAACATATTCACTTATAACTGTTTATTCTTATACTTTGTAACATCAAACAGCTACAACATTTAAACCTTTAAAGTTGTCGAAAAATAGGAATTTGTAGCTTGAGAAATTACTTGAAAATGTTAGGAAAATTGGTTTTTTTAACTATACAGTATATGTGAAAATACATATATCACTTTGCGTCTAAGATCACTTTATATCAGTATTGTCCACAATTTCATATAATGACTCTCCACCTTGCTTTGTTCCTTTAACAGGCCAAGTAGTCCATAAGTAGGAGCAGAATAAGGGTAGAACTATGATCAGCCTCTCCTTAAAAAGAAAGAAAATTCCTTTTGAATCAGTCGGAAAAAATCCACATAAGACCGTTATGTCGAAATGTGAAACTGAAGACTCATTTTTATTTGTACGATATAGCTGTAACACAAACAATTAGATAATCCATAATTTTGAAACCTTACAAAATAAAAAAAATAAACTGTTATAACCACGTAAATTTCTCTTAAATACTTGGATTTGAACTAGCTGTAATTAATCCGAAATTATGTTTGCAAACATATTCACTTATATAAGTATAAGTATAAGTATATAAGTATAAGAATAAACAGTTGTTTATTCTTATACTTTGTAACTATCAAATAGCTACAACATTTAAACCTTTAAAGTTGTCGAAAAATAGGAATTTGTAGCTTGAGAAATTACTTGAAAATGTTAGGAAAATTGTCAATTATGATTTATCAAGTGAAGCTTCATGCAGGCTTACAAGTGAATGACCACCATCTTGAAACTTTCATGTATTAAGACTGACTAACGAACTAATTCAAGATATTACAAATATTTTCTATGTAACTAGTTTGGTCTTAATATATAAGGAGATATGGTAGTGATCACAATTATCGGGGAATTATACTAGTTCAAACTGTGTATGCCTGTTATCTGGAGACCAAACGTCATATAAAACATATATTTGGACAATCATTGTTGTGAATGAACCTAATATTCTAAAATATGTTTTTTGTGTTATGATACAAATGTATTAACAACTGGTTTTATAACTATACAATATATGTAAAAATACAAATATCAGTTTGCGTCTAAGCTGGAAATTAGTTCAGTTAAAAGTTTGCTCGAATAAGAATGGGTGACAACTTGTTAGTTCTAATTAGTAGTTAATTCAAGGTCAACTGGTTCACTTTTATGGCACTATATATTTTGGGCTTTCTGGGATTTTGAAAGCGAAAGATTACCAATCCGACATGTGAATGTAATCTGTCCTCTAGTGTTTATTTATATGTCTTACGTCTAATATATGTTTTCCCTTTCCTTGTACGAATTGCACATTTTTAATACCACTCACAACTTCTTCGTTACATACTAACTGTTCTTTGTGGAATTAAATCCACATATTGTATACCATATTTTATGTCAAGTAAATCAGCGAGTTATCACTGTCATTGAGTGGAGCCAAATTATTCTAAGGTGTACTACATGTCTATTTATCAACTTGCTTCAGTAAATTAAAAGTTTCTGTCTATGAGTAAAAAAGCACCTGTACTGGTCTCGTTAGCTAACTGATCAGTAATTAACAACATTTTTCCCGCCAATACGACCTGAACCCAAACGTTCTCCTAATTTCTTAGTGTCTGGAAATTTTCTAATAACCTGAAAATATTTTTAAGGAATATTAATTTACCCAAATACAAATAAACCTCTACACGTTAATTCCTAACCTAAACACCACACGTTAATTCAGTTTGGTGCTGTCATTGCACAGATTGTTTTAAAAATAAAATGTTTCAACAAGTATTGTTCTGCATAAAAAAACTTTCTGTCATTTAGACATTTCACCTAGTATCTCATGATCATATTAGTTAATGAGCAGACAGTAACTTGTATTATCAGCGTTATGTACTTTACAGTCATTGATTATAGAACTTGACTTTAACGACTTAGTGCATGTTTAATGTAGGAACAAATTCATGTAGGCGGCATGGTACGACCTGCATTATGCATGCAAGGTGTAATACAATCTTAGTATGCGAATCAGTAATGCATATTACCGTTTTTTGTATTTCACTACGTTGTAAAAAAGGACGATTTTATTATTTATTCACTGATTCTTACAACAAAATGTCTAAATTTCAGTTGAACGTATTTTAATATATATCAATCTGTATTTAAATTTAAGATTAGTGTTGTTTACAATGGACTAGTAAGATGAGGTCAATATTTTAAAGATAGAGAACAAAATGTATGTAGAATGAAAACTCGATCGATAAATTTGTTGCTCATATTGAAGGCATATTAATTTGATAATAAAAACTGTGTTGAAAATGTAATATAGCAAAATAAAATATTTGATTGATGTTTAACAGACCACAAGTGTATATTATTTTTTTTAACCGGGCAACTTGAATCAGGAGTTGTAAAACCTGACTTGAGAATTGAGCGTGGGTAAAATGTAGTAGGTTTCATACCCTCTTTATAAAATATTTCATTTGTAAATTCTTCATAAGCTTTTTCGTTACTGGTAATTTTGAAACAACGATGGAACCTTTAAGGTTGTAAAATTTACCTTAATAAATGAAAAACGGTATTGTTCATTTAATTTGGACTGTTAAAATAGTATATAAAACAGCCTCATTATAGTCAGATTATAATTTCTCACGTAAAAAGTTATGATATACTCGACGTTTTTATCGTCAAAAGCATTATCGACAAAAGCTAACTTACAGGCTGCAGTTTATAGCTTGGTTGTCATCTATAGGCAGTCTATACGAGCCACGTTGTGTTTTATAACCTAAGCCTAAACTGAGACAAGCATTACTTTGCTCTGTGAAAAAATGTTTCAAAGAAATAATATTCAGCTGGGGAAATATATTTCAAAGTATCTTAATGACTAATAAAATTTTAATTATAAAAATTATGTACCCTGAGAACGTTTTTGGCTTGTACTCATCACGTACTGATTAAAATCAGTAATAACCGGTATTTATTTATTCACTTCATAATTTATTACTGAAAGTTCGTAAACATGAAATGTTGGGGAAGACGCTTTGTGACAGTGTTCATAAATTGAGGTGTAATCGAATATATAAACTATATAACACTAATTAACTTGAGGCCGATTAAATATATTTATCAGCTAAGTAAATTAGATGAAGTCTATTAAAATTTTATAACATCTATTTTAACTGAAAATCATAATTATGAATAAAATCTGTATCAGTTTTAAATTAAATTAAATTAAATTTAGTTAACCATTATTTATTATTGGGTTTATAAACACAGTGCATAAACAAATATACAAATGGAGAATTAAAAGATCATTTTAACCGTAAAAAAATGTCAGGTTTTAAATAGTACAAAAATACTATAATCAGCTTAACTTATATAACATCCTAAAAGTGAGCTTAATGTCTGAACACGTAAAATATGATTATTAATACGCTTAGCTGCAAAGCTTGAATTTCTATATTTCTGTTAAATATGCAAGTTAATTTTGGAGTTTTGTCTGATTTGATAATTATCATCGTATAAGCCATATTAGCATATTTCTCGATCTGTCCAAAGCCTTTGACGCGTGCACCACGAGACACTGTTGCACCAGTTGGAGAAATGTGGCATTCATTCATATATGGATCGGTTCTTACCTTAAGGATCGACATAAGTGCGTGGGGATTTCGAACGTCATTTCAAACAAAATTAAAATAGCCCACAGTGTTCCTCAGGGTTCCATCCTTGAGCCTCTCCTGTTTTTGATTTATGTCGGCGGATTGAATATAGTTATCCAGCATGGAAAACTGGTTCAATATGCCGATGACACAACTCTTTTTTTCAAATGGAAATCAATAAAAGAATTGGAAATCACCTCTTTCATGAAATTGAACACATGCATTCAGTATTTCACTGAAATTAGTATAAAAACAAATCAGTCAAAAACAATTTTTGTAAATTTCGGCATTCGTCAGCATGATCGAGTCGTGTTTCCGGCTGTATTTATGAACGACAGCCTTCTCGAAGAAAATAATTCCACAAAGTGTTTGGGAATGATTCTGGACGAAGGACTGACCTGGAGCGATCATGTTGACAGGGTCTGTGCTAGAGTTACCTCAGGTATTTATGCTCTGCGCAATCTAGCAAAATGTTGTTCCTCAGATGTTTTAAGAATGGTCTACTATGGCACAATCCATCCTCATTTTGCGTATGGAATAAAGCTTTGGGGAAGTTGTGCAAAAAACAAAATGGAGCGCGTCTTTAGACTCAAGAAAAAAGCTGTCAGAATCATTGAAAATTTGAATTACACAGAATCGTGAAGGGAATCTCTCAGGGAGTTGAGATTGCCCTGTCTCTATATTTTTGATGTGATCATGTACTGCAGATCAAGGTGCACCTTGATTCGTGGCAGGAACGTTCATCAATATGAAACTAGAGGCAGGGACAAGTTTCGAACTCATAAACGCAGATTGAAATTAGCGTAAAATCTACCTCAAGAAGTTGGTGTCAGATTAATCAACAGGCTCCCTGAAGAAATCAAAATTACCAATGATCAAAATCAATTTAGAACGCGTCTCAAACTCCTTTTGGTTTCCAAGGCTTTCTACTCTGTTGATGAATTCACGATAAGCCGCTGGGATATTTGAGAGTGTTGGATCTGAGGTCAATGCGAGTGTGTCTTAAATGATTGTATGAATTGTGTATATGAGGTTTTGCGTGAATGTGTAGATAAAATCGTGTAAATTGACAAACTATTGATGATTGCGATACGATGTAAAAATTGTTAAAAGAATTCAATAAAGAGATTATTATTATTATATCTGTATTGAATACTCAATTTAAAATACATTACAAATTACTCTAAAAAAGACATCACAATGACAAGTATAGTTTTATTTCATAATACGCTCTTAAAAAATTAGTTTGTTTAGACCAATTTACATTTAATGATAAATTAAATAAAATACAATGCAAATTGACGAATGCTTGTATTAAACTGTATAATCGCTGAAAATATTAGACATTCTTATGGGGTTTACGAGCCGGATGTAGCTAAGGACTTTGGGTGTTTCTCTATAAAAACAATACTAATTCTTGTCCAGCTCTACGGCCATATATGATATCATAACGTTATAGTATTTGTCTCATATTTAAAACATCATTAGTGCCACATGCTATGTATCGTTGAGGTATATTTCTCATATTTAAGAAATATTTAGTGCGCCACATGCTATGTATCGTTATGGTATATTTCTCATATTTAAGAAATATTTAGTGCGCCATATGCTATGTATCGTTATGGTATATTTCTCATATCTATAAGATAATTAGAGCGCCATATGTTAGGTTGTAGCGCAATAGTATATTTCTCATAATTAGGACATCATTAGTGCACCATTTGTTACATTTAAACGTTATAGTATATATTTTATATTTAAGAATCAATTAGTGCACTATTTGCTAGATTTTAGCATTATGAAGTATTACTAATATTTAAGAAAATATTAGTTCGCCATATTTTATTTTATAGCGTTATGGTATATCTATCACATTTAAGAGGCAATTAGTGCGCATCAAATCAATATTCATAGTTATGAATATTAGACGATGAAGCACAAAATAGTATAAGAATTTAGTATAGTAAATAACCTGAACAAATACTTATACAAACAAAAATCGTTTTGGATTCGTTTAAAATTCTTCAAAATAAGAGATCTCCTATAATTATTCGACTGCTCGTGGCCTAAATTACTTATATCGGTGAAATAATTCATGATGTTTATTGCAATGAAACCGATAGTACAGCCTGTTATAAAAAATACTGCATACAATGATTTTACTGAAAATATATAGCAGTATTAGTAAATTTGAAATTCGACAAAAAAATACTGGCTTAAAATATATCTAAGGCACTTTTCAACTAAACAAGAATGTGTGGTGTGTACAAAGGGATTGCATACTAAAAATGCATTTCCTCAACATGATATAGGACTTGAGCTCAAACAAAAGCTTTGTCGGAAATAAATCCGGACCGTGAATAAATCTCCTTTCCGCATCTAGTGAGTATGCGAAACTTGTGAAACCCACTGCAACTTTTTACTTTACAAACCAGCTGTAATATTTTTATCCTAGATATAAATTCAATGTTCCGATTAAGCATTGGCAACTTGAAGAGTTTCACTCAATTACGAGGAGAAAAAAATCAAATTTTAGACATGAAAAATAAGGGTAAATAACTAATTTCATAAGTTTTTGTGACGTAAAAGCTAGGAATTATAATAAAATATAAGTATTCAACTGTTTTCAGATTTTGTTTAGTTGTAAAGTTTTAAGAAAAATTAGCTTGATTTAACATCAACTTTTATTATGTACGTTTGTGATAAGCCTTCTTTAAAAACCTAGCAAAACTGTATAGGCTTTTATCATTTGTTATAGGATGTAAAGCTGTAATCTATCTCACGACAATAAAATTTTTCGAGAATTTTATTACTAAGCGGTAAAATTATAATGCGAGATAACCTTTCACGAGTCCTATGGGGTAACTCCAAACATTTTGATTTATCAATTAGAAAGCACATTTCAGTATATTATGTTTTTAACCTGCTCTTTAAACTTGTATTAAAATATACAATATACGAGTACATTGTTCTTAACATAGAGTTTACTACTCTTACGTACAGAAACGCAAACGCAGGTTAAAAAAGTTTTCTTACCTACTTAAATGAAAAGTGTTGTTATTAAAAAGAAAGCATTCTAATGTATATGCATTTAAAATAAGAAGGTACGAGGTAAGCAAAATAACTTACGTTTCTTTAATATTGCAATAAAAAAGAAATCTTGTTATTCATATAGAGAAATTAAGAAAGAAAAAGACAGCTACAGAAAAAATTTAACTAGCAGATATATAATCTGTATTATAGAATGCGTACGGGTGCATTACATGTAAGAAAACTAAAAGAGTTATTCTTGGAATTGAGTTGCAGTACAATATGTGCCGTGAGAAAATGTTACCGCTTTTATAGTACAACATTTATAAACTTGAAATATTTTATCTTATAGAGTTATGTAATCGGTGTTAATTTAAAAAGTCTATAGTTGTTGCTCAATATATGTTATGGCTTTTATTTTGCTTATAGTTAACACCACTTGTGAGTACTTATTTCCGTTTCCTCAGTGACACGTGAGTGGCATATTCAATTAGAGCAAATGCTATTGCACTATTAATATTATTGCTAACTACTGATAAATGTTTCTACCATGTGAGTTGTTTATAATTGCTATGTAATTGATTGTTAATTGCATGTTTCTGTGCAGGTATCGATGATTACATTCTTCGATATAAAGCACCGGGACCGCTTATCGTACCCTACCCCAATTAAGAATAATTTAATATCAGCGGCATTAAGATGATTGTATGACTTAGAAAAATAAAACTATCTATACCAATAATATATGTTTAAAGTTGAAAAGCGATTTTGTCTTTGTCACTGTAAAGTATTGTACAGTGTGGAATATTCTTTGACAGATACAGGGTAATGTATGTTAAATAGTGTTATACAATAACTTATTCTTAATTTCACGCTAGATTAAAGAAAGCCAAGTGCAGTTGTCTTTTTCCAGTGCTTCCGGCATAAAATCTATATAAGTAAAGCAATCCTTAGACTTCAAACTGAGTACGGAACACTCGCTAATAATTCCTATTAGAGATAGAAACGTATATTGATTCTGTATAAATATAGAGGAATCTTGTAAGACACTCATATGTTATCTTCAACTCTATCATTCCTAGGAACAAGTTTTACCAATGTATTAAAGTTTTTATGGATGAATAAGTCACGAAAGGTAAGTTTATCAGCGAAGAATCATTCACTTCAAAATGTATATGGAAATGATATTATACTAAGTTATAGTAATGAGGATTAACTACAAACGTTAATACATTTTTATGCTAATTTACATTAAGAGGACTCTGAAAATGTGTGTACAAACATAAAAATAAGTATGTTAATTGCAGAAATGAAAAAAGACCTTCGTAGAAATACGGGTATGTTTAATGAAATGATCTATATGGACGGATAAATTATGCATAGCATAAGATTTCCATAATTGATCCATCACATCTTAAAATTTAAAAGTTAACCTCTCTTGTCTTTTGCGAATTTTCAGAAGGATGCTAATTATAAATTAAATATATTTATATAAACATAGAATCACACAAAGCTTTCAGATCAGGTAGATATGAGTATATTTAATAACTGAACTTAAGAAAATATTTATGTAGTCTTCTCAATTTTAAGTTGCAGCAACCAATAAAATGGTAGTTCCTTACTTTTAAAATTATTTTTAATTTTGTAAAATATTTACTTATATGTAATAAATATATTTAAAATTTGTAGATTGCAATGCGAATGTATTATACCGTTGTAAGGAGCTAATTAAAACTGTATTATACATGCATAAATATTGAAACTACAGTAACCTATCCCACCACTTAATAACAACTTGTTTGTGTACATGTACGTCATATATGTTCAGTAACTTTTGATAGATGTGTATTAGATGAAAGTCATTTTTGAATCTATACAAAGATGAATATAAAACGTAGGAGATTATAAAGCTAAAATATAAAGTATGAAAGTCCTAAAATCTACTTATGTCTGTGATTTAATAACTCCAAATGTACGGAAGTTTCCTACATTTAAGAAACAAAAGAATTTTGAACACCATATAGAATAATGTATTCTGGCTATGTGAGCTTCTACATACAGTAGAACATGTTAAAGTATGATACGTTTGCTACTAAATTGTTTGCAAACTGATTTATTGCAATTTTTCCCACTGCCATCATTGTTACTTAAACCTTTGGCTAATGATAAGTAAAATGAATGAAAGTTAAAAAAATCCAATTAATGAAGAAATTAGGTTTTTTATATAAATATTGTGTGACGTATCTTTTCTCAATAAAACACATTACTGCTAATAATGGCTTCTATTTTGTAAACCAGGTTTAGCTAGATTAAAATTGGGTTCGATCTGGGCGTCTGGAATGTTGCTCTATGAATCAGATATTTTATTATCACATAAGATGGTTGTAAAATTAAATCATTTAATACATAATTATTACTCAAATAATCTTAAAACAATTAATACATTTTTACAAATTGTGGCATATTAAAAATTTGATTTTATTACTTACAGTTGAACATGGGTTTTATCAAAAGCTAAACTACTATACTTACATACTTTTTTCGTAAATATAAGTTATCTCAACCGGTCATATATTCTTTTTTACTTAAAATAGAAAGAAACGAAATAAATACACTAAGAACAGTAATGAGTGTTAGGTGCGTATTGCATGATATGAACGGTAACGTGTTAATACAGATAGTACGTTAAGTTAATAATGCCAAAATAAATTTTAAATTAGTATTGCACGATATAATAAATAAATGTATTTATTTTTACATAGCATAAGTAAGTCGGTAAGACAAGTAAAATGCGACTAAGACAAATACTTTATGTGTTCAGTTAATATTGCATGAACATAGGTTAGTTAAGAAGTTTAATAAAGTTAACATTGTCAAGAACACTATTTTATATGCTTATTCCGTATAGCACGAACAAAAGTAAAGTTAGATATTGGGTAAAATAGAGTCCAAAAACATTTTTTATGGCTTAGGTCAGTATCGCACGAACATATGTTATGTCAGTTAACAATTGATGTAAAAGTATACTAGGAAATTATTTTATATGTAAAGTCCATATTGCACGAACAAAGGTTTAGTGACATATATAATAAAGTTTAAGAACACCCAGAACAATAATGTTATGCTTGGTTCATGTCATACCAACGTGAGTTTAGCAAGACAAGTAAAAATATATCTTACAACGTTTTGAATGTTAATCCGTCCTAAACGATCGTATATTACGTAAGGCAGTAAGAGAAGAAAGAGTACAATACGTATCAACCAGAGCAATGTGCATCTGTTAGATACGTATTACACGAACGTTAAAGTAAAGGTGGACAACAGAATTATATATATTAAGGTGTTCAGTACTTAATGATGAACTAAATATATACAATCATTTCCTTTTCAAATTAAAAATTCATAGATATCCATCAATTGAAGGCAAGATATCGGCGTTCAGTATGTCTCAATGTTGCTCTTAACTCTCGCTCAGGTGGTCGCTCCGTCTGTTTGATTTAGTGCGCATGCGCCGGTTGGCGAGCATGTCGCAACGCGTCAACCTGCGAACATGTCTTGACCTGATCGGACACTTTAACAGGATTTATCTTGTTCATGATAATTAGTGTTGACTGGAAAATTTATTCTTCAAGAAAATTTGAATTATAAAATAAAAATTATATAAAATCACTTCATTGTTCAGTACCTCACAATGGGTGTAAACTACAAGTAAATGATAATAACAGTATAAATAAATGTATAACCCATCAAGCATTTATACATGAGAATTATCGTAAAATACTGTAACTGTAAATAATCACAGTGCAAAATGAATATCGTATTATAAAGTCATGTCAATGTCAATGTACATTAATGAATAATATTCCCATTCATAAAACAAATAATTCATTAACCAAAACATCGGTAATACGTGTGTTGTATTTAATAAATACAACATTCAGTATTGATACGAGTGTTATCCACCACGAGGTATTTTACTCTAAAATCCCTACATTGAGCTCTTACCACAATACCGACACAATAACCCAGAGTGTATTGAGGTGTATTGTGGGCACATCAGTTCCGAGAATCAACAATAACATTCTCTGGATATACCGCAAATTTAATATTTTTAGGACGCATAGGTTCTACTGTTACATATTGACAAGAGAAATCCAATACTTCTCAGTTACAGAACTCGTATGTTTTATATATCGGAAATATATTAGAATGTTACAATAATCGTTGATAAGTTTATGATTTTAGAACAATATTCAATAAAGATTTACAAGATTTTTATTATACTCTTTAGAAAATCTGTTTGCAATGACACGTGAAAAATATTTGAAAAAAAATCTTGCATTAACCAAAAATAAATCAAATTAAATACGGGGTGTCTATAAAAGAACTCCGGGGTTTTAAGACAAAATATTTTAATAAAGTAAAAAACGTACATACATGTTTTATACATGATTAGAAAGCTTAAATTTTCAAGATTTTTTAACAACTTAGTAAAGTTCAATGTGAGCTCCGTTAGTGGCACGGCACACGTCGAAACGGTATTCTACCTCTTCCCATGTCCTGGCGAGCATGTCTGGGGGAACGGACGCCACGCAATTCACTATTCGTTCCCTGAGATGGCGAACATTTCGAATTTTCTCCGCATAAACAAGATTCTTGATATGCCCCCAGAAGAAAAAGTCCAACGGAAGTCATATCAGGGCTCCTTGGTGGCCATGGAATAGGTCCTTCCCTTCCAATCCACCTGTTACCGAAACGAGCGTCCAGTGACTCACGCACACGCGAACTGAAGTGTGGCGGCGCCCCATCTTGTTGGAAGTAAACTAAACCTTTCTCCGCCTCAATTTCATCCAACTGAGGATAAACATGCTCCTCTAACATGTCACAATAGACATCACCATTGATATTCCTTTCGGCAAAAATGAAGGGACCTATGACTCTGTCATGCATAAGAGCACACCAAACATTCACTTTGGGCGTGTCACGTTCGTACTCAATAAACTCATGGGGCGGCTGTGAACCCCAAATTCTGCAATTATGCCTGTTTTACAGTTCCGTTCACATAAAAAGTAGCTTCATCACTAAAAACCACACTTTAAAAAAAATCATTATCTTCATCAATTTTAGCCAGCATGGAAACAGAAAAGTCGAATCTCTTTACCTTGTCTGCCGGTTTGATGTGGTGTAAAAGTTGAATCTTATAGGCAGTTAAACGAAGTCTTTTATGAATTACCTTATCGACTGTTGATCTTGGTAACCCCAATTCCAGACTGCGTCTTGTTACCGATTTCTTAGGGCTTCGAGTGCATGAAGCTCGGATTCTGTCTACATTCTCTTGAGACACACGCGGCCTACCCGGCGACTTTTGCTTCCTGTTTCCTTGAACGCACTTAACCACTGACGAATTGTTTTGTCTGTAGGCGGGTCAACACCATAGCTACGTCGAAAGTTTCTTTGTACAGTAACAACAGAATTAGTTTCTATGAGCCAAATAACACACTGAGCCTTTTGTTGAGGGGTCACCATAGCGCGGCAGTCCAGACGACACTGACTGCCTGCCGCAGCCGCTACGTCATTTCAAGGTCAACGCTCCGCAGTGCTGCCTACTGTTGAGAGAAACATTCCCAATTGGTATGAGTAAAACTCTTTGAGCTGCTTGTTTCAAAGGAATTGATCAAATGTTGCTATATTTTATAGTTTTAAAAATAATAATTTTTTAAACCCCGCAGTTCTTTTATAGACACCCTGTTTATAATGTTTATTTTTATTTTTATAGTTAAATAAGTGCTTAAAAAGTTTTCCATGTCAAAAGTGATCAAAAATACCACAATATGGTCTGTTCCAGCACCAATAATATTTGTTGTAGTTGTGGAAACAAACTTTCACATTTTGATGTTACAGAATATTATTTAAAACATAATATTAGTTCGTAAGCAACTTCAATTACTTGTGAGAACAATATTGTATCATTATAGTTGTAAGGACATGTGCGCGTAAGGATTCCTTCTAACAAGATAATCGGAAACAACATTATTGTTAATTTTTACTCTTAAAATTGTTTATAAAATTATTATTAATTGTATATAAACTTGTATTTTCGTTTAGTCATATTTCACTAAGTGCAAGATATCCCCCAAATTGCACATGATACCAATGAGTTAGTAATTTCAATTCAAATATATAAAAATCAACATTTAGACGACAATAATACATGGTTAATGGAAAGTTAGTGCACTTTAAGTGAGGTTGAGAGCTATGTGAAATTGTGCGTTATTATAAGGCAATTTTTGTTAACATGAAAAATTTTAACTTTAATGTTCATTTTAACGACAATTACTAGTTTTCTAAGTAATAAATATTCAACATTTTGATAGGTGCCATTCTGTAATTTTAAAAAAACATCTTGTAAAAACTAAGTATCAAGTAGGCCAAAGTAATTGCCAAGTATGAAATGTATACTCAATTAAATACAACATAAAAAAACATATATTAGGAAGCATTTAAATGTTGAACTTTAACTTATGGTTCTTACTTAATTAGATATAATGTTACATTGGATTGGATAATGATATCACCCTGTATAAAGTTTAAAATTTGTCTTCCAAAGACTCTACCCAAATATCATACCTCGATTCTAAAATTTATATTTCATATCAATTACAGTTTCTTTTAATTATAGGTTTCTGAATATCAATTTCTTAGGATCAAAGAAGTGAGGAAAAATCATGTAATATGAAAAAGGACAAATGAATGCTTTTAGCAGAATGTAATTAAAAGGTCTGCAGTAACAGAAACAATATTTCTCGCTCCAGCGTGTGATGCCAGGACAGGTAAATCGTTCATGGGACAACTCAATCATCACGCAGCTGTCAGTATTCCCTGAGTGCACAATGGAGAGCAAGTGTAATATGTACTGTCTGCAGTGGCAGGTACAGTATTGTTCCCTGCGGCGTGTGATGCCAGGTCAGGTAAACCGTTGTTGGGATAACGCAATCATCACGCAGCTGACAGTAATCCCTGAGTGCACAATGGAAGGTAAGTGTAATATGTACTGTCTGCAGTGACAGGTACAGTATTGCTCCCTGCGGCGTGTGATGCCAGGGCAGGTAAATCGTTTATGGGACAACGCAATCATCACGCAGCTGTCAGTATTCCCTGAGTGCACCATGGAGGGCAAGTGCAATAAGTACTGTCTATAGTGACAAGTACAATATTTCTCCCTGCGGCGTGTAATGCCAGGGCAGGTAAATCGTTTATGGGACAACGCAATCATCACGCAGCTGTCAGTTTTCCCTGTGTGCACAATGGAGAGCAAGTGTAATATGTAATGTCTGTAGTGACAGGTACAGTATTGCTCCCTGCGGCGTGTGATGCCAGGTCAGTTAAATCGTTCTTGGGATAACGCAATCATCACAGGTGATAGTATTCCCTAAGTGCACAATGGAGGTCAAGTGTAATATGTACTGTCTGCAGTGACAGGTACAATATTGCTCCCTGCGGCATGTGATGCCATGACAGGTAAATCGTTCATGGGACAACTCAATCATCACGCAGCTGACAGTATTCCCTGAGTGCACAATGGAGAGCAAGTGTAATATGTAGTGTCTGCAGTGACAGGTACAATATTGCTCCCTGCGGCATGTGATGGCATGACAGGTAAATCGTTCATGGGACAACTCAATCATCACGCAGCTGACAGTATTCCCTGAGTGCACAATGGAGAGCAAGTGTAATATGTAGTGTCTGCAGTGACAGGTACAATATTGCTCCCTGCGGCATGTGATGCCATGACAGGTAAATCGTTCATGGGACAACTCAATCATCACGCAGCTGACAGTATTCCCTGAGTGGACAATGGAGAGCAAGTGTAATATGTAGTTTCTGCAGTGACAGGTACAATATTGCTCCCTGCGGCATGTGATGCCATGACAGGTAAATCGTTCATGGGACAACTCAATCATCACGCAGCTGACAGTATTCCCTGAGTGCACAATGGAGAGCAAGTGTAATATGTAGTGTCTGCAGTGACAGGTACAATATTGCTCCCTGCGGCATGTGATGCCAGCGCAGGTAAATCGTTCATGGGACAACTCAATCATCACGTTTGACAGTATTCCCTGAGTGCACAACAAAGGGCAAGTGTAATATGTACTGTTTGAAGTTATAGTACGATGTATGACATCTTAACGATGTACAAGGTTGTAACTCAGCTATATAGATGAGTGAAAATGAAGAATGTTGAACAAGGCTCCATTTATCGTCCTCTTAGTGCAGTGTCTAGGATCTGGTGCTGTTACAAACCTGACTTCTATAATGTAGAGTAATGTTGTTTTTAGACATCTAAAAAATCTGTGACGAAAAAGGTCAAAACGAACCTTCTACATCGTTTTGATATCAGAGACACCTAGATAGAAAATATAGTGTAATCTAGGTGAAGAGGTACCCTCATTATCTCACCAGGTGCAGTATGATGTGTTAGACACGATCTTAAAACACAGTGGAGCAATCTATATTTATATAACTATATCACTAATGATATGATGTCGAAAAGAGGGATGAGAAGCTCTTATGACGAACTCTGCTGAAAATCCTATCAACCAGGAAGATAGTGAAAAGTTACGTACAATCAAAAGGTGCAAAAAAGTGCAAACAAAACAATAGTAACAGTTATTATTATATTATACCGCAATTAAAATTAGAGAAATAATAACATTTCATTATTAGTATGTATTTGAAAAAATAAAACGCATAGAAAGAAACATTTCACCTCAAAAGTCACTATTTGTCCAAAAATCATTTCCATTATCTGAGTTTTTCCTTTCAGAAAAAAGATAACATTGCTTCGAAATGCTTTATATGTTTCATATTTCCTACTATACGTATTGTTTTTCTTCTCTGTTTAATTCTTTCAAAAATTATCTAAGAAAAATAAGTTTTTATCCATAAAATGTGATTGCTAATCACTCTTCTTGTACGTTTAATGTATAATTATCATGAAAACACAAAGTATGACCGAATTGTACCTTACTACATATTTAAAACAAATGTATACTTTTAGTATAAATTCTCTAATTGAATAAACCTAATAATATCACATACTAAAGAATTTATTGGTAACTTTAAAAAATTCTTATCAGGAGCAGAGGAACTCAATGATCCTTGGGGAGATGTCATTAGTTGTGCGTATAATATTTCAACGTCCACGGCTCAGGCCCTTTCCTCCCTCTGCTTGTAGAGGGATAGCTTCTAGTTACAAATAATTTCATGTTAGTAAAATCTAGTAATATTTTTGGTTATTAAAAGCCATCCGATGGTTTAGTATTACCATAAATTTCATTCAAACTTTTTTTGTTATGGTCAATATTTAATAGATGCAATTATATGCAGTTTGATTCCTGGACTTTAAGCAACCCTAAACACAATTGAAAATAATTATTTTCTAAAATTATGGTTAATTTAATTACTGTCTTTATAATTTGTAGCTTGATATGTTTCCAGTGAGCTTTAGCTGCATACTGTTTTGCAGCATAACCAATATTTTACAATTATAAAATCAGATTTCAGTAATGATTAGTTATAATAGTTTTAAATGGTATTAGACTATATTTGTGTCAGTTATCTAACTGTGAAATTTATTAGGAGATATTTGTTAAAATTATTTTTTACATAGTAATTTTTTCTGTGCAAACGTTTATATCTAGAGAAGTGTCACTTTTATTGTCGTATTCATGCAATATGCATAAAGTAGTTTTTTTAATCAAATATATTAAACAATATTTATAATACATTTTCGTAGCCTTACTGTTCAATACGAGGTAAAAATTAAGCTGTCTCAATGAAACGAAATTTTATCTTATACTCAATTTAGAGGCCTTGAGGCAATCCAATCTGCTTATAAAGTAATTGCGAGCGGCTTCCTGTCTCTGCCTTATATATAATTCTAGGGAAATCAAATATACGAGTCTTCACATGTCTTCTTACGAACCCTTATAAAGGACATGACCTTTTATCGCTATTTGTTATATAACATATAAGTACCAATGTGCCCTAACAGCATAAAAACGAGAAAAAAGTAATTCATAACTCAATAAACGAAAATTTTTATATTTTAAATATGATATATTTTATTACCCCATATGTATCAGGTTTTATAAATAAAAACATGTATAAATGTAAGAACGCTTAAAAATATTCTTTTAAATATTAAAATACTGTATTTTTTTATTTTTTACTATTATGTTTGTAAACACTTGTTTTATGCCCAGAATTGGTAAACAATGTAAACATTTTGCTGTTATACATTATAGGAGATAATAATGAAACTCTTAAACTTGTGTTTTTTAATGTGGACGCAGAATTTGACGTAAATTACATTGTTTCACAACGTTACTATTATTATGATCATAGGTATATTAATTAGTATGAATGACTTGTCTCGTAATCTTCTTACCTGAACATGACCAGTTCTGTAGATGATCACACTTTTTAAACGTTTCCAGGCATATTTAAGAACTGAGTGATGCAGTTAATAATACAATGAATTAAGCAGAAGCATTATTTAGAAATAATGGCTATGTTTTACATTGAATTTATTTATTTATTAGTTGCAACAAAATCAACGGGAATATGTACGTTTTAAATTATAACTTATTTTCATGAATTGTTTAAGTGACATATTTCGTAAAGATAATTATAGTTAGTGGATTAAGTTTATGTTTTTTAGGTTTTGATAATCAGGTAACCTTGGGGACTCACATAGATTATAGAAAAAATCTTTCAGGAATTATCTTTTGAAACTGTTGAATGATCGCAAAGAAAAACATTTTTGCTTCTACATATAATGGCTTCTTCTTGAGTTGGTGTAGTCGTAGTTACAGAAAGTTGATTGTTTTCATCATTTATATTTTGTAACTAACTGCTTATATAAAAGAAGCCAGGAATTATTGTCAAGCAAAATGTTTGTATAATATTTTAAGTAAAGATAAATTACATTTTAAAATCTCCTACAATCTAAAGGAGCTTATAACAATCTTAATTACTCTAAAGCTATTCATAAAGTATTAGTAATCAGGAATTTATTTATCCATATCGATGATATATTTTAGAGTTTGGCTTGTAACGTCTTAAACTGTGTTTAATAATTTACTTTAGTTTTAATTGGTTTTTACTTCTTGACTTTTGTTTAAGAATTACGTCTTTAACTTATTTTATCATTTCATCAATTGGCATTTATTTGTTGAAGTATAATAAGTTTTAAGGAAAACTACCCAGGACCTGTATGAGATAGCCATAGTTAATACACGTGTTTGTTTGTAACTACAAAGATATTTAATTTGTTAGTATTTAATTTGCCACACATTTCACTGATACAAGTTCTATCTAACGCTCCCTTGAGCAACCATTTTACAATTAAAGAGAACAATTTATAATAGACGCATACATGTTTTATATATTTCCACCTCATTAACTAGGAAAACTAATAAATCAATTTTGTTCATCGTCGTCATTTTCGGAGAATGCATTTGTATTTTTGTCTAATATAGAATACAAATATACGTTATTAAAAACAAGCGTGTTAGTTTTTGTAAATATAAGTTTTAAAATATTTTAAATTGAACGATTCAAAACGGTTAATCTTTTCTAGATTTTCACAGTTTAAAAAACCATACAAGAGTTAAGTCTAAATTTTTTGCTCAGGACCTAATAGAGGTGATGTAATAGCAAAAAGACTAATCAATACCGCACTTCTTGTGAGAATCAGGTCAGGAGAATTGTCTTGCTGGAATTTCTTGTGAATGGACTTTTTTGTTATTTGTGATATTCTCAATTTTCTGTAAATTCGTTTTAGTGTTTTTAAGTAAACCAGCTCTTATCAAGCATGTTGAAAAATTAAAATAGGAAAATTAATTTTTTCTTTGTATCTATTAATTTATTTATTAGTTGGAAGTAAATATTCCTCGCTTTGATTACACAGGGTATCGTTTCTTAATACTTCGGAAAATCAGTAATTACGTAACCGAGTTTTCCTTGAAATCGCAAGAATAACATACTCTAGTAAATATTTGAATAACAAAACTGTACTTATGTCTGCTATTTTAATTTTGGACTTTTAATTATGTTTTACTCTAAGTTAAAACTTCTATTATCTATTAATATATGTATAAGTATTGTTTACAACATTTTTATGTTTGATTGTGTTTATTTGAAAGCGTATTTTGAAGGTTCTAAAGGGTGCGTAATTGTCGTAACTATTTTATTCACTAAGCGATAGAATTATCGTTACATAATCGTAATCCTTTTTTATGCAAACATAAACAGGATTTTACCACTATTTTTACTCGTAACACAAACATGTACTTGTGTTGAATTAATTTTTATAAACCAGGAATCGGACATATCGTTACATTAGGACAGAAAAGTGCTGAGCGATAGTAAATTTATTTATCTTTCCTACTATAAACAACATAATGAGTATAAGGACGGTGGCATCTAGCATGTTTTTGTCATATTATTTAGGATGGATTACACAGTTCTCATGCTAAAAACCATAAATTGATTAAAAATAAAATTAGGCGTGTTCATTAGTATGGACTTTTCAGAAGTAAATCTTAGAAATTTCAACAGTATATCCATGAATTACTGTATAAAACTTTACCATATTATTTGTAAGATAAAAATCAAATAGTTCGTCTATCTTTTAATTCTTAAGCAAATTATATGTTCAGACTAAAGATGTTATCAAATTAAAACTGTCAAACTTTTTGTTACTGGTGATGGGTTATTTGAAAGGATTTCGGACATTTGGCATCATTATATGTTACAAAATCTATATCACTACGTTACCGCACGTTGCATTATGTACAATGATTTACACCTGATGAAGAAGGGGATTTCAATCTTCGAAACGTCCTATGGATTTATGCAATTTTTTAATATATAACGATAGGAAATAACCAAAATTACTCTCGGTAAACTTATCCATGCAAATGAAGGCCTGTTTTAAATTATCCACAAAAATAATAAAGTAACGTGATTCAAACGTTTAGGCCATAAAGTATAATAAAAAAAGCTAGGAATTATATTAACAATTTTTATGCATGGTAAACTATGGACTATTCAAAATGGTACCAATGAGAGAATATTTATAGCTTCTAAATGTAAGAATCAGTTGAATAATGATCCGCACTTTAAACGACCATTACCACTTTTTAATGCACAATTACAGCTTTTAAAATTATGGATGGAGGTCTGTTAAACATATATTACCACGTTTTTGTTTCTCGCAGTGAAATTAATTGAAAACTAGTGACCTACATATGTTAGTTGTTCTTTGTATTTCTTTTATTGTGTTTGAAAACTTTATATTGCTGTTATTTTGAAATCTGAAATAAATCATTTTACATTTTGTAAAACACATGTCTTATTCAACCTAAAATGTTTAAATTACTATAATATTTGTCAATAAAAACAAAAGTTTTGTTTTAAATAAAACACAGTCAGGTAAGTTAAGCAAGATTAACGTTAACATTATATAAGAATTGTTTCTCAGTGTTATCTGCTAAATATATGGTTAAGTTGGGTAACATAATTTGTATACAAACCTTTATGTAACGCACCATCATCAGATGATTCAGATCTGAAAAGAGATCATCGTTTATAAATATTGATAAAGAAATGTATATATCAATGTATACAAACGTATATAGACTATTGCCATTTATACAGTTTAATGTAAATAAAAGTCGTTTGACAGGTATCTGGTCTTCCGATCATATGTTAGTTTGCTTATTTAAACGCATATGTGACAGATACGGCCAAATACAAAATAATTGAGTCGGAAAAAGTAAGCGCTCTGTTGTGTAATGGTAGCACATTCACCCGGCAAGTGAGAGATCCGGGTTCGACTCCAGACAGAGCAAGTACTTTTTGTGATTCAATGTTTATTGCCATTAAATAAGGCTATTGCCATTTATACAATTTAATGTATATATATATATATATATATATATATATATATATATATATATATATATATATATATATACACAATACAATACAGTGATAATTTTTATGAGCATTAGGAAATATAATCGTTTAGCAGAAATAACTCTTTTATAAAATCATTCTTCTAATAAGAGTATTAAGGATTTGGTGTAAATTTATTATTATATAAAATTAATTATGTTTTTATATTATAAACATTCCCATAATTTTTTAAAAGCTAATAATATTAGGGAATACTGACAGCTGTGTAAAGATTACACAGCTGTCAGTATTCCCTGAGTGCACAATGGAGGGCAAAATATGTACTGTCTGCAGTGACAGGTACAGTATTGCTCCCTGCGGCGTGTGATGCCAGGGCAGGTAAATCGTTCTTGAAACAACGCAATCATCAGACTGTTTGTGTATCATGATCTGTATATGACCCGTTGTTTACAGGTGCGAAATCATCTGTGTTTTTCAGTATTATCTGCTGGTAATTTATAACGTTTTTAATAAGTATCTGCCTGTATATCTGTCCGCAGTGCATTTAAAAATAGGTTTTGAATTTTTTATGAAACGAAGCCTAATTCGCAACATGAGTCCTACTTCTACGTTGGTTAATCTCGATTAACAGTTTTTACATAACAGTCGTTTGATATGTTAACCAAAAATGTAATAAAGCGTTACAAACTTCAAAAATAATAAACTTAAGTTCGGTACCTGTACTATCATTTTTTCAAACGTCCGCATCCATATTCGTATAAAACTAAAACATTATTCGATCACATACCGTTTCACCGTTCTCTTTCAGGTGTTACGAAAATGTTTCCAGAATCGAAGAAGTATGTACTAAAAATCACAATAAGAAATGTAACCAACGTTTGCAGAAAATAATTGGTAATTCACGTAAAATAAGTATTTCCAACAAGATAAATAGTTGGACCTGTTATATTTGTGAAGCGTAATTTATATTATCTTTTCATATTTATTTTGTGTATAAAAAACGTTGTAATACTAAATTTTCTGTAAATACCATAAGGCGCTGTGTTTACGTACTGTCAAATTGTATGTACAGACGGAAGATTAGATCAATTTAATGTTCTCTTTCACTTAATTGCTTATTTTTTTACATATTCTCGTACAGTACGTAGCTAGCAAAAAGTCATATAAAACTCAGATATGCCAGGCAGATCTTATTACATCTTGCCTCATCAGTAGCTTCCCCTTGATTTATATTATCAGGTTATAAGAATCAGATTTACCTAATAAAGTCAATATATATAGTACAATTTAAAAATTTTTTGATGGATATTGAAGTGCCTAACACAGATTTTTTTAACACATAAAAAATGTGTTTTGCAATGCTATGTAAGGTTTAAATTTAATAACTGCGACGGAAGTAGTAACATAGTAATAATAGTTTAATATAAATATTGTTAGTAAGTTTCCTTTATACCCTAATATGAACGTAACTTAAGATGAAGTGATTATGGAACAACACTAGTTGTAAAATATCGTCAAGGAGGGTGGCCTCAGGGCTCTATTCTTGAACCTCTGTTGTTTCTCCATCATACCAGTGATTGGAGGAGCTGTGCTTTACGCACTGAAATGTATTTATTTGTTCATTAGATTTTCAAAGTGGTAGATAAATAATCTAACGAGGCAATAGAACTAAGTAATTATACGGACCCTAATGACGACATGCAGTCACGTAAAATTATAAGTAAGGAAAGTAATGATATTAAATTGTAGGTTCATGATGTGGAGTTTTTCTCTGAATAATAATGTCAAGTTTTTTGGTGTACTATTTTAATTTTTTTATTTGTTTTAAAAAGAGGAGCCGATCACCTTTTAAGCCTTATTCTACCCGTCCTCATGGGCCACTGGCCTGTGCGAGGATCTTATCAAACAGAATAAAGGGGGAGTCGATATAGTACAAGGTCAATGGTACTGATAGAAAATGCAACGGTCATAGACAGGATTCGAACCTGCGCTATCTCTAACTCAGACTCAACATCTTAGACCACTCGGCCATCGACACTCCCAATCCGGCATTTTTAGTTTTTTCCAAAAAAATTAATAATAATGATGTGTTGTACTAAAAAATATTCAGGCATTTTCGTACTACTAACACCTCCCAATTATTTACTAACGCCGAAGTACTTCTCATTATATCATTAAGATATTGCTTCACTTATTTTTCTTATGCAATCACCTGAACAGAGATGTATTCTTTGGAAAAGATAAGTAAGGGATTAAGAGCTGGAAATGACTTTCGTACCATAAGCCTTATTCATTCATGAATAAGTTTGTCCACTTAAATATTATCTTAAATGTAAATAGCTGCTATATGATTTATTTAAGTTATGGTGTATTTTACTTTACAAAGTCATTGTAGGATTTTAGTTATGCTTGGCATGTTTTTTAACTAAATTCAATAGATGTATTACATCACACGGAGGAAAATATGTAATATCAATTCAAATATGGAATTATTTTCTAGTTTATTATTACAAATGGTGGTCTATTTGATAAATTGTTTGCTTTTACGAAGTAATGCTGACCAATGGAACAAACGGTGGTAATTAGTGTGATGGTGCTAATGCTTGTTTACACGACCATATGACCATGTATTGAATATTAATAATGGGGAGCACAATTCATCGTTGTTGATTTCAGTATTCTGTAATATCGAGTTTTATTCTATAAAAGAACAAATCTCCACTAACGCATATATATATATATATATATAATGGTAGCACATTCACCCGGGAAGTGAGAGATCCGGGTTCGACTCCCGGCGGAGCAAGTACTTTTTGCGATTCAATGTTTATTGAAATTAAATAAGGCTATTGCCATTTATACAATTTAATGTAAATAAAAGTCGTTTGACAGGTATTTGGTCTTCCGATCATATGTTAGTTTGCTTATTTAAACGCATATGTGACAGATACGGCCAAATACAAAATAATTGAGTCGGAAAAAGTAAGCGCTCTGTGGTGTAATGGTAGCACATTCACCCGGCAAGTGAGAGATCCGGGTTCGACTCCCGGCGGAGCAAGTACTTTTTGCGATTCACTGTTTATTGAAATTAAATAAGGCTATTGCCATTTATAACAATTTAATGTAAATAAAAGTCGTTTGACAGGTATTTGGTCTTCCGATCATATGTTAGTTTGCTTATTTAAACGCGTATGTGACAGATACGGCCAAATACAAAATAATTGAATCGGAAAAAGTAAGCGCTCTGTGGTGTAATGGTAGCACATTCACCCGGCAAGTGAGAGATCCGGGTTCGACTCCCGGCGGAGCAAGTACTTTTTGCGATTCACTGTTTATTGAAATTAAATAAGGCTATTGCCATTTATACAATTTAATGTAATTAAAAGTCGTTTGACAGGTATTTGGTCTTCCGATCATATGTTAGTTTGCTTATTTAAACGCATATGTGACAGATACGGCCAAATACAAAATAATTGAGTCGGAAAAAGTAAGCGCTCTGTGGTGTAATGGTAGCACATTCACCCGGCAAGTGAGAGATCCGGGTTCGACTCCCGGCGGAGCAAGTACTTTTTGCGATTCACTGTTTATTGAAATTAAATAAGGCTATTGCCATTTATACAATTTAATGTAAATAAAAGTCGTTTGACAGGTATTTGGTCTTCCGATCATATGTTAGTTTGCTTATTTAAACGCGTATGTGACAGATACGGCCAAATACAAAATAATTGAATCGGAAAAAGTAAGCGCTCTGTGGTGTAATGGTAGCACATTCACCCGGCAAGTGAGAGATCCGGGTTCGACTCCCGGCGGAGCAAGTACTTTTTGCGATTCACTGTTTATTGAAAATTAAATAAGGCTATTGCCATTTATACAATTTAATGTAAATAAAAAGTCGTTTGACAGGTATTTGGTCTTCCGATCATATGTTAGTTTGCTTATTTAAACGCATATGTGACAGATACGGCCAAATACAAAATAATTGAGTCGGAAAAAGTAAGCGCTCTGTGGTGTAATGGTAGCACATTCACCCGGCAAGTGAGAGATCCGGGTTCGACTCCCGGCGGAGCAAGTACTTTTTGCGATTCAATGTTTATTGAAATTAAATAAGGCTATTGCCATTTATACAATTTAATGTAATTAAAAGTCGTTTGACAGGTATTTGGTCTTCCGATCATATGTTAGTTTGCTTATTTAAACGCATATGTGACAGATACGGCCAAATACAAAATAATTGAGTCGGAAAAAGTAAGCGCTCTGTGGTGTAATGGTAGCACATTCACCCGGCAAGTGAGAGATCCGGGTTCGACTCCCGGCGGAGCAAGTACTTTTTGCGATTCAATGTTTATTGAAATTAAATAAGGCTATAATAATAATAATAATAATAATAATAATCTCTTTATTGCATTTTAAAACAATTTAACATTGTATCGCAATCGTCATAAACAAAAATAAATAGTCCCAACTATACCTTCATACACATTCACACTTATAATTCATACATTCGCTCAGGCACATTCAAACTGACTCCAGATCCAAAGCAAACATATACATACCGACTCCAGATCCAGAGCAAACTCATACAAACTGATTATTTAAATACTGTGCAAATTTAGACCTCCCAGCGGCTCATCATGAATTCATCGACAGAATAAAACGCTTTTGACACCAAAAGGCATTTGAGACGAGTTTTTAATTGATTTTGATTGATGGAATTTTTTATACTCTCAGGGAGCTTGTTGATGAGTCTGACACCAACTTGTTGCGGGAGTTGTTGTGATAACGTCAATCTGTATTGACTAGTTCGAAAATTGTCCCTGCCTCTTGTCCCATATTGGTGAACGTCACCGCCACGAAACCAAATCACACTTTGATTTGCAGTACGTGATCACCTCAAGAATGTAGAGGCAGGGCAAAGTCAGCAACCCCAGCTCCCTGAAAGATTCCCTACACGACTCTCTATAATTCAGCTTTGTAATAGTAGCACATTCACCCGGCAAGTGAGAGATCCGGGTTCGACTCCCGGCGGAGCAAGTACTTTTTGCGATTCAATGTTTATTGAAATTAAATAAGGCTATTGCCATTAATACAATTTAATGTATATATAAATATATACGTGGACAATCATGAAAAATCATTGTTCCTGAATAAAAAATGCTCTCCCACTTAAGACCTACAAAGTATTGTCATCATACTTACGCATTGACTTATACTTACTCTGATTTGAAGTGGGGTAAAATTTAGGAGTTGACCTGATGATAATCACTGATTAACCTCTGGACACAACTCGAGTACGAGCCAAGCCAGGTGAAATTAGCCATTATTTCATTGGCTGAGCGTCAGTGAAGCGTATAACTCAAGGGGCTAGAGAATATTTATTTTTTCTCCCTCAAGTTCAGATTTAATGTTATAACAAAGGAATTACTCTATTGCAGTACTTATGTCTTGGATACCGTGTCTGATAACGACATTTTTTGTTTCAGTGCTTGTTATTACAAGACGTCTTTGACGGCAATATCAATCTTCTAACAGAATTCGCTTTTTGCCTCGAGCAGAGAAGAAACTGTGTTGTGCTTCGATATACGAGTAGAACTGTGTTATTTATATATTACTTGAAATAAATTAATATTTTGATGCATCCAAGTGAGACAAATTTATAAAACACTCAGATTGCTACCATACATGTTTGATAAATTCTTCAATTAATATATGTTTAACTATAACACTCAGTCAAATGATATTGTAAGATATAAAATACAATTGTTAAAATGAATGTTAAATATATATATATATATATATATATATATATATATATATTATATTTATAATATATATATATATATATATTTATAATATATATATATATATAATATTTATAATATATATATATATATATATATATATATTATATATATATATATATATATAATAACTGTATATTATAACTATATATGTAGTTAGAAGAAATCTATTCATCTTTTTACACTTATTTATTACTAGAGTTTACCAGTGGCTTCATCTACAATATTAAAACACGAAAGTTATTGCCTTCTTAGTGAATTCATATATGATTTGATATGATGAAGCCCTATGGTGCTTAAAACAGAAGTAGGCATATCAGTTAAAAAATATTTCTCTATCCATAGTTTAGAGAAAAAAACTTGAATACATTTTGACTTTGTTTTACTTTTTTTGGATTTTCTGTATATAACATACATACATATATTTATCGAAAGCCTAATTTGGTAAATATGTGTCATCTTGCGTTTATTTAAATTTTGCGTCTAAGTTATATCCAATGCCATAGTTAAGTTTATCTTGTGCTGCGATGGAGAAAATAAAGTTCAATTTTCATTTTAAACCGTCTATATTTGGCTTTTAAAATTTACTTTCTGTCTAAGATTTGTAAAGTGCTATTGTCATAATGTGCCTTTTTATCCCGATGATAAAAAGATATAAACTAAAGATCGACTGTAAAGTTACAACGTCAAAAAGGAGTTTACTTTCGGCAAATTAAACTTACATTCGGTCTAATGTATTAACTTCCTATACGTTATATCGAGTATATAAACATATATTATTATATGAGTTTATTTTTACACAGACAGATAAAGATCGATTATGTTTGCTATAGACATAGCATTTGGCCTTACAAGTACAAAGCCTATAGCACAGAGTGCATTGTGCCTTTTTGTGCTTGGTAACGGTTTAAAAGATCAAAATGTATATATAAACCCTAGTATAACTATAATAGATATATAGATATATTTATGGGAATTTGAATACTTTAGAACGTTTTAATCTAAATACCGGGTAAATTTTTTTAAAACATTACCAAAAATAGAAGTAAATACTCAAATGAAATCAGAGATAATAAATTAGACTTTTAGAATGAATATTATAAATTAAATTAAAATTATTGATCTAAGTGCAACATATGTAGGCCATAGTGACCAAACAAAGTTCACTTCAGGATAGAATATACATTACAGTTTAACTTACACTGGGTATAGCAAAAACCAGCGTCTAACAAAGCCAGGCTCCCAAAGGTAACGTAACTGAGACAGTAGCCCTTATATATCTTCATAGAGGATGTAACATGGGATCTTGACTGGGCTTGGCCTTAACACAGAAATTATTCATCCTGAATATTCCGTCGCCAAAGAAGTAGTACAAAAATTCTCTTTGAACTAATTACAACTGTCCTAAGTTGATAAAAAATATAGATACACCTGTATGTAAAACACATTCCAAATCAAAATAAAATGACGTTTTAAATATTATTGATTGATATAGTGGACAAAAGAATGCTTCTCTAGGGGAGTATGATTATTTATTTAGCTATAGAATGAAGAAAATTGTTAATTATGTACGTACTTTGTTCTGTTAGAATATATGTTTTATATGAGCCCCCTAGAGGAAATCATCCTTAACATTAACATGAGAAGTAATATTACTCCCTGTTATCAGTGAAGCAAATTGTATTACTTTGGAAAAAAAACAAATCCTACACACGCCTCTATCTACCTTCCACACATTAACACATACTTAAATAAAAAAACAGAATCCGTAGAAATACTGACTAAATAAAATACTAGACATAATGCAACAATCCGCATTTTATCTTCTCACAGCATTTTTATGCTATAAAAATTACATTTAGAATCTTACCGAGGCCGTGTTTGATTTAACAAACTATTAAAATACATGATCGTATTACCATGGATGTGCTTGTTGAAGTTATAATCTTTAGAGGACTAATATTACCGTGCAATTCAGTGTTAATTTCAGCCAGAGACGTTGTGTCTTCCTTCATTTACTTAACTCTCTCTACGTATCACGTTTTATAGTGTAAAATAATACAGCAGAGGTCCTTTACCTTTCAGATAACCATTCCTTTCAGTTGCCATTGTAAAATAAAAAAAAAAATACTGGTGTTTTTACTTTACTAGATACGACTGTTTGAATTAAAACATTAATTAATATCAATATTAGCACACTATTATTTTTTATCTGTCAAGTGGTTGGTCGGCGAATGCAGAATTATTGTGACCAGTTTTTTTGTAGTTCAGAGTGTTGTGTTTAGTTGTTATTAAGTGCATGTTTGTGAGTTGGTGAAGTTAACATACAACATGGTGGTTTTGATTCCTGACTTACGCGTGTCACAGCGCTCTGGTATGATTTGTTTATTTTAACCTAGTTGTTAATTATGAGTTTGGTTTAGTTATTTATCTGAAGAAAAGATCAGATAGCAGTTATCGAAACGTAGCCTTAATAATTTAATTGCATCGCTGAACGATGGTACATTTCCGGAAAATCCTGTTTCCTATTTCAATTATATTAATATTTATTTCGGATCAATGAGCGCGATTTAGTGACAAAAATCCACAAAAGAATAAATTTACATTTAACCTTTGATTTATTTGTTTATAATGTCGTTGTACTTAAATGATTAACCTACCCATTATTATGTGAATAAAAAAATATATTGTAACCGTTACACAAAAAGCGAGCAGTTGTTTTCTAGTTTTTTATTGAGGTTTTATACTTAATAAAAAAACTCCAGAACGTTTAATAAATCTGAATAGTTTCCTTCACATCCGAAGACTTTTATATGTACATATATTAAAAAATTTAATAAATTCGTTAGTACCATGCAAAAGAATAGTTATAGATGTTATTTTTAACATGAATTTTTTAAAATTTCGTTTTAGAATGCATGAAATTAGATATTATACTGAATATTTAGTTAGTAAAATGTTAGTTTTATATAATGGAATGCATGGTCGATTCGTAGGAACTAGGGTAAGAAGTGTATTATTATTATTCAACCAACGTTACTGAAGTAATTAGTTATGACTGAAAGGTCACCATTATGATTAAAAATCAGTTGAAGCGGGAACCATTACCAAACAGATTACTGGTAAACGTTAGATTTAATATGTCATTACTACAAATCAGGCAAAATCAATCATCCCCGCGTAGATTTACTCTCACAACAGAAGCTTAACGTTTGCGTGAGGGTTTAGCACCCAGTCACATAATGTCGAGTATTAACTTCTGGAGCACATGTCCATCGTTTATTTCCCTGCTAGCACACTGTCAGGTTCAATCAATAAAACAATATAAATTTGTTTATTTAAGAGTTATTACCAGCTACATCTAAAATATTCAGTATTATTTTTTTCACAAGTAACTAGATGTCGTTGAATGTTTGAAGAAGAAAGTTGTTAACCTATTTAGTCTTAACCACAACAACAATTTCTCAATTAAAACTGAATATTTTATCTAAAAATTATATATATATATTCTAGATATATATATATATATATATATATATATATATATATAATAAACATGTATGTAATGTCTGTCTTCCTACGCTTGTCGTAAGCTTTTGCTCGTGTATAAGCCCTTCTGATTAAAGAGAATTATATTTCCAACGCCGATGTACAGTTTACCTTGTTGCCGCGACCAAGAAAATCTGTCAAAAGTGTATGTTTATGCCATTATACACATATATGTACTTATTATAAAGTGGTATAAAAATGCAAGCTTTAAGTTCAACCATAAATTTATTTTTTAAGGCAAATCTACATCAAAACTTTGCGCCTTCAAATAATATTTGACTATTTAATACACGTAACTGTTTCCTAATTGCAGTTTATAATTCGCAGGCGCTTTGATAACTTTTATATTTAGCAGCGCCGCCTAGTAGTGAGTCAAATCAATAGGAATACTATATAAACCTTCTGCGTGGAAAAATTCATATACATAAACATTTTCATAATAATCGTTCAAATAATTTTTGAGCCTATAGGAGACATACAGATTAAAATTCATATATAGGGGAATATAATGACTTTTTTGTCCATTTATTGTGGGGGAAGACCTAATCTATTGAGAGCATCCCCAAAATAAATTTATATACAACCACCGAATAATATACGAAATATAATATTCATTAGAAATAAAATTATCTTTCCTGTTTGAGATGGATGAAGTAGTTTGAATTTGACTGTAAATTATTTGAATATAATTTATTTAAAAAATCATTATTTCAGAAACATTTGTAAAAAATATATATATTTTAATTGGAATGTCCACCATTTTAGAATATATGGTCTCCGAAGCTAGCTGGGGAACTTAAACACAATTTACAACAAATCGTTTATGACTAGTTTTAACTCGTTTCAGCATTTTTCACAGTGATTGGAAACTTCTTATAGAATTTCCAAGTTATCGATATCTTACACCTTTCGAGATGTGAAAAATGTTTCGTTATATGCATGTACCAAGCAATTCAATGAACTTATATATCTAATATCAAGTATTGAGCCAATTTTAACCTGTTTGGGTTTTTGATGAGACAATAATGTTTCTAAAAGCCGAGATATGTAAAATGTTTTAGTAAAGTAGTGTATACACTTTTCCATGAGGGCAATATCAATAAGCAAGCTTTATATAAAAAACGTATATTAATAATTTCTATAAATAATTCCAATTTGTGATTATTTAACGAACACAGTTTAACATAATTCAGTGATTAAAGATTGTCCTCTACTAGTATTATATGCCTGATTGAACTCGTACTCCTACTGCTACAACCCCATGTTGAATGTTCTCCACTATTGTAACGTGTTAAGATAAAGCAACATAGTAAGTCACGTTAATGATGTCTATGTTACGCCTGTACTGTCTAGATTTAACATTAGACTGAAAAATAAGGATGATGACTTGAATAATTATTAATATTTACCACAATGTCATAAAATTTTAAAAATTTGTCGCTTAATATTTACATAGAAGTTGGAATGAGTTTGCGAAGTGAACAATCCAAGTTTCGGCGGTAAAAATTTACATCCTGTGATGGTACGCAATAAGTATTGTGTGAAACTCATTCCTACTTAGAATAACCTGAACAGAATTTTTTATTTTACTTCCATGGAAAATTATGTAAGCAGTTACCAGATTAAAGTACGTTATCATTGTAAAACACGTGTTACTATGCTACATATTAAAATATCGTTTAAATGTATTCAGTTTATTCAACAATTTATGAATTGTGCGATTTTCTCTTTGCTATCATAGTCTTATGGGTTCATATGTAATTAAGCTCTTTCATTCTTAAACAAATTCCATAAAGTAACATCCACTATCATCGACTTTGATGTTGTTTAAATAGAAATAAAGCTTCATATTAAATTTCAAAACTAAACTTCACTTAATTCTCAATATATCGCGCGAATAGACCGTTTTATAGAAAGACAAATTAAATTCTCCAGCCCATCAAGTTAGAGGAAAATTTGTTGTCGCTATGAAAATTAAAATCATACTGAATTTAAGCTTATATTTCTCCTTACGAAGTTGCTCGTTAAGTGTGGTTCTACAATAACGTTCAGGGTTCCGTACAATCTATAGAACATTTTGTTCTCACTTATGTAAGTCTAAGTATGACGTCAACGAGGAAATCGCAAAATAAATATATTTATAACAAACTAAGTACAATGATGTGATATTTTATCATGGATATGGTCTATAGCCTCAAGAAATGTGCTATAGACTTTTTTAGCTAAGGCCAAATTTTGCATGCCAACTCAAAAAGCCATGTTACGTGTCATGTTTTGTGCTGAACGACATGTTGCAATATCACTGCTGACTTATATTTTATACATGACTGTCGGAATATTATAAATTACCTGTACAAATTAGAACGTTATATGTCGTTTAAATACTTGCTATAATAATATTGTTACTCAACACAGCTTAGGCTATATGAGTAATAGTTTTTATAATCTACACCATTGAAAGGTGCCATTTGAGAATACAATTTTGTATTAAACATACAGAAATACCAAACATTATTATATTTAATTTGTTGGTAGCTGTAAATGAAATGTCGAGTTAGAAAATAATAAACCCGCCAATTGTTTTGTGCTTACAGCGTCAAATGCTAAAAAGTTGGATTTCTCTATTCTTTTGATGGGATGTTTTTAAATCACCGTCGCGTCGTGCAGAACGATGCCGACCCATAATCGTTATCGTCCCTGCTCACTTTCCACTTCAGTCAACTTTGTCAATGCCTTGGAAACGTCAACCGTTTTTGTTTGAAAGGAGTCTCGTTTCTTTGTATTGTTCCTCTTATTCATCCTTAAAAATATTGCTTTCCATATAATATGTTCTGTAGTTCTCTTTAGATGAAATTAAATTTATAGAAATAACAGGACTAAAACAGTATCTGAATTATACGTACATTTAATTAAATAATATCATTGTTAATTATAATTTTTGTATTTGGAATTTGGTTTAGTTTAAATATTTTTAGCGTTTGTTTTGTCATAACATATATGTAATAGCATCTATTTTACAATTTTTATAATAGTAGAGTAGATTCATAATAATTTTTATCCTAAATAAAACCTGTTGTCAGAGCTTGAGGCTGGGAGAGCAATACATAAAACGGTGGGAGAACAGTTAAAAAGTCCTTATATAAAATATCACGTATTATAGTACATTTATACTTGAAAGTACTGTAAATACGAGTAGTATATACTTTCGCGAACATTTAGGTACACTTCGGTTTGCAGCAGCACATTATAAAAACAATAAAAGTTTTCTCCCGATATACAAAGAGATTTAAAGGAACCTTTTTTGCTTACCTAAACTAAATCGTACAACACCTGTTTTAATAAAATACAACCTACAAATCAACATAACGTACTAGTATATTAAATCTTGTTATTGCTATTATAATTAAGTGCTCATTGCGTATATAATTTTTGCAATATTAAACTTAACAACTGTATGCCATGAACAGGTTCCAAGCTCAATCAGAAAACCATAATATTGAGCCTGCATACATGTACATACATTCACAAGCTAATAAATAAGTACATAATTATAAAAAAAAAATGAAAACTATATAACATCCATAAATGTTCATAACAATAAATTATAATAAAAATAAAATATACAAGTAAAATAAAGCAACACTTTATATGAATAACAATAAATAAATATATAACATGGATGAAGTCTCTGATTATATTTAAAAAAATAGATCTATATTATTACAAAATCTATAGTGAAAGTAATCAATATTTTCGGTGAGATAATTGTACTTTATGATATATTTAGAGTAACAAATAATTTATAAAATTATACATTGGAAGAAATGTTGGCCAATTATAATCACTTGGCCAGTTCCACATAATATTGTTATGAGCATACAGACAGAAATGAAAGTAAAGTGATAAGTTTGTAACGCTCTCAAAAAATGTGTTGTGAATGTATGCCAACCAAAAATATCATTATGGTGCATATGCTACGCAGATAAACCTCTAACTTAAAACCCATAACACATTTAAAACGATGAAAAATAGATAGAACATTATTTTAACATCTACTGTTTCATATTTCAGTCGTGTTAAAAATGATTCAAACTTAGAAGCGACTTCAGTCTAAAACTTCTTACACAACAGTGTAAACTTACTACAGAGAACTATCTCTCTCACAAAAACAATTTAAAACCCTTTAAGGTAAGGAATTTCAGTAGTCAAGCCACGTTCCTAGTTTGTGACGACATTTGTTCCCATACGTGTCGACCCATTACCGTTACTGTCTCTGTCCCAATACGTTCTGTCTTTGTCTATTTGTAACGCGTTTAAGAGGTGTTTATAACACTGTATGGAATCTACAATTGTGTTTCTATAATATATTTATTGTGCCTATTTGAATTTTAAACAAATGTATATGCAATGTATCCATAATATAATTTAACTTGTTCTTTAAATCATAGATTTTTGGGAAACGTTTTATGAACATAGTATTGAAATGCAGTTCAGTCATTGTTCGTTCCCTCAATGCTGCACTATAAAGTTTACGATAAACTGTCAATTTTAACTACTAAATAAATATATGTCAGTGGTGTAGTACAGTATAAAATTTATTATTGTGGTATAATGAATGAAAGCAATGTACATTCATCAATACAGAACAGCTTTTTAAGCAAAGGAATAAAAAGCTTGCAGTTTGAAGTGTTCAGTATTGCATTAACTCTTGAATATCTCATTTATAAATTCCTCTATAGCTATCTTAAGTGAAACAAAATAAACTTTTTAACTGTTTTTAGTGGAAAACCGGATGTTATTCGCGGATTTGTGCACGCAGGCCCTGGAAATAACAGCAGCGATTAAATATTTATAAAATTACATTCCAAGTTCCCATGACATAAAACAATGCTATCGGAGGATATTAATAGTTTCTTTATCTGCTGGAATAGTTCAATATTTATATTCAAAACACTTTTTTATAAGCATTTAATTTGGAGGTGGGTTTATAGAAGGTTTGTTTCTCAGCAAAGGTTCTTTTGTACAATGGTATGTTTCTCAGAGTTCTTAATATTTATATAGTTGCTTTGTATTTAAATATCTGGAACCTTTAAACATCTAATATTTACGTTAGGATTCCGTAGAAATACACTTTAATGTTAACTGCACTTGTCAAACCAACTAGTAATAGTGTTTTAAAGACGCTGTGAGGATCAGCTAAAACCAAAATTAATGCAATTCTCGTATAAATTGTGAGTAACAGCACTTTACTTCACTGTTGGCAAGGAAATAGTTGTTGTTATTGTATTGCAGGGATGACCACTCTGGATGATATGAGAATGTGTGGGATGAAGGTTTTGCTGCATCCCGGTGAGTAGATGTTATGATACCTTTATATCTACTAATATTGATGTATACTTAAACCAATAAACACGATGAAAATGTCAGATTGTGTGTGTTGAATGCATTGCGAATAAATAATAAAAGTATTGTATATTTAAAACATTTATACAATACATATTACAACAAAAATGTAAGGTTTCTTGATTTAGCCTAATGTTCTACTCAAGTAAGGTAGCTATTCAATTTTTAACAATAATTTTACTGTACTTATAACTATTTCTTAGTTGCAATAATTTACCGTTTAACTTTATATGGATGTAGAACAGTTAAAGTAAAACGTCATGAAATAATAATCATTCACAGAATCGTGTAATGTAACGTGCATATTCATTCTGTACAAAACTGTTTTACGGAAAGGAATAGTTACATTGGATTTAAATAAACTTCCATAGAAACACAACAATATTTAACGCAATATAAGTTATTTAAGAATTCCGTTACTTGTTTTAGAAAGTTATAAAAACCCAATGAAATTAGTATTTTTTACATGTAATGCTTCAGGGTGTGAAACATTCCCTTTTTTATAAGGTGAAAGTTAAAATATATAACGATATTAATAAGGGAAAATTAGTATTTTTTATATAAACTAAATCTGTATAAGTAATGGTTTTTAAAAAAATTGCATTGCTTGTCATAACCTTTTTAGGAATTAATAATTACATAATAGTAAGCTTCCGTCTTATGACATGGAATAAATGTGTTATCCAGGTTTTCCTAAAAAAAGACAAATATAGGTATTTAAACCGACAGAAAAGGTTAGGTACTCTTTGTAACATTTTTCACGTATATCAAACGAATGTAGATACTTTAACAACAGAGCTACTCGTAGTAGACGCTGAGGAGTCACAAATTTACATTGCAGAGCGTACAAGAGGATTGCTTCACGTTTCCAAAACTTTACATTGCCAAGTATTCTGGTGTTGGAGAGCAGCTTGGAGTGGGAGGAGTATCTCTGTCTCATCAATAATGGATTCACTTTGAAATTTGCTAAGCCGACTACATTAATTAGCAGAACATAGTGAATTGTAATACTTGCCATGAAGTTGCAAACATCGCAACTGTTTCTGTTTGGAGAAATTATTTCACTTCTCAATTTTACTAATTGTTGCACAAACCTTATTTTTTATTATTTAGACCCTATGGGTAGAGCCCTAGTATAAGATTTATATTCAGAAAATGCTATCCTGGCAGTCTTGTTATTCCCATGTAAGTTGTGTATTAGCTCCGAGATGTAATGGGGTTGTGTGTCTTAGGTCAACGTATAAGATGAGAGAGTGGACGCCGCGGGTGAAAATAATGAATAAGGTGGCTGGTCTTGGGCTTGTCATTATTTACATTTAATAGGGTGAGCCTTAGCGAAGTTATCACTCGACAAGTAGAACAATTTTCATTTTCATTTATTTTTCTGTCTGTCTGTTCGCATTATATCTTCAAAAGGAATTAACCCATTTACATGAAAATTGTTATGATGACTCATTTACTACGAGGAAGAAGGACTAAGTTTTATGATGGCCACTTCAGGGGTTTTGGCTGTTAGCGAACATCTTTACATTGGTTGTAGGGGTAATCATGATGGCAACGAAAAATTCCGTAATAAACAAGTTTGTACAAAAATTGGGAAAAATAGTATGATAATTCCACACGTTAAATTTATATACAGAGTATAAAATATTATATAATAGAGAGTAAACATTAAAATCCGGTGAAAATTTGTTGTTAACCCACTCTTGCGTTTTGGTACCCTCCCTAGCTCATCCAGTCTTTTATTATTGGAACACTGCTAAGGAACCTTACTTATTGAACAAAAATGTAAATTTCCCGTAACGTGGCAAATTATCCTGAGAAGGAATTCATCCCATTTCAGTTGCATGCCATTCAATTGTACATAGATGATAAAAAGTTCTATCTTGGTGCATTGTCCAACCATGCAATATGGCTTACCGATAATTTTTCCAAATTCTGTTCTGTATGATTATATGTCTGTTTATATCTCCACAGGAAATCTTGAGAAATAAATGAGTTCTATATTGTAAATGTTGGAACCAACCTAGTGACGCTTGTTAGGCGTGGTGTGGAGTTCTGCTATCCCGTTTTAAATGAGGCTAGAATATTCTATATCTTGTTTAAATCTGAGTTTCATACAGAACTTTCAAGACCATAAACTTATGAAATTCTTCTTTAGTGAATAGAATTATCATGAACACTCTTCTGAGAACTGTATTTATTATAAAAGATCTCTGAAAATGATTTGCACATGATAATATTTACGATTCACAAACATGTTCATCATAAACTTGACGAACATCATCATTTATTGTTTGATACTTCATAGCATTATTTGATGCAGAAAATTAAGAATTAATTTAAATATGCAGAGTATTAAATTAGTCTCAGAGAAACGACTATATAGACATTTTAAGCAAGATAAAAGTTTTTAACGTTTTATTCCCATTTTATACAAAAGATTTTATACAAAACACCTGGTACTTAAGTCACTGATGTGCAAAGAAAATATAATATTAGACTACCACTATCCAATATTTGGATTATTGTATATTGTTTGTAATTAAAAAACCGTACTAGACCTAGTATAGTTATTAGAAATAATATGAACTATTTAATAGTTTTATATCTAGACTAAGAAAAAGTTTGAAAACAAATTCACAGACACATTGTAAGGTCCAGAGGTTCAGTGTAAGGTTCTCATTAGTGATTAAAATGTACTTTGCAGTTATATTTTAAAGAATAATAAACAAGAAATCAGTTCAACAAATACACGATTATTTAATTTTTTGGCATCATCGCAAGTTCAAATTATTATCTATAGAATGCTATAATGTATAGAATGGTATAATCTATAGAATTCTATAATATATAGCATGCTAATCTATAGAATGATATAATCTATAGAATGCTAATCTATAGAATCCTATAATCTACAGAATTCTACAATCTATAGAATGCTAATCTTTAAAATGCTCAGGTGAGTCAGTCAAAAGTAAATTCATTTGAACATTACGTAAATATGGTTACTGATTGTGTTATAAACTATACGTGCCATAAAACTCCAAGTCCATACAGTGATAAACCTTTAGATGGTTTGAAATCTGCCTATTGCTATTTTCTCGTGTTGATAAATGTATATTTACTTATCTACGCCTGTATTTGTCCAGGATTGCCAATATAAAAATATATTTCTTAAAACATTTATTAACGAAATTAGAATATACGATTTTTATGAAGCAACTCTTTAGAGGCTTCTCTTTCCAATTTAAGATGCTATTTAATTTGTATTAAAACACTAAACATTTTCGCATAATTCTGTCTTTCAATATCTAAAATATTCAAATGTAATATTTGCTAAGACCATTTATAATTGTATGACAAGATGAAGCAGCCTTTAAGAATATGAAACAGAGTTAAGTCATGAATAATATCATCTGATAGCTTAAGCTATACCTTTATTTCGTATTTCGCCGCTCTCATATAAAATGAATACTTATATCCAGGATTACCTTATCAGTTACGATAAGTGGTTCTCAATGTGATGTGGAGGTTAGAGATTGCATTTTGATGGTTTTCATTTTTAAGTGGTTTTGGACGCCTGAGAATATAAAAACAATAATTCCAAAATCTATATAAATGGAATGACAAAAAGTACACGTTTGCTGTGTATTTATTACTTGAAAAGCTATGACAAATCTCCTGAAAATCACAGTACTGCGCCTTACTATTTACTTCACAATGAGCTCTAAAATACTATTTTGATAGTAACTGCAGCAAAATAAAAACGAGAGACAGAAATTTGGAAAAAATTTGTAGAATTTTGCGTGTAAAATTATTTTATTTTAGAATTTTTATTAGGCGTATTATTGGAACAGTTATTTTTTTCAATCGAGAAAAATTTAAGCTTTAGCGGTAGGTTTGTATAGTTCTATAGAAACTATAATTCGGAGGCAGAAAATAATTTCCATGAGTTCTCACGTTCAGGTATAAATTTGCAGGTAATTCATATTAGTATACCATACGGTCGATCCTAATATTCTGAATTTTTATTCGTATTTATTAGAAACTTATTAGGTTATTTAAGTATTAAAATATAGTGCAATTATAAAACCTTAGAAGTGATTTCTCCGTTGAGAAATTTACAGAATTACTTTTAATTACTGCACAGAAAATGGGAAAACAAATTGGGTTTTGAGCACCTCAAAGCAAATGGAACTAATAAAATTCAGTTTAATGTTTTCAATTTACATTCCGTTAAAGGCTTAATGTATAGGCATTTGGTACTAGATCCAGTAGTAGAATAGAGTTGCGTTGTACTGGTCATAATTCCTTTATAGTGCCACGTAAATAATAAAACTTACGTAATGTACTTTTTACAACCTTGAAATGATGCATCTGCCGTCAAGAGAGCCATAATCTATCGTGTCTACAGTAGATTCACACTAGTAATGGTTATTTCATTGTACAGTACTAAAATAAACATGAAATATAGGAGTAATTCCTCACTACTAGAACCGACTGCAAGTAGGTCAATAATTACAATTCGCAGATGATGATGAATGCTAATGAAACTATGCCGCCATCCTCCCGTGTAGGATCGTTCCCGATACATTCTGCTCCAGTTTGTATGCGGGGCCCCATCGCTGGGCTCTCATACATTGCAACAAGCTAATATTAGCAAGCAAGGAACAGCCCACCGTCGATAATCCAACATCCCCAATCCCGTTCTATTAGGACTCCTTTGCTAACCTAAATTTTAGGAGGACGATTTTTCACAGATTTATCACTTCAGTGGAACGAAAAGTGATCACTCTCCTTCATGCTATGACTCCATGCACGATTATTTCTACAATGAACTCAATTTCTGTCACAACCGAATAAAATAGGATTATCTGGAATTTCAGAACCGGAGTTTAACATCGGGATCTTGAAATGTAATTTCTTGCACTTATTAAAAATAGCTTAATCCTCATACCTTTCGTGACGACTGTATTACTTGAAATTTGAGTCTTAAGCTGGTTTACAGGGAAATAAAATGTGCATTAGTAAACTTTAGTTTAACCAGTAATGAAACATTGAAATCACCAGATAAACCACTTTAAATTCCGGACTTTTACGTTTTTTTGTATTAACTATTATTTTACATCATTTCCTGCGTTTTTATTGTTTAGTGAAAATAATGTCATAAAGTAAGTCTCCGAATAAATGATTGTTTATGTGACACTAAATTTAAAAGCTTTCCTTTATATAAATTAAGATTTGTATACCAATTTTGGAAACAAGGAAGGCAGCGCATAGGGTTTGACCAGGACCTTTTTATTTAGTAATATTAATAGATATAGGCCTAATATAAATGTGGCAAGGCACCAAACGAAAAAATATTTTACATTTAAAAAATAAGTTTTAATATGAAGGAACACAAGGAATTAAAAATATTATGAGAAAATTTCAGATTTTGTTTTATCAAATAATTCCACAAAACAGATAACTGCATTTGACAAAGACTCGCGACATCATACAAGCAATGGAAACTGTGTTAGCCTGAGGCAACATTTAAACCACTCTTGTTGGTAGAGGAAGTAATATCGAACAAAATCGAAAGAAGAGGGTAAACATTTGAAACGCAATTCCGGTTCAATTACGGACGTTAGTTTTAAAATTTAATTGAGTTTACATAAGACTGAATTATGGTTATTGGTTAAAAATTTAAAATGTAGTGAATCTTTAAGCAATTATGGAAAATGTTTTATTGCACCATTTGCACCCTGTAAAAATTAAATACAATATGTAGGAACGATTTTCATTGAAGCATCATGGTTAAATTTATGATATTTATAAACTAAAATATTTACAAACATTAGGTTTATTAGTCAAGGGAATAAAAAAAATATTGAAACTTGAATTCCTAAATGAAATTCTATATTAATAAGATGGTTTTAATTTTAAACTTATTGAAATGGCTTTTAAGCATACTTAATAGTTTCAAATAATTTAAATCATCCATTTTTTAATTTCACAGAATATTTATGGATTTTAGATACATAATTGGTTTCTAACTATTCAGATATTTATATTTACTGACGATGGATCTCCACAAGAAGGCTGAAATACTACTTTAGGAAATAATTGTGTACGCAATGTTTCGATGCGGTGTCAATCGGTGGTTTTTAATGTGAGCATCTTAACTCTAATTCTGTTGTTACCATTAACTTCAGTGTGAGACACAGATACGAGCTTTGGACCTCATATTCATGTTAAACACAACTGATTTACTTTCCCTTCCTTGCAGAACTACACGATTGATTATTCACAATAGGCTACACTTAAAAACTAATGTGAGCAAAGGCTCAAACTATGTACTACAACTTGTTATAAGCGATGCCTTCGAGCCAATGGCTTTAAAAATAAATATGTCCTGTTTAATGATGACGTAACTATTATTTAAGTTTGCGATGGTCGATTTGGAGTGAATGAAACAATTAAAAATATAATATGAGAAAAACACTTTCATATTTTATCCCTCGCAACACACTTTCATTTTGGCCCTAACCAAAACTAGCATGGCAAAGATCCTTTTTGTTATGAACAATTCTTCTATCGATTAAAAAACTAAATTGCGGGCTTATAGAGCGCAAGTGGTCATTCTAGTAGACTAATATGTTAATTGCGAGTTATGTTCTCATTTTTGCTAATTATAAAGATATTAAGTGGAATAAAAACTTCAAAATATTCGTATTTTGCATTATTAACGGCATTTCTAAATACATTGAAACGGATTTGAAACTTAATTTGTGACAATATTATATTCGTGAGTTTACGCTGCATACGTATTCTAATTACCTAATGGACCACACTTCTCACTTTACTAAATTAAGCTTTAAGCTGTATCACGTGTCAGTTATATTACACTTATTTTGTATGTACAAGCTTTCCCTGTGGTCACGTGGTGGATTTCTACATTTGATACTTGCCCCGGTTTTTGTAACATAAGGTGGAGAAATCAAACAAGTGGAGAGTTAGTTATACTATCTGGTGTTTATATGCACTAAGTATGTAGTATCTATAATTTAACAATTAGTTTATTGTCTAAGTTCTTTGAATATAAAACTAAAAATCATAGTCTGTTTGACTCATTATGACTTAAATACAAGTAAGTCGTTCATTCACTAAAACCATTTTCTAATAAATATTCCTGTATTTGTAGTGTCCTTTGGTAATATATTAGAATAAGATTTTTCGCACGATTGATTACTTAAGACATTTGTCTTCTATTAGAGTATGTTTTTCACAAACACCTAAAACGAATCATAAATCATTTCATTTCTAATAGAACTGGGAAAAAGTTCCCTTTATAAAAAATAATATTTTTTCAGATCATACTACCAAATGTTAAGTACATTAGTTTTTTATTACATTTTCAGTAATTTGAGCTCAATATTAAATCTAAATCTTTCCTTCACAGCAAGCCTCGATGTACTATAATTTCACTATAGTTACCGAATTGAAGGGATGAATCTTTCTCATGCCCAGAATTATTATTGTGGTTGTAGTTATGGTAGGGATAGCCGATAAGTCGCTATAAATAGTTTTCAGGTATCTGGGATATCAGAGAGATTGAAACTAACCACATGTTGCATCAATAGATAAATTAAACAGCTTTAATTATCGTGTGGATTACGATTTTACATGGTATTATGAGTAACAATAATGACAATGAGACTATTTTAGAATAAATAGATAAAAAAAGACTCCGAAAATCGTATGTTTAACGTGTGACGTATTATAGAATCAGCTTAAATATTTCAACATAATATTTTTTTAATTGGTGCTTAAACTTTTATTATACACTGCTTTTAAATCCAACTTCATTAAAAATAATGTAAAATTCAATCCCTTTAAATTAATATTTTATTGAAAATAGTTTCGTAAATTTAAAATTAATTTGAAACTAAGAATTTCAAAATTTAATCAACATTTTAGTAAATCCAGTTTATTTGTAATATATTATTGTTTTAAGTAAAATACTATATTTCACATGACTAACAACTAATCCATTGTCCACAAATACAAATACCTCTCAATTAAGTTGGCAAAGGTAAGAGAAGATATACAGTTTAATACGATATGCGTGATTGAAAATATTATTCCAAATTATGTCCAATTAAAAACTAAATCTACATCAAGAGCTGCGCTAAAAGTATTAAAAGGAGGGAAAATAACATGGATACAAGAATAAATTAACAGTTTATATGCAAAAAGGAATTTAATAGTCAGATCAATTGAAGATATTAGAACTGAAATCAAATTAACATTTCACCAAGAGAGCATTGAAGAAATTGATATTAATACACAGCAGTGGATAAAACCGATCATTTTAAAGAAAAAACAGGTTCATCTTAATAAGATTTATAAATTGATTAACTCACAGGAAGACAAAAATTCAAAAAGCTATACATTTGATGATAATGAAGATTTATACCCAAGAATAAAAAAACTTATCATCTATCCAATTTAATGCTGAGGAGTTGGCCCTATTGGACAAATCACTCAAATATAATATAAATCTTGACCATAAATTTCAATCAATCAAAGATGATCTAATCAATTTAGAAACAGCCATAAAGAAAACAAGACACAGAACTCCAAGAACCTTTCCGATACAATCTTTTCCATGAACTAAACAAAAGTAATTCAAAAGTACAAAATCATAAATCAATAAAAACGTCAAACAATGGTATGAAGTTAGTAACATCAATATCAAGAAAACTAAAAGAAAATAATTGTATAATATAAAAAGGCTGACAAAGGGAATACTGTAGTAGTTATCGACAGTCAAACATATCAAGAAAAAGTTGAAACATTCATTGACAGCAACAAAATTAAAAAATTTAAAAAAGGACCCAACTCAAGAATATACAAAACTTATAAATGCCACGATAACTAAATGCAAAAGTTTATCAAAAAGCAGAACAATACCATCTCAAAATCCAAAAGCTCCTACACTAAAAGGTCAACCAAAGACACATAATCCGGATATTCCAATTAGACCAGTGGTAAACTTTCGTAACTCTCCTACATACAAGGTATGCAAATTTTTAAATAACAAAATAAAAACCCATATACATTTTGAAAATAATTACAGTATATCAAATTCAAGTAATCTTGCAAATCAAATTCGAGATATTCAAATTCCATTAAACTCTTTCTTCATTTCTTTTGATGTTAACAACATGTACTCATACATTCCAGAACAATAAACAATTCAAATCCTAAAAGATAATCTAATAAAATACAGTAAACTAGATATAAATGAAATTGACGATATCTTATCATTGACAAAATCAACTGTTAATCAAAATTATTTTCAATACAATAAGGACTTTTACAAACAAGAAGATGGACTGGCAATGGGATCTCCTCTTTCAGGCCTTCTTGCAAATATATATATATATATATATATATATATATATATTATATATATTATATATATATATATATATATATATATATATATATGCAACATTTAGAAAAGAACAAAATAATGAGTGGCACTAATCCATTTAAAGAAAAATAATTTATTGGTTTAGATATGTGGATGATATATTATGTCTTTTCATTGGAGATTAGAACCGGGCAGAACACTTTTTAAACATTTCTCAATTTTCTATATCACCAACAATTAAGTTTTCTAAAGAAATCCAAAAAGTCAAAATTAACTTTCTTGATATAAGTATTTCTAATCTTAATGGAAATCAGTCATTTGAAATTAATAGAAAAACAACCCAAACAGATCTTCTAATACCATCATCCTCTAACCATCCTTGGAAATACAAATTAGCAGCATTTCACTCAATGGTAAACAGAATGTTAAATATACCAATGAGTGATGAGAATAAAAATAAAGAAATTAAAGTAATAAAATACATAGCTGTCAAAAATGGTTATCAACCCCAAATTGTAGACAAAATTATTAAGAAGAAAACAAGAAAAATTAATAAAACCAACAAAATACTACCTAATCATAATACTACAGAATTTCAGAAATATATATGTGTACTATTCAATACTAAATTAAACATAGCTGTTCAAAAAACCTATCAAAATTCAAAATTCTCCATCAGTCACCAAACAAGAAATAATACATTTAAACTTATTGTTGAAAACAAAGCGAACCAAAATAATGACAAACAAGAACTATACAAACAATCTGGAGTATAAAAAATTAACTGTAGTGACTGTGAAAGCTATTATATTGGGCAAACTGGAAGAAATTTTAATAAAAGGTTTAAAGAACACATACAAGCTTTGAAAATAAATAAAATGTCTACAATCAAATCAAATTTTGCTGAACACTTATTGGAGACTGACCATAATTACACAAATATTGAAAAGAACATGGGAATTTTAGATATCGAAAGGAAAGGAGAGATATTAAACACAAAAGAAGAATTACATATTTATCTAAATATAATAAAGATCCTCATAAAATTTTAAATAGTAATCTAAAAAATAAGGCAAATCCAATTTTTGAAAAAAATTAAAATATTAAATACAGATTACTAATAAGAAAATTACAACTGTGTCATTTAAATTTAACATATTTTTAAAAGGTCCACATGATGTGTATATCTAATTGTTTATTATTTATTTGTTTATTTAGAGGTTAATGTACACTAATGATGGCTAAAAACTGAAACACGTGTATGTAATAAAACATTTTTTAAAAAGGGTTTTAGTTACTTTCATTACATTAATACTATATTTTAGTTTATTTCCAACACGACAGTATCATTGCATAGCGTATATGGAACGTATTATATGGACGCTATGGATACAGTTATATTTTGTTCATTTTTTCCTTTTATTTTACGGTCACGGTTCAAAGTACGAAAAACTACTTACTAATGAGGTATTCTATATTGTATGGTAGAGTTCCTGTGGTAACTCTATTCTCTCTGTCATTCAATATGTGGAGCTGCGCTAACTGACGTGTAAACTAATTACTACTGATTACATAAGAACATGACACAGTCCACTGGAGCTACAACGCAATAGTTTAATTGAACTAATGTAATGAGTAAATAGCACATCTAAACTAAACTAACAAATAATTACCCGAATAAGGAAACTGAATTAATTTTGATTAGTTGTTCTATGTTTGGATATTCAGTTCTCAACTAAAACAATATAATCATTTTATACTTAAGCTATATTTTGATAAGTACATAAATGTTTGCTTTGATCTCAACCCAACCAATGACGATACCTTTAGTTGTTTAAAAATTACTTTAAGAAAGATAGATTTGTTAAAAAGACATGTTATACAACTTCCATTCAATTCATATCTAAAGAAAACTAAAGAGTATTGCTACAAATTTATTGAAATATTGAATATTGTACTATAATGAAAATTTAGGTCTGTAAACGTATCATGAATAGACTAGATATGCCAAAGAAGTGCCATAACGAAATCCAGGTGGTTTAATTATAGGGAATGAAGAGCTCCATGCTTTTTGATTTGGTAGACAGGAAAACAAAAAAACTTTTAGATAATACCAAAAATATTATATGATATGTAAATTTATAGATTTTAAAACTAAATATACATTAGATTTTAACATTTTTGTTTTATATTAGGTTAGGGAAACAATAATATTAATTTAAATAATCTCACAAAATTGTTACATTTGAAACGTACAAAATGGTATGATTTTTTGTACGAACCATATTTTGCATATTTTAAAATCCATTTTAGATAGGGGATTAAATCAACGGAATATTTACAAGTTAAATAAAGAGACTAAATTAATATGAGAAGTGAAACATAAAATATTAAATGAATTAATGTCTCTACTTCTTTTTCCTTAGGATGTTATAAACGTTAAGTGTCATTCAAACAATAAAGGCCATAAATTAAATAAATAGCTACTAATGAAGTAGATTTCGAGCACAACTGGTTACATATTACTCGATATTTTCACACATATCTACACGTAAATTTATTCCTTCAAAGGTTTCAAACGAAGTTTAATAAATTTTTACTTTCATTATTAAACCTTCGATTAGTATAATTCACTTACGGTTTTACACTATGTAATGTAACAAAGTTCCAAGATTAATGGTCCAAGATTTCGTTTATTAAAAACGTTTATGTTTAAAATTTGTATGTATAACGATTGTTAATATAATTACGTTTTAGTATTTACCTCACTGTTACATATAGTACATATTGTACTTGTACATGTTATTTTTAACAACACTATATACAGTTCAGCACTTTCTTTAGATTTAATTTGTTTTAGTGTTAAAATTAGGAACTTTGATCTAATACTTTATGCTGCTTTCCATCCTTTACTGAATAAATAAATATAGAAGAAAAAATATCTCAGTGATAGTCCCTATTTATAAATAGAGCATTTATTTCCAAAATATTTATATTTTTTATACATTATCCCATGAATTACATTTATATTTGTATGTGTGTATTTTTTCTGTTTGCAAGCATTATGTGAAATGTAATTAATATTTATTTTATTCCCATATTATCCCATATAATATATATATGACCTTCAGATATGAATGTTAGACTAGACATATTGTGCAGGGTAGGGTGTGTATCGCTTACACAGTCTCACAACACATGTACAAGGGTGAGGGGATGGAAACAATATTACTATTGTACAATATGTGAAATAACTTTGCACTGTCTCATTCTACTACCGTTTACTAACATGGAAGCTTTGACTGTAATACGACAGCATCCATTACAAATATAACTACTTGTTGTAACAGCTGGGTGCTATTCTACTTGTTTTACAATTTTGTTGCTATCTATGCATTCTGAACTTCAAATTACAGATAAAAAATTCTTTGCTATATTAGTTTAAATAGATCATTCGAGGTTATTTGAAGATAATTTTTAGTAATATGAGTAAATCAATACTACTAATGTGCATTAATAATGACTGTACAAGATATCTAATAATAAACACACGAAGTAAAATTGTAATATTCATTTTTGTAACACATCATGCACTGCATAAAACAAATCTAATAACGAATTTACAAAACCGCAACAATGAGCTAGTAATTTCATTAGTTGCATGCAGAAATCAGCTGATGGCTAGTCAGCTGTTAAAACATTTTGATATTCAATAGTCAAAGTGTACTTTAAGTAAGGGAAAGCATTACTATTCAGTTATTATTCATCAATGTGAAATAATGTTGTTACCAAAATTATCATCTTAATGTCACCCATATTTTACTATACCCCAGTATTGTGGATGCCTTAAGTTATGAAATTATTAAAATTATGTATATTAGTATAATTAGTGTTTTTCAAGAGAGCGAGGTTAATAGAAACAACAAAGTGTTATTTCATATTACATATTTTGTGTATTATTATTTAATATTGGGAGTAATAGTTGGAAAGATACATTAGCCACAGACAATGAAGTTTATATTTGAGTATACTACATATTTTGATACCCCAAATTTTCTTTACTTATACACCTAACAGTTTATCAAATTATTATTTTGAACACAGATTATTTGAAAACCCCATTAGGTTTCAATTATGACTAATTTATTACTACTGCTAGTAGAATGTATGCATGTATGTATTTAGTGCTGAGAAACGTACCTGTCTCTTAAATCTGGGCAACATTTTGAATGCACAAAAGCGGAACATCCCTAACCTCAGGTGTCCAAGGGTAGATCGACAAGACAAGTCTACTGAGTGAGATGATTGATGGGGTTTTTGGAGTTCCCTGAGAGTCAGTTTTTTGCTAGCTAAGACATAAGGGCGTGCCACCCTTTGCTTGCTTTGACTGGACAGGCTGGTAAAGAGCTGGCTACCCTTCTTCCGAGGGGACATGACTGAGATTTGTGGCCTAAGTTCTTAGTCATGGATCTTCGAAGTAGGTGACCCATACACTCAACCATATCCATCCAGGACATCCTGTCACTCCGGAAGTAGCGCAAAGGTCTTTTTTTGTACTATTTACAATGTCTTAGAATCTTGTCCTAAGATAACAAAAATAACCCCTATGGATATTCAGAAGTAGCAAATCATTAACTACAAAATTAACAAATAATGGCAGCGAAAAGTCTAGTTTACTGCCGAGAATGAATTTTAACAATGTGCAGGGTTTTTAATGTCTAAAAATAATGGAGTATGTATTTTCATGAGCGCTTTGCCTGGAAGAGGCTTGAATACATCTCCTTCAGGGTGAAATAACTTAAGTAGTGCGAAATAGTGTGTAATGTGGTTTTCGGCATTAAATTGTTATTTTGCATGCCGTGATGGGTACAGCAGTGCAGGGTTTAATTTCAAGACTCAGAAACATAAGAATTTATGTTCACTTTATCAGAGCCTTTTCTATAAGATGATGTAAAATGAAATTCTTTGTAAAATTATCAAAAAACGTTAACAGAAAAAGGATGCTTTAGAGTAAATTAAATCACTATTTTTTTATAAAACAATGTAATCATCGTGTTTTTGGCCTTTGTTTCGTGTTTCTAAACATTTAATTTTATATTTGGCACTTACGCGATTCATTCGTATGAAATGTAAGGTTTTAAATACCAACAGATATAACTCTGAGTGATTATAACGACGTCAGAAAACAACAAAGCTGGTGATACTGAGGTCCAGAGATACGAACTCTTTGAGCTCTCAGGTAATGTTTGTTTGTTATAAAGCTTGATGAGTGACAACGATGGTACACACTGGACTACGGGGCTTTTGTTGATTTGCATTCTAGTCATCCATCATCACTATATCATTTGTAAGAAACTTATTCTAGCCATTTTCACTTGAAGATTAAACTAATTAATTCACAAGAGGTCTATAAAAGACTATAAACTGCAGTGGAAGGCTAGAAATACTTCTAGAATACGAAACTGAATAACACATATTATGAATAAAACTATAATTAATCTCATAGATTGATTGTGTTGTATGTTTAGGAGTAAATATAGTTTCGATTCTTGGCTGAGCGTTAGCGAAGGGGCTGGATAAATTTTAGTTATGTGTGTCTGTCCGTCTTCACGATATATCACGAACAAATAATCACATTCGCGTTAAATACTGTATGATGATTTATTGCTATAAAGGTAACATTGACCTTAATTATGGTTCATGTCACTTTGTGGAATATATCTGAGCGTTTGAGATATTTTTATATTAGCCGTATGGGTAACCATTCTTTTTTTGTAAGGAGAAGACGATCTCCTTTTAAGCCTTATTGTGTCCTTCCTCATGGACCACTGGCCTGTGCGAGGATCTTATCAAACAAAATAAGTGGGAGAGTCGATACAGTACAAGGTCGATGGTACTGATAAAAAGTGCAAGGGTCACAGACAGTATTAGAATCTCTAACTCAGACCCAAAGTCCAACGTCTTAGACCACTAGGCCATCGGCACTCCCAAACGTCCATGATAGTAACGAAGCAATAACAGCATAATTAAATTTGTAAACAAGTTGAGTAGAATTATATGAATTTTTAGATGATATATACTAACACATTTCGTCCAACCACCATAATTAAATTACCTAAAAAACTTTTGGATAGATACTCAATGAAGCCTTATACACAAAGTAAAAGGTATGGCACTCCTACGTTGTTTTCGGACTTCGAAATATTTATAGGTTCTAAGTCATAAAAATATTTGAAAGAAGTTAATTAGAATAGTTTTTATACTTTTATAAACCATACAAAGTAAAAATATTTAATTAAACTCTTCATATTTATTATATTTACAAATTTAATAAAAGCAAATACAATTTAATAACTAAAGCATTAGATAATTTACTCCCCTTAGTTGATTTTAATCGGAAGGTACCAGGAATACAACATTATACACAAAATATCTGTGCTGTTGAACTCCTATGAAGGCACTTTGTACTTACCAAGTGAAGTGTAAACTCCAAGACATCAAGGGTAAACTGTTTATCATGTTGATGGAATCTCGAGAAGGAATCTTATTTTCACCGGAATTTAAAGCACAAAATATCTGTGCTATAGAACTCTTTCAAAGGCACTTTTAACTTACCAAGTGAAGTGTAAACTCCAAGACATCAAGGGTAAACTATCATTATTGATAGAATCTTGAGAAAGAATCTTATTTTCACCGGAATTTATAGCACAAAATATCTGTGCGATATAATTCTTACAAAGGTCCTTTTTACTTACCAAGTGAAGTGTGAAGTAGCAGACATAAGGGGTAAATTATTTATTATTTTCATAGAATGTTATTTTCTCTGGAATTTTTAGCACGGGATAAGTGAAGTTGGTTTATTTCTTTTGTAAATTCCATCGAAATCCAGCTATATATTTGGGTTCAAACTTAGTAATTAATATTACTAGTTGTTTAACAGCAAGCTGTAATTGTATACTCTCCATGAACCATTTAGATAAATAACAAAATTTTGTATTAAAAAAGCACTTGCGTGATAATTTCTGTTTGAATTGAATTAAATTTCTTAATCTAATGTTGAATAAGGAAAATATGTCAAAATGTATGTAAATTTATGGTCTTTTCAGTTTACTCCGGTATTAATATTCTTTACATCATAGTTCATTTCACCCTGCTTCCACGATCAAGAAACTATAAAACCATACACAGTGCGTATTCCATTGATTGATTCAGTTTCACTAAATAATTGTAAATTTCCAGCTAATTACTCATTTATAAGAGTGGATATTTATTATAGAAAGAGTTTTTTTTTATCTGTTGATTAATGACTGATCAAAATTTGATGCAATCGAATAATGGTAAGTAAAGGTCTTTTTTCAAGAATATAATACAAGTGGTTTTTTATTTATCGTTTCTCATAGTATGCAGGTCACAGAAGTGGCAATAAAATTGGCATTAGAGCACTAAATGGAGTACTGACTCGCCAAATATTTTATGAAAGGTTGAATAAATAAAACGATACAGTAGGACATTGAAAGGCCTGACAGGCAAATATACAGACGGGTAAACTCGTTTCCAAAATAAATCACGCATATTAATTGGATTAAGAGATACGTATGCTTGACACAAAAGTCTCTAAAATCTTTGGATCCAGAATTATCACACAGACGGTCGGTCTGACGGATATACAGACGGATAAACCCGTGTCCAAAATAAATTACGCTTACTAATTGTATTAAGAGGTACCTATCTACCGAATTAAAAATCACAAGGATCTTTGTATCAAGAATCATAACACAGACGGATGGTCTGACGGATATACAGACGGATAAACCCAAATGTACAAAATAAATAGGCCCATTAATTGGACTATGAGGTCCCTATGTACCAAATTAAAAAGTCTCAAGGATCTTTGTATCCAGAATTATCACACAGATGGACCGTCTGACGGATATACAGACGGATAAACCCAAATTTACAAAATAAATAGGCTTATTAATCGGATTAAGTGGTACATATGTACCAAATTAAAAGTCTCAAGAATCTTTGTATCCAGAATTATCACACAGACGGACCGTCTGACGGATATACAGACGGATAAACCCAAATTTACAAAATAAATAGGCTTATTAACCCTACATCGGGCGCTAAAACGGAGTTTTCCTCCGTGTATTTTTTAATATTGAAAATATTAGTACTTTTCTGATGTTGGCAGTCGTTTCCCGAAGTGTACTTCACGAGAATCTTTCGAGGAAGCGAAACAATAGCCTCCCGCTTATCTTTGTCAAAATCTGTCAGTATGAAGTCTACTTCCGTGCGAGTCTGGACGATTCCTCCGTGAGCGCCCGATGTTGTGTTTGTAGTGCTTGGACGAAATCTCCGTGAGCGCCTTATTGTGTTTAATTTTTATGGAGTAAATAATCCGTGTGCGCCTAAATGTGTGACCTGTGATGGTTTCTTTTTAAGTTTTAAAATATATTTTATTTGAATTTTGTGAAATGGATAATGAAGACGAGAGACTTGTCAGTACAGTACCCGTGTGCTAGGGAACATTTCAGTACTGTTTATGGAGTGAACATTGTCGTTATAATAACCAGAAGGAAAATGTTTTGAAACTGTGTGTAGTGTTTAAAAAAAATGTTTAGTAAAGAATAAATTTTTATTTTCAGAGTAATAATTGACATTACAATTGTATAATATCTCAATTGAAGTAAGTTGTTTTTGTAAGAAGTTAAAAACTAAGATAATTTCTATATATTATTACATTAGGTTAAACATTTTTACTATTAATTGCATTATTCCTTAAAATAAATCATGTTGTTATTATACAGTAACATTATTTAAGATTTTGAATTTCTTATTTGGAAAATTCATTACATAAGAGAGTAATTTTCATTTAATTTCTAAAAATGAATATATTACATTGTAATTAAATCAGTATGAATATTTAAACAAATAAAAACAGTTTAAACGACTATGATATTCGTTAACCTGGAGGAAACCTCCGTGAGCGCCTGATGGTGTTTCTAATTTTAAGCGCCTGATGGAGGGTTAATTGGATTAAGAGGTACATATGTACCAAATTAAAAGTCTAAAGGATCTTTGTATCCAGAATTATCACACAGACGGACCGTCTGACGGATATACAGACGGATAAAACCCAAATTTACAAAATAAATAGACTTATTAATTGGACTATGAGGTACATATGTACCAAATTAAAAGTCTCAAGAATCTTTTTATTCAGAATTATCACACAGATGGACGGTCTGACGGATATACAGACGGATAAACTTAAGTGTCTTTCAGAAATATAATAATAATAAAATACCACTACGAAGGAAATATATGAAAAATTTGACAGCAAAATGGGTTTTTTCTAAAATGGATTGGTGTATTGGCCATTGGAACGAAATTCGTCGTATTTTCTTATGTTATTTTAGAGAGAAATAAATAAATATAGTTTGAATACTTATTTTTCCCAGAATTATATTTTCGTTACAAAACACATTATTTTTTTTATTTCTTGTAGCCTACAACAAATAAAACCATACAAATCAGTAATTTGCTAAGAAATTAATTCTGCCTTAGAATAATATACATAACATAAGATGACTATAGATAAAATATTTTGTTAGTTCCTAAATAAATGTTTGAATTTCATGATTTATAAACAAAATGGTCTCAAGTACCTCAAAGATGAGTTTAACTAAAACATGAACTAACATACCAAGTGTTTAGTGTAGTAATGTAACCAGGTATATATCTTGGTCTGTTCACGGCGCCATTTGCAAAGTGTACGTACACGATATTATTACGTAATGGTTAAATGGTCGTGTTTGTTCGCAGCTGTATTGCTTTCTCTTGGTTAAATAAAAAAAATCCCATATAACATTGCACTGCAGGAATGTTGTAATTAAAGTCAGTCGTGCAGAAATGTTCTTTGTTATCACGTATGTGTGTTGTACGAGTATTACTAGTCACAATACCATTAAAGCCTTGCAATTATAATTTTAATATACATAATCCAGTTTTAACTTAATTTTAGATTCCATTTATTTCATTGACAAAATCCATAACCGTATTTTACAAGTAAAGTATTGAAATAGTAATGTGAGTATTTAAATACACCGAATTTTAATTATAATTTATCATCCAATTTGTATGCAGCTCCCTTTAGCGTTAAAGTTTGTTACTAGCCTAAAAGTTATACACTAATATTTCCTACACTCATCGTCTAGAAGATGCTGCAACAGAGGTTCTTCCACCATCTTCCAATGTGACACGCCCTCTTTCGCTTGATGGGATCTCGATGGGAGTTGTCCGCTACCACTAACCTTACCATCTTGAATATCCTGTTACTCCGGAACAAAGCGCAATTTTCTTAGGACGAAGTACAATCAAAGGTCTCTCACATTGTTGTCACAGGTAAAATAAATACCAGTTTACCGTAATATACAACTTAATTTATACTTCATTTGTATGATAAACAAAAGCATTAAATTGTAAAATGTAAAAAAATTATGGCTAAATGATTCTAATCAATTTTGATAAAAAATTTTAATCTTCTTTGCTGCATATGTTTTGGTATCAAACCAAAACAAACTAGAATATCCTGTAGTATGCTCTAATTAAATTATTCTACTCAATTTTTACACTGCACTATGTTTGAAAACGCAATCATTATTCATGTTAACAGTAAAGAGTAAAAAAGTCTATAAAACAAAAATATTGTCTACTGGTTGGCTGAGAACCAAATGGTACTGCATTACTTCATAAACGGGTCAGACAAGGTCCCAAAGAGCGATAGGGATTTTTGTTCTAAATAAAAAATTATACTTTATTTCCAAGGATCAATTCTAGCTGATTAATATTGTTATGAAAACAAATAGCGTGTAATTTTACAAGTTATATGGGCGCAGCTAGTATTAAAAAATAAATTTTCTTTAGTTACACACATTTATAAAAAGTTTTTCAACTATATTTTTAAGAAATCTTTCTTATATTAAGAAAGCCCTGTAGGGTTGTTATTAATATAACAATGTAATACAATGGTTATTCTGTACAGTTTATGAAAGCCCTGTAGGGTTGTTATTAATATAAGGATGTAATACAATGGTTATTCTGCACAGTTTATGAAAGCCCTGTAGGGTTGTTATTAATATAACAATGTAATACAATGGTTATTCTGCACAGTTTATGAAAGCCCTGTAGGGTTGTTATTAATATAAGAATGTAATACAATGGTTATTCTGCACAGTTTATGAAAGCCCTGTAGGGTTGTTATTAATATAAGGATGTAATACAATGGTTATTCTGCACAGTTTATGAAAGCCCTGTAGGGTTGTTATTAATATAAGGATGTAATACAATGGTTATTCTGCACAGTTTATGAAAGCCCTGTAGGGTTGTTATTAATATAAGGATGTAATACAATGGTTAATCTGCACAGTTTATGAAAGCCCTGTAGGGTTGTTATTAATATAAGAATGTAATAAAATGGTTATTCTGCACAGTTTATGAAAGCCCTGTAGGGTTTTTATTAATATAAGAATGTAATACAATGGTTATTCTGCACAGTTTATCGCCCTTTATAATTCTGATTGAGTCAAAAATATGTTGTTTTTCATTTAAAAAGAACATAATACTGTATTTTTTCCACTCCACAAGAAGTCCGCGTATGGAAAAATTATTGAGAAATTTATCTAAAGATATAAAATGCGGTACTCAGCCCTCATCTTACCTGTACATATTTTCGTTCTTGTGCATATTATCCTAATTCAAATAAAGAAAAAGGGTAGCCCTTTTCATTTTATATACCCATAAATGTGATTAGCATTGAGAGAAAATTTCAATACTCTTGAAACTTCGTATGTCACGTCGATTCCTTTTGATCCAATAAGAAATAAGGTTAGTCCGTCCGTATATTTATCCATATATTATGCAATAATTCTTGAAATAATATTTCAAGACATTTGAAACTTGGTATATCACGTCGATTACTGTTGATCCAAGAAAAATCAATGAATTCCGTCCGTATATTTATCCATACATACAATTAGCCTTGAGAAAAAAAGTTCAACTCACTTTAAAATTGGTATGGCACGTGGATTTCTTTTAATCCAAAAAAGAATTCTATCAATGTTGAAGTCAAAACGTAAAATACACGATTCTCCAACTGTCTTTTCGTCTTTGCAATCACTTTGGTTATGTTTTGTATTGTGTATTACATTTCGTCATTCCCTTTATTTATATTTTGATTGTTGTAACCATTAGTTTTTTTATTTGTCAATTTTATATGCGGTTTTACAAATCTTGGTTCATTCAATAGATATTTAGGGTAATTAAAATTGTTTAAAGCAATATAACATAACGTTATTACAATACCATTAAAGAAACTATAAATTTGTATGTTGTTAGTTGTCCAGGGGTTATAAGCATGAATAAAATAATCATAAATAATACCTTGAACTCAATTCTATGAAGATAAGTTCAGGACTAACAAAATGCCGAAAACAGAATCCATTATTATAATAGAGACTCCAAGCAGGTCTCCAACACCAGAATACTTGGCAATGTAAAGTGTTAGAAACGTGAAGGCAATCCTCTTGTGTGCTATACAAAGTAAATCCATTATTGATGAGACATAGATACTCCTTCCACTCCAAGCGGCTCTCCAACACCAGAATACTTGGCAATGTAGTGTTAGAAACGTGAAGGCAATCCTCTTGTGTGCTATACAAAGTAAATCCATTATTGATGAGACATAGATACTCCTTCCACTCCAAGCGGCTCTCCAACACCAGAATACTTGGCAATGTAGTGTTAGAAACGTGAAGGCAATCCTCTTGTGTGCTATACAAAGTAAATCCATTATTGATGAGACATAGATACTCCTTCCACTCCAAGCAGGTCTCCAACACCAGAATACTTGGCAATGTAAAGTGTTAGAAACGTGAAGGCAATCCTCTTGTGTGCTATACAAAGTAAAATCCATTATTGATGAGACATAGATACTCCTTCCACTCCAAGCGGCTCTCCAACACCAGAATACTTGGCAATGTAGTGTTAGAAACGTGAAGGCAATCCTCTTGTGTGCTATACAAAGTAAATTCATTATTGATGAGACATAGATATTCCTTCCACTCCAAGCGGCTCTCCAACACCAGAATACTTGGCAATGTAAAGTGTTAGAAACGTGAAGGCAAACCTCTTGTGTGTTATACAATGTAAATTTGCTACTGCACAGTGGCTGCAGAACTCTGCTGTTTATAGTATTTACACTCAGCTTCTACATTAAGTGGCCGATAGAACAGGTATATTTAATTCATAACTTAAAATCTGTAAGTAAGGCATTCCATTGATCATGTATTCTACTATATTCTAATCCTAATAATATTATGAGAACACTGTGCCTTTGTTTGTTTTTCTTTCACGCATAAAATACTCAAGTGGGTCGATTACTGAAATTACTGAAATTTACTGAAAATTACTGAAAAATACTGAAATTTCGATTAACATTCTTATGGTCATTGGATAAATATAGGCCTATTTTTGTTTTGCAAATTCCTCCGGAGTACGCTCCGCTGGTCTTTAAAATAGCGGGAAATTCCATCTTGGTCTCGAAACTTGAATAATATCAAATAAACGAGTCTGTAAAATCAAATAAAGTTTTCTGTGTAAATATTGTTTATTATTTCATGTTTACATTCATAGTGAGTCAAATTAACTGAAACATAGGACTAATAACAATTAAAAAATACTGTCCTTGATTAGACAATCTTCCTTACGTGTGAAACTGACGGAGAAGGTTCAGTAAGTGCTGCGGTACTAAGTACAGAAGTGTAATCTGTCACTTTAGGATAGAGGGTCGTTAAAAGCTAATTTATGTAGAGCTGTTTATCCTGGTCGAGTTTATTATTCAAACTAGTTTGGTCCCTTTGCACTGATTAGCAATCTTCCTTACGTGTGAAACTGACAGAGAAGGTCCAGTAAGTGCTGCGGTACTAAGTACAGAAGTGTAATCTGTCACTTTAGGGTGGAGGGTCGTTAAACGCTAATTTATGTAGAGCTGTTTATCCTGGTTGAGTTTATAATTCAAACTAATTTGGGCCCTTTGCACTGATCAGCAATAACTATTATAGAACCATTTACGTAATAAATGTTAGTTGTTTTGTTTAAAGTGTGTAAATAGTATAGTCTCTAATATTTCTTCTTTAAGAAATTGCATTATATACATGTGTGTAGTCCAAGGTTGTTTCAACAGTTGTAGTAAGTGTATCTCAAAGTAATAAAACATAGTGCGCTACACAATTCTGATAATTGTTTAAGGTTTGTTATGCTATAAAAACCCCGTTTCAAACCTATTACGGGACCTAGTACGGAAATACATTAATGAACTGAAACTGACCAGGCGTCATAAAGTTACTAACATATAAACTTGAGGTAAACGTGATTAAACACTTTCAAACCATTTTAGGCCTTTGGTTTTTATTAAAACCTCACTTTGAAATAGACGAGTATATGTGCTATAATGGTGGATATCCAACCTTGGACTTAGGCTGAGCGTCATCACTCCGTAGGCTGACACAATGTTTCATTTTCATACTGGCTCTTATGAATACATCTATTTATGTAACACGCTTATCTCAAGGCCTTTGTTGAATTTTTACCTTAACCTAAAGTACCTGAAGATGTATTCTTCGAATCTGAAATGTACAAACATAGAAATTAAAATTAAAAATAGTTTTGAAAGCTATATTCTTCTTACTTACCTTATATTAAATGCAATTGCCACCACAGTTTACACACTTTAATTACGACTAAGTATATATCGGTTGACGGGTATATATCAGTTGATATAAGCCTCTCGTGAACTGAAGCCTCTAAAGGAACTTTGTGCCAAGTAAATACATTAATCACTGGAAACTCAAAGACAAATATAGTAACTGGAGTGTAAAACTGACGACGCGACTGAGACATAGAAAGATGAAAGCAATCAATTTCCAGTGGAGGAGAGAAATAAATAATTATTTAAAGTTTATTGATATTTTATTTTGATATAAGTATAAAATTGTTTACTAATGTACATTTTTCTCTTTAAATGAAACATTAAATACTAACGTCTTAGAGTATTTAAAAAATATTCAAGGCACGTGCACTCCACACCTTTGTTCGTAACAACCTCCGTTGAAAATGTATGTAAAAATTTCAAATATATACCATCGTTCATTTCTCGAGTTGACCTGTGGACAGATACGCAAATAGGTAATCATAAAATATAATTTAGACATGTAAATTACGCATAATGGAACGCATTATTATTGAAGTTGAGTGGTATTCTAAATTTAGAGTCCACATATAAAAACCAGTTTGACATATTTTACCATATGAGATGAAAAAAATAATTCACCATATGACATATTTTAGTAACAACTTATGAATGAAATAAATCGATTTGTAATGTGCATAAGTGCGTCATATTTGCTGTAACATTTGAGCTTTCAATTTTAATGTAATAAAAATTGCATATGAGTAAAGAGAAACGTTTGACCATAAAGCGCCAGTGGGGCCAAACGCCGGAACTAAACAAACACAGGTGTGCCAACATGAGCCCGTAAACTGTTCACCGAATTCATTGAACCCTCCCGCCAATTAGTATTTATTTGCAGTCCTGCCAATTTTAATTATTCGTATTTGCTCGGTTTTGATACAATTTTGTACTTGGTTGTTATGTAATCACTCATACGTAAACGATATCTCAAAAATTAACTGACGTTGACTTGACACCATGCACGAAATGTCATCTCTACATTGGGAGCATCCAGTTCCATGATGGTGTATGTCACTCTACTATCTCAGGATTTGGCTGAGCGTTAGGAAATACTTTTACATAGGTCCATGGGTAACCGTAATTGCAACGAGAAAAAAATAGCAGAATAAATAAATATGTACATAAATTCAATACAACAAACAGGAGACACATTAACCTTTTTACATTGGTGATGACTAAAAAATAAATAAATATGTAAATAATGTGAGTAATGTTTTGTTGAAGGTTGGTTATTGACGATGAAAGGATTCAAGTGATAACAGGATTTCGGATATTTGACATTGTAATAGGTCATAAAAAGGATAACACAATGTTTCCAGGATCGAAATCTATGCTCTTCGCCATGTGGGAATTATTATATATATACAAAAATAAAGTACATAAAAAAGTAAATAAAGGAAATAAATAGGTTCAAAAACACCCAAAAGCTGCTTAGAGTCTAGTCCACACTACATAGGCTATAGTGGGATACAGAAGGGTATGTTTGAACCCTTTCCTTTCCCTTCTTTACTTTTTTCTGTTCAGTATTTCTTTTACGTAGTAATACCTCCCCCACCTGACGAAGAGGATGGATTTCAATCCTAAAAACGTATCATGATACATTTTATAACCTATAACGATGGCAAATGTCCGAAATTCTGTTATCCTTTCAAACTGAATCAAATCGTATGGTATTTTATTGTGTGACGTAGAAAAGGAAAGATACTTTAAACTTTACATGTGATACCAGTAAAACCTAATACGTGACGCGTGGTACGTGTACTTTGTAAAGAGTCAATCTTTGTACAAGAGTAGTGGTAATTTTAATTTTAATGCGGATGAATGTTTTTGTTAAATAAAATGTTATGATGCAGCACGTATAATATAAATTTGTTTATGTAATGTGAAAGAAAATGAAGCATTGAATATCATTGCAATTGATAACATTTCATACGTATGGTATTTATGACTGGTAGTTGTTCTTCAATTCAAGTATCGTGAGAGGAAACTTATATTTTACGAAGTCTACTCTAAAGTCTGATATACTCAACAAAATTTGTGACTTAACATCACATAGTGGAAAATCATTTAGATCTTGACACAAAAAGTTCTCATTGCATCTTTATCGTAAAGAAATTCCTTGAAAAGATTTGATTCCAGCAATTATTTTGTATCAAAAGCTGTAGCAATCGTTGTTCAATTTGTAGTCACCAGTAGAGTACATTTAACAAGTAACCATTCATACTCCGGGTGTTAACTTGACCTGGGAATTAACATAACCAGGCGAAGAAGATAATCGATGAGAAATTAGTAACCTTTGCAACTGGCAAAACCAAAGGAAAATAACTGTGGTATGAAAATAATATACCATCTGTAACTTCCTGAACCAGGGATAGCTTCAGTGAAACAGATGAAGGCACGTCTCTGTGACCTTCTGTCCTCTTGTAGTTAGTTTTGAAAGCATCTTATAGGTTTACCACACTACTATTATAGCCTGAACAAGTTTTCGTTATTTGATAATTAACTTTTTTTTATCCTAACCATGATCCTGTATTCTTATGTTGAATTGCTACAGTGTATTGTTCAAGTTTATACCACACACTGACGCTTTTACAAAAAACTGTCCATAAATATATACTGTTAAACAGGAATTATGATATTTCAGAGGTAATTGTGTGTACTAATTTTTTAATCATAATTTTTTTATACAGTATGGCAAAATGTGACAGAACAAAATGAAAAGTTATTTATCAGTGATTGTGTTATTTATTTGTGAAATAAATATTAGAACTCAGGGTGAATTATTACATTTATTTAAAAAAGTTTATTATTTATCCTTGGAATAAATAATGTTTGTATTTGTTTAACATATATAAGTTGTAGATCCCAACATTGATCATGTAAACTGCCTACATATGGCAGATGGGCCATAAAATGCTCGCTTTCGCGTTAGCTTTTCTCGATAATGGTTTGGGATATAGACATTCAGCATATAACACATTATCGATACGGTAAGTGAATACTTAATGTTGAATGCTATAACTTTTACCTAAAACGTCTTTGGATATATCTCATACTTTAAAATTAATATATTTTTAATGCAACTACCAACCGATTGAATGACTATTTAAAATATATACAACAAATAATATTAGATTACTAAAATATGGATTAGCTGTCATACTGTTGGGCCAGAGTAGTTCCTGACTAGTGTGAATGTGTCTGGACGCTGCTACTGCAGTATAACAATGAAGCCCCTGCTCTCTTCATATTGCATTTTATAGTTTCTGGGCACGATTTGCAACATTGTATTTAATGGAATGATTTAGACGGTTAGACCAAAAATACAAAGTTTAAATTTATCGTATAATTAGAATAGTACAAAAATGGAAAGTTTATAATGTGAAGTGTACACCATATATATGTGTACTTTGTGTGTGTTTGTATGCAATAGATAGGCATTCTTAATTATCATCGATCTACTGATACTCGTAATCACTACCGATTAGAATTATTGCAATAACAGAAACGAATAAAAATCAATACGCATTATAATGGTTTGATTTAGTATTTAACATTGCTTTAGTTGTACATTTTAACACTTAAAGTATCATTTAATAAAGTAAGTGAAACTCAGTTCTCTTTTCAGTAGATGTTAAATAGTCTAATTGTGAAATGATTAAGTATATTTAAAAAGAGATATTACAAAATATAGATTGTTATTTATATTTTAAGTAACAACTAGATTATAATTATATAATGAAATCTTCTGCACATTTTAGTAATTAATTATTTTAGCAAATTATCACTTGGATATGCAAAGAATAAATAAAAGGAGTAATATCAAATGTTGAAAATAAGCAAAACAAAAATGAGGTTAATCTTGTAAATATATTTATTGAAACTTATTTATATAAAATGAAGGATAGATTATTTTAACACTTATTAGTTTTACAATTGTGTACATAAGTATTTCGTGAGTGAATTACCTGTGAAATTAGGCTCTTCTTACATAAACACCCAAAGTGCTAACTAATTGTGTATGCTTAAAATTGAACAGAAGGATAATATACTAGCTTAAAAAATAATTTTAAACTCGATCTTCCTTTAACATTTTGTAGAGAAAATACTAAATAGTATTATGCAGTTTGCACCATAAATCCAAAAGCGGGGAAGCCATTTATCATGGCAACAAAAGAACTTGTCAAGGGAACACCAAGAACATTCTTAACACAGTGCGATCACGTCGTCTTGCCGTCGTATTCTTGACAGAAAACATAGCTTTAACATTCCATTTACCTGGGAAATTCTGTCGGCCTTTAATCACACGGGTTACTGAAAATAATAAAGGAAAATAAATAGTAAATATATGTATATATATATTAATAAAAATATGAATTTTGACCGACTCTGCCTGGTAAAGCACGAAAATTAAAATATGAAGTGTTTTAAAAACTCTATAACTGAAATATATTACAAATCTATATATTTGTTACGCTCCTAATAAATGTAAAAAATACACATTGTCTCAAAGATACTGCCTAGAATGGAAATTACAAAACATTTTTATGAGTAATGGCAACCCATTTGGTCGACCAATGATGACGCTGACAGTGTGTATTCACAGCCTATTCTTGTCTAGACTGAATATGGATGTGAACAGAACATCTACTCGACTGTAATGACCTTGACAGTGTCCAGTCACAGACTACTGTTCTATCATGTCCAGATTGAATGTGGATGTGAAAAGAACATCTACTCGACTGTAATGACCTTGACAGTGTCCAGTCACAGACTACTTTTCTATCATGTCCAGATTGAATGTGGATGTGAAAAGAACATCTACTCGACTGTAATGACCTTGACAGTGTCCAGTCACAGACTACTGTTTCTATCATGTCCAGATTGAATGTGGATGTGAAAAGAACATCTACTCGACTGTAATGACCTTGACAGTGTCCAGTCACAGACTACTGTTCTATCATGTCCAGATTGAATGTGGATGTGAAAAGAACATCTACTCGACTGTAATGACCTTGACAGTGTCCAGTCACAGACTACTGTTCTATCATGTCCAGATGGAATGTGGATGTGAAAAGAACATCTACTTGACTGTAATGACCTTGACAGTGTCCAGTCACAGACTACTGTTCTATCATGTCCAGATTGAATGTGGATGTGAAAAGAACATCTACTCGACTGTAATGACCTTGACAGTGTCCAGTCACAGACTACTGTTCTATCATGTCCAGATTGAATGTGGATGTGAAAAGAACATCTACTCGACTGTAATGACCTTGACAGTGTCCAGTCACAGACTACTGTTCTATCATGTCCAGATTGAATGTGGATGTGAAAAGAACATCTACTCGACTGTAATGACCTTGACAGTGTCCAGTCACAGACTACTGTTCTATCATGTCCAGATTGAATGTGGATGTGAAAAGAACATCTACTCGACTGTAATGACCTTGACAGTGTCCAGTCACAGACTACTGTTCTATCATGTCCAGATTGAATGTGGATGTGAAAAGAACATCTACTCGACTGTAATGACCTTGACAGTGTCCAGTCACAGACTACTGTTCTATCATGTCCAGATGGAATGTGGATGTGAAAAGAACATCTACTTGACTGTAATGACCTTGACAGTGTCCAGTCACAGACTACTGTTCTATCATGTCCAGATTGAATGTGGATGTGAAAAGAACGTCTACTCGACTGTAATGATCTTGACAGTGTCCAGTCACAGACTACTGTTCTATCATGTCCAGATTGAATGTGGATGTGAAAAGAACATCTACTCGACTGTAATGACCTTCACAGTGTCCAGTCAGAGACTACTGTTCTATCATGTCCAGATTGAATGCGGACGTGAAAAGAAACATATACTCGACTGTAATGATCTTGACAGTGTCCAGTCACAGACTACTGTTCTATCATGTCCAGATTGAATGTGGATGTGAAAAGAACATCTACTCGACTGTAATGATCTTGACAGTGTCCAGTCACAGACTACTGTTCTATCATGTCCAGATTGAATGTGGATGTGAAAAGAACATATACTCGACTGTAATGATCTTGACAGTGTCCAGTCACAGACTACTGTTCTATCACGTCCAGATGGAATGCGGATGTGAAAAGAACATCTGCTCGACTGTAATGACCTTGACAGTGTCCAGTCACAGCATACTGTTCTATCATGTCCAGATTGAATACGGAAGTGAACAGAACATCTGCTCGACTGATGACGTTGACAGTCTCCAATCACAGTCCAATGTTCTGGGAACAATCAAACCAATCTCACCCTGTGACGTTTGGCGTGATTAAACTTCGCATGACTGTGTTGGTTTGACAGTTTAGTGCTTTTAAAATCAATATTTCAATTACTTAACGGTTATATTACCACTTTACTTCACACACATAACTATATTTAACTCTTTAAAATAGATATCGATAATAATGGGGTTGTATATTACTCTTTAAACAATTTGTGTGTGTGTTTTTTAATATAGAATTAATTATGAAAATTACTTGCTCCGCTGGAATTCAAACCCAGGTCCTTCTTAAGTCGGTTGGGTATGCTATCATTACACTACAGAGCCACTGATTTTTATGATTCAATTATTTCTTTTTCGCCGTTTCTGTCACATATCTGTTTAAATCACTACACTAACATATGATCGGAAGACCAAATACTGGTTAAATTACGGTCTGTGTGTCCACACGCAATATGTATTATATTATTTCCATATGAGTAAGACTGTCATAATTATGGTCCATAATTAGGAACATCTAATGATTTCTTGCACTTGCAGTTTTACAACGAAGTAGTTATAATAAATTCCACTGATGATACTTCGTTTATGTTCGGAAGAGATGAATGGAAATATACCTATAGTGCGAATTATAAATTTTTATAATAAAGAATAAGCGCTAATATTAAAAGCATGACAAATATAATAAAATTTCAGCTAATTTGATCCACCTTAATATAAGGCTCATATTTACGTGATCCGTGATCATAATTAAACCCACCCACTTTGGAATGTCTTTAAATTGCCAGATTTGGTGCATAAAACTGATTACATTGAAATAAAAATTAAAGACAAATTGAGAAGAGTAAATATCCGGAGGCAGAATTTGAATTCATGTTCAACGCGTGTCCATGCGGTGTTTTAATTAATTGATTGTGCGGACTCAGTTTCGAGATTTCAAAGTTAAATCTTTAAGTTTGTATAGTAAGCGGTGTATCTTACTCTACACAAGGTTTTAACGTAACAAATATATGCTATCTTAAAGTTCTATGCATAGCTTTTAGAATAAATTCTGACACACTAATGAAAGATGTCGGTAATTGATTAAGACCACATTGTGTTACAACAAAAGTCCATTGTTTCAAAAAGTTGCGTAGCGAGAGTCTGAGGGTACAAAGTATTGTCGCTCACCCATCCCTATGTATGAAGGTAACCACTCTCTACTTCCAATTACAAGTGTCATGTGACTGGAGGCTGACACACAACAGTTCGTGACAAGAGTGGGATAATACAATACAGGTGCCAAGAATAGGACCTACCTTATGCTAACTAGGAGGTTACCAAAGTAACATTCAATGATACAAAGATAGATTAAAGGATCTTAATTAAAGGATTTTACTCGAAGGCCTTTAATACCAAGAGACTTCATAGGAAGAAATATTTAGATATTTCAGTAACATCTATTGAAACATAATAAAAGAAACTATCTTAAAACATAACCTTAATTTTATCCTAAAAACCTTTACTTCCCCACTGCATTTATATTTTTGTAATCTAAGCATGTTTTACTGTAGTAATAAGTCACACGTGCTTCTAAGTACCTGTTTCTGTATAACTATGTAATTTATAAAATAAAGGTTTTTGTAAACTCTGTAACCTCTCTAAACTCTATCTAACCATATACAATTCCTGGAGTTTCTTGTTCTCCCCAAATTTTATTTGAACTGTATCAGTTAGACCATTGGACATACACCAAGTTGAAAGCTTTGGTGTTCTTTATTGACTAGTCCGTGTTATCTATAGAATGTGTGCATTCAGCTCTTGATTCATATTTATGTCCAAATGGGAACGAAATACAACTGGTCTATGTAAATTGTGTTTAGTCAATACACTCCATTGACATAATCGGCGTTTACGTCAATGTTGAAACGAATATAGTCAATATAAATTTTTAGGAGAAAGTCTTGATGGGACATCACCTTCATTTTTCCGATCATCCTATTGATCCTTATATAACATTTTGTAAATCTCGTAAAGATTCGGAGAAAAATCTTTTGCACTTAAATACGGTTAAGAATTATCTCCAGAAAGACCGTCACTTCTCTTATAAATACTCGAATAACTGAAAAAGCCTGAACATATCTTGTGATTTGTAAGTTATCATTATTAGGTATTAATAATACTTCGTAAAGTTAAGAAATATATTAACGTAAATAACGGTGTTACTATAATATTGAATTTCTAGAGACAAACATTTAAATTCCTAATACAAGACAAGAGAGTAAATTGTGAATAATGTAGCAGCTGCAGTTTTTCCCAACGTCAGTATTACAGTTTCTAATGGAATGTAGACCGATGATGTGTGTTGAAGACCTTTGGAACTCAATAGCAAAGTAATGAATAACTTGTTAATTAGAGATAGCGGTGAAAGCTAATATAATATTTTACGTAATAAATAATTTATTTACAAAATTTGAATACTTTTTTTATTATTATTTAAATATTATATAATTTTAATATGAAATTTATTTAATAAAAAAAGAACTTTAACAAAAACCCTTCATTGAGGTTTTATGAGCGTCTGTACATATTTCTCAGATCCTCTATTAATCTCATGACTGCGGATTAAGTAATATTGCATGGTCATAGAATTAATGCATTAAACTCTATTCTCCCGGTATCATATATGTAGGCCTCAAAACAATATTGAGTACATTGGGCGTCCCATATATTTTAATTAGAATATCAAACCCTGGGTCCAGTGCCTTTGTCACGAGTAAAACTGGAAAGTTACAATAAGCCGTCATGTCCACAATGAGTGCGGATGTGAACAGGACATCTGCTCGACAAATTATGACCTTGAAAGTGTCCAATCACATTGCAGGATTCTGGGAACAAAAAACCAATCTCGTCCGGTGACGTTATTGCGTGATTAATCTTCTCTAGAACTTGATTGAATCAGGTATACAGTTTAATAACTGTCATTTTTTGCACAAGCCATTTAATCCAACTGATATACCTCTGAATATATTGAGGAGACCAATGCAGTCTAAACAAGATGTCCTGATGTCCTGAAGAGATGATGCTGTTTGAGCTAGG